>NC_092414.1:83430084-84091959 GCF_040894005.1 Engystomops pustulosus | reverse complement strand
AATGGTAAAAGTTTGCAAGTATATTTTGTGGATTACACAGCAGGGTGGCGACAAAGTTAACAACTTTGATGTGGAATGCCCTGTAATAGCTCTTGGGCGGTGTGCCTTTTATCGCCTAGGCTCAGCAGTTTCAGCACCGCCTGCTGTCGCTTAGCGACGGCACTGCTGCTGTGCCTAGAGCTACCGACTGATGGCGCCATGCCCACGGATGGTAATTCGGAGGAGGAGGAGGTGGAGGAGGGGTGGGAGGAGGTATAGTAGGCCTTTGAGACCTGGACCAAGGTAGGCCCCGCAATTCTCTGCGTCGGCAGTATATGACCAGCCCCAGGGTCAGACTCGGTCCCAGCCTGCACCAAGTTAAGTGTAGTAGCGTTCTTATAAGTTTGGGATATGGCAGGTGAGGGGAATGTAAACAGATGCGCAAGAAGCGCATGATGCGCATGGAGCTGGCGTTCCGCTGCCAGGCGAGCTTTCGCCAATCCAAGCCCCTGTCTCTAGGCTACTCCCCAAACAGCACTTCTAAGAACCTTTTGTATAAGATCAAGTGTAGTAGCGTTCTTATAAGTTTAGGATATGCCGGGTGAGGGGAATGTAAACAGATGCGCAAGAAGCGCTGAAATAATATCCCTAAATGGTAAAAGTTTGCCAGTATATTTTGTGGATAACACAGCAGGGTGGCGACAAAGTTAACAACTTTGATGTGGAATCCATGAAAACAACCCAAATTTCTGCCTGACACACCTCGTTTGATAAAGGGACGATGTATGGAGGCAGCTATATGGACGACTTTTGGAGGTAGCAATGGAGACAACGTGTGGAGGCTGCTATGGAGACAATTTAATTTGGATAGTGCCTGTATGTGGCAGTCCCAAACATTTTTCAAACCAGAGGAGCAGGTAGGTGGCCCTCCAGTAAAATGGGATAGATTGAGTGCCTGTATGTGGCAGTCCCAAAAATGTTTCAAACCAGAGGAGCAGGTAGGTGGCCCTCCAGTAAAATGGAATAGATTGAGTGCCTGTATGTGGCAGTCCCAAAAATTCTTCAAACCAGAGGAGCAGGTAGGTGGCCCTGCAGTAAAATGGAATAGATTGAGTGCCTGTATGTGGCAGTCCCAAAAATTGTTCAAACCAGAGGAGCAGGTAGGTGGCCCTGCAGTAAAATGGAATAGATTGAGTGCCTGTATGTGGCAGTCCCAAAAATGTTTCAAACCAGAGGAGCAGGTAGGTGGCCCTCCAGTAAAATGGAATAGATTGAGTGCCTGTATGTGGCAGTCACAAAAATTGTTCAAACCAGAGGAGCAGGTAGGTGGCCCTGCAGTAAAATGGAATAGATTGAGTGCCTGTATGTGGCAGTCCCAAAAATGTTTCAAACCAGAGGAGCAGGTAGGTGGCCCTCCAGTAAAATGGAATAGATTGAGTGCCTGTATGTGGCAGTCCCAAAAATGTTTCAAACCAGAGGAGCAGGTAGGTGGCCCTCCAGTAAAATGGAATAGATTGAGTGCCTGTATGTGGCAGTCCCAAAAATTCTTCAAACCAGAGGAGCAGGTAGGTGGCCCTCCAGTAAAATGGAATAGATTGAGTGCCTGTATGTGGCAGTCCCAAAAATTGTTCAAACCAGAGGAGCAGGTAGGTGGCCCTGCAGTAAAATGGAATAGATTGAGTGCCTGTATGTGGCAGTCCCAAAAATTGTTCAAACCAGAGGAGCAGGTAGGTGGCCCTGCAGTAAAATGGAATAGATTGAGTGCCTGTATGTGGCAGTCCCAAAAATGTTTCAAACCAGAGGAGCAGGTAGGTGGCCCTCCAGTAAAATGGAATAGATTGAGTGCCTGTATGTGGCAGTCCCAAAAATTGTTCAAACCAGAGGAGCAGGTAGGTGGCCCTGCAGTAAAATGGAATAGATTGAGTGCCTGTATGTGGCAGTCCCAAAAATGTTTCAAACCAGAGGAGCAGGTAGGTGGCCCTCCAGTAAAATGGAATAGATTGAGTGCCTGTATGTGGCAGTCCCAAAAATTGTTCAAACCAGAGGAGCAGGTAGGTGGCCCTGCAGTAAAATGGAATAGATTGAGTGCCTGTATGTGGCAGTCCCAAAAATGTTTCAAACCAGAGGAGCAGGTAGGTGGCCCTCCAGTAAAATGGAATAGATTGAGTGCCTGTATGTGGCAGTCCCAAAAATGTTTCAAACCAGAGGAGCAGGTAGGTGGCCCTCCAGTAAAATGGAATAGATTGAGTGCCTGTATGTGGCAGTCCCAAAAATTGTTCAAACCAGAGGAGCAGGTAGGTGGCCCTGCAGTAAAATGGAATAGATTGAGTGCCTGTATGTGGCAGTCCCAAAAATGTTTCAAACCAGAGGAGCAGGTAGGTGGCCCTCCAGTAAAATGGAATAGATTGAGTGCCTGTATGTGGCAGTCCCAAAAATTTTTTAAAACAGAGGACCGGGTAGGTGGCCCTCCAGAAAAATGGAATAGATTGAGTGCCTGTATGTGGCACTCACAAAAATTGTTTCAAACAGAGGACCGGGTAGGTGGCCCTCCAGAAAAATTAAATGCATGAAGTACTATAGCAAGAGCCAGTGGGCCCTGTCAAAAAATAGCCATTTTCCTCTGCTTTACTGTACAAAGAGGAGGAGAAGGAGGAAAATGAGGAGGAGGAGGAGGAGTGGATCAATTATTCAGGTTGAGCTTCCTTCACCTGGTGGAGATTGGAAATTCTGAGAAATCCAGCCTTTATTCATTTTAATAAGCGTCAGCCTGTCAGCGCTGTCAGTCGACAGGCGTGTACGCTTATCGGTGATGATGCCACCAGCTGCACTGAAAACCCGCTCGGACAAGACGCTAGCGGCAGGGCAGGCAAGAACCTCCAAGGCGTACAGCGCCAGTTCGTGCCACATGTCCAGCTTTGAAACCCAGTAGTTGTAGGGAGCTGTGTGATCATTTAGGACGATGGTATGGTCAGCTACGTACTCCCTCACCATCTTTCTGTAAAGATCAGCCCTACTCTGCCGAGACTGGGGACAGGTGACAGTGTCTTGCTGGGGTGACATAAAGCTGGCAAAAGCCTTGTAAAGCGTACCCTTGCCAGTGCTGGACAAGCTGCCTGCTCGCCTACTCTCCCTCGCTACTTGTCCCGCAGAACTACGCACTCTGCCGCTAGCGCTGTCAGAAGGGAAATACTGTTTCAGCTTGTGCACCAGGGCCTGCTGGTATTCATGCATTCTCACACTCCTTTCCTCTCCAGGGATGAGAGTGGGAAGATTTTGCTTGTACCGTGGGTCCAGGAGAGTGAACACCCAGTAATCGGTGCTGGAATAAATTCTTTGAACGCGAGGGTCACGGGATAGGCAGCCTAGCATGAAATCTGCCATATGCGCCAGAGTACCAACGCGTAAGAATTCACTCCCCTCACTGGCCTGACTGTCCATTTCCTCCTCCTCCAACTCCTCCAACTCCTCTTCTTCTGCCCATACACGCTGAACAGTGAAGGACTCAACAATGGTCCCCTCTTGTGTCTCGCCAACATTCTCCTCCTCTTCCTCCTCATCCTCCTCCACCTCCACCTCCTCCGATATGCGCTGAGAAACAGACCTCAGGGTGCTTTGGCTATCAACAAGGGAATATTCTTCCCCCGTCTCTTGTGACGAGCGCAAAGCTTCCGACTTCATGCTGACCAGAGAGTTTTTCAACAGGCCAAGCAGCGGGATGGTGAGGCTGATGATGGCGGCATCGCCACTGACCATCTGTGTTGACTCCTCAAAGTTACTCAGCACCTGACAGATATCAGACATCCACGTCCACTCCTCATTGTAGACTTGAGGAAGCTGACTGACCTGACTACCAGTTCTGGTGGAAGTTGACATCTGGCAGTCTACAATCGCTCTGCGCTGCTGGTAAACTCTGGATAACATGGTCAGTGTTGAATTCCACCTCGTGGGCACGTCGCACAACAGTCGGTGAGCGGGCAGTTGGAGGCGGCGCTGCGCTGCCCTGAGAGTGGCAGCATCTGGGCTGGACTTCCTGAAATGCGCACAGATGCGGCGCACCTTCGTGAGCAAATCAGACAGATTGGGGTATGTCTTGAGGAAACGCTGCACTATCAGATTTAACACATGGGCCAGGCATGGCACATGTGTCAGTCTGCCGAGTTGCAGAGCCGCCACCAGGTTACGGCCGTTGTCACACACAACCATTCCCGGCTTGAGGTTCAGCGGTGCCAGCCACAGATCAGTCTGCGCCGTGATGCCCTGTAATAGCTCTTGGGCGGTGTGCCTTTTGTCGCCTAGGCTCAGCAGTTTGAGCACCGCCTGCTGTCGCTTAGCGACGGCACTGCTGCTGTGCCTAGAGCTACCGACTGATGGCGCCGTGCCCACGGATGGTAGTTCGGAGGAGGAGGTGGAGGAGGGGTGGGAGGAGGAGGAGGCATAGTAGGCCTGAAACACCTGGACCGAGGTAGGCCCCGCAATCCTCGGCGTCGGCAGTATATGAGCAGCCCCAGGGTCAGACTCGGTCCCAGCCTCCACCAAGTTAACCCAATGTGCCGTCAGCGATATATAGTGGCCCTGCCCGGCAGCACTCGTCCACGTGTCCGTGGTCAGGTGGACCTTGTCAGAAACGGCGTTGGTCAGGGCACGGATGATGTTGTCTGACACGTGCTGGTGCAGGGCTGGGACGGCACATCGGGAAAAGTAGTGGCGGCTGGGGACCGAATACCGAGGGGCGGCCGCCGCCATGAGGTTGCGAAAGGCCTCGGTCTCTACTAGCCTATAGGGCAGCATCTCCAGGCTAAGCAATCTGGAGATGTGCACATTAAGGGCTTGGGCGTGCGGGTGGGTTGCACTATATTTGCATTTCCGCTCCAGCGTCTGGGGTATGGAGAGCTGAACGCTGGTGGATGCTGTGGAGGATCGTGGAGGCGACGATGGGGTTTTTGTGCCAGGGTCCTGGGCAGGGGGCTGACTAGCAGCTGACACAGGGGAAGGAGCAGTGGTGTGCACGGCCGGAGGTGAACGGGCTTGTTGCCACTGAGTGGGGTGCTTAGCATTCATATGCCTGCGCATACTGGTGGTAGTTAAGCTAGTAGTGGTGGAACCCCTGCTGAGCCTGGTTTGGCAAATGTTGCACACCACAGTCCGTCGGTCATCCGGTGTTTCCTTAAAGAACCTCCACACTTCTGAAGATCTAGCCCTCGCCGCAAGAGCCCTCACCACGGGAGCTTCACTAGTTGACAGTGGCGCTGATGCACCAGCTCTGGCCCTGCCTCTCCGTCTGGCCCCACCACTGCCTCTTCCAACCTGTTCAGGTCGAGGACTCTCCTCCGTCTCAGAAGCACTGTGTTCACCCGGCCTCTCAACCCAGCTTGGGTCTGTCACCTCATCATCCTCCGATCCCTCAGTCTGCTCCCCCCTCGGACTTCCTGCCCTGACAACAACTTCCCCACTGTCTGACAACCGTGTCTCCTCATCGTCGGACACCTCTTTACACACTTCCACTACGTCAAGAAGGTCATCATCACCCACAGACTGTGACTGGTGGAAAACCTGGGCATCGGAAAATTGCTCAGCAGCAACCGGACAAGTGGTTTGTGACTGTGGGAAGGGTCCAGAAAACAGTTCCTCAGAGTATGCCGGTTCAAATGCCAAATTTTCCTGGGAGGGGGCAGACTGGGGGGGAGGAGGCTGAGGTGCAGGAGCTGGAGGAGTGGGGATTTCGGTGACATGGGTGGACTGCGTGGAAGACTGACTGGTGGTGGACAAATTGCTCGAAGCATTGTCAGCAATCCACGACATCACCTGTTCGCACTGTTCTGGCCTCAACAGTGCTCTACCACGAGTCCCAGTAACTTCAGACATGAACCTAGGGAGTGTAGCTCTGCGGCGTTCCCCTGCTCCCTCATCAGCAGGTGGTGTCTCACCCCGCCCAGGACCACGGCCTCTGACCCCTGCAGTAGTTGGACGCCCACGTCCCCGCCCTCGTCCTCTACCCCTAGCCCTCGGGTTAAACATTTTTAAAATGAGAGTTATAACTTTTTTTTTTTTTTTACTTCTTTTTTTTTTTTTTTGTGTTTTTTTGTGTTTTTTTTTTTTTTTTGTGTTTTTTGTTTTTTTTTGAGTTTTTAAAACCAAACAATCCTATCCTATTGCTATGGCTATTTTCTAGCCAAGTATCAAAGGAAGCACACTACTATGCCAGATGAGATGACACTGAGTTATTGCCTAATAGAAATCCAACCCCTACTGAATTTTGCCACTTCGGCCTTTGCTATGGATATGTGCGCCACTAAGCGCAGAACACATCGGTCGCAAGTCTCACTACAAATTGCTCAGAATTGGCAAGTACATGCACTGCAGAAACTACAGCCACCAGCAGATCAACCAGAAATCAAATATATAGAACGCTACTGTAGGCTTCAAGAAGCTGTTTGTATTCTCCTATGGCTATTTTCTAGCCAAGTATCAAAGGAAGCACACTACTATGCCAGATGAGATGACACTGAGTTATTGCCTAATAGAAATCCAACCCCTACTGAATTTTGCCACTTCGGCCTTTGCTATGGATATGTGCGCCACTAAGCGCAGAACACAGCGGTCGCAAGTCTCACTACAAATTGCTCAGAATTGGCAAGTACATGCACTGCAGAAACTACAGCCACCAGCAGATCAACCAGAAATCAAATATATAGAACGCTACTGTAGGCTTCAAGAAGCTGTTTGTATTCTCCTATGGCTATTTTCTAGCCAAGTATCAAAGGAAGCACACTACTATGCCAGATGAGATGACACTGAGTTATTGCCTAATAGAAATCCAACCCCTACTGAATTTTGCCACTTCGGCCTTTGCTATGGATATGTGCGCCACTAAGCGCAGAACACAGCGGTCGCAAGTCTCACTACAAATTGCTCAGAATTGGCAAGTACATGCACTGCAGAAACTACAGCCACCAGCAGATCAACCAGAAATCAAATATATAGAACGCTACTGTAGGCTTCAAGAAGCTGTTTGTATTCTCCTATGGCTATTTTCTAGCCAAGTATCAAAGGAAGCACACTACTATGCCAGATGAGATGACACTGAGTTATTGCCTAATAGAAATCCAACCCCTACTGAATTTTGCCACTTCGGCCTTTGCTATGGATATGTGCGCCACTAAGCGCAGAACACAGCGGTCGCAAGTCTCACTACAAATTGCTCAGAATTGGCAAGTACATGCACTGCAGAAACTACAGCCACCAGCAGATCAACCAGAAATCAAATATATAGAACGCTACTGTAGGCTTCAAGAAGCTGTTTGTATTCTCCTATGGCTATTTTCTAGCCAAGTATCAAAGGAAGCACACTACTATGCCAGATGAGATGACACTGAGTTATTGCCTAATAGAAATCCAACCCCTACTGAATTTTGCCACTTCGGCCTTTGCTATGGATATGTGCGCCACTAAGCGCAGAACACAGCGGTCGCAAGTCTCACTACAAATTGCTCAGAATTGGCAAGTACATGCACTGCAGAAACTACAGCCACCAGCAGATCAACCAGAAATCAAATATATAGAACGCTACTGTAGGCTTCAAGAAGCTGTTTGTATTCTCCTATGGCTATTTTCTAGCCAAGTATCAAAGGAAGCACACTACTATGCCAGATGAGATGACACTGAGTTATTGCCTAATAGAAATCCAACCCCTACTGAATTTTGCCACTTCGGCCTTTGCTATGGATATGTGCGCCACTAAGCGCAGAACACAGCGGTCGCAAGTCTCACTACAAATTGCTCAGAATTGGCAAGTACATGCACTGCAGAAACTACAGCCACCAGCAGATCAACCAGAAATCAAATATATAGAACGCTACTGTAGGCTTCAAGAAGCTGTTTGTATTCTCCTATGGCTATTTTCTAGCCAAGTATCAAAGGAAGCACACTACTATGCCAGATGAGATGACACTGAGTTATTGCCTAATAGAAATCCAACCCCTACTGAATTTTGCCACTTCGGCCTTTGCTATGGATATGTGCGCCACTAAGCGCAGAACACAGCGGTCGCAAGTCTCACTACAAATTGCTCAGAATTGGCAAGTACATGCACTGCAGAAACTACAGCCACCAGCAGATCAACCAGAAATCAAATATATAGAACGCTACTGTAGGCTTCAAGAAGCTGTTTGTATTCTCCTATGGCTATTTTCTAGCCAAGTATCAAAGGAAGCACACTACTATGCCAGATGAGATGACACTGAGTTATTGCCTAATAGAAATCCAACCCCTACTGAATTTTGCCACTTCGGCCTTTGCTATGGATATGTGCGCCACTAAGCGCAGAACACAGCGGTCGCAAGTCTCACTACAAATTGCTCAGAATTGGCAAGTACATGCACTGCAGAAACTACAGCCACCAGCAGATCAACCAGAAATCAAATATATAGAACGCTACTGTAGGCTTCAAGAAGCTGTTTGTATTCTCCTATGGCTATTTTCTAGCCAAGTATCAAAGGAAGCACACTACTATGCTAGATGAGATGACACTGAGTTATTGCCTAATAGAAATCCAACCCCTACTGAATTTTCCCACTTCGGCCTTTGCTATGGATATGTGCGCCACTAAGCGCAGAACACAGCGGTCGCAAGTCTCACTACAAATTGCTCAGAATTGGCAAGTACATGCACTGCAGAAACTACAGCCACCAGCAGATCAACCAGAAATCAAATATATAGAACGCTACTGTAGGCTTCAAGAAGCTGTTTGTATTCTCCTATGGCTATTTTCTAGCCAAGTATCAAAGGAAGCACACTACTATGCCAGATGAGATGACACTGAGTTATTGCCTAATAGAAATCCAACCCCTACTGAATTTTGCCACTTCGGCCTTTGCTATGGATATGTGCGCCACTAAGCGCAGAACACAGCGGTCGCAAGTCTCACTACAAATTGCTCAGAATTGGCAAGTACATGCACTGCAGAAACTACAGCCACCAGCAGATCAACCAGAAATCAAATATATAGAACGCTACTGTAGGCTTCAAGAAGCTGTTTGTATTCTCCTATGGCTATTTTCTAGCCAAGTATCAAAGGAAGCACACTACTATGCCAGATGAGATGACACTGAGTTATTGCCTAATAGAAATCCAACCCCTACTGAATTTTGCCACTTCGGCCTTTGCTATGGATATGTGCGCCACTAAGCGCAGAACACAGCGGTCGCAAGTCTCACTACAAATTGCTCAGAATTGGCAAGTACATGCACTGCAGAAACTACAGCCACCAGCAGATCAACCAGAAATCAAATATATAGAACGCTACTGTAGGCTTCAAGAAGCTGTTTGTATTCTCCTATGGCTATTTTCTAGCCAAGTATCAAAGGAAGCACACTACTATGCCAGATGAGATGACACTGAGTTATTGCCTAATAGAAATCCAACCCCTACTGAATTTTGCCACTTCGGCCTTTGCTATGGATATGTGCGCCACTAAGCGCAGAACACAGCGGTCGCAAGTCTCACTACAAATTGCTCAGAATTGGCAAGTACATGCACTGCAGAAACTACAGCCACCAGCAGATCAATCAGAAATCAAATATATAGAACGCTACTGTAGGCTTCAAGAAGCTGTTTGTATTCTCCTATGGCTATTTTCTAGCCAAGTATCAAAGGAAGCACACTACTATGCCAGATGAGATGACACTGAGTTATTGCCTAATAGAAATCCAACCCCTACTGAATTTTGCCACTTCGGCCTTTGCTATGGATATGTGCGCCACTAAGCGCAGAACACAGCGGTCGCAAGTCTCACTACAAATTGCTCAGAATTGGCAAGTACATGCACTGCAGAAACTACAGCCACCAGCAGATCAACCAGAAATCAAATATATAGAACGCTACTGTAGGCTTCAAGAAGCTGTTTGTATTCTCCTATGGCTATTTTCTAGCCAAGTATCAAAGGAAGCACACTACTATGCCAGATGAGATGACACTGAGTTATTGCCTAATAGAAATCCAACCCCTACTGAATTTTCCCACTTCGGTCTTTGCTATGGATATGTGTGCCACTAAGAGCTAAACACAACGGTAGCAAGTCCCCCTGCTAATTCCTCACAAAATGGTAAAAGATGCAAATTAAAATAAAAAAAGTAGAACGTTATTGTAGCCCTAAGAAGGGCTGTTGGGTTCTTTGAGAATCACTCCTGCCTAACAGTAAGCTAATAGAACACCCTAACGCTTTCCCTGACCAGCAGCAGCTCTCTCCCTAGCGGCATCCAGAGACAGAATGATCCGAGCAGCGCGGCCAGCGGCTAGTCTATCCCAGGGTCACCTGATCTGGCCAGCCAACCACTGCTATCGACGTGTAAGGGTACCACGTCATGCTGGGTGGAGTGCAGAGTCTCCTGGCTTGTGATTGGCTCTGTTTCTGGCCGCCAAAAAGCAAAACGGCGGGAGCTGCCATTTTCTCGAGCGGGCGAAGTATTCGTCCGAGTAACGAGCAGTTTCGAGTACCCTAATGCTCGACCGAGCATCAAGCTCGGACGAGCATGTTCGCTCATCTCTAGTAATTATCTATTATACTCTAACCAAAACCTTCTTGTTCAAAGAGCTATCTGCCACTAGAGTACAGAAACCAAAGGGCAATAAATTTTCAGTGAATTTCCCCCAACCTTGGCCACACATTCAGACTCTAAAGAGCAATTCAAAGTTAGTTGACTGGCTCCAATGTATAAGCATCCAATTATCTCACTGCTGATTCCTCAAGAATTTTCAAGAAATGTTATACTAGAGGATTCCGAGTATTAATAAAATTCTCTGATATATGAGCCTATGTACAAAACACGTATTCATAACCTGTTACCTAGAACTGATTGACAGAACAGCTTTCAACATTGACATAGACTATACAATAGCTAAACTAACTAAAATACATATGAAACCCTAGTTATATAATTGTATTAACCCCTTCCCACAACCTGACATAACTGTATGTCATAAGGTGCAGGTAATTACCACACTGTCAGGTTTCCGTTCCTTACTTGACCTCAGGTATTCTAATAGTTTCTATAGAGTGGGCTAAAAGAAATCACACCAAAACTGGAGTATTGTATATAGATCTTCCTCAGCAGGAAGTGGTACCAACCGAAAGAGGAAGTAGTTCTTTTTTTGCCAACACATAATATTATAAACAAACTACAGTTATTAAGGAATGACTACATAGATGATGTATTGTCTGATTATCACATGAACGTAGCACTGTAGCATCATTTCTCCATCGTCCATATATGGCTGTGATAATTACGATCATGCTGTACTGCAGCAGAAAAATACTTGGGGGTGTTGGTGGATGGTAAACTTCATTTTAGTGACCAGAGCCAGGCATCTGTTGTTAATAAGGCAAAGAAAATAATGGGATGTACCAAGAGAGGAATAGATTCTCATAATAAGGACATAGTTTTGCCATTATACAAATGACTGGTCAGGCCACACATGAAATATTGTGTACAGTTTGGGCACCAGTGTATATAAACGACATATTTGAACTGGAATGGGTTCAGAGGAGAGAAACCAAGATATTTAGGGAAATGGACAGGTTGGAATACAATGCAGATTACAAAGCTAGGGGTTTTTCAGCTGCACATCATAACAATTTAAAAATGCGTGAATAAGCAGAACAGAGGTTTCTCCAAAGATCTTTTTATTCCTAGACCTGTGGCCAGAGCAAGGGGGCATCCTCTACGCCTAGAGGAGAGTCGGTTCTACCAACGCCGTAGACAGGGATTTTTACTGTAAGAGCAGTGAGACTGTGAAACTTTCTGTTGCAGGGGGTGGTTATGGAGGATACTTTTTATATGTTCAATAGAGGCCTGAATGCCTTTCCTGAGAATAATAATAGGACAGGTTATGGGAAGAAATAATTTGATCAATCCTACAGGTTGGACTTGATGGACCTGCACATTTTCGATCCTTATCTCCTATGATACTATGAAACCCAAGCTCCCTGTCTCTTAACACACATTTCGGTATAAAGAATGTTCATTAGAATGTTCTTGGCTCAAGCACAGGGATGTAAAAATTTTTTCCAACAGAAGACGGAAGCAAACTGGCAGTACCCTCCAGGAAAATCAACACCATTGAACTTAAAAGAAATGAAGCATTAATAAAAGGTTTAGCACATACTTTTGTGTACACTTTCAAAATAAAGATTTTATCTGGAGAAGAGAAGTAATTAAAGGGAAATGTACTTCTTACATAAATTATAATTATGTACTTTTTATTATAGACAGTTAATTCTGCATGTTGAGTATTATTTAAAAATATAATAATAATAATAATAATAAAAGGATAATAAAATAATAATGTAAATAAATAACTTTACCAAGTATTGTAAACCAAGCACACTTAAATGCTGGTGTGTGCCCCCTCTGGCAGGATCCAGAATTCTTTTAGCTTCTTTATGCCCTTGTTTATACCAAAAAAGGCTTTAAAATGATGCAAATGAGCCTAAGGGTCTCCGGGCTCCGCAGCTGTAAATCTTAGCAAGAACATAAGAAGCTAAAAGGGAGCAGATCCTGCCAGAGGGGGCACATACCAGTTTGTAAGTGTGCTTGGTTTACAATCATTGTGGTAGATTTCCTTTAAGTTTCCAATACACAACTAAAGCTTTTCAAAATGTTGTTGTTACCATACAGTATGTCAAATAAATCCTAAGTGAATATTTAAAAAACTTCATGGATCTATGTTGTACAAACATAATATCATTGATTATTTTGCACTTGCACTAAGCCATTATGTATACTTTTGTGAGCAGATAAGTCAAAAGATGTTTTCATCATAAAGTAGGCATTACTTGACACAAAGCCAATGTAAGTTTCTACAATAAGAATACCAACTCAACCAAGAAAAAAATTAAATTGAACCAAAGGCTGATTAAAATGTTAGGTCCCTGGTTGAAAAAAGCACAGCAGATGAAGAAAAGGGATACTAAAAGATGATAACTTGAGAAGATTGTGTTTCTAAAAATGAAGCATTTATAGGGGAACATATATTGTAAACCAGTTGCAATAAAAGCTTTTTGGGACAACCACTAAAAATGTGGTTCTCAAAGCACAATCTAGATTGAATTTTTTTTTTACAGAATAAGTGGTTGGTCTTAGTTTCACTAAATTCTTAGCTAATTCTGTCATAATATATGATGTCTGTCAGTGAACAAGTTTGGAAACTTGACATATGCCTTGTCAATGCACATGTGTGAATTGCTGTGTGGGGTTTCCAAGGTACAGTAGCATGTTCAAGCAGGTGGGTTAGCAAGTTTACACTAACCTTCAGGTATATTTGCATTGACATAGTCATCAGTATGTATGGCTGAGGAGAAGGGAAAAAGGTCACACTGATCTGTAGATATTATGTGGATAGTATGCGTACATACTAATTTCTAGGATACCATGGAATAAATTGATATCACGTTACAAGAATTTTCTGGCTCATCCAGGCAGGTTATACAATTTCAGGATGGAACTGTTTCCCGTACATCTAAAATGTTATTATTTTTAAACTAATAGAGAAAAGAGAAAAATGCTAATTTTTAATCATCTCCTGGAAAAAAGCGATATTGATACAGATACAGTGTCTGTCACGCTAGTCACTTGCTTCACAAGTGGTGACACACAGCTTGCATTCCACCCTTCGTGTTCCTCCCATATTATGACATACTTCCGATTTGCTGTGGCTGCATTGCGCATGTATTTTGCCGCCGACCGGAACTATACGCCGGGCAGTTGCGGCTACATAAGGCAATCCTCCCCCGTTATGTATTCTCTCCTGATGAAGCCTACTTGATAGGCGACACGCGTCAGGTCTTATCAACCAAAATACACCACTAATATAAAGTAGAAAAACTCTAAATAACTTAGATGTGTTAATGGCCCACATTTACTAAGGTGCTAGCGCCAGTTTTCTGTCAGACTTTGCACATTCTTACAAACTGCTTGCACAGGTATTTAAGAAGTGCCTCCCGCACATTTGTGTCGCACGCGTCCATTTTGTGTCACAAATTTCTGCACTGAAATGTGTGTTCCAGTGCTCAGTTGGACTGTGCGCCATATTTATCATGCGATTTCTGAATGTAGTGTGTCACACGGCCCATGTTAAAGGTACACCAAAAATAAAGTGGAGCTCTATGTCGGAGCAGTGCAGAGGGCTCCAGATTCATGCAAAATGGGCTCCAAAAATCCGAAATCTGGCTCACCCTGCACTGTACACAGGCAAACTGCACTTTGTGCAGTTCAACTGTTTCTAGTAAATGAGGGCCAATGTGTTCTAGAGCAATAAGAATAAAAAAATGAAATGGGACTGTGTCCAAATGGAGAAAAAGCTACATCCTTAGAAGTGTTAGAGCTATTGTTTTGCCAGCTGTTAAACTTAAGACAAAAATGACTCTTGTATGACACTCCTCCGGATTTTATGAAAGGAAAATGATCTAAACTGAATTCCCTTCCGGAATCTTATGCATTGGTGTATTTGTAGACCATTACATAATAGCACACTTTGAGAAATTATCTGGATGACTAATAATTACTTTACCTCAATGCTTACCAAAAATGTAAAACATGTAATACACAGTAATCAATTTGATATAAGAAGATATAAGAATTTACTTTATATACATCCAAGGTCACAAACAGTAGATTGATATGATAGATGGCAAATTCAAGGTTCATTTACATATGTTTCAATAAATAATATACAGAACCTCGCAAAAGTATTCGGCCCCCATGAACTTTTCTACCTTTTTCCACATTTCAGGTTTCAAACACAAAGATATAAAACGAATCCACTAAAAGTGGGACACAATTGTGAAGTGGAATGAAAATTAATAGATCTTTTAAACTTTAATAAAAAAAATAATGGAAAAGTGGGGTGTGCAGTATTATTTGGCCCCTTTACTTTCAGTGCAGCAAACTCACTTCAGAAGTTCAGTGAGGATCTCTGAATGATCCAATGTTGTCTTAAATGACTAAGGATGATAAATATAATCCACCTGTGTACACTAAAGTCTCAGTATAAATACAGCTGCTCTGTGACACTCTCAGGGTTCTGTTTAAAGCACAGAGAGCATCATGAAGACCAAGGAACACACTAGGAAGGTCAGTGATACTGTTATGGAGAAGTTTAAAGCCAGATTTGGATACAAAAAGACCCGTCCGTCCCTCTAAACTTGCACCTCAAATAAGGGGAAGACTTATCAGAGATGCAACCATGAGGCCCATGATCACTCTGGATGAACCGCAGAGATCTAAGGCTGAGGTGGGAGAGTCTGTCCATAGGACAACAATCAGTCGTACACTGCACAAATCTGGCCTTTATGGAAGAGTGGCAAGAAAAAAAACATTTCTCAAAGATATCCATAATTAGTCTTGTTTAAAGTTTGCCACAAGCTACCTGGAAGACACCAAACATGTGGAAGAAGGTGCTCTGGTCAAATGAAACCAAAATCAAACTTTCTGGCCACAATGCCAAACAATATGTTTGGCGTAATAGCAACACAGCTCATTGCCCTGAAAACACCATCCTCAGTGTCACACGTGGTGGGGGCAGCAAAATGGTTTGGGCTTTTCTTCAGGAGGGGCAGGGAAGATGGTTGAAATTGATGGGAAGATGAATGGAGCCAAATAGAGGACCATTCTGGAAGAAAGCCTGTTGGAGTCTGCAAAAGAGCTGAGACTGGGACAGAGATTTATCTCCCAACAAGACAATGATCCCAAACATAAAGCAAAATCTACAATGGAAGGTTCACAAATAAACGTATCTAGGTGTTAGAATGGCCAAAGTCCAGACCTGAATCCAATCGAGAATCTGTGGAAAGATCTGATGGTAGATTTTTTAAATAAAGCTATGCACAATGGATTTTAAAGGAGTACAGTGACAAACCAGAACAAATGAAACTCACTGTCTCCTTATTTCAGTTACACATCCAAAGAAATGTGAAACAATAAGTTGTCTCAGTGGATTTTTTAAAATAAATTTGTGATCATCCTTTTACAAGCCGGCAGAACAACTTTGAACATTACAGGTGGAAGCCAACCTATATAAAATCTACCATCAAAATCAAGAATGATAAACCAGGGACACTTACTCATAGATCCAGGCACTGTGATTGTGTAAATCTTCTTATATTTGTTATCCACGGTCTGCTTCCTTCTAAAATCAACTTTTACAACTATGCTTATGAGAATTAAGGGCTCCTGGGGTTATCACCAGAGCCCTTATGTGCTGCAGTATCACAGATTGTGATACTGTCTCACACTTCCCTGCTCTTCCAGCAGTTTCCCATGCCCTCTTACTGATGTAATCACACAGCAGCAGATTCCTTGCACACTGCAGCAAACTTTAAAAAAATAAAGGAAAAACATTTTTAATCATCCATTACACAAAAAATTATATTGAACACAATTAAAAAGTTTTATGAACCCCAAATGTGAACAAATGCTACAGGTCTTTATGCAAAAAATAAGCACTCACGTGGCGCTTGGAAGCTGATTTTGGGGATTTTTTTTTACCCAAAAGGATTTCATTATTTTGGTTCCATAATATCAGATTTGCATTCTTTTTTTAATATAAGGGTTAACAAAAATTCCACAGTAGGCCATATGAAAAACCTAAATTTCGTCTTGAAAAAAGCAAGAAAATAGTCTGGACATTAAGACTGCATTCGCACAGCCGTTGGGGGACATATATGACGATGTCTATACATCGGATTTACGCCCCCCAATGGGCGCCAGAACGGTGCAGCGCACATGTGGCACCGTACAGTTCCGTAGCCATAAAAAGGTAGGACATGTCCTATCTTTTCTCGGAATACAGTGCCGTGCCCCATCTTTTGCTTTGGAGAGGGGCGCTGACATGTGCCCACCGTGCTACGGTGGAAAAAAAGAGGAGATAAGGGTTTTATTTACATCCATGAATGGATCAGTCTATAGATGGAATTATACAGGGAGGAATCAATTCCTATGCTAGGTTCAAGCACTGTGCATGGAAAAACAGGAGATTCTGTCCCATAGGTGTCCCTTAAGTATTCCGAAATTTCGTGAGGGACATTGTGCATGTGTTCCTGCTACGTCACTATGCTCTACCTCGGCTCCTCCCCTCTCCATGTTTTTGCCTTATCTTTATCTTATCTTTAAGCTGCTGTAAATTGCAGTCTTGTGTTGGAGACCAATGTAAGTTTAGGAGACTTCAGATTAAAGGTTGGTTCAGGAAGGAAAAGCACCTGCAAATAATGAAAGAAGTCTCTATGATAAGATAAATAACTACTGCTGAGAAGGTTGTTGAAAAGTTATTGACCATTAAAAGGATTCATTCCCCCAACATTTTTGACTTTTATTTTCTTAAATTAACTCTTTATGGTTACAGGTGGGCTCGGACAATATACAGTTAGGGTTTACTGCTAGAACATGCCCTTACATTATGATTTGTGTGTGAACCCAAAATTAAAGACTGTTTATTCTCCTGGGGAAAAAGCTCTTTTTTGTCTTCTTTCTTTATCAGTGGCTCTTCTGGCCATTCACATTGTAAGTATCTTTAACATACCCTACAAATCATGGAAAAACATCCTGAAAGAAATCTGGTAACAAATAGTCCTTACCCTCTGTATCATTCTGTGCGCATAGCACGTGAACAGCAATATATCTTATTATTGGAATGGCATGTACATTTGCTTACTTATAACTGGGTATTGTAAAACCTTATGTAGCACATTTCCTAATAGAGCGCATAGGACATCAAACTGAATTGAAAAAAAAAAGCAAATAAAAAATCTAGGAAATATTATCAAACAGATTGACATCAAACACTTTATAGATTCCTATATCACCTGCAAATAATTAGACACACTCCTATGTGCAGTATGGATAGCATATGTCAGTGCGAGCTTTCATTCATTGATTAAACTAGATAACTGTATACAGATAACAGAAAACTGAACGGTGGAGACAGTTACATAATCCTTTTCATGCAAAATGTAACTCTTCTTATCACAAATTAAATCTATAGCACCTACACATCCAAAGAAGGACATTGGGTAGCCAGTCAATACTCAGCCATCCATTATTTGCCAGCCCACCTTATTTTATACAGAAATTCATGCACATATGGATGAAAATTGTCACATATATACTGATTCATACAGCACAGAAATACAGGATTGGACAAATCACACGTTCATGTAAATGCAGCTTCCCCCCCCCCCACACACACCCACTCCCCCACACACTCAATATTAAAAATCATCTGAGATGATGGATACTCTTTTGTGAAAATACATTTTCCATGATGAAAAGAGTGAGAGTCTGGAAACTAGGACCAGGAATAAGAAGACTTATGGCTTTGTTATATAAGGCCACCTTGCAGGCATAGAGCTGTTTATGCTCCACTGAGGAATTCTGGGAAATATGTAAATAAATTCTCTAAAATGGGATGAGGGAAACATTGCCACTTGACTACTTTTTAAGTCACTCCTCTTAACATCAAGCATGACTTCCTCAGAAAGATACTGGTTAGGCTGTTAACTTCATTATGTCATAAGTCTTTCTGAAAAAGCCTACTGTGCTTTTTGCTTGCAAAGTAATCAGTCATCTAATAGCTCAATGAAATATGGGAAATTTATGTGAGAAATTCTGATTGTCTCTCATGGTGTTGATGACCAAAAATAAGAATATACAGTCTTTATATGTCAGACAAAACAGAAAGAGCATCTCTGATAAAAGGGTTTCTCCTCTGTAAACAAGTTAGCTAACGTGCTGATCAGTGGGTTCTCAGTGATGGTGCGGTGTGGTGTATTGTTAATATAAGTTTAAGATCATGGGTCCTGAACTGTAAAGAGATTGTGGCTTCTCCAATGGCCTAATGTTGATGCATAAAAACACTAAAATAACAAAAACTTTTGCACAGAAACTATAACTAAGTATATTGGGAACATGTTCTACAAAGATACATTACCAGAACCAAGCTTACTACATAGATATGTTACCACAATGAATATTACTAAACAGATACATTACAAGATCCAATTTTACTACATAGAAACAACAATAGAACCAAGTTTACTACATTGCTATGATACCAGAACCAAGAATATTATGTATTTATGTTACCAGAACCAAGGTTACTAAATATATTTGTTACCAGAACCAAGCCTACTACCTAGAATCAACACTGCATGCACTCGACTATGTGCAATTTACGGGCCCCAACCTATGGTCCGTGTGACACAGCTTGCAACCCATAGGACATCAGCAGGTGAGCTATTGCTCCTATTCCTGTCTGGATATGCGACACAGTGCATGCACATCTACACTTTTCTTTAGCTTCTGAACACTCTACTAGCATCTGACACAGAAAAGGAGAGATGAGACAGATCAGAAATAAGATGGGTTGAGATTAGAGATGAGCGAGCACTAAAATGCTCGGGTACTCGTTATTCAAGACGAACTTTTCCCGATGCTCGAGTGCTCGTCTCGAATAACGAACCCCATTGAAGTCAATGGGAGACTCGAGCATTTTTCAAGGGGACCAAGGCTCTGCACAGGGAAGCTTGGCCAAACACCTGGGAACCTCAGAAAAGGATGGAAACACCACGGAAATGGACAGGAAACAGCAGGGGCAGCATGCATGGATGCCTCTGAGGCTGCATAATCGCACCATTATGCCAAAATTATGGGCAACAGCATGGCCATGACAGAGTGACAGAATGAAGCTAGATAGCATCTAAAACATCCAATAATTGACCCTGACACTATAGGGGACGGCATGCAGAGGCAGCAGCGGCAGGCTAGAGAGTGTCATGGCGACATACCCTAAATGGACTCAGGCTTCAAACCAATGGGTGGCAGAGAGGAACCAAAGGAGGTGAGCAAGAAGCGCTCAAATAATATCGGTACATGATAAAAGTTTGCCAGTATATTTTGTGGATTACACAGCAAGGTGGCGACAAAGTTAACATGGAAGCCATGAAAACAACCCAAAATTCTGCCTGACACAGCTCATTTGATAAGGGGACCGTGTATGGAGGCAGTGAACTAGTAGTAGATTAAAGGTGCTGCAGTTAAAACTATGTTAGTTGGATCTTGGCATGGAGCTGGCGCTCCGCTGCCAGGCGAGCTTTCGCCAATCCAAGCCCCTGTCTCTAGGCTACTCCCCAAACAGCACTTCTAAGAACCTTTTGTATAAGATCAAGTGTAGTAGCGTTCTTATAAGTTTAGGATATGGCGGGTGAGAGGAATGTAAACAGATGCGCAAGAAGCGCTGAAATAATATCGGTAAATGATAAAAGTTTGCCAGTATTTTTTGTGGATAACACAGCAGGGTGGCGACAAAGTTAACAAGTTTGTTGTGGAAGCCATGAAAACAACCCAAAATTCTGCCTGACACAGCTCGTTTGATAAGGGGACCATGTATGCTTACAGTTCATGCCAGTAGCTGCACTGGCTGCCAGTCTCCTTTCGAATAGTTTAAAATAATAACCCTCATCCATAAAGCTCTGTATAATGCTGCACCCCCCTACCTCTCCTCTCTTATCTCAGTCTATCGCCCAACCCGTGCTCTTAGATCCGCCAGTCATCTTAGATTAACCTCTACCCTAGTACGGACCTCCCACTCGCGTCTCCAAGACTTCTCTAGAGCTGCACCAATTCTATGGAATGCTCTGCCCTGGACTATCAGACTAATACCTAACCTCCAAAGTTTCAAACGTGCTCTTAAAACCCATTTCTTTAGGCAAGCCTATAACACTCATTAACTGCATGAAGTTTTAACTCTTCTACTAACCCGTCCTGTGTCGTCCTCCCATCTGTTATCCAGCAACCAACAGGCACCAGACTTCTCTACAGTCCCATTCACCCTGGACCTGGTATATAAGATGACGGCTGAGTGGTTCAAGCGACAGCAATTCCATTTATTATATTTTGTTCTATTCCCTAAGAAGAATGGCTTGACCATTAAATATTCTTTTACCTCGTGTTACCCCATCATCTTCATAAACCGTAAGCTCTGGCGAGCAGGGACCTCACTCCTGTTGTTCCATACAAATGTTGTGCTCTGTTACATTACATTTGTATTTGTTTCCTATGATTTGTAAAGCGCTACGGAATATGATGGCGCTATATAAATAAAGATTATTATTATTATTATGGAGGCAGTGAACTAGTAGTAGATTAAAGGTGCTGCAGTTAAAACTATGTTAGTTGGATCTTGGGATGGAGCTGGCGCTCCGCAGCCAGGCGAGCTTTCGCCAATCCAAGCCCCTGTCTCTAGGCTACTCCCCAAACAGCACTTCTAAGAACCTTTTGTATAAGATCAAGTGTAGTAGCGTTCTTATAAGTTTGGGATATGGCGGGTGAGGGGAATGTAAACAGATGCGCAAGAAGCGCTGAAATAATATTGGTAAATGATAAAAGTTTATTAGTATATTTTGTGGATAACACAGCTGGGTGGCGACAAAGTTAACAACTTTGATGTGGAATCCATGAATACAACCCAAATTTCTGCCTGACACACCTCGTTTGATAAAGGGACGATGTATGGAGGCAGCTATATGGACGACTTTTGGAGGTAGCAATGGAGACAACGTGTGGAGGCTGCTATGGAGACAATTTAATTTGGATAGTGCCTGTATGTGGCAGTCCCAAAAATTTTTCAAACCAGAGGAGCAGGTAGGTGGCCCTCCAGAAAAATAGAATAGATTGAGTGCCTGTATGTGGCAGTCCCAAAAAGTTTTCAAACCAGAAGAGCAGGTAGGTGGCCCTCCAGAAAAATGGAATCGATTGAGTGCCTGTATGTGGCAGTCCCAAAAAGTTTTCAAACCAGAGGAGCAGGTAGGTGGCCCTCCAGAAAAATAGAATAGATTGAGTGCCTGTATGTGGCAGTCCCAAAAAGTTTTCAAACCAGAGGAGCAGGTAGGTGGCCCTCCAGAAAAATTGAATCGATTGAGTGCCTGTATGTGGCAGTCCCAAAAAGTTTTCAAACCAGAGGAGCAGGTAGGTGGCCCTCCAGAAAAATTGAATAGATTGAGTGCCTGTATGTGGCAGTCCCAAAAAGTTTTCAAACCAGAGGAGCAGGTAGGTGGCCCTCCAGAAAAATTGAATAGATTGAGTGCCTGTATGTGGCACTCCCAAAAATTGTTTAAAACAGAGGACCGGGTCGGTGGCCCTCCAGAAAAATTAAATGCATAAAGTACTATAGCTAGAGCCAGTGGGCCCTGTCAAAAAATAGCCAGTTTCCTCTGCTTTACTGTACAAAGAGGAGGAGAAGGAGGAAAATGAGGAGGAGGAGGAGTGGATCAATTATTCAGGTTGAGCTTCCTTCACCTGGTGGAGATTGGAAATTATGAGAAATCCAGGCTTTATTCATCTTAATAAGCGTCAGCCTGTCAGCGCTGTCAGTCGACAGGCGTGTACGCTTATCGGTGATGATGCCACCAGCTGCACTGAAAACCCGCTCGGACAAGACGCTAGCGGCAGGGCAGGCAAGAACCTCCAAGGCGTACAGCGCCAGTTCGTGCCACATGTCCAGCTTTGAAACCCAGTAGTTGTAGGGAGCTGTGTGATCATTTAGGACGATGGTATGGTCAGCTACGTACTCCCTCACCATCTTTCTGTAAAGATCAGCCCTACTCTGCCGAGACTGGGGACAGGTGACAGTGTCTTGCTGGGGTGACATAAAGCTGGCAAAAGCCTTGTAAAGCGTACCCTTGCCAGTGCTGGACAAGCTGCCTGCTCGCTTACTCTCCCTCGCTACTTGTCCCGCAGAACTACGCACTCTGCCGCTAGCGCTGTCAGAAGGGAAATACTGTTTCAGCTTGTGAACCAGGGCCTGCTGGTATTCATGCATTCTCACACTCCTTTCCTCTGCAGGGATGAGAGTGGAAAGATTTTGCTTGTACCGTGGGTCCAGGAGAGTGAACACCCAGTAATCGGTGCTGGAATAAATTCTTTGAACGCGAGGGTCACGGGATAGGCAGCCTAGCATGAAATCTGCCATATGCGCCAGAGTACCAACGCGTAAGAATTCACTCCCCTCACTGGCCTGACTGTCCATTTCCTCCTCCTCCAACTCCTCCAACTCCTCTTCTTCTGCCCATACACGCTGAACAGTGAAGGACTCAACAATGGTCCCCTCTTGTGTCTCGCCAACATTCTCCTCCTCTTCCTCCTCATCCTCCTCCACCTCCACCTCCTCCGATATGCGCTGAGAAACAGACCTAAGGGTGCTTTGGCTATCAACAAGGGAATCTTCTTCCCCCGTCTCTTGTGACGAGCGCAAAGCTTCCGACTTCATGCTGATCAGAGAGTTTTTCAACAGGCCAAGCAGCGGGATGGTGAGGCTGATGATGGCGGCATCACCACTGACCATCTGTGTTGACTCCTCAAAGTTACTCAGCACCTGACAGATATCAGACATCCACGTCCACTCCTCATTGTAGACTTGAGGAAGCTGACTGACCTGACTACCAGTTCTGGTGGAAGTTGACATCTGGCAGTCTACAATGGCTCGGCGCTGCTGGTAAACTCTGGATAACATGGTCAGTGTTGAATTCCACCTCGTGGGCACGTCACACAACAGTCGGTGAGCGGGCAGTTGGAGGCGGCGCTGCGCTGCCCTGAGAGTGGCAGCATCTGTGCTGGACTTCCTGAAATGCGCACAGATGCGGCGCACCTTCGTGAGCAAATCTGACAGATTGGGGTATGTCTTGAGGAAACGCTGAACTATCAGATTTAACACATGGGCCAGGCATGGCACATGTGTCAGTCTGCCGAGTTGCAGAGCCGCCACCAGGTTACGGCCGTTGTCACACACAACCATGCCTGGCTTCAGGTTCAGCGGTGCCAGCCACAGATCAGTCTGCGCCGTGATGCCCTGTAATAGCTCTTGGGCGGTGTGCCTTTTATCGCCTAGGCTCAGCAGTTTGAGCACCGCCTGCTGTCGCTTAGCAACGGCACTGCTGCTGTGCCTAGAGCTACCGACTGATGGCGCCGTGCCCACGGATGGTAGTTCGGAGGAGGAGGTGGAGGAGGGGTGGGAGGAGGAGGAGGCATAGTAGGCCTGAAACACCTGGACCGAGGTAGGCCCCGCAATCCTCGGCGTCGGCAGTATATGACCAGCCCCAGGGTCAGACTCGGTCCCAGCCTCCACCAAGTTAACCCAATGTGCCGTCAGCGATATATAGTGGCCCTGCCCGGCAGCACTCGTCTACGTGTCCGCGGTCAGGTGGACCTTGTCAGAAACGGCGTTGGTCAGGGCACGGGTGATGTTGTCTGACACGTGCTGGTGCAGGGCTGGGACGGCACATCGGGAAAAGTAGTGGCGGCTGGGGACCGAATACCGAGGGGCGGCCGCCGCCATGAGGTTGCGAAAGGCCTCGGTCTCTACTAGCCTATAGGGCAGCATCTCCAGGCTAAGCAATCTGGAGATGTGCACATTAAGGGCTTGGGCGTGCGGGTGGGTTGCACTATATTTGCGTTTCCACTCCAGCGTCTGGGGTATGGAGAGCTGAACGCTGGTGGATGCTGTGGAGGATCGTGGAGGCGACGATGGGGTTTTTGTGGCAGGGTCCTGGGCAGGGGGCTGACTATCAGCTGACACAGGGGAAGGAGCAGTGGTGTGCACGGCCGGAGGTGAACGGGCTTGTTGCCACTGAGTGGGTTGTTTAGCATTCATATGCCTGCGCATACTGGTGGTAGTTAAGCTAGTAGTGGTGGAACCCCTGCTGAGCCTGGTTTGGCAAATGTTGCACACCACAGTCCGTCGGTCATCCGGTGTTTCCTTAAAGAACCTCCAGACTTCTGAAGATCTAGCCCTCGCCGCAAGAGCCCTCGCCACGGGAGCTTCACTAGTTGACACATTTGGCGCTGATGCACCAGCTCTGGCCCTGCCTCTCCGTCTGGCCCCACCACTGCCTCTTCCAACCTGTTCTGGTCGAGGACTCTCCTCCGTCTCAGAAGCACTGTGTTCACCCGGCCTCTCAACCCAGCTTGGGTCTGTCACCTCATCATCCTCCGATCCCTCAGTCTGCTCCCCCCTCGGACTTCCTGCCCTGACAACAACTTCCCCACTGTCTGACAACCGTGTCTCCTCATCGTCGGACACCTCTTTACACACTTCCACTACGTCAAGAAGGTCATCATCACCCACAGACTGTGACTGGTGGAAAACCTGGGCATCGGAAAATTGCTCAGCAGCAACCGGACAAGTGGTTTGTGACTGTGGGAAGGGTCCAGAAAACAGTTCCTCAGAGTATGCCGGTTCAAATGCCAAATTTTCCTGGGAGGGGGCAGACTGGGGGGGAGGAGGCTGAGGTGCAGGAGCTGGAGGAGTGGCGATTTCGGTGACATGGGTGGACTGCGTGGAAGACTGACTGGTGGACAAATTGCTCGAAGCATTGTCAGCAATCCACGACATCACCTGTTCGCACTGTTCTGGCCTCAACAGTGCTCTACCACGAGTCCCAGTAACTTCAGACATGAACCTAGGGAGTGTAGCTCTGCGGCGTTCCCCTGCTCCCTCATAAGCAGGTGGTGTCTCACCCCGGCCAGGACCACGGCCTCTGACCCCTGCAGTAGTTGGACGCCCACGTCCCCGCCCTCGTCCTCTACCCCTAGCCCTCGGGTTAAACATTTTTAAAATGAGAGTTATAGCTTTAATTTTTTTTTAACTTTTTTTTGTGTTTTTTTTTTTTTTGTGTTTTTGAGTTTTTAAAACCAAACGATGCTATCCTATTGCTATGGCTATTTTCTAGCCAAGTATGAAAGCACACTACTATGCCAGATGAGATGACACTGAGTTATTAAACAAAATAAACGTAAAATAAAAAAGGACAAATGGCAGACTGTGCCTAATTGAAATCCAACCCCTACTAAATTTTCCCACTTCGGTCTTTGCAATGGATATGTGCGTCACTAAGCGCAAAACACAGCGGTCGCAAGTCTCACTACAAATTGCTCACAATTGGCTAGTAGATGCACTGCAGCAAGTACAGCCACCAGCAGATCAACCAGAAATCAAATATATAACGCTACTGTAGGCGTAAGCAGTTTGGATTCACCTATGGCTATTTTCTAGCCAAGTATGAAAGCACACTACTATGCCAGATGAGATGACGCTGAGTTATTAAACAAAATAAACGTAAAATAAAAAAGGACAAATGGCAGACTGTGCCTAATTGAAATCCAACCCCTACTAAATTTTCCCACTTCGGTCTTTGCAATGGATATGTGCGTCACTAAGCGCAAAACACAGCGGTCGCAAGTCTCACTACAAATTGCTCACAATTGGCTAGTAGATGCACTGCAGCAAGTACAGCCACCAGCAGATCAACCAGAAATCAAATATATAACGCTACTGTAGGCGTAAGCCGTTTGGATTCTCCTATGGCTATTTTCTAGCCAAGTATGAAAGCACACTACTATGCCAGATGAGATGACGCTGAGTTATTAAACAAAATAAACGTAAAATAAAAAAGGACAAATGGCAGACTGTGCCTAATTGAAATCCAACCCCTACTAAATTTTCCCACTTCGGTCTTTGCAATGGATATGTGCGTCACTAAGCGCAAAACACAGCGGTCGCAAGTCTCACTACAAATTGCTCACAATTGGCTGGTAGATGCACTGCAGCAAGTACAGCCACCAGCAGATCAACCAGAAATCAAATATATAACGCTACTGTAGGCGTAAGCCGTTTGGATTCTCCTATGGCTATTTTCTAGCCAAGTATGAAAGCACACTACTATGCCAGATGAGATGACGCTGAGTTATTAAACAAAATAAACGTAAAATAAAAAAGGACAAATGGCAGACTGTGCCTAATTGAAATCCAACCCCTACTAAATTTTCCCACTTCGGTCTTTGCAATGGATATGTGCGTCACTAAGCGCAAAACACAGCGGTCGCAAGTCTCACTACAAATTGCTCACAATTGGCTAGTAGATGCACTGCAGCAAGTACAGCCACCAGCAGATCAACCAGAAATCAAATATATAACGCTACTGTAGGCGTAAGCCGTTTGGATTCTCCTATGGCTATTTTCTAGCCAAGTATGAAAGCACACTACTATGCCAGATGAGATGACGCTGAGTTATTAAACAAAATAAACGTAAAATAAAAAAGGACAAATGGCAGACTGTGCCTAATTGAAATCCAACCCCTACTAAATTTTCCCACTTCGGTCTTTGCAATGGATATGTGCGTCACTAAGCGCAAAACACAGCGGTCGCAAGTCTCACTACAAATTGCTCACAATTGGCTAGTAGATGCACTGCAGCAAGTACAGCCACCAGCAGATCAACCAGAAATCAAATATATAACGCTACTGTAGGCGTAAGCCGTTTGGATTCTCCTATGGCTATTTTCTAGCCAAGTATGAAAGCACACTACTATGCCAGATGAGATGACGCTGAGTTATTAAACAAAATAAACGTAAAATAAAAAAGGACAAATGGCAGACTGTGCCTAATTGAAATCCAACCCCTACTAAATTTTCCCACTTCGGTCTTTGCAATGGATATGTGCGTCACTAAGCGCAAAACACAGCGGTCGCAAGTCTCACTACAAATTGCTCACAATTGGCTAGTAGATGCACTGCAGCAAGTACAGCCACCAGCAGATCAACCAGAAATCAAATATATAACGCTACTGTAGGCGTAAGCCGTTTGGATTCTCCTATGGCTATTTTCTAGCCAAGTATGAAAGCACACTACTATGCCAGATGAGATGACGCTGAGTTATTAAACAAAATAAACGTAAAATAAAAAAGGAAAAATGGCAGACTGTGCCTAATTGAAATCCAACCTCTACTAAATTTTCCCACTTTGGTGTTTGAGGTGGATATGTGTGCCACTAAGAGCTAAACACAACGGTAGCAAGTCCCCCTGCTAATTCCTCACAAAATGGTACTAGATGCAAATAAAAAAAAAAAAAAGTAGAACGTTATTGTAGCCCTAAGAAGGGCTGTTGGGTTCTTGGAGAATCACTCCTGCCTAACAGTAAGCTAATAGAACACCCTAACGCTTTCCCTGACCAGCAGCAGCTCTCTCCCTAGCGGCATCCAGACACAGAATGATCCGAGCAGCGCGGGCAGCGGCTAGTCTATCCCAGGGTCACCTGATCTGGCCAGCCAACCACTGCTATCGACGTGTAAGGGTACCACGTCATGCTGGGTGGAGTGCAGAGTCTCCTGGCTTGTGATTGGCTCTGTTTCTGGCCGCCAAAAAGCAAAACGGCGGGAGCTGCCATTTTCTCGAGCGGGCGAAGTATTCGTCCGAGCAACGAGCAGTTTCGAGTACGCTAATGCTCGAACGAGCATCAAGCTCGGACGAGCATGTTCGCTCATCTCTAGTTGAGATCCATGAGATGGACATAAAACACAATGACATTCTTAGCTCTGCCAACTCACCTTATCAATTAAACACATAGTCAGATCTGCTATAAAGACCGTATCTGCCTATAGCTTGTAGAGTAAGTGTGCACACTGCTGTTGCAGACAAGAGAAGCTATTCATGAAAAGAATGTGACCATAGTCAGAAGACTTACGGACGCATCCAGGGACATCCTAAATTTGAAACACCAAGACTGATAGAGACAGGTGGAATTAGATTTGTGAAGGATGGCCTAGTGGTTAGCATTACAGCCTTGCAGCTCTGGGGACCTGGGTTTAAGTCCCAGGTCAACATTTGCAAAGAGTTTGTATGTTCTATCTATGTTTGTGTGGGTTTCCTCTGGTTTCCTCCCACACTCCAAAACATATTGGCATGCTGATTAGATGGTGAGCCCCATTGGGGACAGGGACTGATTTGGCAAGCTTTGTGTAGCACTGCATAATCTGTGTGCACTACATAAATAAAGGAATTATTATTATTATGCTGTATTTTTGTTAATAACAGTGAATTAGAGAATGTGTTATTTTGTTATCCTGAGTATATTTAAGAATATCGTCTTCGTGGGAATACTTCTTTAAAGGGCACGTGGAAAAAATGTTTGCTTAATTTATATAAACAAGCCATATTCAATATGACAAATAGCGTGTTTAATCCTCTTATTTTCTACAATACCCTATTATTCTGTAATAGGAATTAATTTTTTATTCAACCACCAAAAATGTGCTATTTGTCATGTTTGTGGTTTAAACCATGAACAGACTTTGAACATCTGAATGACCTGCCTTTAACTCTAGAAAGATGTCAGTCATATGGCAGGGCTCTACAAGGGAAAAACAGAAACATATTTTACCACTTTTGCCTACTGATGATTATATAGAAAGAACTCAATGGGGCACATTTATCATACACTTGCACTAAGTGCGCCAACATATGATGAGAAATCCGCCGAGTTCTAAGCCAGGTCCACCTTGGTTTTCCATATTCATACTATATACAGGCAGTCCCCGGGTTACATACAAGATAGGGTCTGTAGGTATGTTCTTAAGTTGAATTTGTATGTAAGTTGGAACTGTATATTTTATCATTGTAATCCCAGACAGAACTTTTTTGGTCTCTGTGACAATTGGATTTTAAAAATGTTGGGTTGTCATAAGAACCAGGAATAACAATAAAGCTTCATTACAGACACCAGTGATAACTGTTATAGCTGTTTATTGTAGCCAAGGGCTAAAGTACAGTAAATTACCAACATCCAGAGGTCAGTTTGTAACTAGGGGTCGTATGTAAGTCGAGTGTTCTTAAGTAGGGGACCTCCTGTATATAAATATTCAGAGAAAACCCTTGGATGATTCATAATGGTAATGTGAAAAGGCCAACAAAGAAATTCTATTGGCTCTTTAAGCCACGAGTAACTTGGTAATTTCGGAGTTACAATTAAAAAATATATGCTTTTTAAATTAGACATCCATTTATATGAAAAACACAATTTAGTATTGAAAGATTTTTGAAGCACATCTTTATTAAGATCAAAATGTTTTTAATGTTTTTATACCAGAGCTGCCATTTAGCACGTGGGACTTCAGTTCAAATCCCAACTATAAAAATAGGCCATGTCCTTTACGTACATTTTTTGTGACTAAGTGACTATAAATATGACTCTATAGAAATTGTCAGTATTTCACTGAATAAATTTGCACATCTCCAATGGTTTTACACTATATTTAGCAGTAGATTTCAGGCGTGTGTGGTTTATTTTATTCAGTGTGATTTTTTTTTCTTGTTTTTGCATTGATTTCAAATGATATCTGTCATCTTTCCTTTCCCATATCAATCACTTAGCTTTAGCAAAAGAAGGAAACATATTTTTGTGGTATCTACTATATTTTACTATTACAGTTACACTATAAACACCTGCAAATAGGAGTCATCATCTTTAATATTATATTTTATTTCCTCCTTATTGTTGACAACAAGAATGCCATATCTAAATGGATCGTCACAAAGTTCATTCAAGGCGCAACCTGGCAAATGGAACACATTGTGTCATACACCATGTACAGCCAAAGTAAATACCATTGTCATAAAATGTGTGCGAAGATGTGCTTGTTAAACAGACTATAGATTTTATGAAATAAAGATTCTGAACATGCAATCTCTAATATGACCTGCTCTAAGAGAAGTCATTGACATAGATTAACATGTATTGCCTTATATGTTCACCACTCAAGATCACAGAGGGGTTTTAGGGGTTTTCTATTTTTATGTGCATATGACTTATGGCTTTCACAGAGTTTGCTCCTGGTATGGTTTTAGATGGGCAAATTCCATGATCCATAAACCTATCCAAAATAGGTTGATTTTTCTTACTGTAAACCATGACAATCCTAAAGTGGGAGTCTCCAGCTTGGTGATATTAATAGCATATCCTTGGTTAAAGCATAATCTTTTAGATCAGCTGTGGAATGGGTTTCAGCAACCAAGGGGGCGCATTTCAACAAAGCCCATGATTATCGATTATCAATTAGTGGTATGCAAAATGTACCTTAGGCCTACTAAATTTGACCATGTTACCTGTGTGCATCTATTATCCTTTCACTGCAGCACACTTTTTTTTTTTTTTTCCTTTTTTGCTATTCCTAGGACATGGTGGATATTATCCCTGTGGTGTGACCCTGGGTGTGACTATTACAATCATTCCTGTATTGTAACATTAGAAATGAGATTTTAATCCTATATTGACTTCCCTGGTTATAATTCAATACATATTTTAACATTACAGTGTGTACTATCTATAACATTTTGCATAATTCCTGTTCTGTGACATCACTGTGTATTATTCGTGTATTGTGACATAATTATGTTTGTTATCCCTGTTCTGTGACATCACTATGTATGATTTTATACTATGACATCACTGAACTGTGACACCCTTTGTTTATTTTTCCTGGAGTGTACCATTACCATGTCTATTGTCCTTACATTGTGACATAACTGTGTGCATTATCCCTGTATTGTGACTTCATTTCATTTGTTAACTCTGTACTGGAACATCACTATTACTCCCGTTCTTTGACAACTCTGTGGGCATCATTTTGTGCTGTGACATCATTGTACTGTGATCCCCTGTGACATTACTGTGTCGCTGCATAAACACACCAGTATAAGTGAGAAATGGAAGTTAATATGCTAAGCGTACAGTCCAGTCATGTTTCAGCAGTTACACACAGTGGGTTTGGCTGAACAAACTTATCGCGTGTGAGATTCCCCTTGAAGATCCAATTTTGTCATGAAATCTGGTTGTCAAAGATCTTTCTAATTAAAAAACTACTGACAAACATTGTGTGCACACTACATAAAAGGAGGTATGTAAACAAAGTCAGCTTTTATGGTACAATTTTCCAAAAATAATATATAATACACCTTCAAGTGCTAGAACACAAGTTCTCAGGCATCCATGTGCATTATAATGTTCCACAATTTGTTTGTAGGTTGTTACACACTACACATGGTTGTACTTTGATGACTCCTGGCTTTTGTCTTAGGTACCATGTCATTCTCTGATACTTCAAGCATGACTTTCAGTTCCATTCACCGATATTATTATTTGCTAATCTTTGAAGACCTCAAAGGAAAGTCTGGGTTGTTTGATTTTGGTACTATGATTCTTTTATATTTGTCTTCGAGGCGATTGTTGTGTTAGGTGCTATCATATTTTTAGATGTTTGCTTCTGTTGATGTTTTGTGTTGTGGGTAACACCGAATGATGTTCAATCAGCTCTTACATTTTTTATTAGGCAATTCATACTCGTAGTTCTGCTGAGAAAACTCCACCTAACATCATTATAGCCTCAGACTGACATTTTAAGACTTGTGTCTAAGTGTCTGAAAGCCATGTGCAAACCCTTTGTTTTGCACCTGCGTATATATCACCATTAGTAAAACAGATTTGTGTTCCACCAAAGGTGGCCTTTACCTTTAAAACTTGCCCTTATAATTTCCTTTTTTTCTCTGTTTTTTCGACTTGCAAAGACTGAAATCCACCAGCTGTAATATAACAACACCTGGGCTTAAATTGAATCCATCACATGGAAAGAAACTGATCCAGTTGCTGAAAGTGACCTGATTTATTTATTTAATCATCAGCTCTTTATTTTCTAAATACAGGACACAGATGTGTGCTATTATATTTAATGTTAGCCTATCTACGTGATAAGCATGTCTTCAGATTCGTGACAGTTTCGGTATGAAATGGAAGTACACATTCCACAATTAGTTCACAGCTTTAAGGTATGATAGGCTTCAGCTGCGTTCATTTCAACATCTGGAAGAATTGTAGCCCTTGTTTTGTATGGCAAATGAACATTTTTATATTTTATATATTAAAAAAATGTATAGCATTTTTTTTGAAGGGGATAATTTGATAAGATTAAGTAATCACCATGTTTCTACAAAGCTTGACCTACTTCAGGAACAAAAGAATTGAACCCCTTGTCAACATTAAGGTTTTAATTTCAGCCTATGACAACATGACATCAATCTGTTAAGAGCTACTCAGAAGACAGACCACATCTCAATCATCTGATGGTCAGCAGGGTCTGTGCTTCTAAGTTGTCATTTTGTCATGTAATAGCCATCTTTTTTGGGAATATGCAAGAATGACTTTTAACCTAGGGGTTCTGGGTTAAAAATATTGATGACATATCCATAAAATAGGTCCTAAAGATCACAGGCAGGGCCTGGCGTAGAGATAAGCGCTGCATGGATTCCCGCCGGATACATCAAGAGGCCGAAGCCTCTTGATGTATCAGGCTGTGCCAGAGCAGCGCTGAGCACGAGCGCCGCCATATAATAAATAACCCACAATGTCTTTTGAGGGCCATGAACTGGCTGCACAAACTGCGGTCAACTGATGGCTGCCACAGATTTTCATTATACATGGTCACAGTGCATGAAGTTTTCTCACGCGTCCAGGACAGTAGTTGAGACTGTAGGAGCCAGAAAGACATACAGGAATAGGACCTGCTTCATCTTTTGCGGCTCAGGCAATCGGCTTATACTTGGGGCAGTGTAAACCATGTGTGCCTATGATACTTCGCCCATACGGAGGGGCAATCCGTGCCGTACAAGAACACTCACGCTGGAAGGTGAGCTGATTCCCAAACCATACTCCATGCCCATGGAAATACATGGAGACATGCTAGCTGTTGATACAATATCTAGAACACGTCTCCAAACATTCGTATGCATGAGGCCAAAGATAGGTAAAAATCTGTGGGGAATCACCACATATTAAATGAAAATTCACGGCTTTCTTTTGGGATTTAAATACTCAAGAAGTCTGCTCCAGTATGCATTTTCTCTTTAAAGAAATTGATATACTTTGTTTGACATTTTAGGCTACTTTAATACTTAAAACGGTTGTCCATAATGGTGCTCATTAGTAGGGGAGACTGTAAAGAAAAAAATTCTTTGCTTGCTTCTGGATCTCTGCTGCAGCCTTTTGCTCATCAGAACAGTGCTGGACAGATATTCATCCATCACATACATTGACCCACTTTTATTAAAGTGTCTGCACCAATGTTCTGTCTGACTAGAAAGAACATTCAAACTGCTTGCACATTTATTTATAAAGCTTTAGTGTCATGACTGCGACAAGACAGAAACAACTTACCTAAACGAGCGTGTTAGTTGAAGTTTGCATCACTTTCATTACTGACACGCGCCACAATTCTGTCTGCACCACAGTTCTGCAACATGAGCAAAGTGCACCATTAAAAATGGTGCACACTTCCAGAGGGCCCCATTTTCATGAAGCCAGTTTTGTTGAATTTACCGCACTCTACACATTCCACAGGCAAACTATACATAGTACAGACTGCACTAGTTTTGTGTGTATCATGAGCTTCTGCAGCAGCTGACATTTGTATCATGAAGTTCTGCAGCAGCTCAGGTGTAAATCATGATGGGGGGCCCACACCAGATTTTTCGCCCATCGGGCCTCCACCAACCTTAATCCAGTTCTGTGACTGTCAATCAACAAATGAAGACTGGTAAAATCTATGATTCACCCTGCGGCAGGGGGATTTGTTTGTTGAGATTGTTGGGTCATTTTTTTTGTTGAAATCATGCTATTAGGTTTTGCAAAATTTTGGATGTTATGACCCCTGGTGCCTTGTTGTGGTTTGGATCTATAGAATCTATATACAAGATTTACTCTGGTTTTGTATGCTTCTATTATGCTGGAGAATAGCTTCCATCCCATGAATGAAACTTTGGTGGCATTGGGTAGCACCTTCAATGATCTACTGCTTCATCCCAAGTGTGAAAGGGAGCGGTATCAGAAGTCATTCCTCCCCGCTATGATCAGGCTGTTCAAATAACATGGTTACCAGGTTAAATCACCAGTTAACCGGTTCCTGCAGGTCCCTTTCAAAGACTAAATACCAAACTGACCAACATTGCCTTCTTTTTTTCTCTTCTTCTTCTCATTTTTCCTTTTGTTCATTTATCTCTAATATTATTTTTCTGTATTTATTTATATTGTAGTCTCTCTGCTGCTGTAACACTGTGAATTTCCACACTGTGTGACTAATAGAGGATTATCTTATCTTAACATTTAGAGATAGTTCACAGGACATTTTAAAGATTACACTTTCAGGTGGCCATCCGCTCCAAATTTGTAGTTCAAGTTCTGACACTGTTATGCACTTTACAGCAAATCTGTCAACTTTTTCCCCAGTTTAATAAAGCAATTTGAAAAAATGTCTTAACATTTCTGGGGACATGTAAGTTTGATTTGATTTTTTTATGCTAGAATTTTTGTGCAAAATGAAATATACAATGCCTAAATGTTATCCTAAAATGTATTTTTCTTCATTTGAAACTATTCAGCACATTTTTTCTTCACAGAATGTGAAACTTCAAAGTAATCTGGACAGACAGCCTTTATTACATGTAACATGACAGGGTGTAAGTAAAATCATAATAATTTGCAGCCGTTAATTAGTTGTATTTCAGTGTTATGGTCTTCAAAGAAAATCCCCTCAGCTAAGGAAATATTTTTGCTGAGTTTGCTACAATGTTACCTAGATTTGCCTCTTACATCTTTCTGTGGAGGAAATATAATAAGGAATTAAAGCACAGGTGGCATAGGACATCCTTATCCCAAGGCGGGCTGCAGCTGATACCACATGTTATTACTCGAGAAGACATTTTGCAAACATATAAAGTTGTGTGTCCAAAATTTAACTTACAGTTTATGCATAGCTTTAGATAGATGCAGTACAAATTATGTAAAAATCTATAAATGGACATTAGGGTGAAGAGGCCATATTTCATAAGGTGGAACAAAGACTTAAAAACAAAATCAGTTCCTACTTTCCTACTACAATGATAGGGTTTTCACATATGTTTCCATGCTAAACTTGTATCTTTAATGTGATAAAAAAAATTTTAACTAATTTTGCCAAAAGTACACCATATAGACAGATTAGTGCTTCCTGTCTTTCCTGTTTCTGCTCATTCTATATTGTGCATGAAAGCATAACTGGCTGTTAGTTACAACTTTCCGACAGGCCAGATTTCAAGTTGGCTATAATAATTGCAAAAATCTCCTCACATCACCTTACTACCAGACTACAATCAGGCATACAGAAACTGCACACGAGATGAAACTGCACTGAAAATGAGCAACAGTGCTATGGATGTGACAACAAAGCTGTAGTCTCTGTACAAAACATAGACAAAACACACTAGGAAGAAGTGTTGTGTACTTGCGTATTTGGCATTGCAACCAATTGGTAAGGTTCTCCTTTCCTCTCCTTTCCTCATTAATGTACACTCTGCACCCGATCTTGGCAGAAAAAAAGAAAAGAGGATATTTGTGCAAATGTATTAAACAAGAAAAACTGAAATATCACATGGTGATAAGCATTCAGCCCCTTTGCTGTGACACTCATATCTATTTCCTTCCTTGGAGTTCACCTTTGTTTAATTAAACTAATTGGAGAATACAAATGGCGGATGTCTAAATTTGTGAGATATATGACTTTTATTTGTAGTATACAATGAATAGATTGGTAGGAACAAAGATTGTTAGGCAAAAAAGCCGAAGGTCAGAAGACCCGAGGGGCAAACCAGCAGCGATGCGTTGGGAAGAGGATGGGGGAGCGTCAGCCGTATTTTCAGAGGTGGTTGACGTGTTGCTCCGCAGTCGATCTGTGTAGTCACTGAAGAGTATGTAGATCCTGGGATGAACAGAAGGTATACACTCTGAGGTGTATACACAGTGTGGAGGTGTCCAGGGAGAAGGAGACGCACTCGTAGAGATGTGGAGTGCGAGGGGTCCCTGTTAAGCCCTAACATGAGCTGAGTGGGGGCCATAGGTGTCCCTGGTTAGTCCTAAACTCGGGGCAGCAGCCCTAAATGGCTGCTGTCCCAACTGGAACCTTCCCCTGTCCTCGGCCTACTGACCCTAGATGGGGCGGAGAGGGAGGAGGGGGTATATTCTTATACTTGGACTGGTACTATGGTAGTCACAGTCATGTGCCCACAGTAATGAGACAAGTGCATTTGAAAGGTAGGAAAAAGGGTGATAAGACAAATTTAAGGTACGAATCCCTTAATGGTGTATATACATAGTCTTGGTATAAGTCATGCGACAGAAATACACTATGTGCTAAGTAGAGTAAGGTCAGTCTTCCCTACATGCCATGTTTCGCCTATGAAATATAGGCTCATCAGGGGAAATAGGAGCCTTACTGTATTGAATAAATATATATATGCAGCATGCCTAGAGAAATCGGTTTGGGTGCACCGGAGGAATATCTAAGGTCAAAGTGCAGGCCAATGGCCGGGTGAGCGCTGGGACACTGTGTGTCAGTGAGACTGCTCGAGCGGCCTCACTGACACACAGTGTCCCAGCGCTCACCCTGGCAGCATCACTATACTGCCCTGGTGTTCACACTCCCTGTGCACCCATTCTGGAGGACTCCATTGGCCTGCACTTTGACCTTAGATATTCCTCCGGTGCACCCAAACCGATTTCAATAGGCATGCTGCATATATATATTTATTCAATACAGTAAGGGTCCTATTTCCCCTGATGAGCCTATATTTCATAGGCGAAACATGGCATGTAGGGAAGGCTGACCTTACTCTACTTAGCACATAGTGTATTTCTGTCGCATGACTTATACCAAGACTATGTATATACACCATTAAGGGATTCGTACCTTAAATTTGTCTTATCAACCTTTTTCCTACCTTTCAAATGCACTTGTCTCATTACTGTGGGCACATGACTGTGACTACCATAGTACCAGTCCAAGTATAAGAATATTCCCCCTCCTCCCTCTCCGCCCCATCTAGGGTCGGTAGGCTGAGGACAGGGGAAGGTTCCAGTCGGGACAGCAGCCATTTAGGGCTGCTGCCCCGAGTTTAGGACTAACCAGGGACACCTAGGGCCCCCACTCAGCTCATGTTAGGGCTTAACAGGGACCCCTCGCACTCCACATCTCTACGAGTGCGTCTCCTTCTCTCTGGACACCTCCACACTGTGTATACACCTCGGAGTATTCCTGACCACCTGGACGAAGACACCACATCTGGCTCCTTCTGTTCATCCCAGGATCTACATACTCTTCAGTGACTACACAGATCGACTGCGGAGCAACACGTCAACCACCTCTGAAAATACGGCTGACGCTCCCCCATCCTCTTCCCAACGCATAGCTGCTGGTTTGCCCCTCGGGTCCTCTGACCTTCGGCTTTTTTTCCTAACAATCTTTGTTCCTACCAATCTATTCATTGTATACTACAAAGTAGTATTGTATACTAAAAGTCATATATCTCACAAATTTAGACATCCGCCATTTGTATTCTCCCTTAAGCCCTCTAGGTGGATGAGGTTGGGAACTCACGTTACCCACCCAGTGTACCCCTCTAATTAAACTAATTGGACCTGGTTAGAAAAGGCACACGGCTATCTATGTAAGACCTCGCAGCTCAAAGTGCATGTCAGAACACATGAGAATCATGAGGGCAAAAGAACTGCCCAAGGAGCTCAGAGAAAGAATTGAGGAAAGGCATGGATCTTGCTAAGATTACAAAAGAATTTCCGCAGGAATCAAGGTCCCTAAGAGCACAGTGATCTCCATAATTCTAAAATGAAGAAGAATTCCGAGAGCACTGTGGCTGAGCGCCATAGATGCAGTAGGGAGATGGGAGAAAGTTCCAGAATGTAAACTATCACTTCAGTCCTTCACTAGTTACGGCTTTATGGAAGAGTGTGCTGATAGAAACCTCTCCTCAGTGCAAGACATATGACAAAAAATGACAGAATCCCAGATTATGAGAAATATGATTCCTTGGTCTGATGAGATGTAGATTGAACTTTTTGGTGTTAATTCTAAGTGGCATGTGTGGAGAAAACCATGCACTGCTCATCACCTGCCAAATACAATCCCAACAGTGAAACCTGGTGGTGGCAAGATCATGCTTTGGTGGTGTTTTTCAGCTGCAGAGACAGGCTAATTCCTTTCCATTGAAGGAAAGTTGAATGCGGCCAAGTATAGAAATATCCTGGATAAAAACCTCTTCCAGAGTGCTTTCGACCTCACACTGGGCCAAAGGTTCCAACAAGACAATGGGGGATATTTATCATATTTATTGTATGGTATGCCCACCACTGCTTTTTCTTAGTGAGATACATGAAGAGGCTTCCACCTCTTGATGTATTGATAAGGTTGCTGAGCAACGTTTATTCTACACAAGGCAGGTCCTGGCGTAGAAGTAAACTTAGCCGGCGACTTTTCACATGTGAAAAGTCGCCAGCGGCAGCAAGTGCGCTGGTGCCAGGACAGTAACGCCCCATGCCGGTCAACTCCTGGCCGCACCCTCCGCTCAGCCAGCCATGCCCCCCCTACACACCCCTTCATGTGAAAATTCATGCTGAAAATTCCCCACTCGGCTTTTACTCAGGTATATAAAAAAATAAACTCACCATTCCGACGGCCCGGGCAGCGCCTCTTCTATCTTCATGTGTGTGGTAGGTCCGAGACAGCTCCTTGGGCAGCGCCTCTTCTTTCTTCAAGCTGCGCCAGGTCCGTGACACCTCGGTTCGCATCGGCTGACATCACAGTAGTGCTCCGGCCAGGCCATGCGCACAGAGTTGTCATGGACATGGCGCCAGCATCAAGAAAGAAGAGGCACAGACCTACCACACAAATTTTGCACATGAAAATAGAGCTGCCCGGTCCATCGGAATGGTGAGTACTCAGTTTATTTTTTTACAGGCAAGCTATTCGCTACAGGGGGCTGGCTTTATACTTCAATGAGCTGGTAGGCGATATACTTCAATGGGCTGGTAGGCGATATACTTCAATGGGCTGAAAGGCTATATACTTCAAGGGGCTTGCAGGCTATATTCTTCAAGGGGATGGCAGGCTATATTCTTCAAGTGGCTGGCAGACTATATACTAAATGGGGGCCTGGCTATATACTACGGGGGGCTGCAAGGCTATATATTACAGGAGGTTGGCAGGCTTTATACTAGAGGGTCTGGCAGGCTATATTTTACTGGGGGATGGAAGGCTTTATACTACAGGGGGCTGACAGGCTACATACTAGAGGGTCTGACAGGCTATATACTACAGGAGGCTGGCAGGCTATATACTACAGTGGCAGGCTAAATACTACAGGGGGTTGGCAGGCTAATTTATCTTTATGTGTATATTCAATGAGTATAATATAGATGACTATTTATAGAGGGGTCACAGAATTTTTATACATATGTGCGGGCATGGAGTGGTAAGTCGCAATGGGTAGTTCTTATTTAGGCACAAAATAGTTGTGCTGCAAAAGGTAAGGACATCTGGTGGCAATTTCTGCAATGATAAATCATGGACCAGAGATGTTGTCAGAAAGTTCTGTAAGCAATGGATGTGTTTTTTAACCCATTATCCATATCATTGTACCTGAATGACCATGTTTAAACACAGTTTTCAAAAAACTAGAGGAAATCGAATCAAAATTTCAATAGGAGGATAATTTTGTTGCCACTTACAATTGTTATGATGTATGACCTTCTATTGTGTTAACTACAATGACAATATAGTATATACAGCTTATGATTTAAAGAGAGTTCCCCTTGAGAGAGCATATAAGTTCATAAATAGCCTCACCTATTCTGACACCTTTACCTGGGGGAATGAAGAGGTGACACCTCACTCCCAGTGAGTCTAAGGTGATTGTTCATTTTGTCATTTATTTTAACAGCTGTCAGGCCAATCTAAATGATCCATATGTTAACTTCTAGTATCTTGTGAACACACAAGAAAGACAGAAGAGTAACTTGAGTACAATGTATTTAGCTTCAACAGTTCCAATTCTTTGGCACACATGCTTTGTAAAACAAAGTATATTTTACCTATGTTCCATATCACAACTGCTAGTAGCTGAGCTGAATGAGGAAAGAGTTGTATTGCCCTTGGCAACTCAGAGCTCGAGCTATCAGCAAACACAGCCATCCACATAACCATCCAACAAAAATAAGGATGACTGAGAACTTCCTTTTTAAACAATTGCTTTGCCGAACAACTGAAAATTACATAGTTTGTCTTGACTCTTATCCCAAATGCAGCTTGACAATTAAGATAAAAGATTATAAACTCTTTTCTGTTTATTATTACAGACTGAGGAGGACCATAAGTAACCAGGTAACATTGCCATAATTGCTGATGTACTTATTTAAAATCAATTTTGACTTTTTGTTGTTTAATTGCTATTTTATTTAAAAACATCAAATACAAAGCTTCTTATACATATTTGATTTACGTCAACTGAACAATTCCAACTGGCTATTCGATATGTATTAAGGGTTCCTGGCTCTCCAAAGTCAAATTGGGGCGCATTTACTTACCCCGTCCCTGGAGTTCACCGAAAGTGCATTGTCTGACTCCAATGCACTGAGCCGCGATTCACTAAGATCATGAGCCCGATATCCTGCATGTGTCTCTTCCCAGCTCACGTCCGACAGAGTTCACCATCTTTTTCGTGGTGTATGTAAGTGCTCAGTCCGAATCAGTCGGATTGTCCGATGGCATGCCCCCCAATTTGTGTCACATGGAAGTCAGCACATTTCCGACAGAGTTTACCATCTTTTTAGTGGTGCATCTAAGTGCTTGGGCTTGAGACACAATTTGAAAGTCAAATACGGTGCTCAGTCCAAATCAGTCAGGTCATCCGATGGCATGACCCTAAATTGTGTTGCATGGAAGCCAACGCAGCTGTGCCAAAAAAAACATTTGCGTGCGCCAAAATTCCACCTCAGACACTTGTTAAATACCTTTGCAAGCTATGCAATCCCTGAAAACAGTGAACAGTCCAACAAAAGTGAGCAGCACAACCCTTAGCAAATGAGACCCATTATATCAGACATGTTAAAGAAAATCTTTCATGAGATTCTAACTATACCATGTATACAGGTATATGTTTATTAAAAGTGTTCCTACAGTGGTTTACTTATAAAATTAACATTATTTTAATGAAGCACAAGATTTTCAGAGGTAATTCCCAAAGCCCTTCAAGGCTTCAGGGCTCTAGCTCTTATACAACACATGAAGCACTTGTGACCGCCCAGACACCAGTAAGAGAAGAATGTAGTTTACTACAGTTTTATTTCTGATTTTTTTTCAAAGTATGGTCTATAAACATTGTTACCACCATGATGGCAGATATCAAATTATGTAATGAAATGTAGACATATGCCTGCAACACTTTTTTGCAGAGAAGGAGAGATATTGTTCGGCATGTCTTCACAACTTATTGCACATGAGATGGCCTTCCTAGGTTACACCGCAGCCTGGATTACTCATGCTATAGCACGTGCTGCTGGTGTTGGCTTTATCTTAGCAGGTACAGCTCATATTGCCAGTTATCATTAGATCTAAGAGTGTTTCATTTGATTGTTCCACTTTATTTATGACTTATAGAAAATACATGAGCATCAATGCAAATGAAAAATACATCAAGCTGTCCATGATTTATGTACTTAATATTGCAGCATTATGTAGGAGGTCTACTCTTTTACATTTTTTATTTAATATGCATGACAAGAAAATAGAGCCAATAATGATAATATATCAGCATCTACTTTATTACATATTCACTATCAAATTTCAACATGAAAAATGTTATGCAATAATATAAAAATAAGCACAAGACTTAAAGTGGAATTCTCATCTAAGCCAGTTATAGTTAAGATAATAATAAGCATTTGAGTGTCCATCTATGGGTACATTCACACGGCGGTATGCCCACCATGCGGGCATACCGCTGTGTGCTGGAGAGGAGGCGGCCCCTCCATAGAGAATAGCGGCGCACGGCCGCACACACGCTGAAAGATAGAGCATGCTCTATCTTTTTGCGGTGTGCGGCCCGGATAGGTGCCACACATGTGTGGCACCGCATCTGCGCCACGCCGCTATTGCCGTCTATGGGGACGTACATGCAGCCGCAAATTTGCGGCCGCATGTACGTCCCCGCAGACGGCCATGTGAATGTGCCCTCTGGTTGAAAGGGTGAGTTAAATAAACAGCATAGCACAGCAAGTCACACTTTGTAGTTTACAGTCATAGAGAGGCAGTTTGGAGCACCCTGCCACATTCAGAATTCTGGACCTAGAGACCAGAACATATAGCCATGAGAAAAAGTGCATCCGCTGCATGCAGGGAATGGACAGTTTATGTGAGATGTGTGCCATTTTTATGTATTTTTAATTGTCCTGTCTGTCATTTTGTGAATGTTACCACACTAAAGTGTATTCTCATCATGGTTTTTATGTGTACTCTTGTATCCAACTGTCTCCAAAATATTATTAATTAACAATTAATTATATTAATTATTGTTTCTGGAAACTTCTAACAGCACACGGCATATTTTTACTTATTTACAAGAAAATGTATTACCTTTCAATGTTAATAAATAAATTATAATTATTTTCTTACATTTTAAATTAAGATAAATAATTATCTTAAGACAACATTGTTGTTTACAATGTGTCAAGAACATGAATTTATTTTTTTTGTTAGGAAAAAAGCCATGTAATTTTTCCTACTTATGTGGCTTTTTTTTCTAGGTATAATGGATGCACTTCCTCACTCCTCATAACCCATTGGAAAGACTCCATTATTTATATTACAACAATTCTTTAATAACGAGATTCTGACATTATCGAACACGTGAGTAGCCTTTCGTCGTCGCGTTTTTTCCCCGGTCTTGTTTACTTTCATGGTCAGACAATATGATCTTACGATCACAAATTTGCTACTTACCCAGGATGTAATCTGACACCTTAGGGGCAGCATCACTCCAACAGAACTGCATATTATATTTGCCTGATGAGCAGCACAACAAAAGGAGGTTAGTAGATCTATCTCTTAGAAACACTATCTCACTGTCATCAGGGGTAACCTTGCACTAGGAAGTGCTATCTTTCTATGTTTTTTCTTTTTTTTCTTGAGCACCTAATGAAACCTTTGTTGAATAAAATGCAGGTCATTGAATGTTCTGCCGTTATTTCCCTCATTTGGCTCCTTTTATGGTTCAGAACAATGAAAATGTAGATAGGAAAGAATGATGAATCAGACCCCATCTTTTAATGCAGGTAAAAGCAAAACTTTAATACAATATTCCAAAACTAACCTAACACTGGGAGCACACCTGTAATGAAAGGACTAGGGTCAAGGGAGACAAGCAGGAAAGTGAGCCTTAAACTCTATCCCTTACCTGCTTATTAGACCCATGCCAAATGATCGACAGTAACTGGGCATCAGTCCCTCCATATGCCAAAGAGCAAAACATGTAAAAAAGGACCAAAAAAAATTATACAAACAGGTAAGAAAGGTCTCCAAGCCATAACAGATAGAGCAAAGGCAGTACAAAATGCTAGACAGAAGAATAGTCAAAAACACTGGCCAAAGTCAAGAAACAAGGTGCACCACCCATATCACGAGCTCTGATTACTCTAGGTGATATTAACAGCTTGTGAACCTGCATGTCCATCACAAGACCATGGACAGATTTCTGTCCAAAAAAAGAAAAAAAAAGGAAGCTTTCTAAAGCAGCAATCGGAGATCTAGAAAACTACAAGGAATTGATAGAAAATATATATATATATATTGGAAATTTGTATAACTTTTATATACAAAAATAATTGAAAGTGGACAACCCGGCACGATTGCGCCAAAATCCAATCACGTGCGTCACAATACCCTTTTAAATGTGGCGCAAATCGGTAATCGGCAGAATATCTGACATTTGTTCGGTCCACGGACCCTTAGTAAGTGAGCCCCAATGAGTACAATATAAAATCAGCGTCTCCTCAGCCACACAGCACGAACCAAGAATGACTCTGACATTGTTATTACAAGAATGCTGTCCTGTCCTAAGAAATTAAATATTTCCAAATCTCCAAAGCTCATATCTCACATAGAAACTTTCATTATTCTCTTTCATTGTGGCGGAAAATAATAGAAATAAAATACTGATGGCAGATGGAGGCTTTCCACTTAAGATCTCATACAAAAGACTTGGATCATGCTTCTATAATGGAAAAATAATTACTTCTGCTTAACGATAAATGCCAGAAAAATATATATACCAGATCAAGCTATAAAATAATAATAATAATAATAATATCCCCAAGACCATCTTAATAAGCAACTCCCCAAACCAAAGATGTGATAAAAAAGCCCCATACACAAATGAAGAGTAAAAATCTAATTAAGTACATAGGACAAATTACTTGTAGACTCTAGACAAGATCCCAAAGTTGACTTCTACAGACCTAAAACCGTAACCCCTAAACTGTTACAGAAACAAGACCAGATCCTCTGAGCATCTTGTCTTAGTCCTGCTTCTTTCCACTAAAATAAAAGTCCATCTTTGAATGTATATGTAACATAAAACATTAGAAACTATAAACAGGGCAAATGATCACAAATCCAAAGATGAGGTGAATGTGGAAGTAGCATCATTCCATATAGTAAAAGTGGAGGATAATGACCATTGGTGATTGGAAAGTTTCAGTAACAAACAGTTCCTCAAAATATTATGAGACAAGGAAGAGTGGAAGAAAATGGGGTATGCATAGCAGTTATTATGTTTTCCTCAGCAGATATCTACAGTTGATTGATGAGATGTCTCGCAGAAATGCTCAAAAAAACTTACTCTGTTTAATAATGTGGACCAGTTTGTGCCATGATCTTCTCTTCTTCTTACTGTTCTTCATTGTCATACCATGCAAGAACAGTCTATCCCACATCAAATTCAATTTTTTTCTGGGTTGATCCATATATTTGTTGCAGCTGTTTTTGGTATACAGTTTTCTTTAGATCCACAATCTAGAAATGTAAGGAATGACCGAGAAACAACTTTGCAGGAAACTGGTTTGCAGAAGAATGATTTGTATTATAGCAAATAAATAAAGATTAACATGAAAAACAGCACCAAATTGATCAGGGACTTAGCAGCAAGGGTAGTTAGTTAGCATGTACTTTGTGACAGGTATACTTTATATGTACATTGGTCAGGTCCGTGAAAGGTTATCGACATTGATAACAAAGTTAACTAATTCTTGCTTCCCTGCCATCTTCATTACATATCTCCTGTCAACATCCCAACACCCCTGGTGACTGAAAGATTGCAGGGTTTCCAGCACTACAATACTTTACGGTTGGATCAGGAAAAAGGCAGCTCCACTACAGCCACTGCAGATGCAGCTATCAGCAGGGGTGTAACTTGAGGGGGTGCAGAGGTTGTGATTGCACCTGGGCCCAATAGGTTTAGGGGCCCCTTATGGTGTCACTTTCCCATATGAGAAGAGTATTACTATAAACCATACATTATAGTCGGGGCCTGGCACAGACTTTGCACTGGGGCCCATGAGCTTCCACTGACTGGCTATCATTCAATTTTATGAGAGCTGCATCTGGAGGTTTGTCATCTGAATAGTACATTGCAGTTGGAGTTGTCTTTTTCCTGCTCCAACTGTAGTGTAGTGATGTGTTGGCATCACTGCACTCATTTGGATGCCAAGGGTTCTGGCTATTGCCATGAGAGATGTAGTAAAGTTGTTTTGGGTCCAAAAATAGTAGTGTGCCAGGAACACTGTACTCAGTTTATCAGCAGGGGTGTTGGTAGTTGTATCTCCATCAATTAGCTACTAATGACCTATCTTCCTATGGAAAGATCATTGGTAATAAAAGTGCTTGTAAAACCCCTTGAAGGGAAAAATGCTAGTGGTTTTGATGAAACTAAACCCCAACACGTTCTTTTATACCAGAGGTTTAGTGTTTCAAACCTGCCAATACTTTGTTTGGCCACCATGTGCCTGTTAGATAAACCACTTGTATATATAAACATAATGTTGTCTCCAAAAAGGGCAATGCTTTACTGGCTCTGAGACCTAACGTGCATGTACAAGGAGTATAAAATAGTGTAATTATGGAGGAAATACATGTGGCACATGGTTGTAATATTCTGCCTGGTATATTAAGGGCTAGAAGCAGCTATTACTGCAATTACTTGGTGGGCACTGCTATGTGACTGGAACTATATATGAGTACTATGGGGAATGTTACATGGTAGATATAGTGGTATGTGGCTTTTACAGACATCATTCACTGGGCCTCCCAGCTGTTGCATAGTTATGGGCTGCTTCTCATGCTACATTTATAGAACTGTGAGTTGGTCCTATAGTAAAACCTCTGTATGATGGGCATCTAGTTTACAATGAAGATCAAAGTACACTACTGGGATAGATGTAGAGTTTAATGCATTGCTTATATCATGGTGAAAGATTGTGCACATAGCCAGGTTTACACAGATCTACTACATACATCCATTTCTTTGTAGAGACATTTTAATAATCTGTAAGGTATTCACTGCCTGATGCCTCTGAACCAGTAGCACTGCTTAGCTGACACATAATTTATATTGTTTCTATAAATATATTTTCAGCATTAAAAAGTATATGGAATGCTAACAATGAATTCATAAATAAAGAGGTCTTATGGGATTTTTATAACCTACAGTATCCTCAGGAAAAGTCATCAACAACGGATTGGTGGTTCTAAAGTCTGCAGCTCCATTCCAATTCACTGTAATGGGAAGTGAGCTGCAAAGTCGCAGAGTAGTCACGGCCAAAGCCGGGCGGGCAGCAGGAGGTGCGCTGGAGAGAAAGAGGGATGAGCACTGTTGTGGATATTTCCTATCCATAGGAAATAGCGTTGCATGGTCGCTCTTACCGGCAATGATAGTGCATGCTCTATCTTATTTTTGTGAGCACGGAATGGTGAGCACACATTGGGGCACATTTACTTACCCGTCCACTGGAGTTCACTGGAGGTGCATTGTCCGACGATAATGCACTATGCCATGATTCACTAAGATCGTGCACACGATATCCTGCGTGTCTCTCTTCCCCGCTCAGGTCCAACAGAGTTCAGCATCTTTTTTGTGGTGCATGTAAGTGCTGAGTCCGAATCAGTCAGATCATCCAACGGCATGCCCCCCAATTTGTGTTGAATGGAAGCCAGTGCAAATGCACCAAAAACTATTGTGTGCAACACAATCCCAGCATATTTTTCATATAGGAGTTGTACCGCACACCTAGAGTTGTTTGTTCAGGTGCTCTGGATAGGGTCCCAATCCCATTCATGCATTACAGTATGGAATCCAGTCACACTGATTATTAGTTTGAGTTTCAGCACCAATCAGCGTATGCATTCCACCTCGCGAATACGAGTGGAACGCAAGCTATGACGCACTTCTGGTCCAGCTCAAATCCTATTTAAATCTCTACAGCGCTTACCACCACAGCGCTTCTTCTCAGCGAGCGGACTCCCGCTCTCCCCCTAAAGCGCCAAGCCTGCACAGCAGCTCCTTATGCCCTATATCAGTGGTGGCGAACCTATGGCACTGGTGCCAGAGGCGGCACTCGGAGCCCTCTCTGTGGGCACCCGGGCCATCGCCCCATCATGAAGTTCACCAGACAGGACTCAAAGAATCTTCCTGCAGAATCTTCCTACAATGATAGGCGAATTTGCCCTCCTCCTTTCAACTGTGTTGGTGTTTTTAGGAGGCTGAACGATTGAAAGTTGTCAAATAACAAGGAGAAATAAGTTGCTGTGCTGGCACTTTGCAATAAATAAGTGGCTTTTGGTTAAAATTTGGGCACTCAGGCTCTAAAAGGTTCGCCATCACTGCCGTATATACTTGCAAACTGGTAAGCACTGTTTTACTGTTCTATATTTTCCTCTCCACAGGTACCATCTACTGCTCAACTACTTTACCAAGTTCCACCACCACTGAACCCAATATTACCTTCCATAATATCTCTGCTCATTAATGATTATGTAAATTGATGCATTGTAATATTAACACGTCACTGAGAATAATCCAGACTCTCCCTGAGACTATATTACATGTACCTTCTTTGTATACTTTGAGATTATCACACCAATTTGTGGTTATGTAAATATGCCTGTATATATATCTCTCTCACTACTTGTCACTTTCCTCCTTGTTATGTACAAATATTTATACTTATTTCTACTTCACTACTTGCAGTGTCTGAAGAAGGTCAGTGATTGACCGAAACGTCACATAAATGTAATTGTTTGCAAAATAAACTAAAAACTCAACTAATAATCAGTGTGACTGGATTCTATACTGTAATACAATCCCAGAATAGACACCTGTTAAATACCTGTCCAACATGTGCAATCCCAGAATAAGATGAACAGGCTGACAAAAGTAAGCAGCGCAACCCTTAGTAAATCAGCCCCATTGTGTTCACTATACCAAGCCTGGGTGCCAAAGCCGTCTATGGGGACGTATATCCTTGTATATGGGGATATGTGTATATATATATATATATATATATATATATATATATATATATATATGTATGTAAAAAAAATATATGTATATATCATTTGCGGCCGGAAATACGTCCCTCTGACGGTCGTGTGAATGCAGTCTAATGATAAGACATCAATATAAAATTCCTGGAAAGCGCCTAATCTGTCATTAATGTGTCATTTTGGGTTTGAAAAATCATGAGTAAATTAATATCAAGGAAATTTTTATAATGTTTATGGGGAGGGGAGTGCACCTTGATATGTGGGAATCGGGAAGAAAAGACATAGGTAATACAGTTAACATACAGTTAAAAGCTGGGTCTTCCTTTATGATTTTAAAATTAGTAATCCATCATCAATTTTAGATCATACACATAATAAGTATTTGGTAATATTCATAATAATTACTGAAGTCCCTTCCGGCTCCATCTGACAACATTGGCTCTCTGGCTAAGGAGGGGATGGAGGTGGGCAGGAACACCATAAAGAGGAATTTATAATTAGCAGAAGAAGGAGCCAGAAGTGGTTTCTGTGATATAGACAGGAGCCCCCAAGGCTCATTTGTATAACTTTCAAAGATTATTTTTTGCAAAACTAGGCCATTAGAAGATGAAGGAAAACGGATCATGTTTCAGGGGACGCACACCAGTGTGTAAGTGTTCTTGGTGTAAAATATTCTATCCATCTCATAGATTTACTTTATTGTCCAGAAAGAAGCAGTTTGTTTCTCTTAAGCAAAATATCTGGTAAATGAAGTGATTGGGTAATAGTCTGTTGCTGAATGTCTTGGTGAGAGAAAATTTAATGTGTAATAACAATAATAAATCTTTATTTATAAAGTGCCATCATATTACACAGTGTTTTACAAATCATGGGGCACATACGCAAATCAGATAAGACCTTACAGAGCGATACCACAAGCAAGAGAACAACACATCAATAAATAGGTACGTACCCAGTCCAAATGCACCAAAAAAATACTATAAATACACAAAAGAGAAAGCAATGCAAATATATGGCCAATACAAAGAGAGAGACACATACAGAATAAAATCAATTAAAAATGTGCTGCAATCCAGCACAATATCCCCCAATGGGAAAAGGGGCCAAGTCCCATGCCCAGGGACACCTCACAACCCTCACTAACCCTCCCTACAGTAGACCCCAGTCACTGCAAAAAAAAAAATGTGCTTAATAATCCTGAGATATGCATACAATACCTCGATGAGGAAAACATATGAAAGGCAAACAAACCGGTAGAAAAACAATAAGTGTAAGGCAGATCAGGTGGGGGAGGGAAGGTGAGTTGGGTGAGGGTAAAGAACCCCACGAGTTGCGTCACGTCACCGTGACTTCCTTTTTCTACCGGTTTATTTGCCTTTCATACGTTTTCCTCATCGAGGTATTATATACATTAGTATTCTTATATTTATCTCAGGATTATGTGTCTCTCTTCTGTTATCAATTATTTCTAATAAATATTTTGTATTGGCCATATATTTGCATCGCTTTCTCTTTTGTGTATTTACCTCAATTGATTAAATAATAGGAATGAGGGCTCTGGTCAAGAGAGCCTACAATCTATGAGGTAAATACATGCTCACTTACGAGGAGCACTTCTTATGTCTCATCCAACACAAATATCAAGTACACAGGAAATTACAGGTCCAAATGAAAGATGGATGATACTGTATCACGTGTAGCTCATGCCCATAGGGAGCAATTATATGGTACATAGAAAAATCACTGCAATGGTAACCTAGTTTGTATTAGTGAATGAGATTAGAGGGTGGTGACTGTTACTACACAGGCTTCTTTTCTACACCCTATTTCATTGCTTCCTTTGGATAAGTGCTACTACATTGATACATTGTTTCCATCTATCTCCAGGGCCTTTATTGCTTCGTGCTGTACTTATCATATGAATGTGCAGTATATAATACTGTATTCTGATATTCTAGCTCTTCAAGCTTGATGACAGAATGAGATAAAACAGAAATGTAAATGCGTGTTACATTTCCAGGAAATACGGTATATAAAATGTCTAAGTTCTAATATTCTTTTGAGATCTCTACTTCCAGTCTTTCAGAAGAAGTCTTCCATGTTTACTACTGGGGGAAAAGAAGCTTTTCAGGTCAAGGGATGAACTTACAGATTTGCTGAAACTAGATGACTATATTTAGACATATTTTTACCATAAATATCCCATGCCAACTCAGGAATTCTGACAAATTACCATATGCTATGGATATGCACATTGATGAGACCCATACAACTGGTTTAATGTATATACTGCTGCCAGAATCTCTGCCTTCAAGTGATGTTTCAGTTATTTCTTTTCTGTAATGTTAACCTCAAATAAGAAAAATGTGTTCCACTACCATAACAATTTTCTATTCGTGTCAATGCGCGAGGACTTCACAGTCCTTGGCACCAGTTAACTCACATATCCTGCACTTAAATCTAAATAACCATCCAATGTGTGCACATGCAATGCTACCCATTTACAACTAGTCAGGTATAGGATCATCTGACCACTAACAGCAACAGCTTAAAGCAGCTGGGGTTTAGCATATTAAAGGGTTTTGGCCACTTTAGCTCATGTTTTTTGTAATGTGTGTGTAAGTGTGGGAGCAGTATAATAGGTAATTTACCAATATACAAATATTAAAAGTTATGCACCACTTTTTTTACATTCTTGTCTATAAAATGGCTGCAGATGGAGGGTCATGTGATCTTTGACCATGAGCAATCGCCCCGGCCAGGACCTTATAATAGTATTCATGAATAAAATAATAATAATAATAGAAGATCAAGGTCCTGGCAGGGCAATTGTCCATGGACAGATAGAGATCACATGAGATGTGATCCGCAGCGATTTTATGGACAGGAATGTCTGGCTGATGCGATAAGAGACTTCATTGTACATATTTTAAGAAAGTGGTGCAGGACTTTTCATAGATGTACGTTGGTATATTGACTCATATCCTGCCCTCCACACTTACACACACATTACATGAGGTAAAGTGGACAGCCCCTTTAGATCTATTTTTCTTACAGCTGCTGGTCACTGGAATTTGGCAGTAAAAGGGGAACATTTCCAGTGGTCTCCTTGTTTGAGACCACTTTAGCTACTGCATTGTACCTGGTGAAGCCCAAGAACTAAAGAGGTTTGAGTCCCGGAACTGCATAAGACATAGAAGTGGTTCAGTGGTCTAAGACAACCTGACACGTTCCCTTTATTAACCATGTAGAATTGATCGAGAAGGCTTTGGGGCACATTTACTTACCCTTCCCGTTGACGCCGCCGATCCAAAATGTCCAACAAGGATTCGGAGCTGCCATGATTCACTAAGATTGTGCGTCCAATTTCCTGCATGTGTCGCTTCCCTGCTCAGGTCCGCCGGAGTTCACCATCTTCTTCCCGGTGTATGTGAGCGTGTGTCTTGCAACACAAATTGATTTGTTAAATTCCTTGGTTTGTCCGAATCAGTCAGGTTGTTCGACGGCCACGCCCCCGATTTGTGTCGCATGAAAGCCGGCAGCGATACACCAAAATCCGATCGCATGCGCCAAAAACCCCAGTGCAATTCAGGGCAAATATTCGGAAATGTTTGGGAAACCCGATGGAAATGCATCCGGCGGACCCTTAGTAAATGTGCCCCTTTGTGTTTACTATGTGCAGTTGGTCATAGGAGTTTCTCAGGCAAAACACTGGATTATTCCTTTTGCTTGGATAACTTGTAATTACAAGGAGTACAACCAAAATAAATACTCTCAGAAAAGCAAGGCAATTATAAGATTAAATTGACAGATGAGACAAGTGAATAGCGCATCATACCTTTGACCTGTATCACCTGAAATTCAGTTTAAACTCAATATGTGGTCAGACCAGCAGAGGACTATAATTTTGAAAACAGAATTAATGAATAGTTAGGAATTAGGGTGCATGGGCAAAAGCATGCTCATGTTCAAACTTATTTACTCTGCTTGTTGGAAAAATTTTTTATGCAAAATGCAGGATAAGTGCGAGCTAGCACTCGCTGTAGGAAACAGATTTCATGAGCAGCCATGCAAAATCCAGAAAGGGATGGGATGGCTGAACCCATTCACTCTTTTAGAATTGGTCTGTTGGAGATGGTACAATGCTTGGCAACTGCATTTGCATGACCAGTCAGGACATTTATTTGGTGCTTAGCCATACTAAGCACTCTAGCTATCTCTTGCAGTTCCTATGTGACAGTGATGGTATCACTGAGCAGCCATTCCATTCACTTCTATGGGACTACTAGAGATAGCAGTTAGCCGTCTCGGTGGTCTGATGTAGAATGGACATCCCATAACTTTCACTTTGCATTGCAAAGGTAAAAAAGCACAGTAAAAACTCACAACATGAGTTGACATACTTCAACATGAAGACCTGCACTTTAAATCCATTTGTACCATAGATACTGTGCACAGTATGTGCATAAGATTTGGTTAAATATCATCCAATTTGCCATAAATGTAGATAGTATAAGATTATTACCTGCTAATCTGCAGCTTGTATGTTTATTAGGAGCCCAGTGAAAGGCAGCCCCCTTATCATCAAGTACGACCTATAAGAATTTTAAAAACATGATGTGGGATTAAGCTAAACCAGTAAAGTATATCTATTCCAGAAGGAACAGACTCCCAACTGTAGACAGCACTGTTTTGACCTGGTTGGATCTCCTCAATGCCGAGTGAACTGGTTTGGCTGTGTGAGAGGCTATTGACTCAGGTCAAAAAGTAGGATTTTCTCCTTATGAATAGTTTGCCAATTAAGGCCACATTATAGGCATTTGGAGAGGCATTGTTTTTCATTTAATACCATGGAAAATGTATTTGCATACTTCCCAGAATTTCCTAGTGGAGCATCTATGGCTTTAAGTTTCCACACGCCTATAAAGTGGCCTTAATTGGCAAACTCTCCAAAAGGGGAACTCCTACTTTCTGACCCTTGGGAGCCCAGTACGAGACTGCTATACACCAGTGGCTATATGGAATCAGACATAGAGCACCACAGTATGCGTAAATACACCTATAATACAGTGATCTTAAAAGTTACTCAAGGGACTGGTTTTTTGTTTAAAATATAATATAACTTTGATGAAACATTAAAAAAACACACAATATTGCGTAACTTATATTATCTGTATTGAAGCCTGTCATGGATGCTGGAATACTACGGCAAAGGTTCATTCATTGTTACAAAGACATTTATAGATTTCCTGGTAAATGATAAATTTACACTATCTACAAGAATTAAAATAGATCTCACACCTGGGTTAAAAAAAGACTAGTGAAACGTAAGTGTCTGTAGTCTTAGTGCTATTACAAGCTGTTAGACTCATGCAAGAGGCAGAAAAGAATTATGTGATAATTCTGCATTAACAGACTCTGAGGAAGGATGAATATTTGTTATAGTTGAAAGTATGATTATTTTGTAACTTTCATATCCATTTCACTTGATATACTTGAAAGTGTGTATGTGACATATAACATATGGCCGGGAAGCTTGTGCCAAAAACCTATACTCTGCAGTTTGTCCTGCCATACAATGCAATGCCTGTTTCTCTAAGTATTGATTTGTCAATATATCTACAGCAACTGTCATAAATATATTCCCTGCAGGATATTGTGCAGATTATTGATTACTAAAAGAAGTAAATGATAATTTCAGGATATTTTTGACACATGTGTGATGATGAACAGGGTCATACAGGGTCAGCATAAGTTTTCCTTTTGCATGTTCCTAGTCAGAATGGCTGCTAATGGATAGACCCTGCTTTGGAGTGTTGCCACATTCCTTACAAGTGTTAATTCAGGACTCAACTACAGTCACAATAAGAACAGTTGGTAACAATACCACGTTTGTTTATTGTCAACAGCTATAAAAGGTTTTTAACTTGAAGCCACCTTTTCGTATGGTTATTTGAGCTCCAAGCATCTTTTCCCATGACTCTTTGCTAATATAAAGCCATTAATCTTTGAAGTGCCTACCATTCTTGTTGTAACTCATGGATACTGTAATGTGGTATGTATTTGTCTTGCGTTAACTCTTTCATATTCGCTCATATTCTGAAGAATGACTGTATATGTCTTTATCTGTAAAAATACAATGCATAAGGGTCTCTAACCTTAACAGTCAAGCACTTCTTTGAAGATAATGAAATAAATGACTAATGTTTCCTGAGGCTAAGGCTGTATAATACAATATAGTCCTGAATGAATATATATATGACAGTCATTCTATATAGCAACAAAACAGCAGTGTTTACAGACCTAGGTAAAAGAGGAATAAAGGTACTCTAAGCACAAAGGCTGAGAATGTGGATCTTCCAATCCATGGCTTTGCACTTATCATCTTGCTTTATCATGTGGTTATGAATCTGAGTGTGGACAGGTGATACACAAAGAGTAACTTTTAATGTGAATTAATACTCTGTGGGCATATATCATTTGTTTTCCTTTGCAACTTTTTAAATTCGGTTGAAGTCAGCATACTTTAGCTGTGCTATGTATCTATGATACTTGTCTGTTTCTTTTTCTTTGTCTCTGATTTGCAGGGTTTTTTTTAATCTTTTGCGACTTAGGTGCATGTATGGAACTAAGTCTCTAATTTTCACCTAAAAATTCACAAAACAAAGATAACATCTGTCTTGGAAAGATACATTTAGGAACACTGCAACAGACACAACCACCGGCTAACTTATTGGCATAGTTGCAAAACTGCACCTAAAAAAGTCCCAAAAAATCAAAAAACCTGAAAAAAAGAGCAAATAGCTTAAATCACAAGAAGAACTAGAGGTGATCCTATCTTTAGAAAATGGGTGTCATTTACGACATTCTCCATTGGTAGAATAAAGGAACCACCCTGACTCCTGTATTCTATTGTGGACACCAGATGAGAGGATAATCATCCCAAACCAATGCAGTGCAATAGATTTTGTATATGTACACCTAAATTATATGCATAGGATATTATCACCAGATCTCAAGTTGAAAACGCGTGCGCTATTACATCATTCGCACTACTACCTCCTCCATACACCACATGCACTACTACATCTTCGGCACTACTACTTCCTCCACTAACAGCGTGCACTAGTACATCCTTCGCACTACTACCTCCTCCACATACGGAATGCACGACTACCTCATCCACACACGGCGTGCACTATTAAATCCTTCGCACTACTACCTCCTCCACATACTGCATGCACTACTACTTCCTCCACACACGGCGTGCACTATTAAATCCTTCACACTACTACCTTCTCCACATACGGCATTCACTACTACCTCCTCCACACACGGCGTGCACTATTACATCCTTCGCACTACTACCTTCTCCACATACGGCATTCACTACTACCTCCTCCACACACGGCATGCACTATTACATCCTTCGCACTACTACCTCCTCCACATACGGCATGCACTACTACCTCCTCCACACATGGCGTGCACTATTACATCCTTCGCACTACTACCTCCTCCACATACGGCATGCACTACTACCTCCTCCACACACGACGTGCCCTATTACAGCCTTCGCACTACTACCTCCTCCACATACGGCATGCACTACTACCTCCTCCACACACGGCGTGCACTATTACATCCTTCGCACTACTACCTCCTCCACATATGGCATGCACTACTACCTCCTCCACACACGGCGTACACTATTACATCCTTCGCACTACTACCTCCTCCACATAAGGCATGCACTACTACCTCCTCCACACACGGCGTGCACTATTACATCCTTCGCACTACTACCTCCTCCACATACGGCGTGCACTACTACCTCCTCCACACACGGCGCGCACTATTACATCATTTGCACTACTACCTCCTCCACATACTGCATGCACTATTACAGGGGCATCGCTAGGCTAAGAGATCCGGGGCACGTGCCCTGGATCTTTTATCCAGTGCCCACGAATATACTGCACCCCAGCTACACAGAGGCACAGCTGGCTGAGAAAGCAGAGTACTTGCCCTGGCACAGTGTTGCTCTATTCACTCTCAATGCTTCTGCCCTACACAGTGTGACTTGGGACGCTTAGCGTGCTGGCCCCGCCCTTCCGTTTAGCTCCGCCCCTCTTTTCCCTAATATATATAGGAAATATATAGGAAAGGAATGATAAAGAGCATTTTACAGTGTGGGGAATAAAATGGGGGGATGTTACAACAGGTTATGCTAGGGAACATTATTTATGTGTTACTACTATTTTCAGGAGGCTCTCTCTGTAGCAGCATTGCAGTATTTGGTGGGGCGGTGTTGGGGATAACACTACTAGGGGACCAAGAGCATAGTGCAGCACATTTATTAAGAACAGTGCGGTCTGTACTCTGTGCAGTGTCCTGTGTAGTCTGCAGAGGGCGCCAGATTAAGGATTTGTGGTGCACGTTCTTCATGAATCTGGCGCCTCCTGCACTGCCCCAACAGAGTGCACTAACTTTTTTGGTGCACCTTTAACATAGGGCGTGCAGCACACTTCTGTCGGACTTGCATGTTAAATGTGGCGCACGGTCCGACTGAGCACCAGAACACTCCCTTCGGTGCAGAAATTTGTGTTGTGACACAAAAGGGTCACTTGTGACACAAATGTGGTGCGGACACTTTATGTGCCAGCAGTTTACACTAGAAAGAGCATGCAAAGTCCAACAGAAAACTGGCATACGGCCCTTAATAAATGTGCTCTACTGTCTGTGTGGTTAACTCCACAGGGACAATGTGTGGCTGGGAGAGGAGACATGGTAGTCTTTACCTAATAGAGAAAATAAAAAACAAGAACAACTACAATGCAAAGACACGTCGGTCCACATTTATCAAAAACAGTGCAGTGTGTACCATGTGCAGTTTGCCTGAAGATAGTGTAGAGGACGCACGTTCTTCATGAATCTGGCGCCCCCTGCACTCCCTGACAGAGTGCACCGACTTTTCTTGTTGCACCTTTAACATAGGGCATGCAATTCAATTCTGTCAGACATAATCTGATCTATAAATGTGGCGCACGGTCTGACTGTGGCAGGGGCTTTAATGAATGTGGGCCATCATAAAGCAGTCACTAAATGCTCTCCTGGGTATTCTGTAGCCGTACATAAAAACAGTTTTTGATGCAACCACGTATTATGGTGGTAGATGCAGGACCGGACACTACTGAGAATCCGGTACATAAGAATTTGGGCCCGTGCCCCAGATATTTTACTACCCTAACAACGCCCGGCACTACTACCTCCTCCACACACAATGCCTGCACTACTCCTACTATAACAACGCACTTATAAGTGTGGTTGGGAGGGAAAATGGACAATGGGGGCATAACACAAAGAAAAACGGACGGTGCTGGGAATAATGCAAGTTTCTACAGGACAGATCACAACTATTCCGCTTTCTAATAAAAAACAAATGCAGAATGGTGGCATTGGAGATTGGATGGATACTTACATCTGTCGTGACTCATGTCTGTACTGTAGATCTGTAGGTCTAGGTCTGTATTAACTGGCCAATGGCAGCAATCAACATCGCAGGACCAATCAAATTGGTTCTATGATGTCATAGGGAGGATGTCTCCTATCGATCCTGACGCATCGCGCCTAGCCAGGTTGACGTCAGAGAACATGGAAGTGAGTGTGTCCAATATATTGGACACTGAGCGCTAAGACACTGTAAAATGACCCTAGATTCCTAAAATTCTCTTGTAATTGCCAGTTTGGGCCCCATCCTCCACACAACTATCTCCCTGACATCCATACAGGATCAGGGGGTGGTGTTTAGTTCTATCAAAGTATAGTGTGCATGGTAATCTGGTGGTCCGTTGCCATTTTCCAACAATAAAATGTGCCTTGAGATCCACATTAAAATAAATGGATGGGTACTGGGTATTTGTACTGTGCATCATGTAAGTAATGTGGATCACTTATTATGATCCATAGTATCTTTTTAAGATGTATTTACATAAAGGGACTAAGCTTCATAGATAGTCCATTGGCATTGTTCCTTTTTGTAATCGTTGACCACTTAGCTTAATGTGCAGTAATGTGATTCTTTTTCTCATCTTCTACTAATATGGTGCTGTTTATCAGTAGGCAGTAAAACAATTGCTATTATTTTCTATGTATCTTTGCATTTTCATCAGAAAGATATTTATTCTTTGTACATTCTCCTCTGTTGCTCGGTAACCTGTAAGCCTTACATCTGGGTAATGATTAAATGGCTATGTAGACAGGTCTATGGAACTTCATCTTTCCATTTATTCATATTACACTGCTAATAGTACTGGAAAGGATGACTTAACTGGAGGGCTCAGGTAAACTAAATTTCTAGGAATATAAGATTACCAAATTTAATTTGCTCTCGCTAATGTGATATCCATCTGAAGAAGCTTAAGAGAATGATGCACTCTTTCAAAATGAATCTATACCTAATAAGTGGTGCGGGCCAACTTCCTGTGAATGTAATGTATTTTGTAAACAGTGAAAATACTAAACTACTTATCCTTTTACATGAAAGTACATCACATGAGATAGAAATTTAGCTAGATTTTTAAAAATGCTTTTATATAGTTATACAAGCACAAATCAGTAGATATATATGATGTATGGGCCTGTGTACATCTTTTCATGCTATAGGACTATAGGCTATAAGAGAGAACATGCTCAACCTTAGTTGATTGAAGGAACCAGATTATTAGCAAAAAAGTCATGTGAAAGTAGCTGAACACTTACAATGTAGAGCATGTACCTACATGTAGGGACGATGATACTAAACTCTTAACACATCCTCAACATAGTATTAATCAAACTATAGGAACAAGCTAACAATTTTTCAACTTTTGCCCCATAAATATAAATGTTGAGCTTTTCTTGAATAGGAAGACTGTTGTAATGACCAGTTCCTCTTGAACACGGATTATTTATAACAAGGTCATGCCTTGCTCTTCTTATCCGAGATAAAGGAAAAGCCCTCTTTATATATGTGCAGCACTAAAAAGATAAGAAAAATAACATTGCACTAAATGCTGTCACCTGAAGGATACTAACTAAACAAAGCCACTACCACTTCAAGTAGTCCCATTGTAGGTGGAAGCTGACCAAGGTGGATCAACAGATGCCACTAAGAGTAGGTGGTGTTAAGGCAAGGTTGAGAGTCAGATTGGTCAAGAGACACAGACATAATAAAGGAATTAGCTAAGGCACATAGAGACAACTAAACAAGGAGGAACAATGCTTTAGCAAAAACTGGCTAATCTAATGTACTAATCGATTGGAAGGTGCCATAGATGACCAGAGCTCAGATAAAATTGGCCATTGCCTCTATTTTTTGTGTAGAACAGCTCAAAACTACTATGTTGTTATTTAACTGGTCAACTATAAATGACAATTACTTGAGCTAGACTGATATCTCTGTTTATATTACCAATATCTTAGGAAAAGATGTATTACTTCAAGGAGAAGACCTTAGATTACCCTACCATACAAAAGTGAATTGATTTGTATACACTCCCCCTCTACAATTTATAGATTAGCCAGTCACATGTAGACTCGTTCTGTGAAATATTGATGTTCTATGTGGTAAATTATCCTACTGCCACGAACTGTCTGGATTAAAACAGTTGTCTGTCATTTAGATAAAGAATCTATAGATAAGCTCAGAACTTTATGGAAAGAGCATTGAAGAAGATAAGATACGAAACAGTATAACTTTTGTGCATTTATACATGAACTAATTAGACCACCCAGAAGTTTTCCAGTTTTAAAAGCTAAACATTTTCATAGACATTTATGGAATATCCACAGGATAGGTTGGTGAGCATTCCATCTTCAGAATGAAATGAGCTTCTGTAACTCTTAATAAAAGGAATGGAGAGAGTCAAGCTATGTGTAACACTCAATATACTATGGTAGACACTTATAACACATTTAGAGCATGTTCTCTGGCAATACCTTAAACGTTGGATTTTGTCAATTATTCTGTTGTTCATTAAGATATGACAATACCAAACTTATGGAGTCGTTTTTTTTGCTATAATACGATAGTTGTGACGGCTGTAAAAGGTCCTGCTTTCTATATTGAAAGAATAGGCAAATAACAGAACATGTGTAGTGTCCTTTAAATAAGTTATCTGCAGGTTATTATGATTGGAGGGTTACCATATATCATTTTCTATTTGTTTTATATACATAACACTATCAATTTTATTATGATTTTTTTCCCTGAGGCTGCAATCATTTGATCATTGTTATGATGCTTTAAAATTACTTTGCCACAATGACAGGCAATCTCTTATTTTATTGGATTAGGTTTTTGTCTATGGCAAAGCTTAAGGCTTTTGTTAACCTCAAGGTTAGTGTTGGTGTATAAAATAGCTGCTACTTCATTTAAAAATAGAATCTTTTTTGAGATTTTGTTTTGCATTTCATTTCAAGCAGAATTTCCATTTTAGACATTTATTGCATATCTTTATATCAATTTTCTTAAAATATGATTTATCTGCCATTTTTTTTGTATTCCCATCAACAGTGTTGGGGCTCATGGACATACTGGGGGAGATTTATCAAAGTACGGAATTAGAGTAGACAGTCCTGCTTCTGCACCAGATTTATCACTGTGTTGATGCTGGATGATAAATGTGGTGTTGTTCAAGACTCATGTATGGTTATACTTTGCTCCATTTATGGTTGGTCTAGGCCAAAGTTTGACGCACCAACTTAAGTTTTTTGTCATACTGACCTTTGTGTCAAAGTGTCAAAAATTGTTTAAAGGAAACCTACCACTTGTAGTGGCAGGTTTCCGATGAAAATACCGGGCACCAGCTCAGGGTGAGCTGGTGCCGGAGCTTATCTTAGTTAGTGTTTTAAACCGCGGTATCGCGGTTTAAAACACTTTTTAAACGTTATAGCCGGCGCAGGCAGGTACGCGCTCGGCGCTTACCATGCGCGCGGCTCTCCTTCACTTCCTATGTAGCCGCGTGCACGGTAAGCGCCGAGCGCGTACCTGCCTGCACCGGCTATAACGTTTAAAAAGTGTTTTAAACCGCGATACCGCGGTTTAAAACACTAACTAAAATAAGCTCCGGCACCAGCTCACCCTGAGCTGGTGCCCGGTATTTTCATCGGAAACCTGCCACTACAAGTGGTAGGTTTCCTTTAAAAGCTTTGATAAATGAGGTCTATGTTTTTTTTTTTAGTTTTTGAGCACATAACTCCAGAATTCTGTCTGAAGTAGACTGTTAAATCTCAAATTACAAATGCAATGTGTATAGAAACTAAGGTTTAAGATGCAGACTGTTTATACAAATGCAGGAGCAAAACAGGAGAAACAGGAGTATACGAGGCTAACAAAAAGCAAGTGGACATTTACGTTAACCCTGACGTGCACTTGGACATTATAGTACGTCCCTGTGGGAAGATACTACCCGCAAGGGGATGTTCTATAATGACCCGCTTCTGGCACCAGCTCACATACGGAGCCAGCACCAGAAACAGTGGCTGTCAGTTGTATAAAATAAATAAAAAATAAATACATAAAAATATACCGTATTTTTCGGACTATAAGACGCTTCTTACTATAGGACGCACCCCAGATTTAGGCTTCCAAAAAAGGAAAAATACATTTTATACCAATTAAAATATCCCTGTTGATCGCACTAAAGCACAGCGCACACAGACATACATTTACACACTCAGCTCTGCATCATCCATCCACATACACACTCTGCTCACCTATACACACTCACTCAGCTCACCTATACACATACACACACACAGCTCACCTATACACATACACACACACAGCTCACCTATACACATACACACACACAGCTCACCTATACACACACACACACACAGCTCACCTATACACATACACACACACAGCTCACCTATACACACACACACACCTCACCTAAACACACACACACACACACAGCTCACCTATACACACACACACAGCTCACCTATACACACACATACACACAGCTCACCTATACACACACACACAGCTCACCTATACACACACACAGCTCACCTATACACACACACACATATACATACACACACACACTTCCCCCATTCCCCTTCTTCTTACCCTGTCCCAGTGCAGCATGACAGTATGAGACCTGCGGTGATGTAAGAATCATGTGATCAGTCACATGATTCTGACATCACCACAGGTCCTGTACCAGTAGGACATCGGGGAGAGGTAAGAGTAGTACGGAGCCTCTCCTCTCTGGTAGATCGGGTGCAGCTCTATATCAGAGCATCACCCGATCTGCCTTACAGGGGTCAGGAGGTCTGGCAGCGCTGGATCCTCCTGACCTCCGGACTATAAGACGCAGAGACTTTTTAGCAAGATTTTTTCTTGCTAAAAAGTGTGTCTTATAGTCCAGAAAATACGGTAAGCCCCTAAAATGTCACTTTCTCATAAAAACCCTTAATAAAGTATAAAAAACACAAACACACAAAAAACCCACATATTTGGTACTGCGACGTCGGTAACAATCTGTATAATAAAACAGAATCATTGCTGGAACTGCACGGTAAACACTAGGGAAAAAAACTTAAAAAATGTTCCAAAAAGTGCTCTAAAAAGTGATAAATAAATGTTACACACTCTAAAATAAGACCACTAACAATAACAACACAAATAAGCCCCTGACCAGATTTGTCAGTCGAAAAATAAAAAAGTTATGCATATGAAAAGATGGTGATGCTAAAATGAACAAGATTTTCTCCAGATTAGTTTTTACTCAGTAAAAATGGGAAACAATTTAAAAAATCTAATAAATGAGGTGTACTCGGGAGAAATTGGGTTTGTGCAGCCTTTTTTATTTTATCCATTGCAAATGTTTAATTTTCCACCCAAAATGAATGTATTGTCAAAAAATATTATAATTTGTAGACCGCACCTCCATTTTGTTTTAACCCCTATAAAACACCTAAATGGTAAACAAACTTCTTAAAAGTGGTTTTTCATACGTTGAGGGGTGTAGTTTCCATAATGGGATCATTTACGAGTCTAGCTATTATTTAGGCCTCTCACAGTCAATTAAAAGTTGAGCAGGTCCATCTAAACACGGGTTTTGGTGATTTTCCCAAAAATTTGAAAAATGGCACCCAAATTCTCAGCTTCATAACATTCTAGTAAAATATGTGGAACCTTAAAAAAACATGCCAACATAAAGCAGACATTTAGAAAATGTAAGTTAAGAATGTATTTCGGTGCTGTGACTATCTGCATCAAAAGTAGAACATTTAGAAAGAATTTTTTCAAATTTTTGCCAAATTTAGTTTTTTTCATAACTAAACACAAAAGATATCATGCAAATTTTTAAACTGCGTCCTAGAGGCCAAAATAGGCTGGGTCCCGAAGGGGTTAATCACTTCTAATGTTTACACTATTAAAACATCAGATACATCCACGTCTTTCAAACCATTGAGTTAATAGGTACCTATATTAAATTAGGTCCCGATATTAAGACATTTCCTGAAAATTTAAGTAGCATGTTAGAGAGATGCAAGACGTGAAGGATGCAGAGTAGACTAGGAAACTGGTTAGTGCTTCTGAGTTTCTTCTTTTGTTAATGATGTTAACAAACAGAATTATTACAAGGCAATGAACACTATTTATCTATACTGTTCAATGATCAAAATTAGCAGTAAGAGCTTTTTATAGGGCCCACCACTGTACAGCTACATGCAAATATTACATTATACCTACTGATGAGTGGACCCATAAGTATTGGCGGTCTGGCGGTCTCGTATTTTCAGACCCAAACCCGAATATACACGTGATAACACCTAATTGTTGGTATTAACCCTTTAAATTGGTTCTATCACCAAGCAGAAACTGTAACTCGGTGCTGGCAGCCATTTTGTTAGTGATTTTGTCGCTACCCATGATGTCCCCATGACATTCCCTGAGAAAATTGTGGCACATGCGCTCCACCACATTGGCTGTGATTGTTGCTTGCCGTGACATCACATGCAGAGAGAAGATCGCTGCCATAAAGGTGTTTCCTGAGCCGACTTTGCCTGGGACATGTAAAGAATTAGGGGTGTTGCCTTGGGGGAAGGGGGTGCACCCCTTCTGACTAAACTTTGTGGTTCAGGTCTGCTCATCACTAATGATACCCATTACAAATTCCTAAAACATATCTGACAAATAGTTGCTTTGTAGCCTTGAACTGTTATGATCCTGTGAGCATGCTGAGGGGCGTTTGTCTGTAATTTCGGCCCTCTTAGCTCTGTGAGCCAGGAATATATTTACATAGAGTAGCAGGTCTCCCGCAGTAGTAAGATGCTGCAATGTGATTGAGCTATGCAGTGTGATTGAGAAGGTGGAATCCAGGGAGGAAGTATACTGATTGACATTATATTTATATATCATCTCAGTTAACCAATGCATCTATAACACCTAAGAATAAATGGAATAGTTTGTTACATGATCTACCCATATTATTATAGGGTGGATGAAATTCTGTATGTAAATTTCTGCATGATTTAGTGTGAGGGTTCTGCACAACTCATGCAGGGCTTCAGGGCCAACCAAGCTCAGGGGTCCACTGGTTCTCAGTTCTTCTGTGGGCCTGGTAATATTAAAATAATCTAGTTAAAATTTAAAATTATTTGTATGGATATTTATATCATGCCATAGACAAACCCTACAAACAATGCTATACAATTTTTCCCAGAAAACATATTAGAATCCATTATGCATTAAATTGGATGATATTTACTGAAACATTGTACTTAATGGAGACAAATTATGTTACTGTGTGTATTGCTCTAATAGATGTCAAATTGTTCCAGTTTCCTGAATTAGATACAATTAATTCAGAATGTAAGTAATTTCCCTCAATGATTAGTTGGGAAAAGAGAGCAAACATAGTCTGTTAAACACACACACACACAAACTACACATAAACGCCATAGCTCACCAATTACATTTACCACTTCTCAAAAAAAACATCTGCTTCACATCTTTGCCAGCGGAGGATGCTACTGTGTGAGTCGCACTGTTCCCCAGGCACTTCATATGAAAATATACATGTACACTCTGTGGGAACATTTCTGTTTCTCAGGATACCTTACAGAAACATCGTTCTAAAAATATTATCTGTAAAGCTAATTCACTGGTAAATGTGTTACTTGTAGAAGACATAGCACATATACAACATGAATATGGCTTGACTGTGTATACTTGTAAATGAGGGATGGAAATCTATCAATGAATAATGATTTTTATAGTCATATACTCATTAAACCAGTCACACAATAAATAGTGATGTATCATTACCATGACTCATTCACTCATCCCTCCAGAAGCCTATATATATATATATGGAGAGGGAGAGATAGTTTGAGAGAGCGTGTATGTAATTTGTGATGTAAAACATACACAGGCACGCAACCACCTGTAGGCTCATGTGTTATCTTCTGTCCCAACTTATGTTCCTACATTACTTTCATGCTAGGTTTACATTACAAATACTCTGATCAGCAGTGCATATTATATAAAAAAATTAAATACATACTACAAATTAAATAATATCTGTTATTGCCATTGTCCTGAGGCCAACTATTATAGACATTGAATATCGACTCGATATTTCTTGAATGATTGACTAATTACAAGAGCTCGTATGCATTGGAAGACAGTCAGTGCAGAATGAAGGCAATAAAATTTGCTTTGCAGTAATTTAGCATTCAAAATAATAAATCACATTTGATATACTTGTTTTTGTTTACTGCTACAGAAATATATGTTTTTGTGACAAGTTTTATTCTGTGGCATGTTAAAATATAAAATTGTAGATTATTAGGAAGCCATTTTGTATTTTTTAATATTACTGTGTGTTCATATTTCACATTTGTTGTGCCAGTTTTTGCACCTAATCACAAGCAGCGACCGCGGGTGTTAGCCTTGGGTCTTTGCTGCGATATGCAGCAAAGCCCATCTCTGTATGAATAGGGCTCAGCCCATGAGCCCTTTTCATACACCCTTCATAGCTCCATGGCGGATATATCCGCCACGGAGCGTGAAGGGGTTAAATCAAATGCCTGAAAACCTTAGCTGAGCAAGTCTCTGAGAATATCCTAATTTGTTAATTTTTTTTGGTCTGAAATAAATTGGAAGACCATATATGCCATTTTGGTGCTTTCCAAAAACTTTTCCTGCTGAAAACCCCAGAGACATTGTACTACAAACTAACATTTTTTCAAACAAACAATGTTCTGCAGAAGAAAGAAGACAACAGCTTGTTCTCTTATTCACACTAGTGGTCTTATTCACACTAGTGAAGTTTTTCACCAAAAATAAAAATAAGACCCAGTAGAAGGATCCAATTAAATAAGTTTTCCTTCCTATCTCACCCAGAGCATGTTTCTACGTAAAGAGGACATGTCAGGCTCCCCTGCCCTACCCCAGTTGTAGCAGTGCTAAATTGCAAGCTTTATCGGAACATACTGATAAGCTAGAAAACTCTGCAGTACATAGTGGACTGGCGTATTCATGAGGGGGCGGTCTGAGGAGGCGGTGACTGCAGCATGGAGCCTGGCTGTCACTGCCGATGTCAGGTGTAGGAGTGTCGGTCCGGGGCAGAATCTGATGAGAGGTGAGTGCCTCAAACCACCCCTCATGAATACACTAAGCTTGATCCTGCATTCGGACTCCTGTGTTCCCTCCCAGAGGGATTATTTCGCCTGACAAGATTTCTTTAAGGTGAAAAAAAAAATGAATTGAGAAAAAGAGGGCCGAGGTGCTAGTTCAATGTGAAGCAGTCTTTTACATCAGCATAGATGTTATTGAGATCATCAGATATAATGATTCTGAGAGTCCACCCAACATCAATACAAAACATTGTTATCATTGCACACATAGGACGTTTCATCAGTAAGACAGGGCATATGTAAATGAACCCACATGAAGTATATCCATTAGGAAAATGACTGGCTCTTATTGGCTTTGTCTTCTGCTGGCTCTTTGGATACTGGCATTATTAGATACTAGAGATGAGCGAGCACTAAAATGCTCGGGTACTCGTTATTCGAGGCGAACTTTTCCCGATGCTCGAGTGCTCGTCTCGAATAACGAGCCCCATTGAAGTCAATGGGAGACTCGAGCATTTTTCAAGGGGACCAAGGCTCTGCACAGGGAAGCTTGGCCAAACACCTGGGAACCTCAGAAAAGGATGGAAACACCACGGAAATGGACAGGAAACAGCAGGGGCAGCATGCATGGATGCCTCTGAGGCTGCTTAATCGCACCATTATGCCAAAACTATGGGCAACAGCATGGCCATGACAGAGTGACAGAATGAAGCTAGATAGCATGTAAAACATCCAATAATTGACCCTGACACTATAGGGAACGGCATGCAGAGGCAGCGGCAGCAGCGGCAGGCTAGAGAGTGGCATGGCGACATACCCTAAATGGACTCAGGCTTCAAACCAATGGGTGGCAGAGAGGAACCAACGGAGGTGAGCAAGAAGCGCTCAAATAATATCGGTACATGATAAAAGTTTGCCAGTATATTTTGTGGATTACACAGCAGGGTGGCGACAAAGTTAACATGGAAGCCATGAAAACAACCCAAAATTCTGCCTGACACAGCTCGTTTGATAAGGGGACCATGTATGGAGGCAGTGAACTAGTAGTAGATTAAAGGTGCTGCAGTTAAAACTATGTTAGTTGGATCTTGGCATGGAGCTGGCGCTCCGCTGCCAGGCGAGCTTTCGCCAATCCAAGCCCGTGTCTCTAGGCTACTCCCCAAACAGCACTTCTAAGAACCTTTTGTATAAGATCAAGTGTAGTAGCGTTCTTATAAGTTTAGGATATGGCGGGTGAGGGGAATGTAAACAGAAGCGCAAGAAGCGCTGAAATAATATTGGTAAATGATAAAAGTTTGCCAGTATATTTTGTGGATAACACAGCTGGGTGGCGACAAAGTTAACAACTTTGATGTGGAATCCATGAAAACAACCCAAATTTCTGCCTGACACACCTCGTTTGATAAAGGGACGATGTATGGAGGCAGCTATATGGACGACTTTTGGAGGTAGCAATGGAGACAACGTGTGGAGGCTGCTATGGAGACAATTTAATTTGGATAGTGCCTGTATGTGGCAGTCCAAAAAAGTTTTCAAACCAGAGGAGCAGGTAGGTGGCCCTCCAGAAAAATGGAATAGATTGAGTGCCTGTATGTGGCAGTCCAAAAAAGTTTTCAAACCAGAGGAGCAGGTAGGTGGCCCTCCAGAAAAATGGAATAGATTGAGTGCCTGTATGTGGCAGTCCAAAAAAGTTTTCAAACCAGAGGAGCAGGTAGGTGGCCCTCCAGAAAATGGAATAGATTGAGTGCCTGTATGTGGCAGTCCAAAAAAGTTTTCAAACCAGAGGAGCAGGTAGGTGGCCCTCCAGAAAAATTGAATAGATTGAGTGCCTGTATGTGGCAGTCCAAAAAACTTTTCAAACCAGAGGAGCAGGTAGGTGGCCCTCCAGAAAATGGAATAGATTGAGTGCCTGTATGTGGCAGTCCAAAAAACTTTTCAAACCAGAGGAGCAGGTAGGTGGCCCTCCAGAAAAATGGAATAGATTGAGTGCCTGTATGTGGCAGTCCAAAAAAGTTTTCAAACCAGAGGAGCAGGTAGGTGGCCCTCCAGAAAAATTGAATAGATTGAGTGCCTGTATGTGGCACTCCCAAAAATTGTTTAAAACAGAGGACCGGGTCGGTGGCCCTCCAGAAAAATTAAATGCATAAAGTACTATAGCTAGAGCCAGTGGGCCCTGTCAAAAAATAGCCAGTTTCCTCTGCTTTACTGTACAAAGAGGAGGAGAAGGAGGAAAATGAGGAGGAGGAGGAGTGCATAAATTATTCAGGTTGAGCTTCCTTCACCTGGTGGAGATTGGAAATTATGAGAAATCCAGGCTTTATTCATCTTAATAAGCGTCAGCCTGTCAGCGCTGTCAGTCGACAGGCGTGTACGCTTATCGGTGATGATGCCACCAGCTGCACTGAAAACCCGCTCGGACAAGACGCTAGCGGCAGGGCAGGCAAGAACCTCCAAGGCGTACAGCGCCAGTTCGTGCCACATGTCCAGCTTTGAAACCCAGTAGTTGTAGGGAGCTGTGTGATCATTTAGGACGATGGTATGGTCAGCTACGTACTCCCTCACCATCTTTCTGTAAAGATCAGCCCTACTCTGCCGAGACTGGGGACAGGTGACAGTGTCTTGCTGGGGTGACATAAAGCTGGCAAAAGCCTTGTAAAGCGTACCCTTGCCAGTGCTGGACAAGCTGCCTGCTCGCCTACTCTCCCTCGCTACTTGTCCCGCAGAACTACGCACTCTGCCGCTAGCGCTGTCAGAAGGGAAATACTGTTTCAGCTTGTGCACCAGGGCCTGCTGGTATTCATGCATTCTCACACTCCTTTCCTCTCCAGGGATGAGAGTGGAAAGATTTTGCTTGTACCGTGGGTCCAGGAGAGTGAACACCCAGTAATCGGTGCTGGAATAAATTCTTTGAACGCGAGGGTCACGGGATAGGCAGCCTAGCATGAAATCTGCCATATGCGCCAGAGTACCAACGCGTAAGAATTCACTCCCCTCACTGGCCTGACTGTCCATTTCCTCCTCCTCCAACTCCTCCAACTCCTCTTCTTCTGCCCATACACGCTGAACAGTGAAGGACTCAACAATGGTCCCCTCTTCTGTCTCGCCAACATTCTCCTCCTCTTCCTCCTCATCCTCCTCCACCTCCACCTCCTCCGATATGCGCTGAGAAACAGACCTAAGGGTGCTTTGGCTATCAACAAGGGAATCTTCTTCCCCCGTCTCTTGTGACGAGCGCAAAGCTTCCGACTTCATGCTGATCAGAGAGTTTTTCAACAGGCCAAGCAGCGGGATGGTGAGGCTGATGATGGCGGCATCGCCACTGACCATCTGTGTTGACTCCTCAAAGTTACTCAGCACCTGACAGATATCAGACATCCACGTCCACTCCTCATTGTAGACTTGAGGAAGCTGACTGACCTGACTACCAGTTCTGGTGGAAGTTGACATCGTGCAGTCTACAATCGCTCGGCGCTGCTGGTAAACTCTGGATAACATGGTCAGTGTTGAATTCCACCTCGTGGGCACGTCGCACAACAGTCGGTGAGCGGGCAGTTGGAGGCGGCGCTGCGCTGCCCTGAGAGTGGCAGCATCTGTGCTGGACTTCCTGAAATGCGCACAGATGCGGCGCACCTTCGTGAGCAAATCTGACAGATTGGGGTATGTCTTGAGGAAACGCTGAACTATCAGATTTAACACATGGGCCAGGCATGGCACATGTGTCAGTCTGCCGAGTTGCAGAGCCGCCACCAGGTTACGGCCGTTGTCACACACAACCATGCCTGGCTTCAGGTTCAGCGGTGCCAGCCAAAGATCAGTCTGCGCCGTGATGCCCTGTAATAGCTCTTGGGCGGTGTGCCTTTTATCGCCTAGGCTCAGCAGTTTGAGCACCGCCTGCTGTCGCTTAGCGACGGCACTGCTGCTGTGCCTAGAGCTACCGACTGATGGCGCCGTGCCCACGGATGGTAGTTCGGAGGAGGAGGTGGAGGAGGGGTGGGAGGAGGAGGAGGCATAGTAGGCCTGAAACACCTGGACCGAGGTAGGCCACGCAATCCTCGGCGTCGGCAGTATATGACCAGCCGCAGGGTCAGACTCGGTCCCAGCCTCCACCAAGTTAACCCAATGTGCCGTCAGCGATATATAGTGGCCCTGCCCGGCAGCACTCGTCCACGTGTCCGTGGTCAGGTGGACCTTGTCAGAAACGGCGTTGGTCAGGGCACGGATGATGTTGTCTGACACGTGCTGGTGCAGGGCTGGGACGGCACATCGCGAAAAGTAGTGGCGGCTGGGGACCGAATACTGAGGGGCGGCCGCCGCCATGAGGTTGCGAAAGGCCTCGGTCTCTACTAGCCTATAGGGCAGCATCTCCAGGCTAAGCAATCTGGAGATGTGGACATTAAGGGCTTGGGCGTGCGGGTGGGTTGCACTATATTTGCGTTTCCGCTCCAGCGTCTGGGGTATGGAGAGCTGAACGCTGGTGGATGCTGTGGAGGATCGTGGAGGCGACGATGGGGTTTTTGTGGCAGGGTCCTGGGCAGGGGGCTGACTATCAGCTGACACAGGGGAAGGAGCAGTGGTGTGCACGGCCGGAGGTGAACGGGCTTGTTGCCACTGAGTGGGGTGTTTAGCATTCATATGCCTGCGCATACTGGTGGTAGTTAAGCTAGTAGTGGTGGAACCCCTGCTGATCCTGGTTTGGCAAATGTTGCACACCACAGTCCGTCGGTCATCCGGTGTTTCCTTAAAGAACCTCCAGACTTCTGAAAATCTAGCCCTCGCCGCGGGAGCTTCACTAGTTGACACATTTGGCGCTGATGCACCAGCTCTGGCCCTGCCTCTCCGTCTGGCCCCACCACTGCCTCTTCCAACCTGTTCTGGTCGAGGACTCTCCTCCGTCTCAGAAGCACTGTGTTCACCCGGCCTATCAACCCAGCTTGGGTCTGTCACCTCATCATCCTCCGATCCCTCAGTCTGCTCCCCCCTCGGACTTCCTGCCCTGACAACAACTTCCCCACTGTCTGACAACCGTGTCTCTTCATCGTCGGACACCTCTTTACACACTTCTTCCACTACGTCAAGAAGGTCATCATCACCCACAGACTGTGACTGGTGGAAAACCTGGGCATCGGAAAATTGCTCAGCAGCAACCGGACAAGTGGTTTGTGAGTGTGGGAAGGGTTCAGAAAACAGTTCCTCAGAGTATGCCGGTTCAAATGCCAAATTTTCCTGGGAGGGGGCAGACTGGGGGGGAGGAGGCTGAGGTGCAGGAGCTGGAGGAGTGGCGATTTCGGTGACATGGGTGGACTGCGTGGAAGACTGACTGGTGGACAAATTGCTCGAAGCATTGTCGGCAATCCACGACATCACCTGTTTGCACTGTTCTGGCCTCAACAGTGCTCTACCACGAGTCCCAGTAACTTCAGACATGAACCTAGGGAGTGTAGCTCTGCGGCGTTCCCCTGCTCCCTCATAAGCAGGTGGTGTCTCACCCCGCCCAGGACCACGGCCTCTGACCCCTGCAGTAGTTGGACGCCCACGTCCCCGCCCTCGTCCTCTACCCCTAGCCCTCGGGTTAAACATTTTGAAAATGAGAGTTATAACTTTAATTTTTTTTTCACTTTTTTTTGTGTTTTTTGTTTTTTTTTTGTGTTTTTTAGTTTTTAAAACCAAACGATGCTATCCTATTGCTATGGCTATTTTCTAGCCAAGTATGAAAGCACACTGCTATGCCAGATGAGGTGACGCTGAGTTATTAAAAAAATAAACGTAAAATAAAAAAGGAAATGGCAGACTGTGCCTAATTGAAATCCAACCCCTAATAAATTTTCCCACTTCGGTCTTTGCGATGGATATGTGCGTCACTAAGCGCAAAACACAGTGGTCGCAAGTCTCACTACAAAATTGCTCACAATTTGGTAGTAGATGCACTGCAGCAAGTACAGCCACCAGCAGATCAACCAGAAATCAAATATATATAACGCTACTGTAGGCGTAAGTAAGCCGTTTGGATTCTCCTATGGCTATTTTCTAGCCAAGTATGAAAGCACACTACTATGCCAGATGAGATGACGCTGAGTTATTAAAAAAAATAAACGTAAAATAAAAAAGGAAATGGCATACTGTGCCTAATTGAAATCCAACCCCTAATCAATTTTCCCACTTCGGTCTTTGCGATGGATATGTGCGTCACTAAGCGCAAAACACAGCGGTCGCAAGTCTCACTACAAATTGCTCACAATTTGCTAGTAGATGCACTGCAGCAAGTACAGCCACCAGCAGATCAACCAGAAATCAAATATATATAACGCTACTGTAGGCGTAAGTTAGCCGTTTGGATTCTCCTATGGCTATTTTCTAGCCAAGTATGAAAGCACACTACTATGCCAGATGAGATGACGCTGAGTTATTAAAAAAATAAACGTAAAATAAAAAAGGAAATGGCAGACTGTGCCTAATTGAAATCCAACCCCTAATAAATTTTCCCACTTCGGTCTTTGCGATGGATATGTGCTTCACTAAGCGCAAAACACAGCGGTCGCAAGTCTCACTACAAATTGCTCACAATTTGCTAGTAGATGCACTGCAGCAAGTACAGCCACCAGCAGATCAACCAGAAATCAAATATATATAACGCTACTGTAGGCGTAAGTAAGCCGTTTGGATTCTCCTATGGCTATTTTCTAGCCAAGTATGAAAGCACACTACTATGCCAGATGAGATGACGCTGAGTTATTAAAAAATAAACGTAAAATAAAAAAGGAAATGGCAGACTGTGCCTAATTGAAATCCAACCCCTAATAAATTTTCCCACTTCGGTCTTTGCGATGGATATGTGCTTCACTAAGCGCAAAACACAGCGGTCGCAAGTCTCACTACAAATTGCTCACAATTTGCTAGTAGATGCACTGCAGCAAGTACAGCCACCAGCAGATCAACCAGAAATCAAATATATATAACGCTACTGTAGGCGTAAGTAAGCCGTTTGGATTCTCCTATGGCTATTTTCTAGCCAAGTATGAAAGCACACTACTATGCCAGATGAGATGACGCTGAGTTATTAAAAAATAAACGTAAAATAAAAAAGGAAATGGCAGACTGTGCCTAATTGAAATCCAACCCCTAATAAATTTTCCCACTTCGGTCTTTGCGATGGATATGTGCTTCACTAAGCGCAAAACACAGCGGTCGCAAGTCTCACTACAAATTGCTCACAATTTGCTAGTAGATGCACTGCAGCAAGTACAGCCACCAGCAGATCAACCAGAAATCAAATATATATAACGCTACTGTAGGCGTAAGTAAGCCGTTTGGATTCTCCTATGGCTATTTTCTAGCCAAGTATGAAAGCACACTACTATGCAAGATGAGATGACACTGAGTTATTAAAAAAATAAACGTAAAATAAAAAGTAAATGGCAGACTGTGCCTAATTGAAATCAAACCCCTAATAAATTTTCCCACTTTGGTGTTTGAGGTGGATATGTGTGTCACTAAGAGCTAAACACAACGGTAGCAAGTCCCCCTGCAAATTCCTCACAATATGGTACTAGCTGCAAATAAAAAAAAAAAAGTATAACGTTATTGTAGCCCTAAGAAGGGCTGTTGGGTTCTTGTAGAATCACTCCTGCCTAACAGTAAGCTAATAGAACACCCTAACGCTTTCCCTGACCAGCAGCAGCTCTCTCCCTAGCGGCATCCAGACACAGAATGATCCGAGCAGCGCGGGCAGCGGCTAGTCTATGCCAGGGTCACCTGATCTGGCCAGCCAACCACTGCTATCGACGTGTAAGGGTACCACGTCATGCTGGGTGGAGTGCAGAGTCTCCTGGCTTGTGATTGGCTCTGTTTCTGGCCGCCAAAAGCAAAACGGCGGGAGCTGCCATTTTCTCGAGCGGGCGAAGTATTCGTCCGAGCAACGAGCAGTTTCGAGTACGCTAATACTCGACCGAGCATCAAGCTCGGACGAGTATGTTCGCTCATCTCTATTAGATACTCAATGTTAAATTACAATCCGGGCCATTATGTATCTACATACAAGTCACCTACATTCTTCACTTTCAAAAATTGTGGGACATGGGAGAATATTGGCTAATGGGTCCTATGAACCCATTGTTTAGGATTCTTAAAATAATGATCTCTTTTCAAATTCGCATTACCATAAACCATTGCAGTTTATTTTGTGGTAACATCTTTGGAGCTCTTTATAGCTAACTTTAGGCTATGTTTGATTCACACCATGTATCCATTGACTTGCAGTAATTGGTCACCAATGCAATCCAAAACAGAGCATGTCTCTGTGGGGTTTTTTTACCCCATGGTTCAGTAAAAAATATTATCTATTAAAGTTTTTATGTGCTTGTACAATGGTTCAGCCATTCTGTATGAGGTATTAAACTAATTGGATAAAATAATGGAATAAAAAACAGCTACCATCTTATTTACAAAATGGATCTTTACAAGAGTTCAAAGCCTGTAGATAGGTATCTAGTGCTCGCATAATTACAGAAAAGTACACATGGCTGGCTAGTGAAAAGAGAGATGGAGTTACCTGCAGCTAGGGAATGTGATATGCCTGCTAGAAGTGTTGGGTTTTAAAGGAAATCTACCACCAGGATCAAGAATTGTAAACCAATGACACTTACATAGTGGTGTGTGCCCCCTCTGACAAATCCTCTCTTCTTCCTATTTTTTCTACGGAAAAAAGCTTAAATATTATGCAAATGAGCCTGAGGGACGCCAGGTTGGTTTAACACATATTAAACGCGAAGCCCCTAAGGCTCATTTGCATCATTTTAAAAGCCTTTTTTGTGAAAAACGTTGCAGAGGGAAGTTAAAAGAAGAGTGGATCCTGGCAGTGGGGCACAAACCAGAATGTCAGTGTTCTTGGTTTTAAATCCTTCATCCTGGTGGTGGATATCCATTAAGAGCATGTTTGAAGCTTTGGAGGTTGGGTATTAGTCTGGGGTTGCACATTCCAGAGAACTGGTGTACTTCGGGAAAAGCCCTGGAGACGTGAGAGAGGTATAAGGAGATAATAATCTAAGGTCACATGTTGGGTGATAGACTGAGATGAGAGAGGAAAGGTAAGGTGGTTCAGTATTGTGCCAAGCTTTTTGAAAGAGGTAGATTAACTTAAACTGTATTCAGAAGGAGATGGGAAGCAGTGCAGTGACCTATAAGACTGGGGGCATCCATGTAGTATCAGGGCTTGAAGGCAAATCTGACTGCTGCAATAAAAATAGATAGTAGAGTAGAAAATTTAGTAAGTGAAAAAACGATTATTAGTTAGTTACAGTGAGCAGGGAAAACTCATCTTTTCTCAAGATATGTCAATGTTAGAGGCTTCAGGGGGAATGTCACTTAAAAGACACTTAATATGCAGTTGCAAATGTAAGCTGCAAATAAAGAATGTTTTAATGCTGCGGATGACGTCACAAGGAGCGCACATGCCGCTGCATTAAACTACTGGTACACACGTGCCATCGCCACAGATCAAGAGTGTTAATGGCGGGGTGAGGAAATGACCCAAAAACTGAACACAAACTTCTGTCTGAAGTCTGGGTACGGATTCGCTCATTACTATCTCTCATGAATCCTGCCTTATGCGCCATTTTTTGGGGTGTATAAGGCATAAAAAAGTTGGAATTCCTTAAGTACGGCATAGAATTCACAATTTTTGCCCCATTGGTACCTTTGTCCTGTGCAGCCAAATACACTATAACCTGGGCCAAAAATCTGGAGCCTAGTGGTCTGAACTGTTTAATAATTCTGGCATGTTGTGCACTCCATTCTTAAGAATGGAACACAACACACAATTCTTAATACATTGCCCTCAATGTATTTGTTGTAATCCATAATACAAAAGAACCCGCTACCGCTATCCCGCTCCTCAAAATTTGGGGACACACATGGGAGGTAACACCGTCAATGTGCAAGGATGGTTGCTGGTTGGCCTCCAGGATATCCACATGGGTATTAGAAAAAATGGAACTCATCAACCACTGTATTATAAGTTTCCAAAGCTTTATTCTTCAATCATTTAAAACTTCAGCATGTCATTATAACACATGTAGCTGACATGTTGTGAGCCTTTAAATGGCTCTTAGTCATAGATTAAAAGCAATTTGAAGGCTTGATTTCCGTTTCTTTTCAATGCCCCTAAATGTATTTGTGTTTGTTTTTCTTCAACACAGAGGGGCACATTTACTAAGGGTCAGCGGGCCGCGATTCAGTCGGGTTTGCCGAATTTTTCCTTTTTTTGCCGAATTGACACAGGTTTTTGCACATGATCGGATTGTGGCGCATCGGCGCCGACTTGCATGCAACAGAAATCGGGGGGGTAGGGACGTCGGACAACCCGACTGATTCAGACAAAAAGCGGATTTTAAAAACGAAATTGTGTCAGCACTCACGTACACCGGGAAGAAGATGGTGAACTCCGGTGGACCTGAGTGGGGAAAGCGACACATGCAGGAAATTGGATGCACGCGTTGGACTTCATCTTCGTCGAACCATCCGGATCGGAGATCGCGACAGGACCGGGTAAGTAAATGTGCCCCAGAATGTTGTTTTGTTGTAGAAAAAAATATATATTTTATCATTATTTTATGTTGATGTGGTCAAATAACAGTAACAACAGTGCCATAACATTATTTATTATTAGCTGTCTCTTGCTTTAATAGCATTAACAAAACTTCAGAAATAAAAAATCTTGCAATCACAAAATGAAAGTAATTCCTAAGGGCTAGAAAACATTACAATCCAGCTCATATGTGATCTGTGAATTGCCTGTCCTCCAGTACTGTACGTACAGTAGTGCAGATCAGTCATCTATCTCCAGCCTAGGATTGTAATGTGTTAATAAGCAGGCAGCAGGCGGGGCCGGCAGGAGCAGGAGGGGGAAGGCTGCTATATAACTAGTGACTGGGATCAGAGTGCACAATCCCACAAAGTGACTATGAGAGAGGATTACTGCAAAGTGATTCAGTGCTTATCATCACTCCTGGACAGGGAAAGCCAATGCACGGATTAGCTGAAATATGCTGGGGCTCCACAACAGCTGAACGGATATTATACAAGCTACCTGAACTGGAGAGCTCCATCCTTTCCTTATGAAGAAGACAAAAGTAAGTAGCTGCCCACTGACATATAGCAGAGGTGCACAAGGAGCCAGTCCTCAGTGGAGATGTTCTGGACAAGTGCACTTTACATAGCTGTCCTGTCATTTAACATTAATATGAACATAGCCATATTCCTGGACAGCTAAAGCCTAGACGTCCGGGGTTAAAGGGCTCCTTTTATCTGCATGTCAGAGCCTCCTGGAGGAGCAGCTGGATGGACACAAGGAGCACCTGGAGTTAGGTGTCCAGTCACACAGCAATCTCATCATGGAAAGAAGACACAGGGGACTTTTTCCCCAAGGAAGGACTGTGGTCTTGCTATTTGCATTCTGCTCCTGTGATTTTATTCTGGCTATGTTCCTATTGGGAATGATTCTTGCACCTTGGGCTGTCAGCTGATTATTATGACTATAGTGGAAAGCCATCAGTCATATATAATCTGCACATTGCATATACAGTATACAGCCAGATGCATGCAGCATTGTAACAGAAATCTCATGTATTTGCATTGCAGTAGGATAAATCCATAAATTAATATATGCTAAAGTATGCTGTGAAATTCTGCAGCACCTGCCACTTTCAGCACTGTATGGATTCTTTTTAGTACGAAGCTGGATGGTGTCAGCAACTTTATTTTGACTTGTGGCTATATGTGGATGTATTAATTAATGTGTCAAAAGTTTTCATGAGATTGGGAGACTTTACACCCAGAGGTGTGTAAATTAGAACTCCCTGGGTGTTTCTGTGTTGTGTAAACTTGTGATTTCTGTAGATTACAGTGATACTGGAAATATGAATGCATTTAATATCGATTCTCATTGTGGAGTGGCTGTACACAGGCGGCAGAATAGAAATGGGGTAGCCATTGACTGACATTGACGTAAACTTTTAAAGCTGGTGATGATGTGTTTTATTCTGTGTTACATGCTGTCATGCATCTTTATTAGGTATAAAGTGGCTATAAATGTATGAGAACAGCATTCATCACCTAAAATGTACTTTTTACACTCTCTATAAGTCTTCAAATGGCAGAGATGACATAATATTAATATTATAATAAAGCATTAAGTATATAGCTATGTTCATAAAAAGTCAGTAATATAAAACGTCAAGTAGGGTAAAGTGTATCTGTACGTTATAGGTAGGGGTCCTGCTCCCACTTGCATGGTGCGCAGGGCTGGCAGTGGCATTGATTTCAGGCAGTGACTGATGTTTACTGTAATCTGTGTCAATAGGAGGCTGAAAGCCCTGTCTGATGTCTTCTGAATAAAACTATCTGCAAGGCCATCCCCATACAACACTCTAGGGTGCAGGGATTTTATTAAATAAACAGTGGCATGCCAGTCCTTCACCGATCTACAGTGTGTTTGCTTATGATTTACATTTCCTAGCTGATAAGATTTCCTCTTAAGAAACTATATCTGAATTTTGCGGAAGATTAAGCTGCATACACCCTGGATTTATAGACCTTGCTGGTAATAAGTTACATGATTTTATAATACTTGAACAAGCATTAGCCCAGTATGACTTTGAAGTCAAATGGGATTAAAGGTTGCATCTACATATGAAACTTTGCTACTTTGCCAGGGCTACCATCAAAGCAGGAATGTGCAGAGGTGAGAGGTAAAATTCACCTCCGGTATATAATGACCAAAAATATTTTCTGTCCCACATCTGGTGGGTGACCTTGTGTGCATAACGAGTTAAACTCCTTTGGTTATGCCCAAAGAACTTATCAGTTATCAAAGTCATGGGTTCTTTTCATGTCCTTGTAGTAGATAAATGCAATGCACTGGAAATATGCTCTTGATAAAGCAATTTCTCCTAGAAGGTTGTATCAGCTAAGTCTATGCAAGGAACTACTAATCCTAGAATGTTATATCAACTAGTCTTATGAGAGAAAATATAACTGGTCTTAAAATGTTGAACAACTAGTCCTTGAATTGCACATTAATGAAGCCTGTGCAAGGGATTACTAGTCATAGAATGGAACATAATCTAAGTGTATGTAAGGAACTACATATCTGAAAAGGTTTAAGTGAGGAACTACTAGTCATTGATAAGAGTCTAAGCTTAACATTTGAAGTACTAGAATGGTATAAGAGATATGATTATGTTATAAACTTCTAGTTCTAGAGTTGTACATAAGTTCGACTTCTGTGCAGTACCATTTATCCTAGAATTGTGTATAAGCTAAACCTATGTAAGGGCTACTACTCCTGCAGTTGTGAATAAATTAAGCTATGTAACAAACTACTACTGTAGTCCTAGAATTTTGAACAAATCAAGCTTAAGGAATAGACTACTAGTCATCGAATGATGTTTCAGCAATGCCTATGACAGTGTATGCCCCACTGCTAAGATGTGACATCCATAGATAATAATATGTCTGCTTTGGACTAGTCTTGTGAATGAGAAGCAGTTTACATAACATTTCCTGATGACTATTTTGGTATTGGAGGTGGTCAAGCTCTCATTTCGCAAAGCATTTGGGTGTGGTATTAAACAGGAAAATGATTCCCGATGGCATATTACCTAATTAGAAAAACAGTAATCGTCCTTGTCTAAAGCAACTATCCACTAGGATGTGTTCAATAAACAGGCCCATCCCATAGTTACTCCACTTTTATTCTGCTTTACGTACATTGTACATCAATGAAACTCATGCCAGATCGTGGAATATCCAACTTGGTTTTTACTCGCTAAAGTTCTATAAATCGGCTCTGTTCATAATTGTGAAATAGGCCCATGCTGTGTCTCACATAGTCAACTTGACATTGCCCAGGTTGTCACCAATTTTCAGATAGAGATAATTTATTTACAGTAATCCTTGAACACTTCATCTCCCAGGGAACCAAGGACTTTTCCATCATTATGATTTTAGCTTTTTTTGCAACCATCTAGCTTAGACTTACAATCGTGACCTTTGCTATGCATAGATACGTGCTGAGCATACATTTGGTATGTAAAATGTTTAGTCTCACTGTCATCTTTTAAGGCAGATATCTGCTATGGCATATCCCAGCGTAGTATATACCATGCAATATGCTTAAGTCGGTAGGACAACCCAGAGACATAATTCTTCTAAAGAAGTTTACAATTGTGGCCTGCAGGCCTAAGCAAGCACTGTCAAACAGTATCCATTAATATGAAACAACATCTGGAGTGTACATGTACGTAAAGTATCGGAAATTATTGTAACTGCTTTATTATTAAACCAGTTACATTTTACAAAAACTTTAGTGACTGATGGACACAGATGCCGTTGTAATGACTACTCGTTGGTTGTCCTTTCTGTATGGTTCTGTGGTTCTACTCCCAGTAGAGTTCCACATCATTCAGGGTTATTGAAGTCATCTGAGACACACACAGACCTCTGCTGTCTTGTCACACAAAAGAGCGGCCTGTATCTTTAGAAAATATCTTAACCAGGAGCAGGTATTCACAAGAAGAGGTCATACTGGTCTAATAAAGTGCAGTCCATGAAAACTCAGTAAAATGCCTCCTGTTGAGCTGGAATGTGATAATCTGGCAGACATTACTCCAAATATGTAGGCAGTTCCAAAGTACATGGCAGAAGATCCTGTTTGGTGTCTTAGTGGAACTAAGAAGTATTGCCCATATGATAAGATCTAAGTGTGTCATTTATCTAAGAGGAGTTATCTGGAGGAACATAAAATCTGACCATTAGCCTTTATAATATTAAAGTAAACCACAAATTAGTTTCCTTTAGTAGAGATGCCGTAATCACCCATATGGAAGAGCCATCAAGTGTTCCCAGGTGTTTAGTAGTTTTATGGGAAAGCTGAGAAGCTTTGTCACAGGGAGGTGCCAGTTTCTCCCCCTCTATGTCCCAGTGCATCTCCTGTCCTGGTGTCCTCATCTATTTTCTACAACTTTTCAGCTGCCTCTGTAGTAGGCCATCCAGTCCTTTTCTCCATGTGATCAGTGACTTATCTACACATATAGAAGATGAGGCAGCTCCCTATGATGTGCTTCTCAATATTTCAGGCCTAACATAACCTCTCCTTATTTTGGGTGATAAGGCATGTTTTCCAATGAAACCATATGCTATTTTATGTTATTCATTTTATATGTTATATACCTTTATATTATAAGAGAAATAAATGGTCAAATTTAAATGACCCTGGACAGCTCTGTCTCCATTCACTGCTTACTTCCTATACATTTACTAATTTATTTTTTGTAACTTTGCAGTCACCATTTTGCATCTGTGGATAATTATCCCATAAATCACCAGGCTAAGTTTCTGGTCAAACTGCTTTATGTTTTCAAAATTGAGGTAGACAGAAATGGCAATCTGTGCTCAGAACCTTAAACTAGATGATGTGCTTATGTTTGAGGAAGTGTTAGCCAAGCTAAATGTCATATATTGCGTGCATGCTACTAGGACAAAGAGGAGGGGCCCACAGTTTGGCCTATTGCTATTTACAAAACGTTCCATGTTTTGGAAATTCGAGACTCCGCAATGATTGTGTCATCATCTAGGTATAAATATATTCAATCCATTTATAGTATCTAATTATGTGTTTTCTTGGATAAAGGCGGAAATACTTTTCCAATAAACATTACTCTATAGTAAAAAAAAACTTAAACCTTTTATTTACCAGCCCATTATTAGCTGCCCTAGCACTTGGTTCCTCAGGGTTTTTTGTGTTGATACGCCCATGTCTGTCTGGAATCAGCTCATAGCTCATCTGCATAAGAGTCTTATCATGTCTACTGTAAGTACATGATAATTAATTGTGAGTGTACTGAAGAAAGGTCTGATGAAAGAAGGTGTTGACTGTGAATGGCTCCAGGTCTTCACAGATCAAAATTCCTATAAAACCTGATTTTCAATGGTTATTTGACCTATTTTGTAAATGGATGCCGAGTAGTCAGACCTGCCAGACTCCCACCCTAGATCTGCCCCTGCTGCACTGTTATCCAAATCTATTACTTTCTCATAAGCTAGATTATGATCCCGAAGGGCATATAAACTTTTATCTTTATTTTATTTTTTTGTAATGACATTGTATACAAGGAAAGAATGCAGACCATTAAGGTGAAATGTAAAACTCGCTTGTGAATATAAATCCTTTAACCCACATTTATTGTTCAAGCGGCATTGTTCAAGGGACATGATGAGAGGATGTATTAATGCTGCTTAACCCAACCAACAGGTATCAAATATCCTCACCTGACGCTTTCTATGCTAACAAAAACACAATGGAGGAGCTACATGAATTAAATTGAAAAAGCATAGTTTTCCATGTGCTACTTCTTGAGCTGCCCTGGAGAACATCCAGGTTTTAGTTAGAAAATCATTCCAAATACATTAGGATACATGTGGCACATTCAATATAATGGATAGGTTGATTACTTTAATTAATAAATAAGTTGTTTTTGGCTCTAGCTGCTTTGTGTTCCAATGATTGTGAAGAATTTTGTATAACTGTGGCTTCTATTGACAAATAACTAGTTATATTGGCAGTCATAGAATACATGTGTTTGGCATTAGATATGAGAAAATCTTATTGTAGCAAATTGGAGTGATTGGGGAATTTGGAGACTAGGATGCTGACCTTTTTGATTCTTAAAGGAAATCTACCATCAAAATCAAGCATGATAAACCAGGGACACTTACTCATAGGTCTAGGTATTGGGACTGTGGTAATCTTCTTATATTTCTTAACCATGGCCTCCTTTGTTCTAAAACCACCTTTTACAATTATGCTAATGAACCTGCTGGGCTCCAAGGTGTGTTACCAGAGCCCCTGCATACTGCAGATTCACAGGTTGTTACAAGAAGCACTTCCCTCCTCCCACTGTGTACTGAAACTTCTTGTTCTACAGTGAGATTACATCAGGCAGTGGGAGGGGGGAAATGCTGAGGCAGCAGAGGGGAGGGTGAGACAGTCTAACAACCTTTTATGAAGCAGCAGCACGGAGGGGGTAACACCCTCTGGAGCTGTACAGACTTGGTATAATTTTAAAACTTGATTTTAGAAGTAAAAATATAAGCTGATTAAAACAGCCACAGTACCCACATCTATGAATAAGTGTCCCTGGTGTATCATGCTTGATTTTGATGGTTGATGGGAAATTTGTTTAAAGATATTTTTCAATCCACCATTTATAGAATCTGTTTCAATCTCTGTTCCCGTATCTGCTTTGTAATTCGGAAGCTTTCTTGCTGTCGCTAGTTACAGTAGATTAGAGACCATTCCTGTTTACATAGTAGCACTGTCGTAACACAAAAAGGCAAACATAAAACATGGAAATTACTGTCTATTGCTTTAAAATGCTTGTTGTAATGTTCCCGTTCATTAATGGGAAGATCACTGCGTTGTTCCCATCAACTTGTACGTACAGACTTATGGTAAAGAGATCCTTGACAAAGCTTCAAGTAGGTTGGAAAATGCATTAAGTACTTTATTGAGTATTTAAAATCTGGTTAATGCTTCATCTGGGTAAAAGCTTTCACTCCCTGACCATGAAATAGAGGCACCAAGCATGTTAATGCTTATTTAATAATATACTATTAATATCTGAATGGGCTGTAGGTCATTGAATAAATTGAATATACGGGTAAATTGTGTAGGTAGAAATAACATGGAGGAGAGGTTGCTGGTATTTTAATAAACTTTTTACAAAGCTTGTATGGTAGTAGCTGTTAAACATGTTCAGTATAAGATGTACTTTATGTAAAATCTGAACAATGTGACCCATTGTAGAAATAGGTAATGACAAATGCAGTGCACAGAGGTCCTTTATCAGGAGTTTTATGCCTAATAATTAATATTTTTTTTTCCATTTAGAGAACCATAATAGGGTTTGTTTTTTGTGGGATGAACTGTACCTCCCAGTGGCACCATTTAATAATTTCTTCAAAAAACTGTAGTACAGCTCTAAATGCAGAGGCATTGACTAAAATACACAGAACTGCTAATTGTTACAGCTTTGTTTTTATGACTTTCTACATGACCATGGGTCAGAATGATGACCGAGCTTCTGAACTTATATAGATGAAAAAGTATTCACATATTTTCTATCATCAAATGTTGGTGTTTTGGCATTTTATGACTACCGAAATCTATTAACATTTCAGTGTACAGATCTATGTAAGACGTATTTTTGTGGGATGAGCTGCTGTTTTCATTGGTACCATTTTGGGAAATGTACAATCTCTAGAATCACTTTTTAATCAATTTTTATGGGTGATGAAATGGTGAAAATCCAACAATTTAGACTGAAAGATGGTTTTTTTTGTCATGGTGTTCACCTAATTTTACTTAGATTGGTAGATTTAGCATTTTTGGACACATTTGTTCAGATTTATTCATGTTGATTTCCATATGTGTTCTAGGATAAGAATGCTGCAGTACGTCACAAGAGAGTAAGATGTCAATAACCTCATAAAAATAACAATTATATCCCCTACCTGCATTTTATCAGGTCACCCAGTAACGCATTTGAACCAAGTAAACCAACTCTAGACTAGGTACCTAATAAACCATGGTGGTACAATTGTGTCATGTGTCCAAACTTCTCAGCTCTGTTTGGTCATCACTAGCTGTGTTAGTAGCAACACAAGGCAGATAAATTCTGCAGTGGCAAATAAATGGCATAGTACCCAATGTGAGCTGAGTAAAAGAAAAAAACTGGGAAGAATTTATCAATGTGCCGGAGGGTACGTCAGTGCATAGTTAGACAAGACTACTGTGCCAGATTTATCACTGTGCAAGACTGTCGAACTTTAGTTTTTGATGTGAACAATGCCAGAATTCTGGTGTAAGTGGAATAATAAATATCCCCAAGTGAGTCAACCCAGTACAATTTAGTAAAAAAAAAAAAAAATAAAACTTTTGATGCACCTGTTTCCCAACTGCCTTTGCCTGTGACTCTATGTGATAACAACATAACTGCCTATTGTCTGACCACCATTGTTCATTCATTTGGTTTCCTTTGTAACAGCTTCACATATCGTTTATACATGGTCTTTTTGTGGGGAAATCCTAAAGTTTTTGATATAGAGCATACAATGGGGGGATTTATCACAATTCTGGCAGAAAATAGTCTCAATATGGGGTTTTGTGATTTTATGAGATTACCTGTACAAAACTTTTGTGACATTTTGAAGCTTCACACAGAACACTCAGAAGTCACATGTATAAACAGACTTTACAAATGTATCAAATGCTGTTCGGCATTTGATAAGTTTGGTGCAAATTTAGGTAATATATAGCAGAAAAATTGACCACACAATAAATCATCCCACTAATTTAGTTTTGTTTTGTGTGTGTGTGTGTATGTATATATATATATATATATATATATATATATTATATACAAGAGAATGAGCAGCACTCTGTTAGTGGTGTAAACCAAGTGTGGTCCTTTTATTCCATCAAAGGTGACAGTAGCGACGTTTCGGCCCTGAGAGAGCCTTTTTCAAGCTCAAGAGCTGTTTTTTCCACTTTGAGATATATATATATATATCTCAAAGTGGAAAAAACAGCACTCCCACAGGCATGGATGAAGAAAAAGTGGATCCTTTATTCCATCAAAATTGCGACGTTTAATCCCCTATGGAGATTTTCTCAAGGGGCTGAAACGTCGCAATTTTGATGGAATAAAGGATCCACTTTTTCTTCATCCATGCCTGTGGGAGTGCTGTTTTTTCCACTTTCATATTTTTTGAAGGACCCTTGCCCGGTTTCTATTGAACTTGCACCCACCATCTTGGATTATTGTTGCTGTATCTTTTCCTAATATATATAGATATATTTTAGAGATATATATATATAGATATATAGATATATAGATATATATTTTAGATATAGAAAAAATAAAACAATTCAGCTGCACCAGTTAAGAAAAATCGGGTGCTCAACCTTCAGGTTTGTTAAATCCTTTCACATATAAAAATCAAAAAACGGTGGCACTCCAAGTTCTTGTGAAAGGAATTCCTTTCACAAGATATGGGAGCTGAAACGTAGCACTTTTGGAATAAAAGAATTCCTTTTTCACAAGAACTTGGAGTGCCACCATTTTTTTATTTTTAGATATAGATATATATTAGATAATAATTTGTAGAGCATAGTGGTATGTTTATTATTTAGTAGTAAGGACCCCAAACACAGATTTGGTATTCCAGAATATATGAGAAAACAAAACTTTTGTGAATTTAAAATTATTTGACTAAAGGGAGTAAAGCTCACATTTACTTGGTATGTTGTACCACTCTGATCGCTACTAAATAGTTGTACAGAGTAGTTCATTTTTAGACTGTCAAGCTGTTACTGTTGTGCAGTGCATACTGCTGGGAGCATGTTTTGCCATGCCCAAGTTAAAACTTAAGATTGTATCAATTCTTAAAACCGTGCCAAGTATAAGGGTAAGCAATTGCATTCTTTTGAAGGATGAATTGGCAGCAGTACCGCTAGCACTCCCACACACAGATTTCAGCTGGTAGAAAGCAAATGCTTTTCCCTAGAGTCATTCTCCACTTTGTAGTTGAAAAGGAAGCATCCGAAATCCACAGAGACAAATTTGACAGACACTATTACTCTACATTTTTACTGGCAACCTAAGGGAAGCTGAATAAATGATATAACATCTGCATTTTTAAATGGAAATTAGATTACTATATAAATGTCAATTTGAAAGTAAACCATTATGTTTGTGATATTGAAATTTGTAAGTGGAATTCAGTCCATATCTTTACTGATTTATGCATACGTGTTGTCATAATGAAGGATTATTAAACCTTGCCGCTCCATTGCCATGAACCATTACAACAGTAGAACATATTTAATGTACCCAGTATGCAAGCCACTAAAACAGAAGTTGAGCCAACCAAAACCATTTCCAAAGCCTTTCAGAAAAAAAGCATCTCAACTATTTTGTTCAAATTATTGTATGTTATGGCCAGCTGTAATAACCTTTTATTATATTTTATAGATGTAATTATTCTAAAAAAAAAGTTGCCTTTCAATAGATGATCCCTTGCAGCTCCTGTTTTTGGAAGACATTTTTTTAATGGCACTGAGGAAAAGTTATATTACACAATGCCCATTCACTTCAATAAGCAAATGAGTAATACATGGTAATAATGGGGGTCGAAAACAGAACCCTCATACCTATGATGTCCTACTATCCCTTTTATAAGGTGTCAGGTGTTCCTCTTCACTGTTATTCCTCACAAGTGGCATTAGCTCCAGACTCTAGCTTGTTAAAAATACCACAAAATTAGAAAGGAGGTAGGAGTAAGCCAACTTAAAGAACACGTCATCTTTACATCTATCCTGAAGTTTAAATGTCCTATTAAAATTTGCACCTCCTATTTGTTACCTTAAGTTATGCAAAAAAAACATAAAAAATTTGGCATGAATGTTGTACCAATATGGGCCACATCTCTTTCAACTGAAACTGAGTCCCTATCTGTGAAACTATTCCCTCATAGGTTATACAAGATGTAAAAGTGTCTGAAACCTTCTAAAAAACACTAGACAAATGTTGCCCAGTTTTTCGTAGTAAACTGAAACCCAACATTTGTAGACATTGTAAAAACACATAGATGATTAGTATCATAATAACATGCAGTTTTGACCATAATATTCAGACTGCTCAACCAATAATCACAGGTATTACCTTAAATATAGGTAAGTATTTTTTGATTTTTAGGCCACTGACTTTTAAGCCTAGTTAGCTTGTCTGCATCACATTTATGAAGCAAAAAACTGGCCATTAAACAGCAGAACATTTCTCCTAATTGGTACGAGCCCTCTTTATATGATTAGGGTGTCTGTAGGAAACATGAATGTCAGATCTATGAAGACATTATATGAGGGTCTGTTAAATGTTAAAGTCAATGTGTTATGTGGATAAACAGAGCCGTGATATTCTGATGAAAATTGCATTGAATCATTTAAATTTGTTATAAGGAATGAAAAAAGCAAACATCTTGAAACATTTTCCACATCAGTTTCTGTTCTGTCTTAAAGTGACATCAAGTACCACCATTAGATTTACTGATTAAATAAAACTATCAACTGGGAACATAATTTAAGTGAAAATAACACTCTTTTAACCTTTACTGAGGAACTTAGTCTAATATTTATGTCATTTGGACTTTAAATCAAACTTTTGATGTGTTAAACCCATTCTAAATGAAGTCAGACAAACATATGCACTTATCTCATTGCTTTATGATGGTGGGTTTCAGTGACACCATAAAACAAGTGTTTGGCCTTGGAGTCGTATTTGCCAGGAGGTTTAGGTCTGTTGCAATTAGTAAGAAGACGGTCTTCTATTTATATGAGCTTAATGCACACCACAAAAGGGGAGCAAGATCTGTGAATGCAATTGAAGATTTTTTATTGTAGTAAATTGAGTGCTAAGCCTCCCTAAGGAATTAACCTTAGAAATTGGAAATAAGTATGGGTTTGTGGCAACCTTAATAAGTACACTGGGAAATGTACACCCACTAGAGCAACTCTGACATTAATGGCGGTAATGACTTGTTCCAGCTGACTTCAATTAAATAGGCAGCTCTGTCTTGGCTCATTTCATGTTACAAATCTCATATCTTTCTTCATCATTAGCTGTCCTGGGAATAAGTGTGATGATTGAAGTAACTCCACTTAAAGCATTGTACGGTCTCTTAAGTTGCACCTGTAAGAAATGTAATAAAATGTGTAACTTAAGAACAATGAAAGTTTAAAGAAGGGGGGGAAAGCCATGTTGTCATACGACAAAGAAAACTCATTACACGGAATGTGCACCTCCAGCAGCAACTGGGAATTACAGGTTGGGGCAGCAAGACAAAGAAAAGCACAATGACTAAAGGAGTTGCCTTGTTTCTTTCAGAATCTAGTACTTCATAGATCTTCTGTTGCTGAGATAATAGCTCTACAACTATGTAATGTTAGGTTTGTGGACATATTGTGCGATGGATGCTTCTGGTTCCATAATGTTGCTGTATGGAGGCTCACTTGTAGGCAGAGTTCAATACTAAAAACATGCAAATTAGCTTTTCATTGGTTTTGAGTATTAGAACTAAGAATGTTGTGTAGAAAAAGAAGATGCTTGGTACATAATAAAATACTTATGTATAAAGATATACTAAATCATCAGACTTGAATGCTTTAAGATGAAAGTATATGTGGTGTACATTTATCATAGCCGGCACTCCGTTGCGCGGTATCCGTTGGGGGACTGCATTGGTGGGCAATGCTACCCGAGGCCCAACCTGGTATATTTTTGCGTAAAGACCTGAAAACATTCAACTTTACCAAGTGCACAGACACTGGGCAGGAATGCCCCACACCTGCCCTCTCTGCTGGTGGCTGCATGTGTGTATGAAGATGGCATAGTTGCAAGAATAATTGCAATGTCTTGCAGTACACAAGCAATTGTGATTATTTCAGTGCTTCTATGCCAGAAAACTGTGCTAGAAGTACTGCTAAATCTCCCCCAATGTGTGTATGTTTTATATGAGTGGCTTGCAAATGGAATTCATCAAATTCAGTTGTCATATTCCAAGGAAAGGCTCCTGGCCAAACATAGAATATTCAATTTCATTGCAAATCAAGGCAAACTAAGCAGCAACTATCCACTTTCAGGTGGATGTGGAAATAACACACTGTATTCTGTGCAGTGATACTTTTTATAATTTGGTTACGCTTTTCTACTGCTAAAGTCATGTTTAAGAAACACTCATTCAACACAATATAATGTATCATACAACTGGTATTCTCTGTAAAAATACATATACTATCTATACAAAAAAATAATAACAGGTAAACATTTTAGGAAAATTCTCTATGCATATTATCAACTTTTATATCTTTTTGCTAAACAATTCTGCCTCCTGTAAGTAGACTCAGGACTTTGCACCATCAACCATAACTGCTTTTGCTTAAAATCTACCACGTGCTTTGCCTCTAAACCAAGTACACTGCTGGCGAGTGCCTCCTTAAACAGGATCCATTCTAGTTTTGGCTTCTAATAGCTTAGTTTTTTAGAAAAATGCCTTGTAAAATTATATAAATGTGCCTAAGGGGCTTATGTTAGGAGACTAGACATTTCTGAGGCCTAAACTGCAGCCGGCTCATGGCCACAATTAACTGCATCATACACGTTCACGGTGAGCATATCCTGTCTTACTGCATTGTGACCAAACTGTGTGGTTGCAATACAAATTATAGAGCAGACTGCCCGGACCCTATGAAGTCTGCAACAGGCTGCAAACGTCCCCCGGTTTGCGACCCCTTTTAAAGCACACCCTCTCATAGGGGATAGGGGAGTAAGTTGCTGTTGTTGTCTATAAGATTGTACCTTACTATTTTATATCACACTATATTTTAACTAATAATATATATGGGTATTATCTTCTCGGTATAGTTACGGACAGTCTTGGAATGCTCATAATTATAACTGACTTAATAGATTTTTTTCAAATACCCAATGAAATTTTAGGAAAGAGTTATGGATAATGCATAGTAATGGCAATATAATAACCATAGAGGAATCACAATTATTTCAACTGTAGCCTTAAAAAGTAGTACTAATCTGTTGGTCAATTCCAATATGTAGTTGGTTTTTGCTGCTACTTTTACATGTTAGGATATATTTTAATGTTTTTACAAGGTCCAAGATCACCCATTGAATCTAAAAATGATGCTATACAGACTGTAGAGAAACGATAGTGTATTGTTTCTAATACAAATCCTTTGTAGCAGTCATATAATGTTTACAGGTGGTATGTATTGGAATATGTTATGTCATTTACCCATTATTCAATTCCATATATATATGTGTTGTAGCCTTCAATATTTTTACTTAAGCACTTCACCAGTTCCACCAATGTCTTATAGTTGTCTTACTATGAATCCGTGCTGATACTTTGCCCAATATTATCAGTACTATTCAACCAATTATGTGTGATAAGTTGTAACTTTACAGATGAATTATTGCTTTTGATGAAAACTATGTTGATATCTTAGAACAACTTATAACAAAAAGATTTTATAATTTATTGAGCTATATCCTTTCATGACTCTAAAACATTGTATTGTATTATGAAACGCCATGAAAGGGCATATTTAATAAGAAAAGCTGTGACCTTATTGTCATTATTTGTGAATCGTCATTTCAAGAGGACCTCTTTAAGTATTTAAATGAGAAGGCCAACCAGCTGTCAGTCGCCTTGCTCAGCTTTGCGTATCAAATGGCAATGTTACTGAAACCATTCCCATTGTTTTTATTGAACCTATCCAGATATGTGGGTTGTGTTGAAATAATACTTCAAATGCAAACTACAATTTGCATGGCATTTGCTTTAGAAAACTAAAGCGATAACATATCATGTTTTCTTCAAATTTTCTTCTGTTTACGAATGTTTTAGGCAAATAATTTTTAATTTAAAAAAAGTACAACAAGAATTATCATTTAAAATGAAAATAATCTAAATACCTGGATCCACGCTGCAATACCAGTTACAACCTGTTGTAGCTATTTCTTTCATCCCGGACAACCCCTTTAATACTGGACAGAGATGTGATCAGAATTAAGAATCTTGTTGAATTAGATATTAAAATGTTTTGTGAGTTTAAAATAAAAATCAATTATTTATATGGACATAATTACCTTCATAAATTGACAATAGCAGCCCTTGTTAATAAAGAAATCTAAAGTGTAGTAATAGACAAGCGATTGTCATGTTAATGGAAATTCTACTGCCAAGGTTCAAAAGTCTGAGTGAAGAATTACTGCTTTCTGTAAACGTGTTAGCCTTTTATTTTCTGGTCAGAGAAGAAATGTGTATAAGGCAGAGTCCAACTGTTCAGTCCATCACTGTTCATTTCTCTGTACAAATGGTATATGCTATACAATATATTCTAGGGCTTATTTCATTTTATTTTTTAACAAGTAAAGAAATAATTGATATTGCTCTTGATCTTTAGATCTTTGTCCAAGGGGTTTTTAGCCATGACCCCAAAAATGTGTTGTTCACTTTGTACCTAACAATGCCAAAAGCAATTTGCTCGGTGTATCTAGAGAGCATATTTTGTTTTGAGGACATGGCTGGAAACATCTTCAAGCGAAACTACCCACCAACAATCTCAAGTTAAAAACATATGGCTGTAGATAACCTTGCAAGGACATAGAGAAATGAACTCATAATATATAAACTGATGAACACGTATAGAAAACCAGGTATGTTACAAACCAGGCATACAGAATATAATGAACTATAAATTCTTATCTTTAAACAAGTCTCACGATCACCTGAACATTATGTGTCAAGTGATTTTATGAACTTAAGTTACCTAAAGTTTTAGCTTGTACCATTGAGAGATTCTGATGACAGCATTTCCAGTTCCCATTTTGAATTAGTGTACCAATAATTTGAAGCCCCTTGGTCCCAAATACAAAACCTGTAATAGAAACCCTTTCAATCATGCTCTGATGATACTACTGGTATCTTTTTATCTAGTAGTAAAGCAGACTTGGGGCCCTCTTAAACTTCAGACTTTAGTACAGTGGTTGCCAATCCATGGCTGCCAGAGGTTGCACTGTGATCCCTTTCTGTTGGCATCCAGGCCATCACAGAGTTCACCAGACAGGACTTAAGGTCTCTTTCTGCAGTCTGAGTTAGTCAAGGACATGCCATTCTCTGTGCTATTTTAAACAGACACATCCTTGGCTGCCTGGGACTACAGGAGGCCTGAGAAGATGTGGATAGAGCTGGTTTATCATTGAAGCTCCTGCTTGGTTTCCTTCGATTCTTACTGGTCAGAGGATCCTTGAGGTCCTTCAATAATATTCCACATTTCTCCTCCTTCTTTCTACTGTGTTTGTGTCCTCAGGACGCCAATACAATGCAAAGCTGTGACAGAGCAGGGAGAAATAAGTTACTTCTTAAAATGCCATGTTGGCGATAAATATGTTTTTTTTTTTTGTTGCAGTTTAGGTACTCAGTCTCTAAAAGGTTTGTCATCACTGGTAGAAGCTGATAAACCTCTCCATCATATAGTTTCATTCCTAAAGACTGAGTGTTGTTACAGAGCATTTTAAATTATGACAACTATCATTGTTGACTTAAAGCATCTCCCTGCATGTACAATATTTTAAAATACAGGCCATTTTATGAATTTATTCTAGAGTTCCTCCTCAAGGGGTCCAAATATTTACAAATAAACTGTGATATGTCGTATAGATTGTGAGAACAATGAGAATCCTCTCCATAATAAGTTATCTTAATGTCATCATTAAAAACGTGTTCCTTTGTTAGCAAAGTGACAAAAGTCACGTCTGTACTGAGTAAGTGAGCAGCTGGGCAGTACCCTGTTCCAACAGGAGACAAGGTATTTCCTCCAGGCCTTCCTAGTTTCGTTCTGCTGCAAGCCACATTCATTCATACATAGTAAAGCATTCCTCCCTAGATAAGACACCCACTTGTCTTTCATCTGGTTAATTCAAGAAAATTGTGGATTAGCCATGATTTTGTGGTTTGTGCCAGAAAAATGTAGTAGAAGCATCATCAAGCATTAGCTAAAGGCCATTCATTAGATGCAATTCATGTGAGGAAGGCTCTGAATTATAATTTACTTGAAAGTGTTCATAAATGCGTAAAAGATTGCTAATAATGTAGTGTGGAATCTGTTGGAAGTTATGTAAGGTTTGTCACTTAGGGATTTAAATATAATAGTGGGTAATTATTGAACGTGTGGTGTCAAAGTGCACATAAGGAGAGATTATTGTATTTTATTAATAATATAAACATTTAAAGTCATGTAAACTTTGTTTAAAAACGGTCAAAACGTTTTGTTGCTTATTTCATATGGCTACCTATCTAATTTGGAGTTTTAACGTGCTTAAATGTGTTGTAGCAACTATTATTGTTATCGCACATCCATAAGAAACAATCTGATTGTTGGGGGCCAGACTGCTGGCAGCCCCACCATTCATGAGATCAGGGGTCCCATTCTGAAAAATTGAATGAAGCAACATGTTGAATATGTGTCTTGTTTGTTATTCCCCATACACACAAAATAACAACAAACCTTCGTGCAACCCTTTGAACAATAATATAATGTGAATTTCTCTTTCCTTTTATATTTGAAGAATCATGTATTGTATGAAAGCAAATGTTAAGGAAAAAAAACTGATGTGATGGGCATGGAAACTTGTCAAGAGTTCTTTTATTTTATTTACCAGCATCAATTTTTTTCAAAAACCCTTATTTTGTGGCTCTGTATTTCCTGACAGTCATTTCTCTATTTTCTTTCAGACTTGGATTATCACATGTATTTATCTTCAACTATTTTTTGTATGTTTTGGAAGCCCATGTACAAATCCTCTGACAGATGCTGTGAATGACATTGAAAAACTGGTAAGGTTTATCATTTTATTGTACTTTGTCCATATAAAAATTAATAATATGTAAACCATTGCCTACAGCATCAATGAAATAATAATGTAGCAACATCATCCTCTTAAGATGCCCATACACATTAGATTTATGTCAGATTACCCTACTATTAGTTTTATCAGGTCAGCATTAGCATTAGCATGCCTTTAGATGACCTTAGTGTAAAAGTGCCACCATTTCTAGACAATGTAATATGTATATGGATGGAATGTCAGAAACTGGATAAAAGGACAAGATTACATGTCCACAGTGTCCAGCAGGTTGTATTAAAACAAACAGGAACATCAAAGAGTATCTAAAAATTCGACTTTATCTATTTACATTTTTCTACATCCAAAAATGCCTTTTGTATATAAATGTTTTGGAAATGATAATAGTTTAAATTAAACACCCAACTAACCCCTTCACGCTCTGTGACGGTTATATCCACCGGTGAGCTATGAAGGGTATATGAAGAGGGCTCTGTCTATATAATATTAAAGTGAGTTTCCCAGCCCTTATATAAATGACAATGAACCTCTTATAGGCCAATTTACCAAACTACAGCCAAAAATCCTCATATAAATCACAAAGTGCTGACACAGCAGTTTAATCAGCAACTTATTGTTTACTTCTCTGCCACAACTTTCAATCATATTGGAATCTGGAGGACACCAATACAGTTGAAAGAAGGGGGGGATTTGGGTTATCATTGTAGCTTCTCTCCAGGGTACCCTTGAACAGAAAGAATAGGAGCTCCAATGATAATCCAACCCTGTCCACACCTTGTTGCTCATCCTGCAGTCCTTGCAGTGTTGCTTTAGAATAGAGCTGAACACAACAACAACTTCCTGGGCTATCTAGGACCCCAGGAGGAAAGGAAGCCTTGAGTCACTGGATGTCCACACAGATGTCTGAGTTCTACCTCTGGCACCCATGCCATAGGTTCACCACCACTTCTCTATATCACCCCAATAGTAAGCACATATTTTGTGCAAAAATGCATTGAAAAAATAAATAAAAAGAAGAAGGTATTACCTTTATCCGACTTACAGACAACCCCTAGTTAAAGACCCTTTGGTGAAGCTCCCTGGATGCTTTGCTATAGTTCCAGACTGCAATGATCAGCTGTAAGGTGTCTTTAATGAATTTTTATTGATAATCCTTGGTCCCATTACAGCAAAACATTTTAAAACTCCAATTGTCATAAAAAATAAATTGTATAATTACAATTATAAAATATACAGTTCCGACATACAAATTCAACTTAAGAACAAACCTATGGAACCTATTTTGTATTTAACCCGGGGACTGCCTGTATACAGTAGGCAATATTTCTCCAACGATTGAATTCCAGATGTAACCTTTCTTTAAGTTGGCTGGCTTGTTTTTATATTGTTTGATTAAAATTTGTAAATTAGCAGCACATTTTTCCATATCTCAGGATTTACCAAGAATAATTTCCATGTGTTTGTACTTAATGTAATTTAATATTCTTGCACTCTATTTAGTCCTTAAAGGGAAATTTATGGACTCAACTACCCTTGACTTATTTTATGGCTGTTTGCACTTACCTTGACTGGAACAAAACCGTTACAACATTTTTTCTTTTCACTTTTTGTGATAAAAACAGATGTGTGGATCAAACATCACTCCTGATTTTCTTCATTGCAGGTGTTGCTGGTTTTAGTTTTTGCTTCACTTTATTGATACAATAAATGGTTACATGTTCCTGCTTATTGGTAGGTTTTCTTTACGAGCCTTGATATGAGTGCTCAGATTTTCTTTGTAACATAGACTTTTGGCAAAGCTAGCAAGTTGTTGGTTTGCTGACACTCCATAGTGTGCTTGCAATTTTTCAAGTCTTAAATCAATAAAAAATGTGTAGGACACATGTCTGCCTAAGCATTAGACATACAACATTAGTATAGCATAGCAGACAGTTGTTGCAAACAGTTGGTGTGTCTACTTTGGTATGACTAATTTAGCAACATTTTATGGCACCTATCCTGTGGGTACCCACTCTCTTCCAGTACGCATAGTGTTGATTGGTTTATATTAAACACACGACCATGTTATAGACAACTGTTGCTCCTTTTTATCCTGCCTCCTATGACAGGTCCTTCTATTGTCTTAGGATAAATCACATGGTGTGGAGAGCAATAGATCAGAATCAATACATCAAGCTTAGTATGGAATTTGTTTAAACACATCAAAACAGTCGGTTCCTCTGAAATGAAAAAAGTTATGACATTGACCTTTATTTTCCAAGCAGTTGTTAGGGGTTTTGTTGTTATGATAAGAATGTAGGGAATAAAAGCTAAAGCATCTTCCTGGTTCTATCACTATGCAAGGGAACACATGTATGAAAAAAGGGACCTATTTTTTTAAAGGTTTACTTGCTCATGGCCGTTGCTTGAAAAGTCTAGTATTATATAAGCCTTGATTCATGGAAATACTTTGTTAATTTCAAAAAAATGGATCTTGTTTTGTAGAAAATATTTATGGGGCTTGATTTTTTTAGTAGCCTAGACTTTTGGCAAAACAAGAAAGTTGTTGGTTTGCTGACACTCCGTAGGGTGCCTACAATTTCTAAAGTCTAAGGCTTCTTTCACGAGAACATTTGCTACGCCTGGGCTGGGACCCAGGCGTAGCACACATTTGGCTGGAGAGGCAGAGGGATAAGCGCTGCTTAACCCTCCCCTCTTTATAGGGAAGTCTGTTGCCCAGCCTTACTTAACGAAAAACATAGAGCATGCTCTATCTTTTTCCTGGCGATGGTACAGTGACACACATGGCATCTGGCTCCACAATGCTTGTGTGAAAGGAGCCTTAAATCAATGAAAAATTTGTAGGACAAAAGTCTGCCTAAGCATTAGACATAGAACATTAGTTTTGCAAGCATTGGACCTGGATTCATAGAAATCCTTTTTTCATTTAAAGTGAATTTTGTTTTGTGGAAAATATGTTCTTTTTATAGGGTTTGGTTTGTCGTTTAAAACTGAAGATGTCACCATATTTTAGCAGTTTCCAAAAAGACCTCATGCTAACTTTTTACGATATGGATTCTTTCATCCTATGTCTACTCTGTTAGATCCCTCAAAATCCATTCAGAACAGATAAGGACAATATTCAAGGTTTTTTAGAAAGTTTAAGATAAACAAATATGGTGCCACATTTGTAACATTTGTTAGTTTTTAAACATTTGTTAACTGGGTGTTTTTACAACAAATATTTGAAAGAGCAAGAGTTGTTTTAGATACACAGTCACCTGCAGACCCAGTCAAAGCAGTCAATCCATGAAATAAAACAGCATTGGATTACATGCCAGATTCTCCTCAGTTTTATAGTCATGGCTTTTAGGGGTTTACCATTAAAATAAGGACTCTGGAACTATGATGAGCTGACTAGGGAATTCTCTGCAGTGCAATGTTGACTGCCAGATAAAACAGACGGTTCACTTGTCGAGAAAGAAGTTTAACATAAAAATGGAGTCTTCATTTACAATGTACTAGAACACAGTCTTTTGAGTTTCTGTTCTTTTATAGGTATAACTCAGACTTTAATATGAAGCAATGATTAAGTCAAACTGGTTTTTGATTTCCAGTGAACATATAGTTACTAAAAGATAGGTTTTTACAAATTGACGTTAGGCATTCTCGGAAATATTTACTTAGTATTTTAAGTGCTACCTGTACTTTGTATACATGACAGTAGAACTGCAAGCATTGCACAAGACCTTTTTAAAACATAGCTATACAAAGTTACCTGGCCATCAAAATCATTTGCCTTGTTTGGTGAATAAATATGGTTTGGAACGGTTTGTTTGCATCCACTCCTCAAGCTTTGCCAGCTTCTTTGAAAAAAATAGCATTGCAAACACAAATTCATAATGAAGGTAATAGAGCCAAAATCCTAATCCTGAAATTTGGCTCTCTTCTATAACTCACATGAATGGACTGTGTTGAATAACCGTTGATTAAACAACTTTGTTATATGCTTGCTTGACATTAAGTATTAAAACATTACATGCATTACAAAACGTAATGAAGAATGGTTGCCCATTTTACTTATGGAGTTGAGAGAGAGAGTGAGGCTTTAATGTAACACAAAAGTTTCCTATAAAAAAGTTATTATACTAGATATATACTTGTCACCCACATAACGGTGAGACACCATATAAACTATGGTCACTTTCACACCTGTGTATTTTGATGTACATTTTGCTTTAGATTTGCACCTCATATGTAATTTGTAGCTACTGCAAGTTTTGGCTGAAATATTCTATCTTCCTGATTATGTTCCCCTACGGCTTTTTGCTGATGCATACTTAAGCATCACTATCTGGCCAAAATACTGCTGGGTGAAATGGCATAAAGAATAATGAATTCTTACCTTTCATTACTTAAAATTGTGTCAGATTATGGGGAATATTTATATATTTATTAAAACTAACAATTGTGTTGTAACTTTCTTTTGTTACTCTTTAAAGAAATTAATGAATAAATTAACCCGGAGTTTTATTACTTTGGATGCACACACTCACACCATAAAAACAGACAGTTTGTACCTGACTGCATAGAGACAATTTATACATCTCTGAGCAATGCAGAGCATTCTGAGCAATGCAGAAATTGAAGAAAATGAACTCAAGAACTGAAGAAGCAAAGTCAATTGAGGTCCTTTTTAACAGCTCATACTAATAACCCATGTAGTACACTATTTGTGATTAATTAGTTATGTTTCATGCACATTTTGCTTTGCATTGATCAGTTGCATATTGATATATTAGAGTTTATCTTTGAAGTACCACTTCGATTTGGTGGGATAGAGAACAAATATTCTCTATTCAAATAATCTTCATTATTGATTACAATCCTTATGTCATTAAAATGAAGACATCTTTATGAAAATCCTGTTAGAATTATGGAAATGTTTAACTCTGCAACAACAATCCACCTTGCGTTTATTTTACATTTGCATCATACAGTAAATCATGTCCATGCTTTTCTTCAGTGTCAAGCTGTTCCACGCTTAGACTGGCTAAAAAATGTAATTTGATATGAATCACTTAACCTTTGTAGCTTGACCTATCTGTTTTTGACTTTAGGGCTTATTCAGCTCTGCATGCTCAAAATATTTCCAGTTGTAAAGTGCTCTGCAATATGCTGGTGCTTGATCTGTATATGATAGGGATAAGAAGAAAGACAGCAGGCTGACCTTGTGTGCACATCCTATAGATGTTTCTTCTTAAAAAAACCAGTAAGGTTACATGTGTGAGTGACAGGTTTTCTGTGTAATTCATTTCTAATCACATCTACTAATCATCACAACATCTATTCATTAATCTATACTAAACATGTGCGTGTACATATTGGCCTTGATGTGGTTTTTAAAGAAAATTGTAGCCCAAAAGTAAGAATCCAAAGAAAAATGAATACTGTGGCTATTTTACTACATACTTAGTATAGTCCTGTACATTATATAGTACATATATTAAAATGGTAAGGAGCTTTAGGATGGCCAAGTGACAAGATTTAATTTCCCTGAGGAAATTACTAGGACTGCATTGTCAAACAGCTCATGAGTGTGTTGGATATGAATCCCAACCAAACTGAGATTGATGACCTCTCCTACTATCTAGTGCCTTTCTTTACATCTGTAAAAAAATATGATACTTGTGTATATGGCGAGCATTAGACTATATTAACTATTCAGTGATTTCAAAGAGTTGTCTTCAGACTTATTAGGGCATTTTGATGTCATGGGATGGATGGTGTGTGTGTCCTACTTAAATTTCCCACTAAAATCCATACTATAAAGTTTTTCCAAAAAAATGGACAGCAGAATTGTTCCATGGCTTCTATAAACAAAGGCAAGTAATGTGATGAGGTTCAGGTGAAACTTTGGAACATAATAGCAAAATCAGAGGAAAAGCAGATGTATTCTTGTCTGGAGATGGGAAAAACTCAAGTTCCAGGAGAAGTCTCTTGCAGAACGCATCAGGAAGGACAGCAGTAAAAGTTGTTAACTCTAATTTCCCTCACAAATAATACATTATATTAGGCATATAGCATTCTGGATTACAGGCGGTCCCCTACTTAAGAACACCTGACTTACATACGACCCCTAGTTACAAACGGACCTCTGGATTTTGGTAATTTACTGTACTTTAGTCCTAGGCTACAATAAACAGTTTTAACAGTTATCAATGGTGCCTGTAATTAAGATTTATTGTTTATCCTGGTTCTTATGGCAACCCAACATTTTTAAAATCCAATTGTCACAGAGACTTAAAAATTTTTGACTGGGGTTACAATGATAAAGTATACGGTTCCGACTTACATACAAACGCAACTTAAGAACAAACCTACAGACTTTATCTTGTATGTAACCCGGGGACTGCCTGTACTAGGAAGGAAAACGAATCCCGTATTGTATACCAGTTGTTGATGCTTCATCAAGTAACTACTGAGTACAGTAGAAACTATTGTAGTTTCTGCATCTCCTATAAAATGGTGCTTTGTGCCTCCTACTATCCTCTTTAAATTAGCACGCTAAAATCCAGACTACAGAATCACCCTGGTACCTATTTGCGATCCCTTTATTATATGGCAAGCCATCTGTTTACCTCATGTTAAAATTTTGCCGGATGTTTGTTGTAATGTTGAAAGTTTTCTGGTAGAACTTTCAAGCTTCCCAGCCATGACATTGGTAGCATTTTCCAAAAATAAACACTTAATTCCCTTTGATTTCTTTCATTATTCAATATTTTTAGAGTTACAATAAAAAATTATTTACTATCGCTAACTAATTCTGTTGTCATTTTCAGGTTGGAAATCTCCCAAATGATTACATTATGCGCCTAAAACGTGTTCCAGCGAAGGATCATCTGGTAAGAGTTATCTGGTAGTATTTGGGTTGTTGTAGTTGTTTGTTTGTCGAATTGTTTATTTGTTAAGTGTTGCAGGTTGACCTTGAAAAACTAAGTCTTGGCAAATCTTCATTCTGGCTAAGACATTCCATGCACATGCACAGTGTTGGGTCTGCAACTACTCCTCCCTCTCCTTATACTAGGAAATTCACTATTAGTGGCTAATGTCCTTTTAAACGAAAGGATAGGACATGTATTACTCCTTCCCAAAACCAACCTCCACCATCATTGGTTAGCCATGAACATTAAATGGTTTGAGACTGCAGCTGAAATCGGAGAGTTTGCCCAACAACATTCTATTGACCACTGTTGGAGAGAATGTGGCTTGTAAATGATTGTCTGATGGTTGCCTTCCTAAGACACCTCACTTCACATCCTCTTATTATGGGTCAACAGCACCTTTTAATAACATCAAGCTGCTTTATATATTTGATTTGGGGTCAGTTATTGTGGGTAATACCTTATGCGTCTTGGGTGTCATTGTTCAAATGTTGGTGATATCACATGTAGAATAACCATATTATTCTAACACATCTGTAATATTTGTGTTACAAATTTCCAAAAGTTTTTTTAACAATTATTAACAGCTATTTCTACATGATATGAGAGCTAGCGTGTAAAATTTAGATTTATCTGCTGTTTGGATGTTGAGATTACAGGGGTGGAAAATAACATTTTATACTCTGCATATTACATACCAGTCATACCAGCCAGCATAGCCTGCCAGTTGTACATTTTGTAGTATCTTGTGGTAGTCTAAACTCATTTATTATTTTTATCAATCATGTCTCAGCATTGTGAGCAATAGATATTTCATTCTGGTTGCCATACCTGTGTCCATATATTAAATACATACACAACAGCATCAATTTAAAATCTGCAGAAATTGTGAGAGAACCAAGTTTTCGGTTCCATGGGGTACCACCACAAGCATAACTTCTCTTGAATTCAATTAGACATCCATGTGATTCATACTACTGCTACATATGATTTGTATGTAAATAAAAAAAATTGGCACTCTGGAGACTGGTAGTGTCCTCTATTAATTCAAAATAAATAAACATTGATGATGATTAGTTCCAATTTTTAAAATAAAATTATCAAAATTACTTTTTCTATTACAAGCATAATGTACAACCTCATTGGGTGCTACGTGATAGACTACATTACATTAAAACCAGTTGTTCAAAGCATGAAATGAAAATCTGGCCATATTCCGTCCTGATCTATTAATGTATTTGATCCTTAGCTTTGCTACTTGAAGATTAGTGAGTATGAAGGGTAGGGATCATACGAACAAAGAAATATGTAGTAACACGCAAGTAGCTTCAGTGACCTCTTTGGAAATGTATTTGCTAAAACAGACGTGTTAGAAAAGGAACAAAAGGTCATATGTTAGCAAAATTGTGGAATGTGAGTATAGTCGATAGTATCATCAAAAGTCATTGCTCTTAATCACTAAATTGTCACATTAGTCTATACTCTCAGACCTACTACAATTATATACATCATATATTCCGCTATACATACAGTCTGTCTCCAATATATCAGGTACTATATCTGGGCATGACTAGTAATAAATAACACAAGTTTTTATGGTGGTGTCTAGGATGCTTATACCCAAAGAGGCCAACAGGTCAATGCAGATGGATTATTGTGTTCTTAGAAATGTCTGTATTTTTTGTACAAGGTCATTTGATGGTTAACCTACAGTTATGATCTACGAATGATTTTTTTTTTTTAATTACAACTTTAGTTATATATAATGTGATTGTTTTTATAAGGAATTCCTTTCTTTGTGGCACCTCTAGCAAATGGTACCATGAACTGTCATAAAGTAATGTAGAAAATGACTAGGGCATATCCAAAGAAAAAGCAAGTTAAGTGCCCACACTAATAATGTGACTTTTGCTCTTTGGACTTAATTCTTGATATTTCCTGGGATATAACAATATGCATATCTGTCAACCTCGCCCATGGCCAAAGAGCCACACAATCTCTACTTATCATTCGACTAGTTTTTGTGTTGTAAGCCGTTTGTCATTTGTCCTATTTCCACTTCCATGGTTGACACTTTATATCAAATTATATTTTAATCTACAATTTAGGATAATTTAATATGTGAACTATTATTTAGTAACAAATTTATATTCTGAATACAGATTAGGTAAATGGTAATACAATGCATTCCTCATCATTTTCCCCAAAAATATAAACTCTTCTGCTCTGACTTCAAGTTTTTTTTAAAAGATTTTCAGTTATCTTTGTGTTATCTTGGTAAACTATACAGCTTATCTGGTGAATAACAACTCTCGTTTGTTGTACTTACCTTCTGTTTTACTTCTTCTCATAGAATGTAACCACTTGTGAGAAGGTACCACATTTACAATTTTAAGTCGCTCGGTAATGGTTCATTATGTCTGTGTATGTACTCCAACAGAACCTGATGACGGGGTTGGGGGAGGGTAGTCAATAAGCATAAAATCTACTGAGTGTTTTATATTCAGCTGCCCCTTGGGGATAACATTAGAAATATTATAGGTTTTGTTCCGCCGTACGAAGTTGTACTCCATTTTCAACCAAGTCTTACGTTCCAATGGCACAAGTTTTTTCTGCATTACCAACACTTGCCTCTTCGTTCCTACACATCTTTCTGCATAGTTTCTAAAGTTTCATGTCAACACATGAACTTTATTTTATCTTTTGACATATCTCATTCATGATCTTTTCCCTTCTTTCCTGAGACATTTTATGCCTAAGGCCTTCCAATAATTTTAAAGCCTGTATTTGAACCTAATATGTTTCATGAATGCCTTTTTGTTGGTTTTCCAGAATTGAGCATAGTGGGGAGGGTTAAGCAGTCTGTTTGCGACAGAATTCAGCTGTAAATTGTTCCACAAAACTATCTTAAATGCCATGGGCCACATTTATCAAGGGTTAAATTAACTTTTTAGACCCTTTTTATGACTGGGACAACCAGTAAGGCTTGTCCTTGGGAAATGGGGCATTGTTTTTGGGATAAGTGCTTTGGGACAAAAAATCTGTGTTTTTGGTGTAATCTGAGCATATCTATAGGAAGTGCAAAGTTTGTCAGATTTATCATTTAGCATTAGAAATTGGGAAAAGTTTATCTTTATTTTTCTTCATTTTCTCAGTACTGAAGAATTCTCAGAAGTTGTGAATTTGCAAATTTTTTACACTTTTTTCGCAACTGGTGCTATGTTTTCAGATGTTTAAAAGTCTGAAAAAAAGTACGAAAGCTCATCTGGTCTGAGGTTGCAAACTTGGCAGGAATAAATTGGACAATCAACTTTGCTACTTTTTTTTTTACCAAAAAAACTGCAACTTTTTTAAAAAGTTGCATCCTTCAACCTCCTTACAGCACTGATTCAATGTAACACAAGAAAAATCCATGCAAGACAAATTAGATTAATAAACCAGACATAAAAGGGACTAGAACGACAGGAAAACTAGAAAGAAACAAGATAAATGGGGGAACATTTTGTTTGATCTGGTGCAGTAGAAGACTCTTCTCGCTAAAGCACATCAAAATCCCTGGCATCAAATCTCCCTGTGTTTACATATTATACCTTTCCTTTAGTTATACAACCAAGCACTATATTTGCATTTCCATTTATTTCTTTGAAGCAACCCTTTCATTTTATATATTTCACCAGTACATTAATAAGGCCAATGGGAAGTTACTGTATGTGTGACCCATTTCGCCTTAAAGTTTCCTCGCTTCACAACTTCTGTTATTTCATCATTTATAATCAGGGAAATCCCCAGTGTTATGTAAAATGATAAAACAGTGATACATATAATTAACATGCAAATGTTCATGCTTTTTATTTATATGTGATTGTATAATGTTTATTATAGTAACACTGAAAGCTTTGTCTAAATGGAGACATGTGTCTTATGCAAATCTTGAAACCTTTAAACTTGAAATGCGAGTTGATCAACTTTTTTAATAGGCCAATTAAAGTGGAATTCACAAACATTCCTTTTCCTTTTGACCTGCAGTTCTCAAAATTCCAAAACCTTCTTATAGGGGCATTTTTCACTGTTCAGTGAACAAAGGTTTGCAGACGGCTACTGTAGGTCTAACAGACCATAAATTTACATTTTATTGTGGCTTTCCATAGGGAAAGCCACATAATCACTCTTTCGCTTAGCTTATTTTTACTCTTTAGCTATTGTAAATAAATGTAAAGGTAGTATTGTCAGCGTTGTACTGGGTGCGAGCTATGCCTATATATCTTTTTGGGTGTTTTTTAATGAAAGCACTGTAAAAAGCTAACTTTAATATTCATGCAGCATAATGTAGAGCTCCAAGATCCCTTCAGAATGAGGGACTACCTTTGGGACACTTTCAGGAGAATTATTTGCCTAAATGTTTATCTACATAGTGAGGCCAGCAATAGAAGCATCAAGAAAGATTTATTTAAAAAGTGACTGTACCCTTTGTACCTCCTATAGTTTCACCTCTGCCTACCAAGCTGAAGAATTATTTTCAAAAGTCTTATTTATTTACTGTTATTTAATGGCCCAAAAAACTATATTTAAATATTGCATTCCATGGTCTCTTGTAGTGGGTTTAGTAGTAAAAATAGGCTAATTGAAATCATTAATCTGTTTTTTGGGTCAGAGGAGATGGGAAATTCCCACTATGTTTGTCACCAAGTTTATTGAATTCCTGAATGTCACACCTTTCAAATGATGGACCTTCATATGTAGATTAGGCGTAACTACAGAGGAGGGCAAGTGTTAAATATGTAAGAACTTCAGTTGCAGTTCAAGACAGTGACACCAGGGTACAGTCCAAAACAGGTCTAGCCTGTGTTTATTGCAGCAAGAACAAAATAAAACAGCCTTCCCTTTTTAGGCAACAAAACAAATAATATCCTACCCGTCAGGGTGCTAACTATACAGTGATTCTCTAACTCACCGCTAACAAAAATACTTTGCTGCTCCAGGCACAGAGGTCAAGGCTGCGTGCTCTCCAGCCTCCAGTCAGAGACAACACTCTCAGCTCTGCTCAGCGGCTTTATGTAGGCTGATTAGGCTGTTCCCACCACCTGTGTCCAAAGTGCTGGACAACACAACCTCAGCACTAAGGCCTTGCATAGTAGGAAAACCTAGGGGAAACATACCGCCCATCCACAGTTAACCCCTTCAGTGTCTCACACAACATTAAGCTTTTCTATAGTTGATTAACCTACAGTTGGCTCATCTAATACATAGTGTAGATAGGTGATATGCCTTGTTTTATATTTATATGTGCTATTTATAAATTCGAACCTGCTGATTATTTTTCATTACCTGAAAATACTGTACAGAGTTGGTAAATGATTTGGCATTTGAACATCAATAATGAACATCTGTACTAGATAAAATGCTGACAATTGAGCTGAAATGTAATTTGGCTTTTCTGACATAATGTTGAGCCGACATCATTTTGTTATTAAAACAATTATGAGAGCTAGATTAACAAGTACATTGTATGTTCTCTTATAAATGACTGTTTCTGTACATAGTTATATTCTTTATTTCTGTTGCAGGCAAAACATTGCTGGTTATACGTGATGGTGCATGAATTGTCAAATCGCCTTGAGTTACTTGTATACAAATTCTCTACTACGTCACAAAATTATAGAATCTTAGGAGACCTGTCCCTAATTTTTCGAGAGATCAGGAACTGTGTCCATCTCAATGAGCAAATGGTAATTAATATTAGCATATGTTTCTATTAATAGTTGGTAAATTATTGTTTTATTATTGATGTCTTCAATGTGAAGCTCATATTATTGCTAGTATTAAATTTATTCATATTATCAGCTTGATATCTATTGGTAAAAATGGTTTTTAGATGAATCATGGGATTAAGTGCCTATGCATCCTTGCTATAAATTCTCAGTGGCGGTAAAGTACCAAACACTTCAATATCATGTATTCATCCATCCAAGGTATCATCTTTCCCCTAGAGAAGTTCCCCAATATCCTCATTCACCTCCATAAGCAATCCCACTCATATATGATAATTATTATTATTATTAATAATAGTAATAATTATTTTTATATACTGCCTACAGATTACACAGAGCTTGCCAAATCAGTCCCTGTCCCCATGGAGCGCATAATCTAATCAACCTACCAGTATGTTTTAGAGTGTTCCCTTTTAACTGGCCTCCATTCCATTATAGGACAAATGCCTTACTGAAATGGTGGCACCATGTCCACATTACTATTGAAACTGTTTTTACCCACAACTACTTCATGGCCACTGATGTTTGATGTTCTTATGAGAAAGGAAAAGCCAATATAATCCCCTCAGGGCTTTATTTCTATTGGCAACAATAGTGCCCCGTGTACTGGGAAAAAGTAATGCAGACATAAAGCTGGTCCCGTATACTAGCAGTAAATCTTTAAATCTTTTCTATTTTATTCATATCTACATTCACTAGTATAAATATATATTTTACTTTCTATTGACAAGTTAACAGAACATAGAATCAGTGATACTATCAGCTTTTCAAGCTGAGTAGATATTTATTCATCTACTAACGCCAAATACAGGCTCCTTACCGCAAAATAAAGCTAACTTAAAGTGATGTCTTGTATGGCAACTTCTCAAAACCTCTGAGGTCATGTCTCATATTCAGGTATGACATATATACAGATAAGGATTTGGAGGAATAGATTTCAGTTTATTCCGGTTATGACTAAGGAGGTCAATAAGATTCCCCTTCCTGTCTCTAACAATGGGTAACATGGTTCAGTGCTCTATTTCCTTTCTGCCTTCAAGCCAAGAGAATACAATAAGGACAAGTTCAACATTAATTTACCAGAAAAGAATCTAAAACGCAACAGTAATAGATGTTCCTTGAAAAAATATGAAGAAATCTGAGGGCCCCCCACAGAGTAGAGAATGTAGCTGCGGGCAAAGACATAATTGCTGGAATAAGCAGCACATTCTTCCTTGCGTGTGCAGATAGGTGAAAGAACTTAACCTAGTAGCAAAAACATGGCCTCTTGTGACTTCATATGCATTCTGTGAATATTCTACTTAAATATTTAAAATTCATTCTATAAATAAAATATGTTTAAAACTGAGGGGGGTGGATGACCCAGCTGGGGAGGATTAATAGAAGGTTCTCAAATCTTTACATTTTCAGTCTACCAGGTTGTAAGTATTATAATTCAGAAACATAAGTGGACTTGTATAGTAACTTTTACTTTTCTCTTTACAGGAATTTGTAGAAGAATATTTAGATAATGTTTCAGATGGGGAATTTGTACCTAGAGATTTTTTTAACTCTGTGACCAGCACATTTGATGTGTTCAAGGATATAAACAATACAAATTATAATACTACATGTGTGGTGCCTACAAGTGATCCTGAGTTAGGTGAGTACTGCTGAAATTGGTTGATGTATCTTTTTCATCCAGATAATAAAAAAGACATCTTATACATGTTTCCTGTTTTAGGGGATTATGTCACGAATAGAAACACACAATATGCATCGAGTCATTTACGAAATAATACTAGACTTGGTAAGTACATCGAGTAGCTTGATGTTAAAGGTCAGACAGTTCTCCCACTCTCTGAACCCCTTTACTTTTATTTATCTTTTCCATGAAAAAGAATTGCTGATATATGGCTGCTTCTAAGTGTTATTAAAGACTAGTACTAGACTATTAGACACTACTAGACAGATGGTTTATGACTTTAGTGTATTTATGACAAAAGTGCGAGCCCGCATGACCCTTCCGGTAATGGATATCAGCTTGCTGCTGTTTACATACATACAATGTAGGGAGAATGTGGAAGAGGGGCATCATACTGTAAGAGGACAGTGATGGCTCAACTGTTTTGGGGTAGAGTGGCAGCGCAATGAGGTCTTGGCAGGGTTAACTGTCTCTGATGTGGTCTTCTTTTCCCCCAGTATTGCCAAGCGGTAAATCTGGTGGGTACACTGGCAACAGGGTGAGATATTTGTAGCTGCTAGAAGATAATAATTATAATAATAATTTACTATGGGTGGAAGCTGTGGCTTCATTGTCTGTCAAGCTGTCTTTGCTAAAAGAGTTAAGATGGCCGCCATTTGCACAGAACTCACAGCAGTTGAGTTGCCCCACCTCTGGATGGTGATACTATCAGGTAGTGAAGATAGAGCAGCAATCAGCCAGTGTCTTTTATCTTACCTCTGTTAGTGAAGGACATTGCATGCGCTCACAATAGAAAAACAACCCTGCCTCCAGATGCTGTCAGCTTGCTGCATGTCATCAAAAATGTCTTGGTGTGTCACCTCTGACATGCATGTCATGGCCATCACTATGATCAGAGACCCTCCTGAACAGGGGTTTCCTCCCCTGAGATATTGATGACGTATCCATTTACATGTATTTGAGCTTAGTTGTAGTTCCCTGAGCTGACAGTGACACACAAAACTGCTGTACTTTTCTGCCCTTTATGTGCCAGAATCAGCAGATTGTTGAGGTGTAAGTGTTTAACACAGTTTGGATATTGATGACATATCGAATGAATGAGTCCTCAATATCTGAAAAGATGAAATTGAAGTAAAACCTCTCTGTTTTGCACATGTTAAGAATTGTAAACCCTTCTTATAACTAGTTGCACATCACTTTAAATTTGGCAAACATAAATGCAATTTAATATTATAAGTTGTAAAAGTAAATTTCATATTGGCATATAACAAAAAGGATTTTGTAACATTTTCACTGTATTGTCTGTGCTCTAATACTATAAACTATTCATTCCAAATTGCAGTACAAAATAAATGACTTCTTACAGGTTCCCTGCCAAAAAAAGCCTATTACACAGCTGTGACAACTTTTATATTTACTTTAAGACAATCGTTTAATGCTGAAAATTCTTTTAGATTCTTTGTGTTTATAAATTACTCCTTTTGGGTACTTAGGGCCCCTACAGCTTTAGCTATATTACAGCTTTAGCTATATCACGGTATATATCTATATAAAGTAAACTGATGCTTATATATTGGTTATTTTAAGTAATCATTTGTTATCAATACCACAAATAAAATTATAAGTTATCAACAACAGTTTAAAAATGTCCCCTTGCAATCTAATAATGTGCTGAAGGCAGGCAGAGGTTCACCATTGCAGTGAAGGAATCACCAGAAAATTACTTATTTTTTTAAACTTATTTTTAGTGAAAAGATTTTAAATTAATCTTTTGATCGTTTTTCCAAAGACTTTGATAAGTGAGCTTTAGACTATTGCTACCGGTGACTATAAGGCTTCGTGAACATGACCGTTATAGGGGCTGTAATCTGACTGAAATATTGGCGGCCAGATCACAGCCCCCGTCGAGGTCTATGGTACTGGATCACGGTGCAGTGAGGACTCTCTCACTGCACGGCGAACCTGGCCAGATGAACGCGGGGGGCAAAGTTTGCGGCATGTCCTATATCTTACCATTTAGCAGCAGTGTCCACTTGGCTATGGAGAGTGTCGGGGTGTGCAGTACTCATGTGTGCTGGCACCGCTGTTACGGCCCAAGCAAGCACACATTCGCTTGCATGAGGCCTAAGCCTGCGCTAATGGCTATCATGAAAGGCTGGGACCAGAGTTAAGGCAAGATGGCAGCCCCTGCAGTTATGGTGAGAAAATGGAAGACAACAAATCTACAATCCGGCAATTTGTTATCTGATTTAAAAATTGGCACCACATTTCCTTTAACCTGCTAGTCACCAATGTAAAATCTGGACCTGCAAACTATAATATTATATAAAACCTTATAACAATAGTCGTCTTATATGGGAAAGAGATACTTTATAGGCCCTATAAGGTCATTGAATAGAGGCGCAGTCATACCTTTTACACCCTAAGGTTTAAAGTACATCACAATATGGTACATTTAGGCAAACTAAGAAAATTTATGTTTGCTGCCCATAGTAACCAATTAAATTGCTGCTTTCCTTTTTCAAACACAGTATATGAAATGAAAGCTGCACAGTCATTGGTTTCTATGGACAGACAGTTTTCCTCCTAGACAGGCTATGAAATCTTCCCCATTGTGCAGCTTTTTCTCTCACTGTAACCTAGGAGCTGCAACTTTTTCCATTAGCGAATATACGTTTGTGATAATATCCTCCTAATATCCCTAAAGAACATGAATGCTATTTAAGGTGAATAATTTGCCTTTCAGACACATTTATGAACTTGTCTGTAATCAATTCATCATGTTCAAGCTATAAACATCAAAGAATTTTTTTTAGAATAGAAATATTTTAGCGCAGTTAAGGTGTGACATTGCCATGAGCATCGGTTGATATAAGTATATTTTCCTGTATTAATGTATAATGCTATGAGATTTGCATAATGAGGGGAAATACAGCAATACATGCTAGGGAAAGGACCTCTAGGCACTAGCCATCATAAACATTACAGGTATAGGAAAGTCATCGATGAGCAACACAGACCACTTCCCTGGAGGTTACACACAGCTTGTACTATGTTCTGAGACATCTAGGGTTTTTTACTTATTGATAATTCAGGCTAAACTAAAAAGAAGAAGAATGATTAACTTCAGTCCAAATACTGGTTATTCTATATGATATATATCAAGTAGACCAGTGCAAAAGATTTAATATCTGTAATAAATACATGATATAATAGGATATAATAGCAATCCCCTAATATACAATATTTAAAGGGGTTGTCCACTGTCAGTAAATAATTGAAATGGTTTGTGTAAGGCAAATTTGTACCTTTTTCCAATATACTCTTTACATAAATTCCTCAAAGTTTCAAGGACTCTGCTTTCCATCCTTTGTAGAAAGTTTCTCTGTTTACTTCCAGTGGATAGAAATCTGTCATGTGATGGGCTATGGGTATAGCACGGCTCTGGTTACTCTCTGCTAACAACTTGTGCGTGTATGTCCATCACAAGACCAGGGTCAGATCCACTCACAGTAAACATAGAAGCTTTCTATAGAAGGACAGCAAGCAGAGATCTCGAAAACCGTGAGGAATTTATATATAAAGATTGAAAAATTAGAAAATTGCATTACTTTTTCTTACACCAGCTATATTAATTATTTGCTGAAAGGGGAAAACCCCTATAACGTTAAGGATACATAGCTAAAAAACCAGAACTACAGCCAGCTTGTTACACAGAAAAATATCCACTACAATTATTAATCATACCAACACAATTTTCCCAAAGTACCTGCTCGACAAAACATCTTTTAATGTGTCTGTAAACCCTGTGAATTTATTGATATTTATATTCCATGTACTAGTGTTATCCAGTTTAATAAGCAGTGTTCTATATCAGATTAACCTACTCCAAATATTTACATTGTGGCATATCCCTGTGCTATACACTTCACCTTCCACATTCTAAATACAGAGACATTTGCAGTACTTCAAATACTTTCAAGTCTGTTTTTTTCCCTTTGGTTCCTTTCGTTACTTGACATCATACTTCTGGCAATCTTTTATATCTATTCATCTTATTTATAAAATATTTACACTGAATTTTAGTTGGCAAGGATGGAATGTAGTGTCATAGTGTAGCTCCCACTTTACTGCTATGTTTGGTATTTAATTTGGACCTGGTGTTCCCGCTGTTACATAGTGGAATGTGAACTCCACAGGGTATTTTCATCTTCAGTAAGCTCAGAAATGGGAATGTGTTTCAATTGGTCAACCTGTGCATTTGGGCTCAACTGCTTGTTCCCCAGATAGGATGGGTTATTAATATCAGATCGGTGGGGTCTGGCTCTCATCAACTGTCTCTATCACTAAGCACAGTGCCATACCTTCTATAGTGGCTGTGTCTGACATTGCAGTTCCCTTCAACATAATCCCCTTAACAGTAATTGTGAGCTGAAATACAAGACACCACAAACTGTGCAGTGCTGTGTCTGATAAATAATAAAGGGAATACTTATGTTCCTCAATATCTAAAGCAAGCCATTTATTCTCTATGATTGACAGCCATGGCTCATCATCACTGGTGAAGATGCAGGTCATTACGTATTTTGTAGCACAGAAGTCCGATGTCGCCCATGTCCGCCCTGGGTTTTTTATGTTTGTGAGGCCACCACATTTCTTTCCATTGGTCTTATAAAAGAGCCATATTGTTCTCTGTATGGGATGGTTGTTATTAAGCATCTGTATATAGTTAAAGTACTAGGGATATTTTTCACTGTAAAACCTACATCCTCATTAAAGGTTCATCTTTAGTTTGATCTCATTCAAACCGTCTGTGCTTCTCTCGTTGCCATGCTTTATTAGTTCCGGATGTAATTAGATATGATGATGATCTCTCCTCCAGCTATCCTGACACGTTCAGCATTGTTCCAGAGCATATAATAGCTGTAGACGAAAAATGTAGCTAGCTTATAAAAGGTGTTAATGGAAGAAATCTAATTTAGAAAAAAATGAGTACACAATTTAGGAATAAATTCATATTCAAGATTAGATTATCTATACCTTAGAATAACTTTAACCTTACAGTTCTTCACAAGTACCAAAAATTATATCCATACTTGTTTTCCATTTTTTGTCTTTTGCATGGTAGTGATGTTTCGAAGTATAATATGGTGTCTGTAATCCATGATTATTTCAGGACAATATCCTTTCTAGTATGTTCATCAGTAATGTGCAACACATTTAAAATGGGTAAACACGAAAATCACTTTAAAAGGCTTCTCCAGTGACAACAGGTTAGATGCTCACCTATCAGCAAGTTAGACCCTATCCTGGCTCTGGATAACCCATTTAATAAATGAAGACCACTTCAAATTTAGCACTTTAAAATTCTTCCATATTAATTATCAAAAAAACACACATACACATACAGTACATAAAAGTTACAACATTTTTTCAAATAAAATAACAACTCCAACTAATGCAAAACAAATAGTCACCCCTTTAGCACAGGATTATACATATATTATATCAGAAGGACCAGACCACAACATGGAATCAATTTTTGATGTTATTTTTATGTTCATTATGAAAATTCAGGTACTATATATTCATAGGCATTCATAGGTCTATTCATTGTCAGCTATTAAGTAGCCCCATGTTTCATGAAAAAACTATGCAAACATTTTTTGAAAGTGCATTAAATAAAAAAGTAACGGCTATTAAACTGCTACAACACAAAAGGTGCTACATCTTTAAAGCCTTTTCAAGTATCAAGTATTAGAGGGCTGAAATATGTTTATTTTCCCAGCAGACAAGGATTGTGGAGTAGAGATGAACGGAACCTACGTTAAAGTTTGGCGTTCAGGGTTCGCCACCTGACATATTGCCAGATTGGTGGCTGCATATGGAAACCCCTATTGACTATGATTGGCCACAGGTACCCCCCTGAACAATCATTGTCATGACTAGTTGCTAGGGATGTCCCTTTGTCAGATTGCCTTTTAGTCATTTAAAACTAGGGCATCTATTTGCCAATGGTTATTATTATTACAGTTACGGTGCCTGGATCTATGAGAAATCCCCGGGTTTATCATTTTGATTGTAGATATACTTTAATATTTGAATTGTACAGTTGTGTTTATTATAGTTTATGGTTTTAAGGGTTGCTGTTATTTTCATGTGTGAACTATTTTCTATGTTTAATTACAGGGTACACAGAGCCAAGTGAAATGAACAGCAGACTGTCATTACAATGGCCAAGCATAGCATCAATAGCATTGATGAGTTTAGTTGTTGGATTTGCCTTTGGTGTTTTATGTTGGAAGGTAAGTTGTCAGTTTTAATTCCTTTAAAGGTGGTGATCAAGAATTAATTTATAGACGTGTTAGTCTAAATATTACTAGTGTTTAATGTCTAAATCTGCTTATACACTTAATGCAGCTCTAGGCTATTGTCCGACAGCTATACTTACTAACCTTGGCCCGGGCCATGTTTATTGCGGTGAAGAGAGGGCAAGCACTTATTGAGCAGCTTTTCTTTATAGCTCAAGACTAACCCATAATGAATAATTTGAGTATGACATTGTTTTGTGTATCTCTTAACTGAATAAAGATATAATTTTTCATAGAGTAAAATTTCAGGAATTAGGTTCTGATTTAAAAATAAAACTCTGTGTATTTTATCTTCTTATTAACATTATAGTCTCTTATTTGTTTTATTTGTTCAGGTAAAGCACAGAAGTGGTCACTCAGAAAGTGAAATCCCTGACATCTGCGTTGATCAAAGAGGGGCTAATGAAAAGTATGTGTTATAATCTTTCCTGAATTTTATAGAACACTTATACATATTTCCTAAAATATATTTAACCTAATACATTTCATGTTATATCATTTTTAGCATGCTACAGCAGACAGCAAGAGAAGTCTCTGTAATATAGACATTTTCAGCAATATCTGGTAAGTAATTACTCTTTACATGTCATATTATACATTCTGCATAAATACTTGTACAGATACTGTAAGGTTGTTTTCAGCAAATATTGGTTAAAATTTTGCTTACAATATTGAGAAATTGCCCAAGTGGACTATGGTAACAAAATCTACAATATTAGTTTTTTATCTTTTGCTACATCAATTATTGGCTCTCATTGCCACCTACTAGCCGCTGTATCTCTTCAAATAATGTTGGCAACCTACTCTGTTCCCCGAAAATAAGACCTAGTACAATTTTTCTAACATATTTCAGCTCAGCTTCAGGCCTCCCCTAATAATAAGACCTAACGGCAGTCATTGCTACAGTCCCCTACACACCAAACATTAACATTAGTTGATCATTTTGATACAGCAAGAAGTTGTGACATGGAAGAATTCATGGGATAAAATCACTGATTGTTACATTGCAAATGCGATACGATCAGCTTCCAGACAGTGAGTAGTCATTTAAGGCTAACCATGAGGGATTGGGGTCCATGATTCCAATAGAAATGGAGTCTCAAGAAATTCAGCATGAAATACAGAGTTTTTAGTGTTAAATGGTCAGAGAAGTTGTTGTTTTTTTTTTTTGTTCATGATAAATTAAGACATCCCCTGAAAATAAAACCTAGTCGTATTTTTGGGGAAACATAGTAGTTAGAAGCCAACATCACCGCTGTTTTGTATGGAATCTGGCACATGCGCCAATAAGTGCATTTCCAACATGTGTCCAGTACAGGACTGGAATTTACAATGCGAAGAGACAAAGCACTCTGCATGCACTACATTTCTATCAATCTGTGCATGCAATCCTTGCAGTATCTGGGGAGACTAAATGAATGCTTTTTTATTTTGAAAGAAAAGAAAAATAATATGCTTAAGATGGACAAATGTAAAAGTGGAAACCTTCTAAAGGGCTGTTTACTCTTCTGATTATTTGTTGGCTGGTAGACTCCCTTGATTGTAGTTTGCTCAATTTTATAAAATGGGTGATATTTATCATACGACGGCACTCATGCGCCAGTGTATGTTAGCCCCGCCGCTGATTTTTTGCAATAAGCTAGCATTTACAATTATTTCAGGGCTTTGATGCCACTGACATGGCCCAGAAGCCCTGGGCCTTTGTCCACAGTCTGCATCTAGTTTATTAGTTTTGCTTCAATGACCTTGCAAACAGATACATAAAGATGACACCAAAGTATATTCATAGCGTGCAAACTAAAATATTAACCAATTATTATTATTTTATTTCTCCATTTTCTCTCCAGGGGTCAACACACAATTAGCTTTATATCTGGAACAGTCAAAACAGACTCTTACTCTTGTGATCGAACAAACTGTTATATGGACTACCTTGAGTTGAATTCAGTCATTGCCACCTGAATTGACACCATTTGCAAGAGTTTGTGCCTCACTGGATTGTTTACCATGCACATTTGCCCCATCTCTCTGCTTAAGACAATAGCTAGAACTTCTGGAGAACCTGCAACTGAAGATACATGGAGAACCAGAGCTATGCCAAACACTTATTGCTTAGGGAACAAGTCTATGGTAGAGACATTATCCTGCCAACAGATTTAAGGATTACTGGATTATTTAGTCTGTCTTGTCCTTTTTCTAAGTTTACCATTTCCATTGTTGATGGAACAGAAAATATAATAGATTGATGAAAGTATGTAACGCTCCGTTTGGTCCTGATTCCTGGAATAATGTCTCAATATATTCCTTCTACAGTACCATAAAGAAAAATGAAGAAATTTTCATAGCAGCATATATATATATAGGGCAAAGTTCTCCTAGCACAAGAGTCAGGATATACGTATATACTTTTTAACGTTCACATAATAAATATATTTTTTTATATTGGACTCACATTTCTGTACATAAAGTATTATAATATGTACCACTTACATTGAGTTGGTGACTCTGTTGGCTGAACAGGCCTTTTAGATATAATTGAATACAAAATAGTTAGTAATAATATAACCAGATAGACATTACATCATCTATTTAAATCCATTTCACTTGGAATCATAGTGGCATAGCTCTGATTGCAGTCATACAAAGGATTAATGACAGTATTTCTGCCACAAGAATGTTTCTTCAGCAAAGTACCATGGGAAATTAGTGCTGGAGCTGGTGACAGTGTAAAAATACATTTGGTTATGCATTGAATGGCATAACAAAGTAGTCTGTATTTATATACAATTTAAATTATTTATTGCAACCATTTACTATAGTAGAAATTATGATCTTAAATACTTTATTACAAATCTGATGTCATAACATGAATAATTCATTTGACAACATATGCCAGTAGTAACATTTGCTTGTAGTGCTTCAATGGAATCTGTTATTATATTTTGCTCATCTTTCACATATACCAAAACCACAACATGAAAACAATGATCATCTTTTTCTTAATTTTGTGTTAATATGTTCTAAATGTGTTAACTTTTAAATTCTAAATATTCGTGCCTCTATTTTTCTATTGCATAGCAATTTTCCAGAGTTTTACCACGTCCTAGTAGTATCAGATTTTTAACTGTGCACCTCCTAGCTGGGCACTGTATGCAACTTCTATGGTTTCACTTTTAACAATAAGTTATTTTACAATAACTTGTCACTGTAGTAGCAGGAAAAAAAAGTTCAATTGTGACGATAAAAATCAAGATTACTTATCCAACTGTCACAATAACAAACAGTGTATTGTATAATTATCCAAATCATCATGTCCATCATCGCAGAAGATAAGGGTATATACGGAGATATAATAAGATAATAGGTAAATATAAAATGCATCAGCCAAATGTTCAGAGTTTGTTTCTTTTCATGTTCATTGTCGGTCTAAAGGCCAAACAGGCCCTGTGGAAACTTTTGGCTTCACTAGGTGAAATTTTTTTGTAATATTTAATTAAAACAAATACTACAATTTCACACTAGACTAGATGACTTCTATAGTAGAGTTTGTGTTACTGTTAATATGTGGTAATGCTGAAAATACATCATATTATAACAAGCTAGTCCAAATAAGGACATGCTAAAACCCACACAAACCAATTACATTTTAGCTATCATTTGTATTATAATAACATATAATGGTGCCAGCCATTTATTGAACCAGTTCTCATAGCCATAACCCAAATTAATTTACTTTTATATCAAACCCTTCAGCAGATGTAAATTTAAAGAAAAATGTGGCTGTTTTGGCCCAGAAGCAGTGCCATACATGTCTACAGGTAGTGTTTGGTATTGCAGCTCTGTTCTATTCAATTCTGCCTTCAGTTCACCAAGTTTCAGTGTGGGGAGGCTGAGCATTAAAGGGAACCTGTCATTAGGAAAGTCATTTTTACATGATGACAGCTTCCAATAGCCTCTAGCACGTTGATTTCAAATATGCCTTTGTGGTGCACCTCAATAATTCCCCTGGTTTTTAATTGTTTCTGGCACAAGTTGTCTTCTCCTCCATTTCACTTCTCATCTTCTCTAATTTCCATCCCACTCCCTCAGGCTATCCCCTTCTCCCTCCCCCTGCTTACATCAGCTCACTTCCAAAACCAATTCTCGGTTTAAATTTTTCTTTTCCCCGGACTCCCCATACATTGGTGTCAGGGAGCCAGGTACGGTTGACAGGTTCCCTTTAAGACGTCGTACACAAAAGAGGGTCATTTTATGATTACCAAAACAGGTCTTACCATGTACAATCTATATTGTACAGTTTCTCATAATATCTGTATTTATTTCAACACCAAAGAAAGGAAATTTTGTACATCCATTTAATGTTTTGAACTGTAACTCTGTGGAAAAATGTTTAGCACATGGCAACATTTATAAATATTCAGATACAAATGTAATATTTCAGATCACAGTTTTTGTTTTAATTTGGATTTGGTTATAATCATACATCAAGAACGTCTACTGTAAATTTTTATATTCAAAACAATAAAATATTGAGCATAAACCCATAGCTCAGTTTTATTAGAATAGATAAAAACATGGAGCTTAATTTGAAATGTTTTTCAATAAAAACCTGTGGACAGTGTTAAATATAAGGTGCTATGGTGTACCAGATTTTCTTTGCCCAAAATATTGGAACAACACAGAATATAATCAAGAGTTTTAAAGGTTTGTACAGAATTACAAAAGTATTTCACAAAAAATAAACTCACACCTGTTCGGAAATTGTTGTAGGCCATCATCACCATGTATATCACTGGAGCTTAACTGCAACAGTAAACACAATCCATTTACTTCTGTGCTGCTCTTTTTGGAAGAATATAGATTAGTTTATATAGGTTTGTACAGTCATTATTACTGAGCCAGGAAGGTGTGGATGTTTTTGCATGCAATACTTTTTTTAAAATGGCTATTAGTAGTATACATTGGTGTACACTGCCTTTTCCCTCTGGTTGTATCACAATATACAACCGCATCCTTTTTTTCATTTCCGTTTTATTCCTGTCAACTAGGCAAACAAATATGAGGTTAAAAAACTTAAACCATATTTTTTATATTAAAAACCTAACTTTCAAAGCAAGTTTTTCATTTTATATGACTTTAAACCAAATTGGTACCAAAGTAACATTTATTAAAAGTTAAGACTGTTTGTTTAAAAAGAACGTAAAAAAACCACACAAAAAAGAAAAAAAAAGTAAGATACAGCTCATCCCTGTAACTTTAAGATGCTTTAGCAGTATGAATCAAACAGTCCTGTGAGTAGTATCGCAGAGGTTCAGCAGGGGAGCCTGTTGAACCTTCAGAGGTATCCAATGGCAGAAAATAGGAAATCACAGCACTCTTGAAAAACAACTTCTTTATCAATGCAGGTTTAAAGGGATCCTGTCACCAGAGGGGTATTTTTCACTGGTGACAGGTTCCAATAGACTCTCCCTGCCAGTACTTACAGCCAAGTCCCAGGGGTTGTGCATTTCCAATCATAACGTGATTGTCTCCATAATTGATCCACTGGCCGTCCCGGTCATCGATATTCACCCAAACCCCCTCCCACATCATCCCTTTCTTTCCCCTCCCCCTCATGACATCAGCTCACCGCACACGCAAACCTTGCACAGTGATCCTTGTATGTTTGACATGCACAGCCCAGGGAACGCGTTCTTAGTCATAGATCCATAGCTTGTATGCTCGAAATGCATAAGCTGTCTAAAGTACCGTATGGATATGTCATTTAAAAACTGCTTCTAAAAGAGAAGTGCCAAGATACACGATTTACTGCAATGTAAAAACACACAAACTAAAGAATCTGTGAAATTGTGAGATTTTTTTCATTTTTTTGCTTTGAAAAGAGTGCTGTGTTCATCTAATCCTATCCCTTTCTATTTTAGTTGTTTTGTTACAATTTATTTTCTATAACGGAGATATTTTAAGCAAAAGTAAGGTATTCTAGCAGATCCAAAGCAATGGCAATTGTCTACTGGCTGCATGATCATCTATAATCACAATGTTGCCATTTTTCTTTTTACTGGTGGAATGATGGTAATATATATATCCAAAACATTGCCATTTTTACTTGTGGTAACCTAAATGTTTTGTGGCACTTGAAATAATGAGGATGTTTACAGCAACAGTGCAGGTATGAGCAGTAGAACCATTGAATGTTATGGTTTGGATAATTATATTCTGACTGCAAGCCAAAAGAAAAAAAATAATGTCAATCTTTTATATATTGTGATATGTATATATTTGTTTTTAAATTTTATGTATGTCCTGATTTATTTTTTACTGGTTTGAATTTGGTATTGCTTTGTATACATATACTTTATTGTTATAAATAAAGAATTCTATGCACTGCCATAAAGCTGGTGTATTATCTCATCATAACTATATATAATATTGTAAATGTATTTCTATGGGAGTACCACACAATTATTATTACCAGCTTCAACAACATAGCTAAACACACAGTCCATGTGCATACATTGGAAAACTTTTTTTTAACTACTTGAATGGAATAAGCCATTAAGCCATCAGTGGCATTTCTTCCTGTTTGGAGGTAATAAATAGCCCGGCTTTAATGAAAAGTTGAGGTCCTACTTGCTGCTTTGCAGATCTCTTTAAAGAGTGTTATTTCAAACTCTGGTACATTGAAGCTTTACTGTGTAGAAAGCCACCCTACCAATTATGTTTTCATGAATAATATAACATGGTTCAGAGTTCCATATGTTTATTCTGCATTATTTATGAACCAAGTCTGTAAGACATCCTAGCAATGTCAGCTATGTCTACAGTGAAACTCTATTCACATTTAGCAGACATTATACAGATTGGAACAGTAAGCCACAGCAAGTTTTTTTTATGAATTAGAATGTTTATGACCTGAACTTTTCCTGACCTGTCATATCAGACAGTTGCACTTTGGTCTTTTCCGCATAGACAATGATTTGATTTTTTTGGTCACAACTCATGCTCACAGATTAAATGCTAACACAGAATTGAACAGAAGTTGGACAAGTTGTATTTGTGTGGTTACAAATGTAACCATATTTTCGCATTAAATGTTTCAAAATATTTCTCTAAATTGAAGAATTTATTTAAGCTTAATATGCATGAATTATTTGAGATATTGGCAAATGAATAATTAAAGGGGTTGTCCACTTTCAGCAAATAATTGATATAATTTGTGTAAGGAAAAGTTAAACAATTTTCCAATATACTTTCTGCATCAATTCCTCACTGTTTTTGAGATCTTTGCTTGCTTTCCTGCTATAGAAATCTTCTATGTTTACTTCCAATTGATAGAAATCTGACCATGGTCACACAGGTGCATGGCTGGTTTTAACGAGCCGCAAACCTGTGTGACCATGATCAGATTTCTGTCCACTGGAAGTAAACAGAAGCTTTCTGTAGAAGGACAGCAAACAGAGATCTCAAACAGTAACAGATATAGAAAGTATATAGTGTATATTAGGGTGGGTTTACATATAAATCAGTTGTGCAGGATGTACTTTCTGATTCAGCTAGTTCTCCCACCACAAAGTACAACAAGTTGGGCTGGATTGCCAAAGGATACCAGAAATACAATGAAATCTGTAATTGCATCACTTTTCCTCTTCCATTCCTCCACCATTCCAGAGAAAAAGGATACTAAGGCTATATGCACAAGAATGGTATGCATGTATCCATGTATGTCAATTGCCTCACGCTTACGGCAGTCTATTTCATGGTCCTATGTATGAGCTTGCCTATCAGGGCAAAAATTTCCGAGGTGCCCGTAAGTAAAGGACGTACAACACACCCTTAGACAACTCACATCAGATGCCTTTACATTAGTTTCAATATTTGTTTTGTGGATTAACACTTTTGTCTAGCCAACATAACAGCCATCATGTGAGGATGCAAGTATAACATATACATATAAATAAATGTAGATTTTAAAAAAATTTAAAAAAATAAGGTAGCTACATTAAAGTAAACTATCTTTTTTTTAAAGCTTTTATCATTTCTGAACTTTTTCAGGACTACTTTGTCTTGTTTCTTGTGCTACTTTTTTATGCTCTATTTATCTCACCTGAAATTCAAATATGTGTTAATTGAGACAAAAAAAAGGAATACAAAAATTATGACTACATTCTGGAGAACCTGTAAACCAATATTTTGATTTGAATGTTATTTGTAAGCCTTAAAAATGAATTCTAACTAATATACTTATAAATGAAGCATGCATGCTAGGATGAAGCTATTGCATTGATCCATGGCTTTACAAGTAGAAGCCGTGCCTTGTAATACTGTGGCATTCGAGTTAATGTAATTTTGCCAAAGTAATGTAGGTGGTTGAATTTTTTTATTCCAAGCAGAAATTGTTGTGTGATGCATGTCAACTTGTCACTTATGTACAGCAGATGAGCAGATTTTTGTCCGCATAGGCATGAAAGGTCTATAGGCAAGTGAATGAAATCAGAAAACAAATAATATTAGATCACATGTGAAAAAATATTTTAAATGGCAGTCTGAATTTCCCACCGGAAATTGCCTGTACTTGTCTTTGCCTGTATTTGTTCTTGTTTAGTCTTTGCAGGTACTTTAGGTCACAACTCTCCCCAAAAAATGTGAATTTAATAGTAACTAAAGAATATTTTTTTGTTAACAGGTGTCACCTTTAATGAATGACTCTCCAATTAACCTAGAAATTTTAACAATAAAAGAAGCAGGAAGAAGGATAAACTCCATCCGACTGCGTAATAATGCATAAACATTTTTCTAAAGCCAACAAAAATACATTTTCTAATTGAGAAAGCAGCCATTAACCACCCAGAACTAGCTGTGTCTTCCTGCAAAATATTATGTGAAAATCAATAGAGATCCAAAACAAAAAAGGACAATATCCAGATAAGTGTCAAGCAGAATGGGCACTCAGCCAGTTAGAAACAGGAACATCTTTTTTTGTATTTATTCTTGGCATAGTCATAAATTATACTGCACATTTACTAGCTTGCATGTAAAAAAAAAGTCTTACTGGATGAAGGCCTCATTATTCTCTGTGCAAAGTTATGGCATCCTAAACAACAGCATATGACATGGCGCCAGTTTAACATCCATGGCTGGGAGGCATGAAATGTTCTATTCATTGGTAAGGGCACAAAATTTAATTGAGATATATTGTATTCCTTGGTAAAGATGAGTCAAGTGCTATCCTGGAGTCATTTTCAAAACACTTATGGAGTATCTATTATTTTTCTGTATAAAAACATTGTTGATGATGAAGATTCACTTGTAAAATGATTTAGCACCTACAGTAGATCTCAGTAAGAAGAAGACAGCCACAGCTATGGAAAGTCTTGCGGCACTTCCTTCTGCCTACAATAGGGATCTTTGTATAGAGTATGTTGGTGGTGCCTTCAGCTATTATCACTTTTTTTCTGCCTATTACATCAAGTGAAGACCTTTGAAAATTCCTCCCCCCCAAATGTGAATAAAATTAACAAAGCTGTGCACTGTCTTCAGTCTGACTGCCGCAATAAAATTGCTAATTAATGAAATAGAATGGATTATTCATATTTATACTCATAGCAAGAAAAATAAGGTTAAAATGCAATAAAGCATAGTTTAAAAAAAAAAATACAAACAAGTGTATTACCGATGTATCAAGAGTACTGGAGATGAGCACTCTTTTAACCCCTTCTTGACTTCAACCAGAAAAAAATAATGTCTCTGAGTGTTTCCCATATTTCAATATTCATATTTCCCATATATATATATATATATATATATATATCTCTTCAAGTCACAAAACAGTGTTACGTTCAACACATATTTATTTCTATACCCTAGAAAATGAAATAAAACATAAAATCTTTAAAAGGGGGTCCCAGCAAGAGGTTCCTATAGCACACAGTTAATAACAAGTTACCTTTCACATGTTAGGTCATTCAGGACATCTTCCCCTGATGTCTATTGTTACAGTTTTTACCCAACAAGTTTACAGTGCACATGAGTTAGCTGGAGTTGGAGGGGGCTGGTGATTTTAAGTATTAAAGGGATTTTTCAGGCCCAAAACTCATTTATTTATTCCTTATAATAGCTGCTAAACACATGTTAAGGATGGCAACCTCTGTGTTTTCTTTCTGTAGCCCTATATATTGCCTATTAAATCAATTATCTCAGGAACCTGTGGTCTGTGGCATTTGCGCCATATTCTTGTAGGTTTGGATTTTAGGGATTTCTACGCCCCAAATGACATGTCTACCTTGTTCTTTGGGATGGTACGATTATGGGGATACCAAATTTGTATAGGTTTTATAATGTTTCCATACATTTAAAAAAAATTTTTTGGGATATTGCCATTTTCTGGCGTTAATAATTTTTTTATACTTAGGTGTACAGAGCTTTCCAAAATTTCCTTTTTTGTGACTTTTGATGATGTTATCAATGTTATCATTTTACGGCCTTTTGATCACTTTTTATAGAATTTTTTTATATTTTTTAAAATGGCAAAAAGTGCCATTTTCGACTTTGGGCGCTGTTTTCCGTTACGGGTTTAAACGCAGTGAAAAACCGTTATTATATTTTGTTAGATCAGGCATTTTAGGCCACAGCAATAGCTAATGTGTTTATGATTTTTACTGTTCATTTATATTTATATCAGTTCTAGGGAAAGGGGGGTGATTTGAATTTTTATGTTTTCTTATCATAATTTTTTTAACTTTTTTTATTTTTATTTTTACTATTTTTCAGACTCCCTAGGTTACTTTAACCCTTATTGTTTTACAATTGTCTGATCGATCCTACCTTATACTGCCATACTACAGAATGGCAGTATATGGGGATTTTCCTCCTCTTTCAGTATAATGTGCTGATAGCACATTGTAATGAAGGGGTTAAAATGAGACAGCCTCAGGTCATCGGAAGACTTACTCAGCCCGTGAGCCATCTCCATGCACCCGCGCCTTGCATGTGACATAATACTACGTCACATGACGGTAAGGGGTTAAAAAAGAAATAAAATCTATACTCACTTTTTGGCTTCTTCTCTGGCCAATCGGCTTATTAGCAAGTATTTACAGTATGGGGGGGGGGGTTGTCATCTGCAGAATGCACAGAGGCCTTGCTAGGAGTAGCATTAAAACATCTCCTACACTGTCTGGCAGATCTGGTCTGGACGGTTGTAGGGTGGAGTGTTTCATGCAGTTAGGTAATGTGATTGGCTTTCCTAGATAGATGAGTTATAAGAGCGTGATTGAAGTATATAATGAGTATATAATGTAGTACTTAAGTCCTAACATCCGAGCACATGTTGGTTTGCACGCTGGGCGGCCTTAGTCATGTGAACAGCCCAGGGCTCATGGGACTCTTAATCTGCCACTGATCCCAGCTTTCCACATCACACAGGGGATGTTTCCATCCCCATCACATACTGATGATAGCCACAAAAAACTGTTCAAAGTTCAAAATTTGGATAGGAATAGGACTGGCGCTGAGTTTTACTGCTCAGGATGTTGGTTCATGCATGGGGCGGTGTAAACTATGGTTGTGTACATGAGAACACAAAAATTTTAGGACTGTGTAGCAGCCGAGGACTAGCAATGACAAGACAATTGTTTTGTGCATTGAGCCTCAGAGCCAACCCACAAAAAACTACTATTTATAGATTTCTTAGAACTGTATAAAGTTTTGATTTGATGTTATTTAAACAGATGTAACAAAGGATATTAAGCTGTGTTTCTAATAACACTAAACCTTATGATTCATTAAGTTTCTTTTCTCTTTAAAATTCTCTTTCACAATTCTTCAAAAATTACAAAGAAATATATATTTTTTCCCAACTGTATTCAATTTAAAATAATAAAACATATCTACTAACACAATAACATAGGCCTTGATGGGTTTTTTATATGAAATTGGGTGTTAATAGATTGATTTACATTGTGGTCAGTAACTAATTTCTAAGCTAAACAAAATAGAACTGTCATATACTGTAAGGTATGAGGACAAATCTCTGAGGAGGACTAATATAGTAGAAGCAGCAATTGTTGTTTCTCTTTCATCTTTGTGTTAAGGATGGAAATGCCATTGTTCCCTGGTCACTTCCCATGGGAGTGGGTGGAGGATCCAGCATCTGGTAAGTAAATAATAGCTCATATCTATCTGTTTTCCATGTTACAGACAGTTCAGTTAATTCTCAAAAAAATAGGAAGCATTTCTATTTAAATTTCACCTAAATCGAATAATACAAGGCTGAAGAGTAGTAGAGTTGAATGATTTATGATTGATAACAATAAAGGGCAAAGCCACAATAATCAATAATTTAGATGTTGCATTCATTTTGTATTAACTTCTAGAAGCCAAAACTTCCCACGACAATGGGTCGTTTCCCAATACTGAAGGACCCTACTTCTCAGTAGATCATCAGTCAGTCAAATACTTTTATTGACTGGCTTGTTGGTTTTTGATTTCAATAAAAGAAAATGTATAACCTTCCAAAAAACATCTTAGTGATTCTTTTGGGGACCTGAGGTAGCATTACTCTCCCTAGCATTACTAACCCATATCAGAAAGGATCATTATATCCCATGTGCTCACAGTAGGCAAGATTTCAATGGTGGACAAATTGTGTACATATATTCTTAGGCTGCATTCACATGAACGCGTGATTTCTCCAGTCCCGTATTTCCGTGCCTTATGAGTGCATACATTAAGTTTTTTCATCCATATGCAGCATGTATTTAACTTGTATTTATACGTTCTCATAGACTTCTAAGGGCATATGGAACTGAACGACTCATATATGGTACGGTATGGTACAGTGTAAACAACTGCAATGTAACTGCAATTGAAATGAATGTGGCCATATGTAACCCATAAAAAAACTGTACAGTACAGGTAACATACGGCCATTTTAGTTAATGCAGCCTTACTATTTTGGAACTAATGCTGAAAATTAAATACAACTTTAAAATTGAACAACTTATAGTAGATTCAATCTTAATAATGTATTGGTCTAAATGGATTAAGTACGACTCTCCTAACCAATCATCTTAAGACATGGACTATCCTTGTTCACAGAATTAACCATATACTTATGGACAACACTAAGACAGGAATAACCGAAAGTTATGTTCTAATGTTATTTTCCTTTGTTGAATTTTTATTTGTTACAATATGATGTGTCATAAAATATATTGCATAAGTACGATTATCAAAACTGTACTTGCCCTGTGAGACATATTTATCTACATATGCTATTATATTCCATTACATAAAAATAATATTAATTAAAAAATTAAAAATATAGACTTGCGAGTAGTCTGCAGTGAAGTTCATCGAAGGCTTTTAATAAAATACTGCATGATCTCTGCATATACCAATCTGGCACTGTCTGTCAACATACAACTAAAATACTCAGTTATTAGAAACAGAAGTCCCTGTCTATCCTTCTCTGCTGTATGCCACTAACTCTAATGTTGTCTTAAGCCCCATGACCACACATTTGCCAGCTGTTTTACAGCCCCCATAGAGATCTATGACACTAGCTCATGGTGCACTGAGAATACATTGCCTTACAGCACCGTGACCTAGACACTTCTTACTCCTTTTATTGACCTTTTTAATCCTTGGTGTCAGGGAATAAGAGTTTTTCTTATGGAAACAATGTCAATTAAGTAAGGGGGTTGCCTTACAAGGTAGCAATAGAGGCGTGATTTTCCTTGTCTCATCCAGGAATATTTGCATATTCCCCTTTAATCCCTGGCAGATGAGATCAGAAATTCCATACTTGGAATGGAATAGACAAATTAAAATACTGCCCACAATATGAAAAACATAATATTATTGTCCCTATTAACCCCTTAATGCCAAGGCCCTTTTTGTTTTTGCGTTCCATTTTTCACTCCTCACCTTTAGAAATGTATAGCTTATTTATTTTTCCATGTACTGAGCTGTGTGATGGCTTGTTTTCTGTGTAACAAATTGCACTTCATAGTGACGGTATTTCATATTCCATGTCATGTACTGGGAAGCAGGAAAAAAATTCCAAATGCAGTGAAAATGGTGAAAAAAATGCATTTATGGCATTTTCTTGTGGGCTTGGATTTTACGGATTTCACTGTGCGCCCTAAATGACATGTCTACTTTATGGGTCAGTGCCATCACGGGGATAACAAATTTGTATAGGTTTTATAAAGTTTTCATACATCGTAAGACCTGAGGTTTTCATTTCCTTGTAAGACCCAGGGCTGTCTTGGCAAACGAACGCCGCCACTGATGACCTCAGAGGGGGGCGTCAATTGAAAACAAGATGGCATTGCCCACGTGCCACCAGGATTTAAATGCTTCCGGCAGCTTTGCCAGGGAATTTACAGGGTGAATGGCCACTAGCACCAACCCGAGGTGTTACTGGAGGATTTTTGATGCAATATGCCCGTGAGCCCTATCCATACACTTGCAGCCGTATGACGTAATAGTACATCCCATGTCAGTAAGGGGTTAATCCACTCCCCCAACATGTTTTCTTTATCTCCATTCTCCTCAGTATCTGAAGGCAAAACTTTTCCATCACTTTTTCCTTTTGACTCCATTTCCATGTAATCTCCTCTTCAAACATGACTCTCATCCCCTTCCCATCTTCTATTGGTGTTAGGCCTATTCCTTTATGAGTGTTATCATTTCTGGTATTGTTTTTGTCATAATTGTGCTTACAAACTTTATCGTTGTCATTACTTCTGCTCCCAACCTATGTATAGCTACTACCATAACTTCTTTATTAGTATGATTAAAAAAATAAAAAAAATATATATATATTTGAAAAGAAAGAATATAACAACCAATATGCATTTTCCTCTCAATTGTTTCCTCTTATTCTGCAATAATAAATGGTAGGAATTCATGAGTTATTTAGGATCATAAATCATAATCATGATATATAGAAAGCATCAAGGTAGTTTGAATTGTGTGTATTTTATGTGGGGTGGGAGAACTGTGAACATTCAGCTGTCATTGCATGTCTGCTTGATGATTTAGCTAAATGTAAAATGCCCCTGGACATTCTGTAATCTGTTGTTGCTTCCTATTCTGCCAATGTCTAAATGGCAATCTCTAGCTCCATCCTAATCTTTACTGACTGACATCATCCATATGATGTGATATGAGCCAGAAAATTAGAATACAGTTCATTGTTTACAGTGACCTACTTAAGTCACCTCCTCACAGTTAAACAAAATGTATCAACGTTGGGATTTGGAAAATATGAACACAGAATTTCTACTTAGTATGCCCATGGGTCACATGTTTACCAGATGCACATCTATTGCTTATACTATTTCGAAAGCCTTATGATACATGGATATTGCATATCCTGAAACATGTGAGTGGTAACTGTTGAACACTGTTGGTCACTGGATGAATTCAAGAAATACAAATGATGGAATTCATGTTGAAAATAAAATCCAGTTAGACATGTCGACCTCACTTGTATCATCCTTGTGACTAAGGTGGAATCAGTCAGCTCCTGATGACCTTTATTAAAAAATCTTTCACAAGAAAAAAAGTTTTGTACTCTGTAACCCATTTGAAGAAATTCCTGTTGCTTTTGATCAAATAAAGTCACCTTATTGAGATTGTGATACCTTTTAATGCCTAACTGAAATATAAGATGTCACAAGCAAGCTTTCATATCAAGCTTTCGTATCGAAAGCTTGCTTGTAACATCTTATATTTCAGTTAGCCATTAAAAGGTATCACAATCTCAAGAAGGTTACTTCTTGTTACTTGTTTTTTTAAGGTTCTGAGATTCAAGAATTGCAATATAAGTAGCAACGCTGGTAAAAGTAAAGGTTCAATGTTTGCATGTTGGGCACACAGTTTCAAAGTATTATAGGAAAAATATCAGCAACTCAGCCGCTAATTTTCAAATGTCTATCTGATACCATCCATGGTCTTGAAGAGCCTTAATAACATGACAGGTCAATGCTACAAAGCCTTAGGCCAGGATGTTGATGTCTCCTATGCTGCTTTGAAGTTATAAAATAATAAAAGACTATTTCAGATGAGCATTGCCTATTCCTTCCTCAAGCATTATTGACATTATGGACTTTGAGTCCTAGAGATTAACTTGATTATTTAGTCTATGGTGTTTCTTTTCAATAGAGTATGTTAGTATTACGGTTTATGCAATATTTATTTCCATGGTTTAAATAAAGAAATATACTACCACAGCAACACTGAATGAAATTACTCTCCTCAAAAAGATCTACGGTACTTAAAATTAGATTCTTTTTGGTAAATGTATGCAGAAATGTACTAATTTCACCAATGTATAACCCTTTAATCCCTAAAACATGACTTGGATGTCAGCTGATCTGAGACACCCATTATACACAGTCAATCAGAAACTTACTCTATGCTAACATGAAGGAATCACTCAAACACATTAATGGGCTATAGTTTAATGTTTCTTAGTGACTGGGGAATTCATTTGGAAGTCATCTATGCTGTAAAGAATTCTTCTCTACACACTATTATGCATACAGCGCATAATCCATGTAAGCAGTAGGAAGCATAATCTAATTTTCCTATAAAGTAGCTCACTCTCAGGAAACCAATTAGCCAAGCAGTATGTTTATGGAGAGTGGGCAGACACCAGGAGCCAGATACAGGGATAGTCCTGACTCTGTTTCCCCAAGTTGTGCAATCTTGGAAGGATGGAGTAAAGATTTCCAAACTCTGAAAACAAATATATCCAAGAGCACAGACCTAAGATTGAACTGTGACCCATGTGGGATTAAAACCCAGAATCCTGTAGGTTATCCTGCAGTAGTATGTAAAACACTAATATAACATTGTGAGAAAATGTGCTACATCTGTATAGTTAACCATGTAACACATGCAAAAAAAAAAAGTCTCTTCCGAAAAGTTGATGTTATATAAGGCAATATTTTCTTAATTGTATTTTGGCAGTTATCACCAATGTGAAAATTAAAGTTGTAAAAGCAGATCCAGATATCCCTTGAATCAAATCCCCCTAAGCATTTCTTCAGTTTTACAACGGATGTTAGATGTTGTGTATAATAGTGTTTTGGCTTTGTAGCCTAGAGATTTTTGTTCATCTGAAAGATTGGTTTGCAAAATACTTCTGAAATACAGAGACCTACAGTAATGTCAGTGAATAAAGAAGCCATTGTGATATGTTGTAACAGTCTAAGTATTAACAGATTTCATTTCATTACAAAATTACAAAAATAAAGAAAAAATTAAGAAAAAAATTAATTGTCCATTAATAACCATTAAATATACTGTGAATAGACTTACAAAGTAAAGACCATATGGTGAAAGAGGTCAGTCATCTTTCCACCATAGGACCTATTGTGTAGGTTTCATGTACCATAATCAGGTTGAAATCTGAGGAATTTGAAAACCACCTTGAACCCTATAAAATGTTGTTTGCTATGAAATAGTATACTCAGTGTGAAATGAGATTTAGTTATGTTTATGATGCTATGACATCATAGGGTGGCAATCGGCCATTCAAGATGGCGGTGCCCACTGGCAGCTCCGTTATGTGCCACGGTTGGGTTCGACCACGACACTTACGAGGTTAACTGATGAATTGTTGCCAGCAATGAGCCTGTGAGCTTTCCCTATACACCCCCCGCAGAACCAGGGCTTAATACAATGTCCTGGAGTGCAAAGGGGTTCAAATAAGTTGAATAAACTTACCTGTTTCAGATTCTTAAGCTGCAGTTAGGTAATGTGATGCCAGGAGGGGAAGAGAAGTCAACATTGTAGCCATGACACATCACTGACTGAACTCAATAGCTTTAAAGTAACTTTTGAGTTTGAGTCAGACAACTTCTTTAATTTGGTGTCCAGCTACTTATCAGATCAATGCATAAACTTGGTATAATTGAACCCCTGTCACAATTTCTCTCTGGACTGGTATAGGTATTTTGTGGAGAAAGATGTGCTTTAGTGATCTTTATTCCCACTTTTCAAATGTTAAAAGCCATTGTGCAAAATAAAGATATAACCTAATATGATTAACATTATCAATGGTAAATAGGACAGTAGGCATTTACAAAAGATAATAAAGCTAAGCACTTTTTAGTGTGTGCTTGAGTGAAAAATAAAAGAGGAATATGAATGAAATACTCTCATTCCCTTTGTGTAATATGTGGTTACTGCAGAGAAAGAAACACCAATAATTCAGTAAGTTTGACTGGTTTTGTAAGAAAAAGATGTGTTTGAGCAAGTCTATTGTATCACGCTGATCTTTGGGAACTGAGGGCTGTGTGACCTGTTAAGCACTAAATTAAATTGAACAAAATTCAAAGATTCCAAAGTTGAAAGAGTATTTGAAAACTTTTTTTGCACATATTGAAGATTTCTTTGTGGTTAATGTAAACTTGTCTTTGTGTGTGTGTGACAATTCACACTAGAATTTAAGATAAGTTTAGAAAAAGAAAGTATCATCTGATCTTTGACACTAGGGTAATAATGGTCACTGCATGAAAGGAACATGGAAGTCATGCAGGTCTGCTGGTATATATGCCCCTATTGTAATAAGGAATGTGGAGATATCTATGCCAGGTTTAGATTTCAAGAGTTGCCTTTTTTGGATAAAGGTATGGTTTGACCTTTTTGTGTGCCAAAGGTCTTTCAGGATACTGGCCAATTGTGTTTCTAAGATCACATAAAATGTTGAGTTGTGTCTGATGTATTGTTTTCTCCTTTCAAACAGTTTTTATAATTTTTTTAATTATTTTAATTTATCAGATTTTATCACATTAACAATTAGTACAAACAGAAGCCCAATAGGCTTTAAAAGGAACCATAATTTAAGTGTATTTCCAATAGCACATAAAGTGTTTATAGACATATAACATTGTTGTAAAATGTAAGTTAAAGATAAGCCTAAACAGAGATATTTTTATATATTGATATAATCTTTTGTTGCTAGAAGTGTCAATAGTAATAGTAATTAACTAGAAATTACTAGTAGTTGAGTAGAATGAATTTTCAAACTTCAATTTTTTTATTGAAGTTTTTTGCAACTAACAAACAAAAGCACAAACAAGCAAAAACCTTCCACACAGCTGCAGAAAAGAGAGCGAAGCGTGTCGTGGCACAAGTTAGGAAGAGCAAGCAATCAAGGGCACTAACCCTGCCCAACCCAAAGAGTAGTGTTAGTTACCTAACATAATTTGCACTAAGGGTTTCAATAGCCCAGATATTGTAGCAACAAGGTGGTTTCCCCAAGGAGGGATACTGAAGGCAAACTCAACATACATCCACTCCATTTTTAAGTTAATGTTTTAAAATAATTACCGTGATAGGAATATTTTTCTGAATGGAAGACAGGATTCTTCTGGTTAGCAGTGTAGTGCAATCAGTTTCCATGCTTGGTATAGAATCTTCTGGTTCATTAATTTACTGCCATAATAAGACAAAGCTCTGATAACAAGCCTTTGATAATAACGTGCATCTGCTGACTTGACCAAGGACAGATTTCTGTGGAATGGGAGTAAGCAAAAAATCTTGAAAATGGTGAGGAGTTGATAGAGAAAGTATATAGGAAAATTGTATAACTTTTCTTTGCACAAACCATATCAATTATTTGCTGAATGTGGACAACCCCTTTAAGTGCTGGCACTGAGCTAATATTTCTCCTGCTACATTCTCTGCAAGCAAATGTAGTATTAAGGAGCCCATGCACTATTAATAGCTGTAATATTTTCCAATCTCCTCAAAACACATCTATGGTGGGTTAAAGGGAAGCATGGTAAACTTATGTCAGGCGGCAGCTTTGAAGGCTACTTTTCTCAGGAGCAGGAAAAAGGATGGGGGATAGTGAAGAATCAACAAGCTCGACCTTTGTCTGTCATCTGAAATAGTATGAAAAGGTTAATCTTTTAGTGCTACCACACAGCCCTAAAGAGCTTGTTTTCTTTCATGTACCTATTTCCATCTCATACATCAGGTGTTGTTACTCTAATTTTATATATAATTAATAATCACTGTCCATACCAACCAGTCCTTTTCTGTTGCCCAACAATGACTAATAAAAGCATCATACAAAGAATATGCACACAACAGAATATGCATAATGTAATGTATTATCACTTCACTCAAAAGGAATATTTACTGCCAGTTTTTCATATAGATTATTGATGATTGCATAGGTCTCAGCAGGGGCTTCTATTAATATGCTGGGACTTCCCTAACATTGTCCAAAGAAGAGAACCCTTATAAAAGATTGTTCTTTCCAATGAGAAATATTAACATCAGGGAAACATAAAACATCCTGCACAAATTGTTTGTCTTTAAGACATTTATAACAATAGGCTTGTAGTGTGTTTTGTTAGCAGTTGTTAGAAAGTTAAGTTTGTTGGTTAACTGAACAGGTGCACTTTCTAAAAACTATTTTATTAAAATTATATATTTAAAAATAGATAATCGTTAGAGGTTCCCAGTTTCACATAGGTAGTTGAAGCATAACTGTAAATTTATAATGATGTTACCAAATTTTCATATATGATTCCCCCTTTAAAAACAAATGGAACAAATAGAATAGTTATGGCATTTTCTGTTCTGAAAGTGTTTTACGAAAATCTTTCTCTCCAGTGTTGAAGTGGGAAGAGACTAATGTCTTCCTGTATCCGCCCTGAAGCTGAGTTTAATTATTTTCCCCACAGATCCCATGGTAGCTTTTGTTCTCTCTCAAAGTAATTTAGCAGCAAATCCTGTAAGTACAAATATATCAACTGAACACTGCACAGAGTACATACAGGATGTATATGGTGACTAGCCTTGCAGATTTCATAACATCGAGGAGCATGGAACATGTAATAAGTGTATCATAAGTCAAACAGTTAAATAAAGTGTAATGTTTGTACTGTGTGATCACTAAGGGTTGATAGCTTCTTGGCATAGAGTTTATACTGCCAAGTACAAAGTGGGGAGGGTTGCAGCACAAGGTGAATATAGAGACAGAGAACATTCTGTAGAATCACAGACTTGAATGGAGGAACTGATAAGGAACAGGGGAGATCTTGTACCTCACTGTTCTATATATGAGAAATCTTTATCCATAGCTCTGAACACACTGGGGGTCGGGGGTCATTTACTAAGGGCCCGAATCGCGTTTTTCCATCGGGTTCCCGTATTTTACCGTTCTACACCGGTTTTCCCTGAATTGCCCTAGGATTTTGGTGCCCGCAATCGGATTGTGGCGCATCGATGCCGGCATGCACGTGACGGATATCGGAGAAGTGTCGCTTGACACGCACTTACCTGCACCCAGCCTGGCTTGGTGAACTTCAGTGAACTCCGATGGAATTCAGCGCAGCAGCGACACCTAGTGGACATCAGGGGAAATACCTTAGTGAATCGCCGTAAGACCCGAATCCTCCACAGAGAACGCACCGCTGGATTGCGAATGGACCGGGTAAGTAAATCTGCCCCACTGAGTTCTGCTACACATACAGAGAGCTCTGTCACATGATCTTCTCCTATGTGAACATGGAGCAGCTGCCCCTCCCCTATTATGAGTCTGTAGATTTGTTGTAGCGTTGTTTATAGGAGGGTCTCAAGGGCTTGTCAGCACAGGCAGCTACTTTAGCACTTACATAATCTGAGGAGTACTGGGCATAACAGTATAATAGTGTATCAGATTGGGCTGAAGAGTTCCTTTACATACTCATTTCCCATATTTCCCACAAGTAGCATATAACATATCACAAGATGACCATTATATAACATTAGATCCATTTGCATTCAAGCAGTAGTAAATCGAAATAAGTATGTCAGGGCATGCAGGCCCACCTAACTAAAGAAAGTGGAACAAGCATCATCCTTAACGAGGAATAATAATCATGCAATCATAAAATCAGTGAGCTCAAAAGGCATCCAAGACCCACCTGTGCCTGTTCACATGTCTAATAGTATCTCTTGGACACTAGTGCTCCCCACATCAGATCCTGCACTCCAATCATGGGCATAAGAGGGATCTCCTGATTTCTGAAAACCTGTAGCTATCTCAGCACCCGATCAATACAATAGAATAGAATGGACACACATAAGGGAAGAAACATAAGGATAGGACGGAATCTCTATATAGCACCTCCGATGGAATCAGGAAGGAAAGGTGGGGACACCCACATGCTAGAAAGAGTATTCTGAAGCAATAGTGAGGGCAAACAGATAGGCTAATCAGTAGGTCTAGCCTCTAAAGAGATCCCCTAAGTCTTGAGAGTCTCTGAATATCATCCATTGTGTCCACAGCTGCAAAAACCTCTCATGAACATGTAGTGTCTCCACCGACAGTTCTTCAATTCAGAAAAGGAGAGACATTTCTTGAGCCCCCTTTGACATTGATGGGCACATTGTAGAGCATCAGTGTGGCGGTATCACCGCCTAGGCTGTAATCAAACAAAATCTTAAGACGTCTTTCTTTTCTTAATAAGAATTTCACTTTGGTTATATTACATTACAACACCTGCCAAATCGATCCAGGTGACTATGCTGCCCCATTGGGTGGGACTAGTAGTGATTAATGTTTATATGAGGTTTGTATGTCAGTAGGCTTACTTCATATTGATCATATTCATATATGCTGTTTATTTATAATGAAGGATCCATTATAGGACCCATAAGCCATTTTTTGACTGCTGAACAGGTAAATTGATTATATGGGGGTCCCACTGTACTTGCTGTCTGGGGATTTATGAAAATACAGTACCAGATTATTTTGCTGATTTTTCTAACAGGCTTCTGAGGTCCGGCTCCACATCGTTCAGATATTGATTGTGCCATTGATCTGGTTCCAGGAACAAATTCCTGATTTGTATCAATGGTATGCTGTCCTAACTAATCTTAGACCTTGTATATTTTCTCTCATTAATTTTCTTTTGCTGAGGAAAACTATGATGTTGGGAACAAAGAACTCCTCACCATCAAGTGGATATTTGAAAACTATCATTACTTTTTGCAAGGATCTCAACTTCAGTTTGTCGTCCTCACTGATCACAGAAAACTAACATATTTATGAAATATAAAATAATGTCCTAATAATGTCCTTAAACTGCATTGGGCACCTAAGACTAAGACTATAGTATTTGACTGCAATGTACAATTTGTACTTCTGTAGAGAGTTTTGTAAGAGGATGGAAGTTCAGCTATAATTCTCATTGGCCTTTCACCCTGAGACTAACATGCAGATCAAGCAGGTTGGTCAATTTTAGAGTATTATCTTAGGTGTTGTTTGTCTGACTGCCAGAATGAAATGGGAAAATATTTAATGTTGGCTAAGTTTGTGCATAATAATCATACAAATACATAAAACAATCATACGCCATGTCTCAATTTTTCTGTAATTATGGCTTTAATCCTCCATTTTCATTCATGTCTACCATTCCGTCTACTAATCCTCAGTCTGAAACTGTTGTTTCCCACATGTGCATTCAGGCTTGCAAGAGCCTGTTGAAAGCCCAAGGCATTATCCACAAACAGGTGGAAAGAAAATGTATTTATGGGTCGGGATTTATGAAAGGGGAAAAGTTATGGCTTTCCACAAAAAATTTGCATTTGAAAGTGTCCTCAGGTAAATCATCCCCAAAATGTATGGGTCCATCAGAATCTACAATACACTTCATAAGTACATACCAGGACATTGGTACTTTCTAGAGATCATGGTCCTTGTTTCAAGAAGTTTCATGCTTTGAGCCCCAAGCCCACTCCATAAGATACAGGTCCAGAGTTCTGATGGATGAGTACCACAGTGAATAACATCATGCTGCATGTCAGAGCTGGGCGTATATGTCATAGGTGGCAGTCGTGGTGATGGATGGATGCAAAATCCGCTGGTCTGGCAGCTTCAAAGCACTTAATTTCAACTCACCGATCACTTCATTCAGTTCTTGTTAGACAAATCTTTTTGCTCTGTTTATTTTTATACTCTTTTTGCTTTGCTATTTATATTTCCCCCTTCTTTGCTTTATGATTTTGTACCTCACCACCATCTTGGTTTTAACACAGTTTGCTTGATCTCACTTTTGCTTAGTCTGTCTTTTTTAGTTGTATGCTTTCTGTAGCTTTCTGTTCTGTGCATGAACCCAAAATAGGAAATATTGCCCAGTTGTTGCTCCAATTTAGAGGAAGAAGTCAGGCACAGAGGTTTTGGGATGTTCGGGTCTTGTAAATCCTAGCTGTTTTAACATCAACCAGCAATAATTCTGTCTCTCTCATACCTCATTTTTGTTTAACACTATAATGACATGTGACATATCCGTATGTGTGGGGTTATTAAGTGATGACAGCACTTAAGTGATGCCACTGCATCAGTGCCACCATCTTGGATCTGGCCAGACTCCCTACTGAAGCCATAGATGAGAGTTGGATGGTTTTTATGACAGTCAGGACACTAACTGAAGCTTCAATTGTGGTCATGCTGGGATCTGTAAAGGATCTACGCCATCATAGATTAAAATCCTGCAGGGAATGCAATTTCCCCCTCACCAGGTCGATTTGAAGTACACCTATGACCATCTGAATGATCTAAACGTGGCATGGGATAAACTCTTGTGGTCAGAGGAGACCAAAATAGACCTTTTTAGTTTTAACTTAACCCCTTACCAACATGTGGCATATTATTACGTCACGTGTCAACTGCGGGTGTATGGAGAAGGCTAACGGAAAATTGCAGCAAACACCCACTGGTAACAACCGCGGTCAGTGCTGGAAAAGCTGCGGGAAGCACTTAAATCCCATTGTCGTGTGGACACATTGTAATGAAGGATGAGGAAAATCCCCATATACTGCTATACAGTAGTATGGCAGTATATGGTAAGATCAATCAAACAACCTAGGATTAAAGTATCTCAGTGGTCTGAAAAATAGTAAAAAACTAAAAATTCTAATCACCCTTTTCCCTAAAACTCATATAAATATAAATAAACAGTAAAAACATATACATATTAGGTATCACCACATCCCAAAATATCCAAGCTATATTTAATTGCCTTAAGGACACACTAGACAAAACAATATATACAATAAAGCAGTGGTGGTGAACCTATGGCACGGGTGCCAGAGGTGGCACTCATAGCAATTTCTGTGGGCACTCAGACCATCACCCCAGGACGGAGTTCACCAAATAAGACCAAATCCACCAAGTCCCAGGCAACGTAAGAGATGCTGCTTTCAGCGCTATTTTAAAGCAACACTTCATTGGCTGTTAGGAACTGCAGGAAAAGTGAGAAGGTGTTGACAGAACTGCAATATCTTTGAAGGTCCTCCTGCTGGACCCACCATTCATTCTCTATGGAGAGACCCTGGAGAGAAGCTACAATGAGAGTTTGAATTTGCTCTCCTTCTTTCAACTGTATTGGTTGCCTCAGAGGGGCGATACAATTGAAAGATGTGGAAGAACAGGTAGCAAAAAGTTACTGCTTAAAATGCCATGTTGGCACTTCACGGGAAAATAAGTCGATTTTGATTGTAGTTTGGGCACTCTGTCTACAAAAGGTTCGCCATCACTGCAATAGAGATATATACAGTTAGAGTATGAAATACAAAGGTAGCACTACAAGTATTAGCAGTTCAGTAAGTTAGTTACCATGTGTTTGGGCCTAATGGAACCTGATAGTCCACACCTTCAGATCTTCCTCTGAACTTGATGATAAATGGATTCCCAGACAAAAGACAAGGAGCAGCAGAGGTGACTGATTATATCAGGTGCCAACACACCTCTACCCACCCTCAGGAGGGGTCATGGGTCCCTCCTACCTGGTATTCAGTCCAGAACCTTGGAGAAGCAATATCTTCTCAAGGGAAGGTTGTAGGATCATGATTCTGGTATCATTGGATCTGAGTGAATCCCTGGATCGTATTGATACCAAACCTGACCCATTTTCTATGGTCCCATCCTGAGATATTTATATATCTTGCCCCAAGGATGCTATAGCTTTGGAACTTGGGGCACTGTGATCTCCTGACAATAACAATCCAAAAATGTAGTTGCCCTTGGGCTGAGATAGACCATAACTGTCCCTAATCAATGTATTGGTCTAAGAGTTTTATGACATATTGGGTCTTATTTTCTAAGGGACAGGAATTAAGAAGGGGATTGTGTTGCACGCGATCGGATTTTGGCGCATAGGATTTCATGTGACAGAAATCGGGGAGCGGGCCATTGGACGATCCGACAGATTTGGACTGGGATTTAACATTTAAATTGTGTGGCAAGACATACACTTACATGCACCAGGAAGAAGAAGGTAAAATACGCCAGAACTCAGCGGGAAAGCCACACTGGGCGCACGATCTTAGTGAGTTGCGCCGGAGTCCATGATCTTCGGACAACGCACAGTGGGGATCGGGACAGGACTGGGTAAGTAAATGTGCCCCATTGTCTCCTGTTTCAAAATGGGGGAAAAAATATGTTCAAGCCTTTGGAGATGCCATGGCTGCATAAAGTGTTAGTTAATCACTACGCACTGCAGAGCCAGAGTTCCTCTGCAGCATTAGTAATGTTAGCTAGCTCCATTTTGCTAACTGGGATGAGGCTGGAGGGAAGTGGGGATTTGAGTAAAAAATATTAAAAATTCAATAAAAAGTAATCAAAAGGCTGTACAGTCTTTAAAATAGTAGCATTGAAAACATCATCAAAAGCTGCAAAACATTACATTACCCACAGCTCCGTATACCAAAGTATGAAAAAGTTATTAGCACCAGAAGATGACAAAAATTAAGATTTTTTTTGTGCAGGAGGTTTAAATTTTTGTAAATGTATGAAAACATTATAAAACCTATATAAATTGGGTTTTCCAGTGATCGCACTGACCCAAAGAATAGAGTAAACATGTAATTTGGGGCACAAATTGAAAGCCATAAAGACCAAGTCCACAAGAAAATGGTGCAAATGCATTTTTTTTTAGCATTTTAACTGCATTTGTAATTTCAACCCACTTCCCAATACACAGCACGGAATAATTTTACATGGAAAAATAAAAAAGTTATAGATTTTTGAAGGGGGGGGGAACTAAAAAATAGAAGCGCAAAAATGAAAAAGGGTCTTGGTGCAAAGGGAATAAGGGGTTAACTTACCATGTTTGGAGGAAGAAAACCGTAAAGCATGGGATTAGAAACATCATACTTTCTGCAAAATGATAGGACTGGACCATATTAAAGAAAGAATGAATAATGTCATGTTTCACAAGACTTTGACCAATAACAACAAGAGCATTAAAGACGGGTCATGGCTAGGTCTTCCAGCACAAAAATGACCTGAAAAACACAGTCTGGGCAACTAAGGAGTGGTGCCATAAGACGGATTTAAAAGTCCTGGACTGGCCTAGCTAGTCTTCCAACCTGGACCCAATAAAAAAACTTGAGAGGGAGCTGAAATTCAATGTCGATCAGTGACAGCCTCAAAATCTGAAGAATTGGAGAAAATCTGTATGGAAAAATCCCTGGTGCAGTGTATGCAAACTTTGTCAAAAACTACAACATCTCGCCTAAAATGAAATGCAAATTAATTATTTAGAAATCATACAAAGTGATTTTCTGGATAATTTTAAGTTTCTCGCAGTTGAAGTGTACCAGCAAAAAGAATTACAGACTTCTCCATTTTTTGTCGGTGGGAAAATTTTCAAAATCAGCACTGCTACAAACACTTATTTTGCTCACTGTATATGTAGTAAACAGCAGTGTGAATATTAACTTTTAATCCAAGGAGTTCTGCTATTGCTACTTGGGGGGGTGTCTCATCGTGAAGAGCAATCTGCTCCCTATACTGAGCAACTCCACAGCCCCTTCTTTGTGCTCTGTAGTAGGCCTCTGGTTGTATATTACAGCTATCACTTGAAACAGATTGGAGACGATATAAAGCAGATCTGCATGGTAAACAGGTAGCTCTTCAGGGTGAAACAATTCCACAAGGAGTACATGCAGGATCTGCAGACTGGAATTAGAAGATCATATGCAACATGTGAGAGGAGCAAAACAAATCAATATTTAAAAGATCCTAGCTGCAACAATGCTTTACCCATTACTCTACTTATTGCTACCTTATTACTTATGTGAAAGCTTCAACTAAGATGAGGTGGATATTCAAAAATATAACTACATTAATAGCATGTGTTTTCTAAATTAATAGTTATTTTGAACTAGTTCTCTTGTCTACTCTGTATAATTTAAGTGGTAGTATTGGATGCTTGCGTACATCTAGCGCTTGCACAGGGTATTCTGAAGAAGTGCCATATTCTGAATAGGTCAAAAATTGCACTTAGACTGGGCAGTAGACTGGTAAGTTGGTAAAGATCTAACACTTATGTTTGTAAAAAAAAATATTTTCTGTTACCATTTTAATGTTTGCTGTCGTTTTTACATGCCTACTGTCCATCTAATCCAGGAGTAATGACTATCAACATCAATACCTCCATTCTTCACTCACATTTGTACACCTCTCACACACTCTATACTTTATGTAACCGTATAAACCTATCTTGTTCTTTTGTGAAGTAACAAATTCCTCCTTCACCTGTAAAAACCTGGCTATTAACCATTATGATCATATTGTCAAAAGTACCCAAAAGTGCAGATTTTACAGACAAAATTTATTGCATCCAACAGGAAATTGCCCAATACACTAGCTCTATGATTGCCCTTGCTCTTTGAGCCAGTCACAAAGGAAGTGTCCAAGCTCCTTTCCTCAGCTCTCCTCACTACCTGCATCAGTGACCCCATCCCCTCACATTTCAGACAGTCTCTCTCCCCAACAGTCCCTTCACACCTCACTAAAATTTTTCACTTGTCTCGTACATCTGGTGCCTTGCTCACCTTTTTCAAACATGCTGTTAAAATCTTGTTATTTAAAAAAAACCTCCCGAGATCAGGCAACACAGATGCCTTAACTATGCGCCAGTCAATGTACTGATTACAAACCACCTTTCGAATTTGATTCAAACAAAGCACCCTCATCCACAAATCTCTTGACAATGCACCACCCCACCTCTCTTCATCTCAGACTATCACCCACCCATGCTCTTCAATCTGCCATTAATAAAAGATTACTCTATTCTACAATATGAACCTCCCACTCAAGTCTCCACGATGATCAGACTAATATTCAACAACCAAAGTTTCAAATGTGCCCTAAAATCCCATTTCTTCCAGTAGGCCTATTACAATTAGGAACTGCATGTAACTTTTGCCCGGTTTTATCCTCCTATCTATGTAATCCCTCACTACCTCTGCCCACAAATGCATTCTGGAAAGAAATTACAAATAAAGAATTTGGAATTGGAATAAAACACAGTTGCACTATATATGCACTATACTATGTATTTCAAATTATAATATTGTGTCTGTCATGAAGTATTATAATAGCACTTTACATATATACTTCCCCAGAACAAAGCTTAATACATAAATATGCCACCAGTATGGAGTTCAATAAATAAGTACACTACTAGAACTGAGCTTCATGTAAAAACACAGAACCAGGACCCGTCCCCAATCCCTACATGCATATACACACCATCCCAAATGATTTTACATATGTACAGAGCTCCCTAATTTATATGATGATGTTTATGGAACAATGTTTTCATTGATACCATTTTGAAAACTGTAGGACCTTTTGATCACTTATTCAAATTTTAATGGAGGCAAAATTGCAGAAAAAAGTGGTGATTCAGACATTTGGGTGGTATTTTCCTTTAATATACTGCTCCTGCATTACAGGGAAACTATGGAAACCTTTAGAGGACTTCCAGCTGTCATAACATCACAAGAGGTGCTGATCAGCCATCAAAGTTGGCAGTGCCTAAATGTAGCACTGTTAGATTTTGCGGTTAGGTCCCTCTGCAACACCTAACAGGTTAGCTGCCACAATCGGTGTCAGCACTGACCGCAGCAGTTACCAGCAGGTGTCAGCTGTGTAATACAGCTGACATCAGCTGCATATGGAGAGGGCTCGGGCCATGAGCCCTGTCCATAGACCCCTTCACAACATGAGCCCTATCCATAGACCCCTCTGGCCGATATATATGTTGCCCGGTCGTGAAGCGGTTAAATAATATGAAACATTATGTCAAAATCATTAAGAATTCTGTCTACCATGAAAATAATTGGATCAAATTAAAAATCATTAAAGGCTTATCAGATGACTTACTGTACAACTTGCTTGATCTAGTCTAGTTCACCATCACTTCTTATCTCTTGCCAATGCATACTAAACACGCTATGTAAGACATCAATCAAACACTGCAATAAGTATCATGTGGTTCTAGAAATGTTGTATTTCTCATTGTCCTTGTTTTTTAACCTCATTAGAAATCCCTAACTCACTTAAAGAGATTTGTAAGATGGTCAAGTTGCTTTATTGCATAATTCTATTTGATATTTATATATATCTTAATCTTTATCTTTATAAACCAAATTACAAACAGGACTTAAATAGTATTTCCAAACTGAAGGTATTGATGATTCATCATAATGATAGCTCCTCAATTTTAGATGGGGGAGGTGGGGGGGATACAACAAGCAGTACCACCACAGATCAATGAAAAGGAAGAGGACAGCTTAGGGGCTACAAGGGCTTAAGTAAGAAATTTTGACCATACAAAGCTGAAGACAGTGTTAAATTGCAACCATGGAGTAATCAGTGTTACAATATTGTATTCCAGACGGATTAAGACTACTCTGTGGCACTGATTTGTGAGATATCTGTGAACACAGCAGAGCCACTTCCACTGAGTAACTGCTGAAGTGTTCAAACAGAAGCTTGCTGTGCAGCAGTACATTGTCAAGGTTTTTTTGCTCATTTCTCGCTCTCCATTACGATTCCACAACTATTATAAAACAGCTGAGAAGATGGACTTTACCCACATTGAGACGACGTTCTTAAAGAAAGTTATGATATGTATGGCAACTTATATTATGCTACAGTATATAAGTACAACTATAAAAAATTTTATAAAAATTGTTTAAAAAAAAAATCCATAACTTTTTCATTTTCTTTGTACAGAGCTGTATGATGGCTTATTTTGTGCGTAATAAATTTTACTTTCACGTGATGTTATTTATTATAACATGTCATGTACTGGGAAAATGGCAGGAAAAAAATTCCAAATGTGGAAAAATTGGGAAAAAAATGCATGCGCGTCACGTTCTTGTGGGCTCAGTTTTTACTCTGCGTTCCAAATAACACCTCTACTTTATTCTTTGGTTCGGTGTGATATCAAATTTATACAGGTTTTATTGTGTTTTAATACATTTTCAAAAATTAAACGAATATGTACGATAAAGGAAAAAAAAAATTGGCATCTTCTGATAATAACTTGCTAATAACTTTTTCATACTTTTAGTGTATGGAGCTGTGTGATATGTCATTTTTTGCAAAATGAGCCGACATTTTCTTTGCTACCATGTTGAAAACTGTGCAACATTTTGATCACTTTTCATTTCGGACATTTCGGACATTTCCCATTTCGGAGGTCACCGCCGGTTATAACCGTTAGATCGGGCATTTTGGGACGCGGCGATACCTAATGCGATTTTTACTGTTTATTATATTTTATATCAGTTCTAGGGAAAGGTGGGTGATTTTTAATATTTTATAAATTTTTTTAAGTTTTTACATTTTTTTTCCCACAATTTTTTAGCCCCTCTAGGGTACATTAACCCTAGATAGTTGGATCTTTCCTACCATATACTGCAATACTACTGTACTGTATTGCAGTATAATGAGTTTTTGCATATGATTCATTACAATGAGCCACTGGCTCATTGTAACGAATCTCCTCGAAACCATGCAGACCCGAGGCTGTCATGGCAACCGATCGCCACATGATGACATTCGGGGGAGTGATGATCGGAGGAAACATGGCGCCACCCATGTGCCGCCACGTTTAAGTGCCCCCGGTGACAGTGATGGGTCTTTGCTGCAATATTCTGTATGAAGAGGGCTCAGCCCGTGATCCCTCTTCATACGCCCTTCATGGCTCTGCGGCAGATATATCCGTTGCAGAGCATGAAGGGCTTAAAGCTACGCTAATTAGAAAGAGGTGCACACGCGGAGTGCTCTGTATTCTCTACTTCTTTTTGACAAGTAACTTGCAGAGCAGACCCAAGCCGGCAGCAATCCTTCATCAATATACCTACAAAGTGGTTATACGCTGAGCAAAACTACCCCAGGTGAGCGTATACGCACATGACAGTACCACAGTGACCACACAGTATAACCCTATGAGAGCTTTCTCTGTCCTCCTTCTTTCCATAGCCTTTATTTGTGTATAAAAAGAAGTTAAGATGCCAATTTAAATCAGAGCTTTCCATTTTTTAAACTGCAAACGTAATGTTGAACCGTGCAGAAAATAAAAAGGAAAGGCTTGACATATAAAAATATTTACATACAGTGTATGACCTATTATGGTAGTAAGATATGACCTGTTTATATAGTTATTAGTCCAGTGTCCAGTCTTTTATATCAGTTTGACCATAAAAAATTTTCTTCTGCCTCATTTAGATTTATTTGATTTTTGTATCACAAATGTGGCCTATAACTAAAAACATGAAATAATTTAGCATTTATGGTACATTCTGTTCAAAAAACAAGTTTATAAAACTAAATCTTTTTGATCACAGATTTATGTTAGGCAAACCCAGAAATTTTATCAGGACTATCTGAACATCTAAAGTGTGTGGGAACAGATGTTAAAGGATAAGTCAGTGGAATTTCAACTAGCTCCATCCTTTTGTTCTCAGAGGAGATACTGTAATCCACTAAATGTGTGTGGCTGAAACTTACTCTCCTTTCCCTATTGAGAACTGAGATAACTATATGGACAACAGCTGTCTACGGTGTACAACCTTAGTATGGATTCTGTAATTGGTAACTGCTGTAAATTAATCATTTTTCTTCTAATATTTTCACAATCTTTCAACTTTGTGCTGCAATCCTTTAGGATCAGAAGAGACATCTTTCAGATACTGTACAGTACAGAAATGAAAGCTGTTATTCACGATTGGCCTCATGATGATACCTATCAAGAGCTTGTGAAAGAACATTTCCTATTACAGCCCCTAGAGCCATGTAGATCGCATGGAATGGGGTGCGCCTCCTCAACCGTGCTGTAGTTTAATTAGCAGAAAACCTGAGTCTCAAAGTGTAGTCAAGTTTATGTGTAAGTCATAGGGTGAGCACATAGAAGCTACTAATTTGCAGTTCTAGAATAAGGATTAAATGTAGTAAACTAATGTATTTTAAAAGACTCTGGCCCACATTCACTAAAGTGTTTGCACCAGTTTTCTGTCTGATTTTGCATTGAAAAGTAAACTGATTTTGCATTGAAAAGTAAACTGCGTGCACATGTATTTACAAAGTGTCTGTACCAGTTTTGTGTGGAGGCTACTCTGCGTCTGACAAGACAGAAAAAATGTGCACCAAAAGTGGTGTGGAAGAGATTAGTTGAACCATGCGCCACAATTCTGTCCAACGCGCGCCCCAATTGCGTCTGCGCCATAATTCTGCAACATGAACGAAGTGCCCCAAAAACAGTTGGTGCACACTTCCAGAGCAGTGCAGGGGGCACCAGATTAATGAGGATTACGCACCAGTTTTGATGAATTTGGGTCTTTTGATGAATGTGGGTCATTTGTTAGCTAGCTGTCAGGTAAATACTTGATTTCAATGTATGACAAAGTTTGTTTAGAACTCATGTATTATATTTCTGCAGATTCTTGGAAAGTATTATGCATAATTCTTTCAAATTAAAACAAGCTAGAAACACATTCCAAAGTTTCAACTGGCAGCTGCTAACGATGGCTTTTATGCATGGCATTCATCACCGATGTGTATCCAACTCTGAGCTCTTTGCTGACAACTACAGATGAAGAGAATGTAAAAAAATATGTCTTACTCTCTGTGGGATGCACTATGTTATGGATAATGCAACATTTAAGTGGTCAGTGCATGGCAAAGATTAAAAACCTGTCATACAGTCTGTGAGCACTAAAGGGAAAGATCTTCCTTCCACTTGTGCCAGTTATGTCTAGATTTGTATCTAGTGTGTTGTTTTTATGTAATGCATGCAAACCTCTATTGGATGTATGACTTCATGGAATGAATGATGCCCTGTAAATATTTATTATGTGAATCACCTTCAGACCATCTGAGTTACTATAGTTAGTATAGTATATACCCGTGGTGGCAAACCTATGGCATGGGTGCCAGGGGTGGCACTCAGGTCTTCATTCCAGCATAGAGTTCACAAGACAAGACTTATGTCCTTCTCCTGCAGTCCCACTCCACACAGCTTAATGCTTTTAAAGCAAAACATCCTTGGCTATCTGGGATTCCAGGAGGAGGGAAAAGTGGTAGACAGGGCTGGATTATAATTGGAGTTGTAGGTCTTGCAATTCTTCCTATTTAGGGAACCCTGGAGGGTGGCTACAATAAAAATAATAATTTCCCACTTTATTGTGTCCTCAGGATGCCAATACAGTTGAAAGGTGTGACAAAGCAAGGAGCAATATGTTATTACTTAAATTGCCATATTGGCACTTTGTGATGGGTTTTTGTTGTACTTTGGGCACTCACTCTCTAAAAGGTTCGCCATATAGTAGAACAACTACATGGTGCCGCTGTGACAATGCCAAACATGAATATACTACTTCCATAGTGGCAGATGTGCACCACCCCTCATTTCTTTGACTTGTAACAATGTCAAAAAATCTATGATCAGTACAAAGAAGAAAGACCTGAGCCACTGTCCTTTGCATCATAAAGATGTTTCAACCTGTGATTTTCTTAAAGGGGTTTTCCCACAAAGAAAAGTTAGGCCCTATCCCGTGGAGACCCCCACAGACCCCCCACAGATCACAAAAACGCTCCTTCAGACTAATGGAGCAGACGGCTGTGCATGACCGTTCTGCTCCATTAATCTCTATGGAGCTGACGGAGATAGCCGAGTACAGAGCTTGGCAATATTTTTGCTGCATAAAATCTGCTACAAAAGTTCCATTATACAGTACCAAATTAAAAGATGTGCTTTTACATAACTGCATCATTTTTTACTGTAATTTGTGGAATAAATACCATAGTGCTAACACATGTTAATCCAGACTTACCTAAAACTAACAGCTATTTGTTTCAGTATCTTCGATTTCCATTCTGAGATTTTGGCAGCAGCAAATTAATAAATCTTTAGAAATGCTCACACAGCATGAATGAGAACAAGACAATTACTATGACAGGTAAATAAATTGTTTTTCAACGCGTGTGCAAAACAAACAAAAAACTAGGTCAATGATTTGAGTATGAAAAATGACCTTATCCACTCTTCCCTCCTGTGCAATAAAAGTGTTGATGCAGATGGTGCAGAAAACAACAATATAATGGGGAGCATTCTAGCTCTTTTAACACTAGCTTTGCTCTCTCTCTAGAATATACACTTTATTCTCTTAAAGGTGTATAGCACTTAATAAATTAGATCTGACAGATGCACCTGACAATAATTCCTTTCCAGTGAAAATTATAGTAAATATTTGGGGCTTTAAAGGGGCCAAACCCCTCCTGGTCAACCTTACTCCTGGCATCTTCACTTTTCACAAAAATGCTGCGATTGTAGCAGGTCCTTGGAAAGTCACATGTTTATTGTGAAAAGCATCCGAATTAAATCAAAGCCCTGGCCAATCAAAGTAATGGCTAGTAGGTAGAGGCGTCAATTTACCAGATTGGCTCCACAGGCGCCAATCTGGCAATATATCCGGTTTGCACGAGATGCACCTGAACCCATACCCCAAACTTAAAAAGCAATCCAGCTCTTCCATATTCATGATCATTTCCATTGAAAACAATCAAGACAAAAGATGATAAATGAAAAATTTTGAAACTCTGCAAAGTTAGTAATCATATTTGAGAAAAAAATGTCAACTTTTACATTGCCTACAAATTCAAATATGGTCATGTTCATGGGAAAACCCATTTAAAGGCCCTGTATCATAAGAACTTTGAGAAAGGATATATAATCAGTGTCGCCTGATAGAAAAAAGGAATCTGCACTGTTTGTGAATATATACAGTTAGGTATTTTTTTAAAGATGGGGAAGTCTGTGCACGTTATTATGACAAGAGAGGCACCCACTAGTCAATTTACTTAGACATTTTTAGAATTCTCTTTATTGAACTGTTGTGAACATAGACTTAGAAATACCATCATCAAGGGCTGAACTGCAAATCCATATAACTTCAAGTAAGACCCTGCTGCATAGATTTTACAGATTAGGTACACCTTGAATCCCGATACTTCCTTGCATGTGTCTAGCATCTTGACTGCTTTATGTGTGGCTACTCCCATGGAGTCTAGAGCTCCAGTGTACCATTGCTTGTCACCAGATTATAAATTGCCTCTGACTGCCAGTAACATCTGGTGAGTGAGACAAATCTGCAAAGTATGAAAATGTGGAAAAATGTATGCTTGAAAAATAAAATAAATAACTCTATTTTATTTTTTTATATGTAAATTCTTTCTTTGATTTAGCTTTTATGCAGTATGTATTATACAATTGCAATCTTAACTAGTGTGTGATGTATAGTAGAATTCATTTATAGGTACTCTAACTACTGGAAGCAAATAGTTTCCATAGACAGCAATGGAATACATGCCAAGCATAATCTAGACAGGCCATTCATTGCTTGTTTTGTAGAAAATTCCATTAACTTTATTACTTGTAGGAAATATGTGCCATATTTACTGTTTTATACCCTGCTTTAACTTGCATTTAGACAGTTAAGAAATATGCAGACAATGACATACTTTTTTTTAGAATTTTAGCTATTTAACATTTTAGATATTTGGTAAATAGCTAATACGACAGCTTTTGGAACTATAACTCTTTAATAAAGTAGCTACCTCTTTTTCAATGGACCCAAAGTAATTGGACAATTATCTCAAATGCAACTTAATGGGCTATTCCATCATGAATCTATCTTCAATTAAACAGGTAAAAGGTCTCTAGTGTGTGGAAATCGCATTTTGAAGCTGTTGCTATCAACGAACAACATGCAGTCAAAGAAAATCTCAATGGGAAAAAAATATTTAAAGAAGCCAGTCTAAAATTCTTTGGATAAACCAGACTTATGGGGAAAAGAAAGAATTGTGATACCTGTGCAGGACAGGTTGTGGAGGGGAGGTATATTTCTCCAAGGTTCCTCTCATATGTGAAGTAGCAGTCCAGAGACTTACCTGCTGCCTAATTAATGAGGTGTTCAGAAGGAAGGTATTTAGGGAAAGTCAGGTGGGAAATTCTCTCTCTCTACCTGGAGACACAGGGCCTGTCTGTGGGAGAGACACATGCAAGTAAGGCACAATATTGCTGTGTTTGTTAGCTGGCAGGGAGAAGCCCTCCAGTTGTTAGTTAGGGCTGTACTTTGTATAGTCAGTGCCGGACAGGTAAGGATTTTTGTTTGTGAATGTTTTTTGATACTTTTCTTGCAATCTTCTGCAATAAACCTGACCCAGAGTCAGCTTATACCTACCTGCTGCTGTTTGCCTCGAATTGATGGAAAAAGAAGCGTGACCTTTGACTCCAGCAAAGGTGATCCCTAACCAATTTCTTACAGTATATGGAATAATGAAATGGTTCATGATCCAAAGCACACCGCATCCTGGGTAAAACATGGTGGAGGAAGTGTTATGGCTTGGGCATGATACTGGATCACTAGTGTTTATTGATTATGTGATTGAAGACAGAAGCAGAAGGATAAATTCTGAAGTGTGCAGGGATATACTTTCTGCTCAGATTGATTGGATGCCACTTCACAGTACAGATGGAAAGTGACTCAAAACATACTGCAAAACCCAGGAGTTTTTTAAGTATAATTTTCCCATAGACAAGTCATTCACCAGATCTCAACCTGATCAAGCATGCATTTCACTTGCTAACAGCTTAAGGAAAAAATATGAATATGCTCATCCTAATTAGCAGTGACTTGACACATTAAGACGAGCATACTCGCCCTGGTAATTGGGCAAGCACAGACTGTTATACAGTCCTTGCTGCATCTGCCCTGAGCAGAGATTGTTCCGTGCATTGCAGTTAAAACCCTTAACTAGGAAGCTTGATCTTGGCAGCTAAGGAAAGAGACTGAGGAAAAGGGTTTCGTCTGTCACTTTCCCTCCTGGAATTTACCATTGCAGCCGAAGACCTGAATAAGACCTCCATGTCTGCCAACTGTAGAAGCCTATTAGGCCCAGTCCAAGCTTGGGACAGAGTGCAATCCTGACAGTTATAATACATTGCATTATAGAAGTTAAGTAGTGTATTGTAACAGGGATCCCCCTATAGGGACAGTAAAAAAAAATAAAATAATAGTTTTAAAAAATAACAAATAAATACATTAAAAAACACCCCCAAAATTGCCCTATTATAAGTATATAGGTTAAAAAATAAAATTGAAAAAAATACCACAAAATGGGTATTGCTGTGTACGTAGTGACCTTGGCCAAGAGGATATGTTATTATAACCATACCGTGAAGACAACATTTCAGTGTCCTCTTCTTAAATAAAAAAATACTTTTTATTCTGAAATTATTAAAATATCTACATTTGCTACCAAACAAGAGATCTTTAAATTTTTTTCTCACTTATATGACATACTGTGAAGAGCATAAAAAATAAAAACAAAAAAATTCAAAATTGTGAAGTAGTACCAATTAAAACACTGATTTATTCTGCAATAAGACCTGAATAAGACCTCCATGTCTGCCAACTATAGAAGCCTATTAGCCTAATAAATAAATTAAAAAACAGCCCCAAAATTGCCCTATTATAAGTATGTAGGTTAAAAAATAAAATTGAAAAAAATACCACAAAATGGTATTGCTGTGTACGTAGTGACCTTGGCCAAGAGGATATGTTATTATAACCATACCGTGAAGACAACATTTCAGTGTCCTCTTCTTAAATAAAAAAATACTTTTTATTCAAATCATTTTAAATCATTAAAATATCTACATTTGCTACCAAACAAGAAATAACCACAAAAATGTTTTAATAAAAAACAACTAGCGGGATAGATGTTTTATTCTGTTTCCCAGCAGGAAACAATTAATACCTTTTTTTAGCATTATGCTATATTACCCAAAAAATTAGGCCTATGTCAGATTATAAAAGAAAAAGTTATGTCTTCTGGAATCTAGCAAAAAAAAATGGAAAAAGTCCTCTGTTCTGGAAGTGCTAAGAAAAAACTTGAAATATAGACCCACAAAGAAGCGACAACTGAAGGCAGTTGCAGAAATAGTAAAGAGATAACTTGATTTGTGTTTTTATTTAATCAAAAAGCAATCCACACAATTTTGACATTTAGGTCAATTCATGACCTTCTTCAGAAAACGTATTGCTGGAGGGTAACAGAGAAAGTGAATATATGAGCCAGCCCGTGGCCCTGTAACTAGCTACATAGGAACAAACAATATATACACGTGAGCATCCAATGTAAAGGTTACAAAGACATCATCTAATAGATGCTTCACCTCCTACATAAGAGAAAAGGGGAAGAACCCACAGTTTAAATCTGCTCTATAACACATATGCACTATAAAAACTAACTATACTTAATGAAGTGGCGGGAGAAAACTACACACCTACAAGAAACACGCACCCCTCAGACAAAGACATACACATGTATTAAAAAAAATTGTAGATTCACACTGAAGGCATCAAAACAATGAATTAACACATGTGGAATTATATATTTAACAAAAAAGTTTAAAACAACTGAAAATATGTCTAATAGTCTTGGTTCTTCAAGGTACCCACCTTTTGCTTTGATTACTGCTTTGCATAATCTTGGCATTCTCTTAATGAGCTTCAAGAGGTGGTCACCTGGTCACCTTAGCTGCTTTTTAGCCATAATACAAATTCTAACAGTCTATTCAGTACACTGTGGATCCACCTGAATTTTGCGCAACACAACTGATAGTCCCAATCCCATTTATAAGGCAAGGTTTCCCACTTATTAAACCTGAAAGGGCACACCTGTGATGTGAAAACCTTTTCTGGTGAGTGAGTGTGCAAAGCAGTAATCAAAGCAAAAAGATGGCTACTTAGAAAAACCTAGAATATAAGAAATATTTTCAGTTGTTTCACACTTTTTTGTTAAGTATTTAATAATAGATGTATTAATTCATGGTTTTGATGCCATCAGTGTGAATCTACAATTTTTATAGTCATGAAAATACAGAAAACTCTTTGAATGAGAAGGTATGCCCAATCTTTTGGTCTGTATTGTATATATCTACAATACTTGCTTTAGTGAACAATAAAAGAAAGGAAACATACTATAACCAAGTCTCCATTGGACCTGAAGGAAAAACCGAGGGGACGAAAAAGGAGAGAGGGGAGAATTTCCATAACATACCGATGTCATAGGAACACTCCTATATTTGCATTTGGTATATCCCCATAAGACTATAGGGAGTTAGAAACTATGGCGCGCATTTACCAAGGGTCACTCACGGCACTTTTGTATGACCGTGCACGTTCATCATTGCTAAAACGGCTAAAGTGTCTGCGCTGAGATTGTGTCGCACGTGGCCCTTTTGTTGCGCAGCTGCACTGGCTTCCCTGTGACACAAATTAGTGTTCATGCCTTCGGTCAGTTCAGACCCAGTGCCGTATTTAACTTTCAAATTGGGTTTCACACCCTTTGTTCAAGGTGCACCACAAAAAAGATGGTGATCTCTGTTGGACCAATGCAGGGAAGTGCCAGATTAATGATTTCTGGCACACGATCTTAGCACACGATACTAACATCCCCACCATCCCCACCTCCTCTTGACAAAGACCCTCCCCTTCCAAACAAGAAGCACTTCAATAAATCTAAAATAGAATACAACCAGGAACTAAGTTTTTTGTACCAAAAATTGCATCACTCGTGAGAGCACATATGTTGTTTATATTATTGAATGCAATTTAAAATATGTAGGATGTACCTCAAGACGTTTAAAGGTATGCATTGGAGAACATGTCAGTGACAGCTCCAATGGTTCTAAGAAAGGCATAGCAGGAGCTGTCAAATATTTCCTGAATCATTATGGGGGTTGCATCAACAGCTTTTATCGAATAGAGAAGGTTCTTTGACCGCAAAGAGGTGGAAGTTGTAATTACAAAGATGTGCCTTCTGGATTCTCCATGTAAACACTAGTTTTCGTCGGGTTTAAACCATAGGTTAAATTGTTCCTCTATTATTGATGAGGAATTGTCTACTTTAAGCTTTCTTCATCGTGTCAAGGGAATGTTCCCTCTTTATATGGCTGGGGATGATCCTTTTCTCCAATAAAGTCTTTTGAGATGGGGGTTCTCTTTGTTCCAAACTATTGGCTGATACAGTGTAGCTGGTTTTCATTCAGGTCCTTTTTTTGGTGCAGCTTATAGTCTTATGGGGATACACCAAACACAAATATACGAGTGTGTCCCTATGACCCTGATGAACAGATCCAATGGAGACATGGTTATAGCATGTCTCCTTTCTTTTATTTCTCACTAAATCGGGTGCACATATATATATGTACAGATAGAAACATAAATATAAATGATATGTGACCAACCAACACAAGACTTCAATCGCTGTTCCTTTTATACATTTATTATGTTTTTAATATATTTGTATGTCTTTATCTGAGGAGTGCATGTTACCTGTAGGTGTGTAGTTTTCTCCCTCCATTTCACTAAATATAGTTAGTTTTTATAAGGCATATGTATTAGCACAGATTTAAACCTTGGGTTCTTCCCCTTTTATGTTACGTAGGAGGTGTGAATATCATGTGATTGGGAACCATCCATCAGTTGATGTATATAACCTTTACATTGGATGCTCATGTGTATATATTGTTTGTTCGTGTGTACCTAGTTAGGCTACGACTAAGGGCCATTTAAGTGCTAGAAGCGCGCCAGTCATACGTGCTATGTGTCAAGAATTTGGTTATGTTTGATGAATAAATCTTGAAAAGTTTTTAATACAGTGCTGGATTATCTTCATCCTTTTCTGGATTTATACATATCTAATGAACATCTCAATTTTTATACTGCCATTGTATTTTATAGTCAAATGAATAGTGCTGATTGTAAAACTACTTCAAAGTCGCACAGTAGCAGTGCACGTATACAAAAAATCTATAATATGTTATTTTCCCGAAAAGACTATTTGTTTGATTACTAACAGTAAAATACTGACAAAGCAGGCAAATCTGCTGTCATTGCTATAGATTTTCTTCTTCATTTGAATGACAGGTAATAAGCACTTACAAGAACTAACATAGTTATAAATCAAAAGCAGGGGAAACTGCCTACAGGCTATATGACCAGCGTATCTAATAGTAATCTCAGAGATTAGGTAAATTGTAAAAACAATTCAACAACCCAGTTTTAGTTCAATATCTTGGATCACTATCACTTTGATGTGAAATCCTTACATACATTTGTGTCTGAACTGAGCATAAATGTTGCAAAAAAATTATCTACAAAGGTAGATACTCACTGTATCTGCCCTACTTTGGCAGCTGTAATAGAGATCGATGATGTCTTTAAGGTGGCTTTAAATGTAGGAATTATGAAATCATCTGTGTATGTATGAGAAGTTGTTTGTCTTTTTAATTTCAAGAAGTATCACATTTTCATTTGTCTATGTTGCATTGATGCCCCACCCATTAAGCCTAACCCTTTTTACGTCACTGTGACAACAAAGAATATTAACAATGAAGCTACACATCCAAAATCCCTCACTATCCCCTATCTGTCATATAGATTCATCTTTCCCAGTACTATTTTAGACTTAAGTTGGAGTAATCACATGACAATTCAGTTTTAGATGCTCTTTCAGTTCACTCGGACTATCAAGAAGCCCATGGGCCTGTTTTTTTTCCCAAATTAAGGTACATTATGTGAAAGGAGGATGTGACCTTTTATATGGGGGACACAAATGCTATTTTTTGTTTTCAGCATGGTACTGCAGGAAGTATTCTACTTATATAACTTAAACACATGTGATCATAAAGTATTTCAGTATTTTCAATATGATATGATAACTGACACATTGTTATAAGAATGATGCAAATACTCAAGTTTGTCATTGTAATCTCGTTCTCATACATTTAAAACTATTACCAGAAATTAGTTGGCTTGAGTTGCTGGTAAAATACAGTGGCTTGCAGGGGCATTTTGAATGATCTGGACATTGATGTTGTCAGGGCCGGGAGTCTGTGGACCCTCTGGACCACCGCGGGAGGTGGTACTTGCCGACCTGGGACCGGAGTCTAAGTGGAACCCTGGTGTTCACCAGAGCCCGCAGCAAAGCGGGATGGACTTGCTGCAGCGGGATTCCACCAGGTCGTTCCACAGGTGCGACTAGCCCGCGGTGGCTGCCAAGGTAGTTATACAGGAGACACCATTCACGTCAGAAATTGCAGGAGCTGGCACACAGGAACGTAGGACCACAGGTACGGACTGGCACACAGGAATCACAGGAACGCAGGAATCACAGGAACGCAGGAATCACAGGAATCACAGGAACGCAGGAATCACAGGAGAGCTTTCACTTCATGGGAAGACTTAAAGATCCAGTAAGGGCAAAAGTAAGAGGCTGGAATTTAAATCAGGCCAGCGCCAATTATTGGCGCACTGGCCCTTTAAATCTCAGCGAGCCGGCGCACGCGCGCCCTAGGAGGCAGAGCCGCGCGCGCCGAGCCGCGGGAGCTGCGGAGGACGCCGCTGGAGCCGGGAGAGGTGAGTGCCACCAGGCACCGGAACCTGGAGAGGCACGGGAGCACACGCAATCCGAGACAGGGACCGCGGGAGCACCTGTGACAGTACCCCCCCCCCCTTCGGCCTCCCCCTCTTCTTCTTGGTCCCAAGAAACCTCTGGAGGAGAGTCCGATCCAAAATGTTCTCTTCGGGCTCCCAAGATCTCTCCTCGGGCCCGAACTCCTTCCAGTCTACAAGAAAGAACCGCTTACCCCTAATGAACTTCATGTCCAGAACTTCCTTAACCTCATAGACATCTGGAGAATCCGCCTCAGGAGCCGGAGGAGGGGATTGCTAGGAGAAGCGGTTCAAGATGACTGGCTTCAGGAGGGAGACATGGAAGGAGTTTGGGATGCGCATAGATGGAGGAAGGCGGAGCTTGTAGGCCACTTGATTGATGCGCTTGATTACCTCAAAGGGACCAAGGAACCAGGGACCAAGTTTGTAACTGGGTATCTTAAGGCAGACATATTTGGAGGACAACCATACTTTGTCGCCAGGAGAGAAGACAGGAGGAGCTCGACGTTTCTAATTAGCCTGAGTCTTAGTACGGTCCATAGCACGTAGAAGAGACTGGCGAGTTTGATCCCAAATAGACTGGAGGTCCTGTACCAATTCCTCTACCGCAGCGACATCAGAGGAAGTAGACAACGGAAGAGGGGGGCGAGGAATACGTCCATAGACCACATAGAATGGAGCAGGGCCAGTAGACTCCGAGTCCAGGGAATTGTAGGATAACTCAGACCAAGATAGCAGGTCAGCCCAGTTGTCCTGACGAGCTGAAACAAAGTGACGGAGGTAACAGCCCAAAGTCTGGTTCACCCTCTCCAGTTGACCATTAGACTGCGGGTGGTAGGCAGAGGAAAAGTCAAAGTTGACCTGCAGTTGGTGACATAAGGAACGCCAGAATTTTGATACAAACTGGACTCCTCTATCGGACACGATGTGTAATGGAAGGCCATGCAACCGGAAAATGTGTCTGAAGAATAAACTGGCAAGCTGTGGAGAAGACGGAAGACCAGGAAGGGGAACAAAATGGGACATCTTAGAAAACCGGTCCGTCACCACCCAGATAACAGTATTGCCCGAGGAAACAGGCAGATCGGTGACAAAGTCCATAGCCACGTGGGGCCACGGGCGACTGGGTATCGGTAACGGCAGCAACAGTCCAGCCGGTTTGAGACGGGAGGCTTTGTTGCGGGCACAGGAGGAGCAGGATCTCACAAACTCCCGAACATCTTTGACCAAGTCTGGCCACCAGTAGTAGCGGGAGATGAAGGCCACAACGCGCTGCACCCCCGGGTGCCCAGCCACACGAGAAGAATGTCCCCAAGATAAAATCCTCCTCCGGGGAGCAGGTCTGACATACGTCTTGCCGGGAGGTAGCTGCCGAAGATCCACAGGAGCTGCAAGAACAAGCTGGTCTGGAGAGATTATGTGTCGAGGAGCTGGTTCTTCTCCGACAACATCCGAAGCGGGACGAAAATGTATCAGCAGGTCGAAACGGGAAAAGAACAAGGACCACCAGGCTTGCCTGGGATTCAGGCGCTGGGCTGTCTGGAGGTATAACAAGTTTTTGTGATCAGTGTACACACTCACAGGATGGAGAGCACCTTCCAGAAGATAGCGCCATTCTTCTAGCGCAAGCTTGATGGCTAAGAGCTCCCTGTCTCCAATCGAATAGTTTCTTTCAGCTGGGGAAAAGGTCTTGGAAAAGAAGCCGCATGTAGAAGTTCAGCCCTTAGGCCCTTTCTGGGAGAGCTCTGCTCCAGCTCCTACGGAGGATGCATTCACCTCAAGATAAAAAGGCTTGTTGGTATCAGGCCTAGAGAGGACTGGTGCCGAGGCAAATGCGGACTTCAACTTGGAGAAAGCCTCTTCAGCAGTAGGAGACCAGACACGTGGATTGGCACCCTTCTTAGTGAGTGCCACGATGGGAGCCACGACAGAGGAGAAGTGGGGAATGAACTGTCGATAATAATTTGCAAACACGAGGAATCTCTGTATGGCTCGGAGACCCTCAGGGCGTGGCCATTGAAGAACAGCAGACAGTTTTGCGGGATCCATCTGAAGGCCTCTATTGGAAATTATGTAACCCAAGAATGGAAGTCTATGCTGGTGAAACTGGCATTTCTCCAGTTTGGCGTACAGATGGTTGGCACGAAGTCGACCAAGAACTTGACGTACGTGTCTCTGATGGGATTCAAGGTCTGGAGAGTATACCAAAATGTCATCCAAGTAGACCACAACACAGGTATAGAGAAGATCCCGGAAAATATCGTTCACAAATTCTTGAAAACCGGCCGGGGCGTTACACAATCCGAAGGGCATTACTAATTATTCAAAATGCCCGTCACGGGTATTAAACGCTGTCTTCCACTTGTCACCTTTGCGGATCCGGATGAGATTGTATGCACCCCGAAGGTCCAGCTTGTAGAACACCCTGGAACCGCGTAGGCAATCAAAAAGTTCCGTAATCAACGGCAGAGGGTAGCGATTTTTAACTGTGATTTTGTTCAGCCCTCGATAGTCTATACAGGGACGTAAGGAGCCGTCTTTCTTGGTGACAAAGAAAAAATCTGCACCAGCTGGAGAGGAGGACTTGCGTATGAATCCCCTCTGCAGGTTCTCCTTGATATATTCAGACATGGCAGCCATCTCTGGAACCGAAAGTGGATAGACTCAACCTCTGGGAGGGGTAGTGCCAGGCAGGAGATCCACTGGGCAATCATAGGGACGATGTGGTGGCAAGGTCTCTGCTTGCTTCTTAGAAAAAACGTCAGAAAAGTCCTGGTCACAAGCTGGCAAACCCTCCAGAGAGTTGGAAGACACAGAAGAGGATAAGACCGGAAGTGGAACCACCATACATCGGGATTGGCATTCAGGATCCCAACGTAGAATCTCACCAGTCTTCCAATTGAGAATCGGGGCATGTAGCTGGAGCCAGGGAAGACCCAGGAGAAGAGCTGATGTGGAGCGAGGCAAGACATAGAAGACCAAATCTTCTTGATGTAGGACTCCCACCTGAAGTCAGATAGCTTCCGTGCGGTACCGAATCGGATCGGAAAGAAGCTGTCCACTTACGGAAGAAATTATGAGAGGAGACTTGAGAGGGACCACTGGAATGTGATGCCGGGAAACGAGAGCGGCATCCACAAAGTTCCCCACCGAACCGGAATCCAGGAATGCTGAAACCGGCACGGGAGCACCGGTGCCAATACTGAGAAGCACCGGAATAATCAGACGTGGAGAAGCTGAATTCACACTAAGGGACGCCTCTCCCAAAAGCCCTAAGTGCTGCCGTTTCCCGGACGTTGGGGACGCACTGGACAAGTCCCTATGAGATGCTTGGGACTGGCACAGTATAGACAAAGGCGTTCTTGGAAACGTCTGGTTAGTTTTCCAGGTGTAAGTCTGGCTCTATCAACCTGCATAGGTTCACCAGCAGATTGAGTAACGGGAGGCTGGAATAGCTTCTGGATAACCAGAGCCAACCGTGGCAGACGTGGGAGCCGAACTAGAGATCGCTCGTGCCGCAATTCTTCAGCTCTTTCCAGGAACCGCACATCAATCCGGGTGGCCAAGGTGATAAGACCACTCAGAGTAGACGGAAGATCATGAGCAGCCAAAGCATCCTTAACCCGTGAGGACAGGCCTTTCTTAAAGGTTGCACTCGTTCCAACAGAGTTCAGACACCAAAGTGCGGAACTGGACAGCGTATTCACCCACGGTGGAGTCTCCTTGGTGTAGGTTCAGTAATGCTGCTTCTGCAGATGAGGCTCGTGCTGGCTCCTCAAACACGGACCGGAACTCTGCCAGGAAGTTGGTAAGGGTGGCCGTAACTGGATCGTTCCTGTCCCCCAGAGGCGTAGCCCAGGCCAGGGCCTTCCCGGTGAGGAGGCTGATGACGAAGGCCACCTTGGAACGTTCGCTGACCAACTGAGATGAGATAAGTTCAATATGCAACGAGCACAAGGTAATGAATCCTCTGCACTGTTTGGGATCGCCATCGTATTTGTTAGGCATAGAGAGACTCATCCTAGGCTCTGGTGCCGGGGAACAACCCAGGATGACAGGCGAAGTCGCAGGAGTAGTCGAAGAAACTGCTGCAGGAGTAGTCACTGGAACAGGATGCTGAGGCCTGGAGTCAAGCAGCTGTTGTAGAGTAGAAAGCAACTTGGCCTAAAAGTTCTCCTTGGGCAGCAATCTGCTGCGACTGCTGAGCGACAACAGCGGAAAGTTCAGCCAGTATCTGACGTGGCTCCTTGGCGGGGTTCATCGCTGGATCTTACTGTCAGGGCCGGGAGTCTGTGGACCCTCTGGACCACCGCGGGAGGTGGTACTAGCCGACCTGGGACCGGAGTCTAAGTGGAACCCCGGTGTTCACCAGAGCCCGCCGCAAAGCTGGATGGACTTGCTGCGGCGGGATTCCACCAGGTCGTTCCACAGGTGCGACTAGCCCGCGGTGGCTGCCAAGGTAGTTATACAGGAGACACCACTCACATCAGAAATCGCAGGAGCTGGCACACAGGAACGCAGGGCCACAGGTACGGACTGGCACACAAGAATCACAGGACGCAAGAATCACAGGAACGCAGGAATCACAGGAACGCAGGAATCACAGGAACGCAGGAATCACAGGAACGCAGGAATCACAGGAACGCAGGAATCACAGGAGAGCTTTCACTTCATGGGAAGACATAAAGATCCAGCAAGGGCAGAAGGAAGAGGCTGGAATTTAAATGAGGCCAGCGCCAATTATTGGCGCACTGGCCCTTTAAATCTCAGCGAGCCAGCGCGCGAGCGCCCTAGGAGACAGGGCCGCGCGCGCCGAGCCGCGGGAGCTGCGGAGGACGCCGCTGGAGCCGGGAGAGGTGAGTGCCGCTGGGCACCGGAACCTGGAGAGGCACGGGGGCACCCGCGATCCGAGACAGGGATCGCGGGAGCACCTGTGACAGATGTTCTTGGGCCCTCACCAAGCATTCTAATGATAATATCATAGAGCATTAAATCATAGGCAGTTTAGGCAGTAGCCCAGGGCCCAAGCCTTCTAGGGGGCCCATGTGAGTTAAGTGAACAGTTAAGTGAATCTTATTTTACTACAGGAACCTAGTAATATACATATTTATTGATTTTCTTGCTTTTAAGAGTGCTGAAGAGTGATCTTACTCAGCAAGGTCCTGATTATTGTTGGACAGTTAAAATGCCTGAATATTAACTTTGTAGCGGTAGAGGGTCCTTGGGTACATTTAAATCAGTACCCCCAAAAAGTACAATAAATTTGTTATTGATGTCAGGGGTTCAGCAAGTGCCTTTACCACCCTATCAACAGTTGTTTATATTGAAGATATTTGGAATAAATCAATTGTATCATAAAACTTTAAGGGAAATTACACAGATCCTAAAATGGCGATGTCTGTATTCTAAGCCTGTATAGACTAACTCAGCGGTGGCAAACCTATGGCACGCAGAGCCCTCACTGCTGGCACGTGCCCCATCCTCCTAACCAATGCCAGGTGCGGACAACCACTGTCCACACCTGGTTGTCATGGCTGACACTGCCTTCTCTGTCACACTGATCACTGCAGCGCACAGGAAGGTAAGCGTCCCAGTGCTGGCGGAGTAATGAAGTCTTAACGCTGCCAGCGCTGGGCACCTTACTCCGTGTGCGCTGCAGTGATCAGCTGGAGGAAGGCGGAGTCTGAGGTGAGTTTATTTATTTTTTTATTCAGGGCATCCACAGGGCATATTAGATCAGCAGGAAGCCTGATTTCCTGCCTGCTCCCGCTCCTCCCCTAAGCAACTGGCCCGAAACTCACTGCGCTCGCTACCACAAGCCCCCCCTGCGCCTGAACCCCAGCCCGCTTCTGCCCGCTATCACAACCAAACCCCCCCCACTGCCGGAACTCTGCCCACTACTGCAATTCGCCCACCCGAACCCCGGCCGCTCTGGCTACCCCCTCAACTCCTGTTACACTGCCCCCCCATCATCCCCTCCACTGGAACTCATGCCTCATAGCCCCACTGCCCAGAACTCCAGATGCTGCATTACCCCGCCCCTCCCAGCCCTAACTCTGGCCGCCCACCCTCTGCCCATCTACCCTACCCCCCCCCCCCCCCACCCCCAGAACAACAGACACCTGAACTTCTGCCCGCCAGCATGGCCGCCACCTTGGACAACCAAAGAGCAAGTAACATATGTATTTCTATGTATGTATTTATGTATATACATATTATATTGTATATTTGTATGTGCATTTATATATTTATACCTGTGTGAGGGCTTATTTTCTGCGTAACATATTTTACTTCTCATTTATTATTCCATGTCGTGTACTGGGAAGCTGGATTTTAATACTTTTGCTGTGCGCTCCAAATCATTTGTCTCCTTTATTCTTTGGTTCGGTAAAATCACAGTGATACCAGATTTGTAGGTTTTATTGTGTTTTAATACTTTTTCAATAATTAAAACAGTGTACGAAAAAGAAAATAGTTTCGCCATCTTGTGACGCTAATAACTTTAGTGCACGGTGCTGGGGAGGTGTGATTTTTTTCCTTAATGAGCCGTTGTTTTCATTGCTACCATTTTGAGGACTGCGTGACCTTTTGATAACTTTTTATTACTCTTTTATGTGATGTAAAATGGTGTAAAAGTGGTGTTTCAGTGTGTATAGGACTGCTGTAATCAGAGCTCAGTCAGTCCTGTGTAAATTGATTCTAAACTAAACCATCAGTTTTCTGGTTAAATTGCCATACTGGCACTTTGCGATAAGTAATTAGGTTTTGGGTTGTAGTTTGGGCACTCTGTCTCTAAAAGGTTCGCCATCACTGGACTAACTAAATAGCTGCATGAATGTTACATTCCTCTACTTTCTATCAATAATGGGGTCACTGTGTTTAAAAAGATGTTTACCAGCTTTTTTAGATGACCACAAAATGAGAACGGTAGAATAAAAGACAGAAATTAATGGATATAATAATTTAACATATTTCTGTTTGCTAGTACTTGATAGCAGTGTCTCGGTAAACAGTAAAACAAGTCATAATGATAAATAAAATGTGCACTTCTGGTAGGTAGGTAATTTAAATTACTCTATAAACAGTCCATATAGAAGAATGCATCTGCAATGCAGGACATCAGAGGGTTCGCTGTACTAGAAATGTGAATACGGACAATAGTCATGGCTATGTTGGAAAGCTGTTCAAAGGAAAATAATTCAACTCCCCTCCGATCATGCAGTTTCATCTAAGTTAAAAACAATTCTTTTATTGCAGTAAATACATATTATCCAACAGGTACAGAAGTGCAGTCTTTCTACACGTTTCTAGTTTGTATAGCTAATCGGACATGATAAAGTATGCTATTCAACTCTGAACTGAAATGACTTTGACTTAGCTTACTCCATATGTATACAAAAGTATTGCAGATTCCCCAAGTTCTACAAAATTGTATATTAGAATTTATATCTAATATATTTAATATAAGATTTTCATGTGTTAATATGCTAAAAAAAAAAAAATTACAATTTTTGTGTTAATGTTAAAAATTTCTAATAGCAATAAATTAATATTGCAATAAAATGGCAGTAGTTTCAGTAGTATAGTTTTTAATGACTTACTAGATGATGATAGTAAAAGAAAGATTTTAAGACAACTTAGGTCTCTTTATTAGGCACATTATAAGATAATATCTGAAGAGTGACCTCTTTATTTAAGGGCAGCACGGTGGTTGAGTGGGTAGCACTTCTGCCTTGCAGCGCTGGAGTCCTGGGTTCTAGTCCCACCCAGGTCATAGAGTTTGTATGTTCTCTCCATGTTTGCGTGGGTTTCCTCCAGGTACTCTGGTTTCCTCCCACGTTCCAAAACATACTGGTAGATTGTTTAGATTGGGAGCCCCATGGGGACAAGGACCAATTTGTCATGCTTTGTGCAGCACTGCATGATCTGTGTGCGCTTTATAAATAAAGAATTATTATTTATGTACCAAATGACAAAGAAATAGTACAAAGTCAATAAAAGTAAAGCAGAACCATCAACACACAAGCAGCATTCAGTAGTGGATTTTAATATGGACAATTTTGGTGGTTGCCCGGGGCCCAAGTCTTTTAAAGGGTCTTCACCCATGATATCCTCATATATCTGTTTATGTTCTCAATAGACAATATACACAGGAGCCATTTCAGGATCTTTGAAGGTCCTCCAAAGTTCCGGAAACCAAAGATTGAAAGCAGGCAGAAGAAACACATCCTCCATCCCCCAAGTAGCCCGATTCTAGTAACATATGTACATACCTGAAGGGGCTATAATATTCATACAGCCCAGGGACCATGGCAGTTTTAATCCGACCCTGGCAGCATTAGATAAACTGTATAGTGAAATATATGTAAAGAGCATGCCATATCAAAAAGTCCAGGGTCAGGACTGCAAAAAAAGAAAAGGTCAAGCAATCAGTCAAGAAGGAAGCACAGGTAATAAGTAACAGATTCAGAGCTCACAGTGTAAAGAAACACAGATGGAGATGTGGGATTGGTTGCCTTTAGGGAGTGACAATTGCAGGAGAAGTAAAAAAATCCCTTTGATAGTTAACACAGCAAATCCAGATGCACATGGACAGGAACCGGCACTTCAGAGACTGTGATAAATGTACTTGTTGGAACAAATGATAAGAGATTGATAACCCCTTACATTAAAGCTGACTGCATACAAATGTCTGCCACGGTTTAAGATACTATTAATGAGTTTTGGCAAGAAAGTCTTGTTTTATATATATAATAAGTATTGTAATGGAATATTTACACATCATTTATTCAATCATTTATTTTGCAAAATAGGCACCCATGTAACTTTATTCCATAAAACAACCTTTTAAATGAATTAAGCACTTTCATTTATACTCATCACAAAAAGTAAAGGTGTAGCGCATGGAACCCCTCCTATCCTGAGACTGTAGGGGTTGAAACAATGCTTTATAGTGGCTTTTACTAACCAGTATCGCTATCTGTCTTCACTGTGGATGGGAACATGCTCTAGATTTTTATATAAATGACAAAACTAATTGCCCAGATCCCTAATGATCACACATCAGGGATTTTTCTTCATTTTTTGAGGCAGGGATAACTCTTTTAGTCGCAAATGGTAAGGGTGTTTGGACAAAGTTAGATAGATAATACTGTGTCTATCCAATAGTATAGGTACTATAAGGCTGCATCTTAATTTAGCTAGATTTCCCCTTATTTTAGTTGGGGTTGGGGAAACTTTTTGAAAATAAAAATCTAGCATGTTAGAACAATAGCACCCTGCCTTCTAACCGACAGAAAAACAATTACCAATAAAGCAATGAGGCCACCTGTCTCTGGGTTAAAGGAGTAGGGTGACATCAAACATTCTCATGGGTTTATTCTATTTTTGATCAGATTTTTCTTATTTTTTAAAATTTGACATTTTTCAAATGCTATTCCTATCTTATCATGTGACGGCACAATGCTAACATTTTCTGTGTGGATTTTTCAGGCAGTGTGAATCAAGTCTCTGGGACAAAAATTGATGGTACTAATAAATGGTTTAAGTTATCTTTAACATGTTTCATCTCCGCTCCACCTGCTGCGCAGAATGTACAGCTGGTGGACATTAGTGTTATGCAAGAAAAGCTAAGAAGCCAAATTACATAACTATCACTGAGGCTCCTTGACTCTTAGGAATCTGCTTTTCGCCAGTTTCAAACCAGGATCCCATTGCTTCAGGCAACATAACAAATTGGTAAGACACTATATATCTTTCTCTACTTGTGAATTATTGCTTTTATGATAGCTTGTATCACCTTGTTTCTGAAATATATTTTTCCACTCATTTTCTTTGTGTTCTCCACACTCATCCAGTTCCCTCCCCCCACTTCCTGTCTTATGCAATGAGCAGGCATGGGAGGAAAGGGGATGGTGTAGAGGAGAAGAAGAATATATGAGGAGACACGAACACACAGACTGCTAAAGCTGCCCCCCTTCCCCTCCAAATGCTGCTGGCAGGGAGCCAAGTAATGTGAAATAAAGTTTTGTAAGGTAATGAAATTATTAAAAATGCTGACAAAGGCATTTGTAAAATCAGCATAGCATAAACTTCTGGAACCTGTCAACAGCTAAAAACAAAATTCTTATCAACATGTTTACTTTAAGCTTATGAATTGTGATTCCCATTAATATACCTTCCATTGTTTACTTACTTCTTGAGATATGGCTCCAGCTCTGCATAATGCAATAAATCTCATTGGACTAATAATCGTTAGAGCAGTCACCATCAGTTAAATTTATGTTTCATATCTTAGGCATCATAATGTCATATAATGATAATTATTGTTAGTTAATTTTTTCGTTAGCTATGTAATAACACTTGAATTTAATATTTTTCTGCATTCACATTGACTTTGAAGTTATATAGTTGTCTGCTGTACATTATTGTTTCTATACTTTTTACCCTGACCCTATGAAGTTGTTTCTCTTTGATTTTTGTGTATATATATATCTTCTAGATTGAATTACAGTTACTATTGCCTTGGGAACGCAAAACATTTTTGTCAACATGAATAACCTTGGAATAAAATTTCAATAAACTGGTTACAAATCTCTGTCCTTTGTCCAGCAGCACCCACTTGTTCCTTGGTTTTTCTTCTGAAGTGATTTTAATTCCGAATAATGATAAGTGTTCTGGGAATCTGACAGTTATGATATCATTTCTTCTGATGCAAGTACTTTTTCTACATTTTCTACATTTATTGACTAATACACTAGGTACTTACCTTATCTAGATTTTAAGAACCTACTTATTATAGACATGATATAGCTACTACATATACAAATAATAAATACCAATAACTGTGCCCACTTCTTAGGTAACAGACCCCTATGCTATTCAAACAAAGAATACCAACAAAAAGCATATGAGACCATAGCATATGGGGTGTCTCCCCCTTGAGGAAGCGACGGCGAAACGTGCGTCGGGGTGCTGTGGTGGTGGTCTGGGTCTAATTTGACCTGAGGCACAGGTATAATACTCTGACACTTGTGATTCAATTGTGATGTAGCTTATATTTTCTGTGCTCGGTATAGCCCTTATCTCTATACTTATGGATTGATTTTGTAGATTGTTATAACGTATTATTCTTTACTATGGCTAATGCATTGACCACCACCATGCTGTTTGTCTTGTGGTTTTAATGTGTAGGTTTTTAATGTCCAATTTGGATTGTCTATATGCATTAATAAAGATTTATATTTTGTATTTATTGGTACTTGCAGTATGATACATGGTCTCATATGCTTTTTGTTGGTATTCTACATATACAAATAGCCTGGTTTTTAAATAAATATGTAACTTTTTCACTATTCAATATATAGTAAGTTGAATAGACATGTAATGCTTTTTATTTTTAACATATGTTGAATACACATAAAATGTATCTCATGTTGAAGACTAGTGTCACTGCATATTTCCTCTAATAATTGGTTTGCTATGGAAAACGGTTAATAATGTGTAATACAAACATTTGCTATTGGAGTGTCTGTTGTGTTTATATTTCATTGAGACATTTGTAGTAGTAGATTGCAAGTTGATGCAATGCAGCATGATGGGCAGTAATGTTCTATGCATGTCTGACATGAAAGTGAATTTAACCGCAATATTCCACCATAAGTAGGCCTTCTGTAATGACATATACAGTGTTGATTGAATAAGTAACGCTAAAGAGCTATGTGTGGGCAAGGTGTCTTCCATTGTTTGCATCTGGAATGCAGATGGGATAAACTTCTTCTCCCACCCAAATGTTCAGATAATGCTTCCCCATCTGGAATTACAAATTAAGCTAAAAATGAAGAAATAGTTTGTATTAAATGATATCAATTATATGTGTGTTTGATACTGTACATTCAGAGGCATAACTTAAAGCTCTTGGGACCCTTTCAAATACTTTCTGCAGATGCTCTCAGTCACGATTTAAAATAATAATAAATCTTTCTAGAGCGCCATCATATTCCAAAGCGCTTTACTGATTATGGCTACACATGTGAGCATAGGTTAAAAGATTCACACCTCTTGTAATACAGTAGGACGTAAATGGGAGTTCTACACTATAATACAGGGAACAGGCCCCCCTAAAAGAAGTGCACACATTATGTGGCTATCCTTGAGCCTAGTAAATGATCTTAATCATGGTAGAGTGTGCATTATGAAATGGGGGAGAGCTCAACTTCAGTGCTTAAATCTCTACCTTGATTTTTTACAACTAATTTACATCTTACTTCAAGATTGAGTTTCTCGAAGATGTCACCACACCAGAAAAAAACATGATCTGGAAGATGTTTATCTGCTTGAAAACATACTGATTTATTAGGTCAATTTCTGCTGACAGCTTCCCTTTAAATAGACAAAAGGGAGTCAAATATGAATTGAGGGGCTAAACAGTAAAATCATCTTTTATTCTTTTATACAATGCAGTCAGGCAGTCAGGAACCCCACCCTCTGCAGTCAGTTTTCTGTGCTCATTCTATGCACATGGGCTAGCCCAGCATTTACTAAGAGGGTAAGTTGAGGGGCAACAAACACTCTAAACTTCAGGAGGGTAAATTTCCAGCAGCTAAGGAAAGACTATATGGGCATAAACTGGAACAATGTTCTCAAAATAATGGGACTTTTTCACAAATATATTAAAAAAGGCCTGGGAGAAACACATACCATATGGGAAAAGGCATAAGAGAAACAAGAAAAACCCTATGTGGTTCACTAGTACTGTAAGGAAAGCAATAGTGAGAAAGATAAGGTGTATATGGTGCTAAAACATATGTATAGCAATGAGGTGTTACAGGAAAGGTTTTACAGTTCTGAAAAAAGCAGAGCAAGACAATAAAAATAGAGACTGAGAGTAATGTTACCAAGGAGAGTAAAAATAATCCCAAATTATATAAATGATAGGAAGCTAGAAACGGAGAGTGTGGGACCTCTGAGAAATTACCTGGGGGTCATGGTGGAAGGAGATAGGGAAAGGACCAATTTGCTGAATCTCACCTTCTTGACTGACTCCTATGGTTGGAAGCATGATGAGGAATAATGTAAATTCTCTTTGGAATGTCAACATTCTAACTTTTTTATTTTTACATGTAAAGAGCTGTGCGACAGCTTGTTTTCTGTGTAACAAATTGCACTCCATAGTGATGGTATTAAATATTCCATGCCATGTAATCGGGAGCGGGAAACAAATTCCAAATGCAGTGAAAATGGTGAAAAAACACATTTGCGCCATATTCTTGTGGGCTTGGATATTACGTCTTTCACTGAGCGCCCCAAATGACATGTCTACTTTATTCTTTGGGTCGGTACGATTAAGGGGATACCAAATTTGTATAGGTTTTATAATGTTTTCATACATTTACAAAAATTAAAACCTCCTGTACAAAATTATTTTTTTGATTTTGCCAAATTCTGGTGCTAATAACTTTTTTATACTTTGGTGTACGGAGCTGTGGCTGGTGTCATCTTTTGCAAAATTTGATAATATTTGCAATCATATAATTTTTAGGACTGTACGACCTTTTGATCACTTTTTATAGATTATTTTATATTTTTCAAAATGGCAAAAAAGTGCCATTTTCGACTTTGGGCGCTATTTTCTGCTATGGGGTTAAACGCATTGAAAAACCATTATCATATTTTGATAGATCGGGCATTTTCGGCCTCGTCAATACCTAATGTGTTTATGATTTTTACTGTTTATTTATATTTATGTCAGTTCTAGGGAAAGGGGGATGATTTGAAATTTTAGGTTTTTTTATTATAATTTTTTTTTTAACTTTTTAAATTTTTCTTTTTACTATTTTTCAGACTCCCTAGGGTACTTTAACCCTAGGTTGTTGGATCGATCCTATCATATACTGCCATACTACAGTATGTTAGTATATGGGGATTTTCCTCCTCATTCATTACAATGTGCTATCAGCACATTATAATCAAGGGATTAAAACGAAATAGCCTTGGGTCTTCGGAAGACCCGAGGCTTCCATGGAGAAGGATCGCCGCTCCCCGATGTCGTCACGGGGAGCGGCGATCCCAGGTAAGATGGCGGCGCCCATGCGCCGCTATCTTCTTGAGGCTGCCGGCAGCCTTGCCGGCAGCCATCGCTGTGATAGCACCCGCGATCCGTGCTAGCACCGATCGCGGGTGTTACCGGTAAACCTTTGCTGCAATATGCAGCAAATAGAGTTAGGGCGCTGCCTCACAACCACTTAGATAGACAAATTACGGGGCTTGTTAGAGATGCCACCTCGAGTATCTCACTGTACATAACCTCATAACCCAGCATCAACATTGGCTTCTACGAGGAGGAAAATTCCAGACTGGACCTGGGGGAGGCTGTGGATGGTGTATCTCTTGACTTTTGACACAACGCAGCATAAAAGGTTTGTACATAAAATTAGATTGCTGGGACTAGGTAAAAATCTGTGTATTTGAGTGAGTAATTATCTTAGTGAAACAGAGGGTCATCATTAATGGCACAGTGGAGTACCACAAGGGTCATTATTGGGGCCACTTCGTTTTAATACTTTTATTAATGACCTTGTAGTAGGTTTACACAGTCAAGTTTCAGTAATTGCAGATGATACTAAGGTGTGTAAAGTAATTAATACTGAGGCTGATAGTATAGCATTACAGAGGGATTTGCGGTAGCCTGAAGAGTGGGCAGAGAAATGGTTATGAAGTTTAATGTAGATAAAAGTTATGCACTATGGCCATGGAAACAATTATGTTCTTAACAGTCAATTACTGTCACGGGTGATCCCGAGTATCGCAGGTCGTGGGCTCACCCGTGCTCCTCTGCCTCGCCACGGCATCGCCCGTGCAGCTCACCTGTCCCAGCTCTTGTCTCACTCACGTCCGCCAGCTTCTCTAAATTTAAAGGGCCCGCGCGCCATTAATTGGTGCTGGTCATTTTCACAAATTCTATATAAGTCTGCCTCTTCCTGCAAACCCTTTGTGTCTTGCGCCCTAGAGAAAGCTGTGGTTAATGCCTTGTGCTGTTATTGTGATTTTCCGTTGTAACCCCGGTTCCGTTCCTGACTACGCTCCTCCGCTGCCTGCCATGACCTATTGCTATGTTCCCGACTCTGATCCTGTGCTGCCCATCCTGACCTCCGGCCTGTCCCCGACTACGAGATTACGAGAGGATCCACTACCTCTGAGCCTGACAATTACTCTGTGAAACTTCAGTAAAAGACTTGGGGGTATTGATGGATGGTAAACTTTTTTGCCCCACTGTGTATAGTTCTGGGCACCAGTGTATAAAAAGGACATAGTAGAACTGAAACGGGTACAGAGGAGAGCAATCAAGATTATTAGGGGAACAGGGGGATTAGAATACAATGACAGATTACAAAATGTTGAATTAGTCAGTTTAGAAAAAAGACGGCTGAGGGGAGACCTTATTACAATGAACAAATACCTCAACAGGCATTACAAGGATCTCTCCAAAGATCTTTTTATACCTAGGTCTGTGAACAGGACACCCTCTACACCTAGAGGAGAGGTGGTTCTATCATCATTATAGACGGGGATTCTTTACTGTAAGAGCAGTGAGACTAAGTAACTCTCTGCCGCAGGAGGTAGTTATGGCAGACATATCTATGGACATGTTCAGGAGAGGCCTAGATGACTTTCTTAAGAGCAAAAGCCTTTTTCCAGCCTTATATACTTTGTTCAGAAGGCTTGTGAAAGCGTGTGTAGATGCGAAACGGCCCGTTGCCTTGGCGAGGCAGCTCCTCACTCTGTCCTGTCACCTCTACCAAAATAAAGAAGCGATTTTAACATCATTCTGGTGAGTGCCTTATTTTCCTCTCTCTTTTTGCATCATTTGTCTGCATATATTGGACGTGCACCCTGGACTGCTTTGATTTCCCTAATGCCCAGTCTCCTGCCATTGGTCTGCAGAAGGTGTTTGTTAATTTTGGTGTGAGCAGTGCCGGTTATTGGAATTTCTTTTCTCCTTTCCCTCCTTATATACTTTGATATTATGATAGATCTATAGATAGCTGGAGAATGACGTTGCAGAGTAAACTGAGTGCAAGAGGTGGGGCTACCTGACTGCTTGACTGCATGGTACAAAAGAATAAAAGATGATTCATTCATGCTGCAACCTAAAAATATGCTAAAATGACCTTCAGGGGACGCACATGTTACAGAAAAAGGTAAGATGACAGGTTCCCATATATGTTTTAATACTGTTTTTCAATCTGCTTTTGTAAGTAACATTACTGCTTTATAACTGGCTCCCAGCCAGCAAACTGTATCAAGCCATGGCGTCATTTGAGTCCCTGTGTTGTCAGTATCAGGGGCTTAACTACAGCAGTAGAAGCCATAGCAGCTGCTTTGGGGCCCACAGTCTCAGGGGCCCCCAGCATCTGACCTGAAACACTAAAGAATGGAGGATGTGCACCATTATATACATATTGGGGCAGATTTACTTACCCGGTCCATTCGTGATCCAGCGGTGCGTTCTCTGACACTGATTCGAGTTCTGCCGGGATTCACTAAGGTTGTGCGCCTGATGTCCACTAGGTGTCGCTGCTGCGCTGAAGTCCGCCATAGTTCGCTGGAATTCACCTCCTTCGTTCCAGTGTATGTGAGTGCTATTTTTGCGACCCCGATTTCTGTCGTGTGAAAGCCGGCGCCAATTCGCCACAATCCAGCCACGTGCGCCAAAATCCCGAGCCAATTTGGCGCAAAATAGAAATGCTCGGGAAACCCGACGTAAGTGCAGCGTTTGGACCCTTAGTAAATGTGCCCCATTATGCTGCACATCTTACCCATTACACAGCTAAGCTGGCAGCTCAGATAAGAAATCTTAGGGTAGGGGAAGGGACAGCAAAGCGTCAGGACTAGGGATCTAGTAGAAATATCAGAAGCACTTTTGGATGAAATACATTATTAAAACAAAAGTCTTCCTTTATTCATCAGGGGTATGGTGCAATGTTTCGAACATATATATCTTTATGAATTTTGAATTAAAACCTAAATGGTTGAATTATTGTACAATACCTCTGATGAATAGAAGTAGACTTTTGTTTTAGTACTTGATCTGGGAGTGCTGCTGATATTTTCTAGTCTGTCTACAGAATTGTGTTCTGGCAACTAAGATTAACATCTGGCGTGTACCCCTACCTATGTTTGTGTTACCACTAATTTGTTGGCTAACGGCATGCCATTCTACACATGAATTTGCGTAAGACTAGGGATTTCTCATGTCTAATTTCTGCCATCTACTTATCCCATGCGGTCAGCAGTTACTGGGACAAATCTGTGTAAGTGTATAGATGTATATATCACTGCATAAATCTTTGCACATCAGTGTATAAACGTGCACATGAGAGTATAAATGTGTGTCTACAAGTTATAGCGCTTTATGGCAACTGTTACTAAGTGTGACATTACATGTTCAGTGGTTTGCACTAGAGCCTTGCAGCGCTGGTGTTCAAGTCCCAACCAGGTCAACATCTGCAAAGAGTTTGAATGTTCTTTCTGTGTTTGCATGGGTTTCCTCCAGTTTCCTCCCACACTCCAAAAACATACTAGTAGGTTGATTAGATTGTGAGCCCCATGGGGCAAGGGACCAATTTGGCATGATCTGTGCAGCGCTGTGGAATCTGTAGGCGCTACATAAGTAAAGAATTATTATTATTACAAAGAAAGAAAACACTCAAAAACATGTTAGTGAATCTCTCCGTTCTAATTTGTTACATGTTTATTAATATGTTAAATGACTCAACCCAACTGTCTTTATGGTAATATTATGTTATAAAACAGGTACCAGAATTAATCCGATGTACACTATGTTCTCCAAAACAGAATTCTGTTATTTGACCCTGTGAAGTGAAGGTGTTTTTGCCACGACGGTTGCAAACATTGTAAAATCAAGCATACAGCCATGCATTCTTCATGTAGAAAATTATTCAGAAGAGTTCAGTCACAAATGTGGCATAGCGATATTTTTCTACTTTTGTGTGACATTTATGATCTTATTTACTCTGGTCAACTGTTAGTGCTATTAATGTGGAATTGTTTAGGTTTAACGACACTCAAATATGACATGGTTGAATAGTGGGGCAGAGTTCTGAAGTGCATGGTGCAAAAAAGTCACAGATCCTATGTAACATCCTTTACCAAGAGTTAGCAAGCAGGTATCAAGAGGAAGCTAGAAGTTCAGACCACTATGCACAATGACCAAAGGTAAGTTATGAATATCACCACCGGATCAATGGAAATTTGTTCTCAGGAGTGGTGAATCATGTTTCAGAATCACTGCTGAATGTAAAATTTGGAGGAAGGATTGGGTTATTCTCAGAGTTTGGGATGAGCTCAACCAGAGTAATGTTATGGCTCTTGTTGATGCCACAGAAGATGACATTTCGGACAACTGTATTCTAAATTTCTAAATTCGTTTCCCAAAGAACAGTGTCGAAAACCCTTTCCATTACATACTCTGAACATATAACTTCTGGTACTTAACAACTTGGCACTTACAGCATCTTTCAGGACCTTGAGAATAAACTAAAATACAAATATATACTAGCAGTAAATAACCACACATTAATATATACCACCAATAAATGTACTGCACAATTTTAATATATACCATCATGCAGTTTACCCCTCATTAATTCATAAAAGAAGAAGCAGTATTCACCATAAAAAAGCATGGTTAGATAAAGTGTGCCATTCCACGCAATATGCATTCTTTCAATCTACAAAGCAGAGCATACCATTAACTTTCTTGTAGTTATGCCCCTAGTATATCAATATCCCAGTACATATTGGCTGTATATAGGTAGCCTAGCACATACCCCTACATGCCCTTGTATATAAATAGCTCAGCACATGACACCAGTATATCGGTAGCTCAGCACATGCACCTGGTATATAGATACCCCACAAGATTCCCCCAGTATATAGGTAGCCCAGCACAGGCTGCCTGTATGTAGTTAACCAAGCAGATGCCCCCAATATATAGGTAGCCCAGCACTTGCCCCCGGTTTATAGACATGCCACAATATTCCCTCAATATATAGGTAGCCCAGAACATGCATCCAGTATATAGGTAGCCCAGCACATGCCTTCAGTATATATGTATCACAACATAAAATAAAAAAACATTTACTCATCTAAGTGAGTTTTTTAAATCCATAATCTGTCTTTCAATGTGATTTAACCTGGAACAACTTTTCTAACATATTTTTTCATGGAACATTTATCTATTTATATAAATGAATCATGTTCCCCTTAGTCATTTCTTTTTTAAGACTAAATAAAGCCAATTCTGTCAATATTTTCTCAAAATATAGACCCCTTATCATTTTTTGTGGCTCTCATGGAGTGCATTTTAAGTAAAGGACCTTAGACGACATTACCCTAGTCCCATGACATGAAGTGCTGAATGGTGAGTAGAGGGCATTCACCAAGATAAGCAGGATCAATATAGCTGTATGCAATGCAAGATTTTAAAAGTTCATTTTATAGGGATGTAAGGGAACAGTTTTTAGCTAAAAGAAGGGTGTAATTCAGTTAATAGGTCTCAATGGGAATCTGTCAATAGCCGGATTTGTTAAAAATTTAGTGAAAGATTCCCTTTAAACAGAGGCACAGCAATAACATTCTGGGGTGTAACCCATCTGGTCTCAGAACCTTGTACACTTTTTTATTGAGCTTAGGCTGGCTAATGTCTATGTTCAGCCAGTCTAGACTACTACAAGAGGCATTACCTACACTGTCATCACCTACACCATATGGACTAACATAACTATTTATTTCAGTTGCCAATCCCCCATTATAGGCTTATAAGGGTTCCACTTAATCTGACCTATGTTTTTTGCATTTATGTACTTAAAGAATTTGGGGGATTTGTTTTGCTTTGGATCAAAAATCAATCATAAAACATGTCTTTATTGGAAATTTGTCTCCAAGTGCTTTAAAGTCTGCTTCTTTTTACCCTCTGGAGTGATTCTATCTGACCGCTGTCATTGGAGTGACAGGGTATGTCACTTATACAGCAGCACTCTGGAACTCCCACATAGTGCATATTAATAAACCATAAGCTGCATTAAAACAAACGTATTGTATTATGTGTGCAGAGTTGTAGCTACAACCTATTGTTAGTAAATCATATGGATTGTCACATTCACATCTCAGTCTACATTCACATGTATTTATTGTAATCCCTGCAGGTGTACTTATTCAAGGTCATGGGATTAGGCTTTTGTTTTGCAACAAATATGTTTGTTTGGCACTGATAAAGGAGACTATGTGATGGACGTCCACAATTCTAGTACATGAAAAGAGGACATAACCTGTCAGCAAAAGCACCTAAAGTATCTAATATGTGTGAAAAGTCAGTATGAAAATCTGTTATTACAATGGACTTTTGATCACAAACCATGTTACTATTGTCAAAGCCAAAAAATAACAAACTTCTGTTTGGTTGATATATGAGAATTGAAAATGAAGTTAATGAATAAAAACCCAAAATAAATATGCAAAATGTAAATAAATCAATTTTAAAATAATCATGTATAAGAGAAGAAGGCGGCACTCACCAGGTATGTGAAACTACTTATTTTATTCAAGAGACGGTGCAATACAGGGGAAACACTGGAGCCAGACGGTGGCGGGCCGTCTCGCGCTCACTAGCGCATCTTCAAGGTTAACGGCTTAAAGATGCGCTAGTGAGTACCAAACAGCCCGTCGTCGTCTGGCTCCAGTGTTTCCCCTGTATTGCACCGTCTCTTGAATAAAAGAAGTAGTTTCACATGCCCGGTGAGTGCCGCCTTCTTCTCTTATACATGCTTACTTTGGACTGTTCTGTTCGGGCAGAGCAACACCGCTGTCGTAACCTTAGGGAGACAGTATATTGCCTCAAAGATTTCATTCCCAAAAAAGGACATTCGTGTGGGTCTGTATCAAGTTGAACAGTGCGGAGACTCTATGCTCTCCTTTGTATTTGTACAATTTTAAAATAACATATCTAGTCACTGTATTAAAATTCTATATCATCATCAGTATTTAGAGATTCCCTATCTTGCTGACCGCTCATGAATGGGACCACCACCTCTTCAGTTCAGAGTCATAACCAGTCAACCCTCCTTAATTGTTAATTACATTGGTTACGTGTCAATATGATGTACAGAAGATGTTTTAGACTTAGGCCCTGGGAGCACAAGCCATGCATTGGCCACACAAACTGTGGCTAGATCATGGCCCCCATAGAGGCCTACTAGAGGGGCAGTGAGCACCACACGGTGTAAGTTAGAACAGGGACATCTCTGACCTGATTTGCGGCGCAGATGTGCAGATCCCTATGGAGAGGAATGAGCAGCGCTCACCGATGCCCCCGGAACACCCCCCCCCCCAGCCGCGCCTTTTCCACCAGACCGTAACAGGTCCCCTTGAAGACCTAAGCCTTTTGCTCATAGCACAATGCTTAATAAGGATTACCAAAGGATCATCATTACATGCTTATTCCTGTTTATATCTAGCATGTGAAACTTACAAGCATGCAGTGGTGATTGTCCAGAATTTTAGGTTTGAGTGAACCATTTATAGTGATATACTTATTAAGACTTATTTTCACTATTACTTTTTAATTATTTATAAGTAAATGATTCATGTAATCAAGACTTTAAATGGTTTTCCGGTAAAGTCATTGCACAAATGAAAAGTTCTCCAACTTTCTAACAGTTTACATCTGTGTTTAAGGTTTTAATCAAAGATAGAAATATCCTCCATGCAGGACTTTTTTGTGCGGGAAAATGACACCAGTACAGAAACTCTGACTGACTCATTGTATTATACTGTAAGCGGTCCAACAGGATTTTTTAATCCTAAGAGTTTGTGAAGCTATGTACAGAGTCTAAGCTACTGCATGCACAGCATTTATTCATATAAGTACATGCGAGCAGAGCCCTCATTCCTATGGTTTCCTTTGACCATGTTATTGTTCTGTAATGTTGTATTTTGTGAGAGGATGATATATCAATGTCCAATTCTGTAAATAGGCAATTCATGTGTTTTGGGGGGAAAAAGCTACAGGTGAAAGTGGCACCTGCTGGGGAGGGGATGGGGTGTCTGGGAGGTTTCGTTTGTCACCATGACATTATAACTAAGGAGACCATACTTTTAGAAGCATATTTGTGCTATGGTTGTTATAGAGTGGGAGTCTGGCTAAAATTTGGCAGCATAATATTCTCAGTTCATTTTGGACCCGAAACGCGTCTTATCCAAGCTAATAAAAAACCTCAATATAAGATAAAGGTTTGATTCTGATTACCTGGCACCAAAAACATCCTGGAGATACCCTACCACTCCACTATAACTTATAGATGAGATTTCATTAACTCTTTCAGGGTTAAGGAAAAGAAAAATATTAATTCTTGTTTAGATTTTTAGTCTTTTTTTGTTTGCCATAATATGAAAAAAACATCTTTTTTATCTTTATTCAATGGGTCACTATGGTTATGGTAATATGATAACTCATTTAGAGTTAGGTGAGCCATTAGGTACCTGCAGTGAGCCGATTCCCAACGTTCACATAAAAGAGTCAACTGTTTCTCAAATGACATAACACTAGCTGACCTCTAACCGACCTCTCCCCCCAGGACTCACCACACACTGCTAACAGGGAGCCAAGTAATGTAAAATAAGCTATTATAAACTACTGAAATGCTTCAATATACTGACAAATGCATTTTTAAAATCAGCATAGTATTGGCTATTGGAACCTGTCACCACCTAAAAATGACATTCCTAATGACAGGTATGTTTTAAGGGGCTTTGGGCATATATCTGTCTGTGGTGTTCTTCTGCACTGCTGTTTGTTTGTGACTTTGCATCACATAAAGTCGCATAAAAAGTACCAAAAAAGGACAAAAAATGTATTTGATCTACATATAACTGGAGTGACTTTACAACTTTTTAGTAACTTTGTAGCAGATAAATCTGGCCTTACAAAAGTTAGTGCTTCTTTGTTCCAGTAGTGAGAATTGCCCTGTGCAACTTTTTAAAGACAAAAAGTCCCACAGACCAAGAAAAATATTTTTTGTGTCAAAAAAGCCCAACAAAATCAATGATAAATGATTCCCTGGACTAGTAAATAACTACAATACCAAGTTGGACTGTATGGTAATGGGTGGAGATGTAAAACAAGAGTTTTATGGGTAACCCATTCCCACATACACCTCCAGACATATCTAAGAATGAGCAGACAAATAGCAAAAAAGAAGGAGTTGGGGAGGGTGGATGGGAATAAGAATAAGAGTAAAAATGAAATTTTGTCCTAACTAAAAGATGGTGGCTCACATTTAGTAAAAAAAACTGTGCAAAATGCACTATGTGCTGTTGGCTGTTGCAAAGTGCAGAGTGCACCAGATTCAGATTCACCAGATTTCTGGCGCACATTCCTCATGAATCTGTAGCTCACATAGGGCATGGAACGCAATTCTGTCGGAGTTTGCATGATACATGTGTCACACAGTTCGACTAAGCACCAAAACACCCATTTCAGTTCACAGAATTGTGTCGCATGAAGAACAGTGTAGCCACACCGTAAATACATGTGCAGGCAGTTTGCACTGAAAAGAGGGTGCAGAGTCATCAGGAAAAGTGGCGCAAAAAAACAACAACAACAAAAAAGAAAATTTGATTGTCAGGATAATACAGCATATACAAATGTATAAATGTACAGGCATATAGACAAATAGTATTTAGGTAATAATAATAAGACTTGTTGATGAGTACATCATCTATAGGCAAATACATATGTAATAAATGAATACAATTGTTCAATAAATAGATAAACAATCCAGTGAGAGAAAAAAATAATTCAGTAAGAGATATAAACATCATATTTGAATCAAAATAAGATGTTTTTATCTCTTACTGAATATATTTTGCAATTGCAAAACTGGACCTTGCAGTTATATCATTATATAAGTTCTAACAATAGATAATAAACTAACCAAAGTCAAAAACTGGACAATACAGATATAATCAACTCATAAAAAGAAGTACGGTAAATCAGAAGACAATTCACTATAGACAATTGTACTATAGAGATAATAGAATATAACTTGGTGACTCACAGAGAGCAAATTCAAAGAAGCTCAGCCAGGTAAAAAATAAGTCAAAGGAAGTCCATCTCCCCTGGCACTGCTGCACCTATACAGCTGCTGGATGGAGAACCTGGACTGTGGGCAGATAGATTCCTAATATTGGTGGTTATTTGTTTGACATTTTTTATTAATTTTGCAAGAACAGTTCAGCTGGAAATGTTTGGTGCTCTGTCACTGTTGTTAATTAGTGTTTTTATACTTTTCAAAGACATTTAGTATAAAATCTAGACATCTCAACATAATACTGGCTGTATTCAAGTCAGGCTCTTCTGTCTTCATATGAAATACAGGACTTTATAAACTAAGGTCATCCCCTGTAAGTAGAAGCATTTGGCCACAAGTGAGTTCTGTCTGAGAAAAACTCTTGTGCGCCGAAGGGATATCCCAGATCCAACCTTGTATTTCTGTATTGAACTCAGCATGTCAGCTCAGTCCAGTGAAACGAGGTTCGGTCCGGAAAATACCTACAGCGCATGGAACATTTTTCTCAGATCAAACTCACTCATGGGCTATTTGCCCAAGTAATATGTCATATGATAGGTGTGCAAATTCCTGTGTAGCTAAATAAAGCTCATAGCATAAACAATGGTAGCTGAATGAAACAATATGCATGAACATAAAAAATAGCTTTTCACAACTTTAATGGAAGGAGCATTTCAGGATAGTGTCTAATTGTTTCTTGGTGGGAGCATTGTGGGTGGCTGTAGCTGTAGTATTGTGGGGACAACAGGTTTTATATTGCTAAACAGAAGGCTGTATAAATTAGAGGATCATTGGTGCCTGAATGTCCAGGTCAATTTTTGCAGTTCTCTTTTAAATGATGCTATCTTTGCATCTGATTTGTAAAGCTGTTCCAGAGTGAGCATTTATTTTACTTCTGTATCTGTCAACTCTGTCTCCCTGCTGCTGCCACCTCCTCTTCCTTCTCTACTTGGCCTTAAAAATGGCTATATATTCTGAAATTTATTATCTAGAGTTCTAGTGTCATTTTCCCTTTAATATCACACCTGGATTGTGTTTGCAGGAGATATCCACTGTTAAAGTTACTCTTGGGACTGGGAACTTTATTAAAAATTCTAATTTATGACTGAAACTTTAATAGTGAATAACTCTATGGCACCTATAAGCACAGTATAGAAGATACATCTATACATGTGCTCAGGGCCGCATCTGCCATGAGGCGAGATGAAAATCTCGCTTCAGGCGGCAGAATCCGGGTCCCTGTAAAGGGCGGTGAAATTTGCCGCTCTAAAGTGGGCGTCCATTAACGCCCGAATCGCCCACCAGCTAAATAAACCGCGCCTGTCTCTTTAAGAAACAGGCACGATTTATATGCGGAGCGACGCAGCGCCTTTCCGGCTGCTGCGTCGCTCCGTTCTAAGCAGTGACACAGGCATCATGATGTCACGGCGCCTGTGTCACTGTGCGGAGCCGCGGATCACAGAAGAGCCACGTGAAGACGTGACCCGCGCCCCGAGGGAGCAGCTGCCTGCAGGTGAGTATGATTTTATTATTTTTCATGTATTTTAATTAATTAAATGTGGCTAATAATTAATACTGGGGGGGGCGCTATATATATCATATGGGGCCAGAATTATTTTATACTGGGGGGGGGGGGGTGATGGAATGCTATGTATTTTATTTGGGGCTATAATTATTTTATACTGGGGGGGATGCTATATATATTTAGATTATTTGGGGCTATACCGTAATTATTTTATACTGGGGGGGGGGTGCTATATATATTATTTGGGGCTATGATTGTTTTATACTGGGGGGATGCTATATATATTATTTGGGGCTATGATTGTTTTATACTGGGGGGATGCTATAGATATTATTTGGGGCTATAATTATTTTATACTAGGGGGGTTCTGTATATTTTATATGGGGCCATAATTATTTTATACTAGGGGGGGGTTCTGTATATTTTATTTGGGGATTTGGGGCTATAATTATTTTATACTGGGGGGGGCGCTATATATATTATTTGGGGCTATAATTATTTTATACTGGGGGGGATGCTATAGATATTATTTGGGTCTATAATTATTTTATACTGGGGGGATGCTATATATATTATATGGGGCCAGAATCATTTTATACTGGTGGGTGCTGTATATACTATATATCACTATATCACTAAGCTGGGGGGATGTATATGGGATACAGTATATTACTAAGCTGGGGGGATGTATATGGGGTACAGTATATTACTAGGCTGGAGGGGTGTATATGGGATACAGTATATTACTAAGCTGGGTGGCTGTATATGGGGTACAGTATATTACTAAGCTGGGGGGATGTATATGGGATACAGTATATTACTAAGCTGGGGGGCTGTATATGGGATACAGTATATTACTAATCTGGGGAGCTGTATATGGGATACAGTATATTACTAAGCTGGGGGGGGGGCTGTATATGGGGTACAGTATATTACTTAGCTGCAGGGGCTGTATATGGGATACAGTATATTACTAAGCTGGGAGGGGACTGTATATGTGGGGCAAGATTTTATCCCTATATAAAGAAGGGATGTTTTGTATGTGGGGAGAGTGTGGTCAGTTGTGTTGTGAGGGGTATATATTATTTACGAGCACAGTGTTGTTATCCAGGAGACTTTATACTGTAAGTGACTGTGGTATTTTTAGGGACGCTGGGTGGAGATGCTGCACGGAGCTGAAGATATCTGGCCGTAAATTCAGCCGTGATACGTCATGGATTGGAGACGTCCTCCTGAGATTGTCATCTATAAGATACTAGATGCCACTAATGACTCTCAGATCCTGTAGTCAGTCACACAGTGTCAGGGAGCCTGTCTGTAGGGTTGTTAATTGTTAGTAAAGTTTAAGGATCTACTTAACAGGGAGCGGGTGGGGGGGGGGGACATTTTAATATTCGCCTCAGGCAGCAATTATGCTAGAATCGGCCCTGCATGTGCTATTTACACAGGGATATGCAGTTAGGAAGGTATAGCCATATGACAAATCATTTCACCCTAAAAAGTCCAGATAAAACTATTATGATGGACTAAGTTTATTTTGCAAACTTATTCTTCATTCTTAAAATGATTTACAAAAAAATCAAAAAGATATCATTAGATTTACATTCTACTTTGTCAATGTAAAATGGGGGATTATGTAACATATGGCAACTGTATATATGTGTGATATAGTCTCTGTATAAACATCTGGAAATTTTGTGTCAAAACCTTATTTTGTGGGTTGGCTTGTTTAGATAAAGTTAAATAGCCCTGAAAAACAATTGTGTATCATGCTGCATGAAGCACAATCTGTCTCAGTGTCTCAGAGTCTATTTATACCTCTGTTCCCCATGCAATTTACTAAGTCCCTACACTAAACATGAGCGAAAGTTAATGTATTCAATGAGTTGCAATGACTACTCAGTAATGGAATTTTGGCTGAACCCTATTCAGCTATCTATCAAAAGCTGCACCTTAAATGGCATACACCCATTTTATTATTTACTATCTAACAATCCTGGAGATAAACACCTATTTGTATAGTATTCTGACACTGGCAGCTTACCAAGTATAAAAACGCATCATAACTACCCTGCCAGTACTATTTTTGTTAGAGACCCTTTCACACATAGTGAAGAGAAGTAGGAAGGTATCATATTAATATTGTCGTCTGAGCTAAGTGACTCATTTTTAGAAATACAATGTAAAAATAAAGCCCATTCACTAGTCAAATAAACTTTCCAAATGGAAAACCTTTAAAACATGCATATACTAGTACATGAGAATGAACAAAAGAAGCATTAATTAAAATATTAAGAACGTGTTCTAGTTTCACACATTTAGTTCTTGCCAAGTCACCTGTGAGTTAATTGTACTTAAATGTCAAAGTACACCAAAGCTGCATACATTCAAACAAAAAACGCCTACACACTCCTGAAATTGGATCGAAATAGCGGCTCTAACAATGCCATGGAAACTTCATCTTTTTCTTTACAATGAGTGGAACATGAATATGACTATAATACAAAGTGCCTGGTTTTAATTAAACGGAAGAACCTTGTCAAAGGGAACTCTACCTTCTCAGTTAATACAGTTAAGTGCTCTCAGATTGAATTATATAATATTTAATTAAGTGAATATAATATCACAATCTTGTGACCATACAACTGGAAGGGCAAAAGAAGAAAACTTACAGAATGAGAAATAACATGGACAAAATACAATCCTTTATGGAAATAAATGAAAAAGGTCACAAAGGTAATCAGCAGGGGATAACAAAGTTATCCAAAGAACATGGTTTCTCTCTCTGGATTACATCCTTCTATTGATTGTTTTAGTCTGGTATAATAACCTGATGAAAATACAGTATGTGTTTTATGAAAAGATAAAATCCTCAGCTCAGTTATGTGCAAACAGATAAGACTTTTTAGGAAAAACACAGGTTATAGGTGAAAAGTTACTGTAGTTGAAAAAATAGAAAAGGATAAGTAAAAGGAATATAAACTTAATAACCAAAAACCATTAAAGTTAACAAAGGCACCTGCAAAGGAATACAAGATAAGGATAAAAAATGCAAGCATCTGGGTTGTACAATACAACTATTTCTGAGCAGAATAATGTCTGAGTAGACAAGTAATTACAATGCAGACCAATGGAGAACAAAAAAAAAATCAAATAATGTACTTACCTCTCCTCACCACCTTTTGCCTGCCCTCTCAGCATCCTAATATTGAGTGTTGGTTGTATGTTCTTGTGTCACGAGCCACAGAAGCCTAATGCAGGAGAAGACCTGGAGAGGTGAGTATTTCTCAGCTGTTCTGTACTCACCTTTCTTAGTTCATTAAGAACATACAGGATGTAGAAAGGAAACATTGATGTCACAGACAGGAACCAAAATCTGTGCTTACTCTGGAGATGACCAGATATTAACTATTTGCTCTTTTGATGCTTCAAATTGTAATAATTATCTTCTTTTGGCTGAGCACTGGGTTATTCATTTGTGTCCCTTCCAAAAAGTGTTTCTTATATGCTAAGTGCAGTGGCTGGCTATAGGTGATGCTGCCTAAGCACTTCCAACTATACCACTGGGATCAGCAGACCCACATTTCCCCTAACAGCTAATTGTATAGGGCTCCCAAACCCAGAGGCTTCCCCTGCCAATACTTTATATAGTACATAGGCCTCTGAAGCTAAAAACATTCTAGTAAAATCATCACCAGATTATATGGGGAGCATGATGGTCTTCTGAACTTCGAAGATTTTGCTATAAGCTCATTGCACCAAAGCAGCTAGAAGAGGAGAACATGTAGCTATGGGAGTGCAGCCAGGTAAATAGCTTTAATTTCTTTATAGGGAGCAGCATGTTTTTTCCAAAAAGGCATTTTGTGATACAATTTATTATGTGGGGACCCCATACTACAAAATACCCAGCGCTTACTCAAAATTATATAATATATATATTACATAGTATGCAGAATAAATACCATATTTCTTGTAGTCCGAAAGTCAGGAGTAGTGATAAGCATACCCAAACTGCAGAGTTCATTAAAAGTTGGGGACAAAAGTCGGAGATCTTCCAACTGACCCGGGGTACTAGGCAAGGATGTCCCCTCTCCCCCCTACTGTTTGCCCTATACATGGAGCCATTAGCGATTAATATAACTCGGTAAAAATAGAGGGTGGGGGATGTGGTGGCCTGGGGGATAAAATCTGCCTCTAAGCAGACGACGTAGTGCTATACCTTCGTATCTCCCCCACTACTATTCCTAAAACAATCCATCTGGTGGAGGAATTTGGGAACCTCTCGGGCCTCAGAGTAAATTGGAACAAGTCCAATATAATCCCCCTTGACAATGAAGTAAAAGAATGGGCTAGAAGGGAAGGACGTTTCTCATGTGTCGATAGCCTGAGATATTTAGGCATTGAGATATCTCATAATACAGGAGAATTCTCTCAACTTAATGTAGTCCCCTTAATTAAAAACTTAAGGAGGAGAATGCATGGGTGGAGCGGATTGTCCCTGTCTAAAGCGGACAAAATTGGGCTAGAGTCAATATTGAATAAAGTAATCTGGGGGAGGAAAAGAGTCAGAGTGAAGATGGGATACTTATACAGACCAATCGGAGAAGGGGGGCTAGGACTACCTTTCTTCTATGGGTACTATCTGGCGGCGCAGATGGGCAGATTAGTGGGATGGAAAGAGAACCCCTTACTCATAAAAATGGTTCAACTAGCAGATGGGAAACTACTAGAACTAGAACTACTAGAAAGTTCCCTTTTAAAAGAAGAACCCTACAATAACTGGACAGTAGTGAAGACATTGGTGAAGTCTTGGAAGGGCTTTAAGGAAACACTTCAAAGATATATACAGGAAACTCCATTGTGGTTTAACTAATTTCTTAGAGACCCAATGATACTTCCAGATAAAACCTTTTGGTGGAGATCAGGGATCAGACACCTTTCTCAAATTATGATTGACGGCCAAATGATGTCCTTCTCTGCACTAAGTTCGAGTTACAGCTTAAAAAAAGGGGACTGGTTGCGTTACAACTAGAGATGAGCGAACATACTCGTCCGAGCTTGATGCTCGTTCGAGCATTAGCGTACTCGAAACTGCTCGTTGCTCGAGAAAATGGCATCTCCCGCCGTTGTGATTTTTGGCGGTCAGAAACAGAGCCAATCACAAGCCAGGAGACTCTGCACTCCACCCAGCATGACGTGGTACCCTTACACGTCGATAGCAGTGGTTGGCTGGCCAGATCAGGTGACCCTGGAATAGACTAGCCCCTGCCCGCGCTGCTCGGATCATTCTCTGTCTGGATGCCGCTAGGGAGAGAGCTGCTGCTGGTCAGTGAAAGCGTTAGGGTGTTCTATTAGAATAGTGTTAGGCAGGAGTGATTCTACAAGAGCCCAACAGCCCTTCTTAGGGCTACAATAACGTTTTATTTTACTTTTTTTTTGTTTTCCTGTGGCTGGGCTTGCTGCCATTAGTAGTGCAGCTAGTACCATATTGTGAGTAATTTGCAGGGAGACTTGCTACCGTTGTGTTTAGCTCTTAGTGACACACATATCCACCTTAAACACCGAAGTGGGACAATTTATTAGGGGTTTGATTTGAATTAGGCACAGTCTGCTGATTTATTTTTTTTTACCTTTATTTCTTTTTATAGCTCAAATTCATCTTGGAAAGCAGTGTGCTTTCAGTGTAGGCTAGAAAATAGCCATAGGAGAACCCCAACGGCTTACTTAGGCCTACAATAGCGTTATATTTTCCTTTCTTTTGTTTGCTTGTGGCTGGGCTTGCTGGCATTAGTAGTGCAGCTAGTACCATATTGTGAGTAATTTGCAGGGAGACTTGCTACCGTTGTGTTTAGCTCTTAGTGACACGCATAGCCACCTTAAACACCGAAGTGGGGCAATTTATTAGGGGTTTGATTAGAATTAGGCAGGGTCTGCTGATTTATTTTTTTTTACCTTTATTTCTTTTTATAGCTCAAAGTCATCTTGCAAAGCAGTGTGCTGTCAGTGTAGGCTAGAAAATAGCCATAGGAGAACCCCAATGGCTTACTTAGGCCTACAATAGCGCTATATTTTCCTTTTTTTTGTTTGCTTGTGGCTGGGCTTGCTGGCATTAGTAGTGCAGCTAGTACCATATTGTGAGGAATTTGCTGGGAGACTTGCGACCGTTGTGTTTAGCTCTTAGTGACACGCATATCCACCTTAAACACCGAAGTGGGACAATTTATTAGGGGTTTGATTAGAATTAGGCAGAGTCTGCTGATTTATTTTTTTTTACCTTTATTTCTTTTTATAGCTCAAAGTCCTCTTGCAAAGCAGTGTGCTTTCAGTATAGGCTAGAAAATAGCCATAGGAGAACCCCAATGGCTTACTTAGGCCTACAATAGCGCTATATTTTCCTTTTTTTTTTGTTTGCTTGTGGCTGGGCTTGCTGGCATAAGTAGTGCAGCTAGTACCATATTGTGAGTAATTTGCAGGGAGACTTGCTACCGTTGTGTTTAGCTCTTAGTGACACACATATCCACCTTAAACACCGAAGTGGGACAATTCATTAGGGGTTTGATTAGAATTAGGCAGAGTCTGCTGATTTTTTTTTTTTTACCTTTATTTCTTTTTATTACTCAAAGTCATCAGGCACAGCACAAAATCCAGTTGTGTGCTGTCAGTGTAGGTTAGAAACTAGCCATAGCATCGTTTTGTTTAAAAGAAAAAATAAATAAAAATAAATAAACACAAAAAAAATAAAATTAAAGTTTATACTTTAATTTGGAAAATGTTTAACCCGAGGGCTAGGGGTAGAGGACGAGGGCGTGGACGTGGGTGTCCAACTACTGCAGGGGTCAGAGGCCGTGGTCCTGGGCGGGGTGAGACACCACAAGCTGATGAGGGAGCAGGGGAACGCCGCAGAGCTACACTCCCTAGGTTCATCATGTCTCAAGTTACTGGGACTCGTGGTAGAGCACTGTTGAGGCCAGAACAGTGAGAAGAGGTGATGTCGTGGATTGCGGACAATGCATCTAGCCATTTGTCCACCAGTCAGTCTTCCACACAGTCCACCCATGTCACCGAAATCAGCACTCCTCCAGCTCCTCCACCTCAGCCTCCTTACCCCCAGTCTGCTCCCTCCCAGCAAAATTTGGCATTTGAACCGGCGTACTCTGAGGAACTGTTTTCTGGACCCTTCCCACAGTCACAAACCACTTGTCCGCTTGCTGCTGAGCTATTTTCCGATACCCAGGTTTTCCACCGGTCGCAGTCTGTGGGTGATGATGACATTATTGACGTAGTGGAAGAAGTGTGTAAAGAGGTGTCGGATGATGAGGAGACACGGTTGTCAGACAGTGGTGAAGTTGTTGTCAGGGCAGGAAGTCCGAGGGGGGAGCAGACTGAGGGATCGGAGGATAATGAGGTGACAGACCCAAGCTGGGTTGATAGGCCGGGTGAACACAGTGCTTCTGAGACGGAGGCGAGTCCTATAGCAGAACAGGTTGGAAGAGGCAGTGGTGGGGCCAGACGGAGAGGCAGGGCCAGAGCTGGTGTGCAACCTGTGCCAAACCAGGATCAGCAGGGGTTCCACCACTACTAGCTTTACTACCACCAGTATGCGCAGGCATATGAATGCTAAACACCCCACTCAATGGCACCAAGCCCGTTCACCTCCGGCCGGGCACACCACTGCTCCTTCCCCTGTGTCATCTGCTAGTCAGCCCCCTGCCCAGGTCCCCGGCCCAAACACCTCCCATGCGAAAACCCCATCTTCGCCTCCACGATCCTCCACAGCATCCACCAGCGTTCAGCTCTCCATACCCCAGACGCTGGAGCGCAAAAGGAAGTATAGTGCAACCCACCCACACGCCCAAGCCCTCAACGTCCACATCTCCAAACTGCTTAGCCTGGAGATGCTGCCCTATAGGCTGGTAGAGACCAAGGCCTTTCGAAACCTCATGGCTGTGGCCGCCCCTCTTATTCGTTCCCCAGCCGCCACTACTTTTCCCGATGTGCCGTCCCAGCCCTGCACAAGCACGTGTCAGACAACATCATCCGTGCCCTGACCAACGCCGTTTCTGACAAGGTCCACCTGACCACGGACAGTGCTGCCGGGCAGGGCCACTATATATCGCTGATGGCACATTGGGTTAACTTGGTGGAGGCTGGGACCGAGTCTGACCCTGGGGCTGGTCATATACTGCTGACGCCGAGGATTGCGGGGCCTACCTCGGTACAGGTCTCAAAAGGCCTACTATGCCTCCTCCTCCTCCCACCCCTCCTCCACCTCCTTCCGAATTACCATCCGTGGGCATGGCGACATCAGTCGGTAGCTCTAGGCACAGCAGCAGTGCCATCACTAAGCGACAGCAGGCGGTGCTCAAACTGCTGAGCCTAGGCGATAAAAGGCACACCGCCCAAGAGCTATTACAGGGCATCACGGCACAGACTGATCTGTGGCTGGCACCGCTGAACCTGAAACCAGGCATGGTTGTGTGTGACAACGGCCGTAACCTGGTGGCGGCTCTGCAACTTGGCAAACTAACACATGTGCCATTCCTGGCCTATGTGTTAAATCTCATAGTTCAGCGTTTCCTCAAGACATACCCCAATCTGTCTGATTTGCTCACGAAGGTGCGCCGCATCTGTGCGCATTTCAGGAAGTCCAGCACAGATGCTGCCACTCTCAGGGCAGCGCAGCGCCGCCTCCAACTGCCCGCTCACCGACTGTTGTGCGATGTGCCCACGAGGTGGAATTCAACATAAACCATGTTATCCAGAGTTTACCAGCTGTGCAGAGCGATTGTAGACTGCCAGATGTCAACTTCCACCAGAACTGGTAGTCAGGTCAGTCAGCTTCCTCAAGTCTACAACGAGGATGTCTGATATCTGTCAGGTGCTGAGTAACTTTGAGGAGTCAACACAGATGGTCAGTGACGATGCCGCCATCATCAGCCTCACCATCCCGCTGCTTGGCCTGTTGAAAAACTCTCTGGTCAGCATGAAGTAGGAAGCCTTTCGCTCGTCACAAGAGACGGGGGAAGAAGATTCCCTTGTTGATAGCCAAAGCACCCTCAGGTCTGTTTCTCAGCGCATATCGGAGGAGGTGGAGGAGGATGAGGAGGAAGAGGAGGAGAATGTTGGCGAGACAAAAGAGGGGACCATTGTTCAATCCTTCACTGTTCAGCGTGTATGGGCAGAAGAAGAGGAGTTGGAGGAGTTGGAGGAGGAGGAAATGGACAGTCAGGCCAGTGAGGGGAGTGAATTCTTGCGCGTTGGGACTCTGGCGCATTTGGCAGATTTCATGCTAGGCTGCCTATCCCGTGACCCTCGCGTTCAAAGAATTTATTCCAGCACTGATTACTGGGTATTCACTCTCCTGGACCCACGGTACAAGCAAAATCTTTCCACTCTCATCCCTGGAGAGGAAAGGAGTGTGAGAATGCATGAATACCAGCAGGCCCTGGTGCACAAGCTGAAACAGTATTTCCCTTCTGACTGCGCTAGCGGCAGAGGGCGTACTTCTGCGGGACAAGTAGCGAGGGAGAGTAGGCGAGCAGGCAGCTTGTCCAGCACTGGCAGGGGCTACGCTTTACAAGGCCTTTGCCAGTTTTATGTCACCCCAGCAAGACACTGTCACCTGTCCCCAGTCTCAGCAGAGTAGGGCTGATCTTTACAGAAAGATGGTGAGGGAGTACGTAGCTGACCATACCATCGTCCTAAATGATCACACAGCTCCCTACAACTACTGGGTTTCAAAGCTGGACATGTGGCACGAACTGGCGCTGTACGCCTTGGAGGTTCTTGCCTGCCCTGCCGCTAGCGTGTTGTCCGAGCGGGTTTTCAGTGCAGCTGGTGGCATCATCACCGATAAGCGTACACGCCTGTCGACTGACAGCGCTGACAGGCTGACGCTTATCAAGATGAATAAAGCCTGGATTTCTCCGGATTTTCATTCTCCACCAGGTGAAAGAAGCTCAACCTGAATAATGTATGCACTCCTCCTCCTCATTGTCCTCCTTCTCCTCCTCTTTGTACACTAAAGCAGAGGAAACTGGCTATTTTTTGCAGGGGCCAACTGGCTCTGGCTATAGTACTCTATGTATTTAATTTTTCCGGAGGGCCACCTACCCGGTCCTCTGTTTTAAGCAATTTTTGGGAGTGCCACATACAGGCACTCAATCTATTTAATTTTTCTGGAGGACCACCTACCTGCTCCTCTGGTTTGAAAACTTTTTTGGACTGCCACATACAGGCACTCAATTTATTAAATTTTTCTGGAGGACCACCTACCTGCTCCTCTGGTTTGAAAACTTTTTTGGACTGCCACATACAGGCACTATCCAAATTAAATTGTCTCCATAGCAGCCTCCACATGTCGTCTTTTTAGCTGGCTTCACACGTTGTCTCCATTGCTACCTCCACACGTCATCGCCATAGCTGCCTCCAAAAGTCGTCCATATAGCTGCCTCCATACATGGTCTTCTTATCAAACGAACTGTGTCAGGCAGAATTTTGGGTTGTTTTCATGGATTCCACATCAAAGTTGTTAACTTTGTCGCCACCCTGCTGTGTTATCCACAAAATATACTGGCAAACTTTTATCATTTACCGATATTATTTCAGCGCTTCTTGCGCTTCTGTTTACATTCCCCTCACCCGCCATAACCCAAACTTATAAGAACGCTACTACACTTGATCTTATACAAAAGGTTCTTAGAAGTGCTGTTTGGGGAGTAGCCGAGAGACAGGGGCTTGGATAGGCGAAAGCTCGCCTGGCAACGGAGCGCCAGCTCCATCCCAAGATCCAACTAACATAGTTTTAACTGCAGCACCTTTAATCTACTACTAGTTCACTGCCTCCATACATGGTCCCCTTATCAAACGAGCTGTGTCAGGCAGAATTTTCAGGTGTTTCACCAGATACATAGTGGAACTCGGCCCATCTGTCGCCGCCATGCTGGAGACCTGAAGTTGCAATCATAGCAGCGCAATATGGATGCCCCATACTGTCGCTCTTAATCATGGAACCATTTCCGTAAAAACAATTAAAAATAGAACCACTATGCTATTCCATTATTCCTAGGTGAAATATTCAAACGACCCGGCCTGCTTTGAAAATTATAATTTTTTCAAAGTAAACGCTTCTGGCCCCCAGGACCATTTTGGGTGGGGAGGAGCCGAGAGACAGGGGCTTGGACAGGCGAAAGCTCGTCTGGCAGTGGACCGCCGGCTCCATCCCAAGATTAGGCAGCCTCAGAGGCATCCATGCATGCTGCCCCTGCTGTTTCCTGTCCATTTTGCCTCCACGATCCTCCACAGCGTCCACCAATGTCTCATTTCAACTCTCTATACCCCAGACGCTGGAGCACGAGAGGATATGCAGCACATCATCCCCTTATCAAACGAGCTGTGTCAGGCAGAATTTTCAGGTGTTTCACCAGATACATAGTGGAACTCGGCCCATCTGTCGCCGCCATGCTGGAGACCTGAAGTTGCAATCATAGCAGCGCAATATGAATGCCCCATACTGTCGCTCTTAATCATGGAAGTCGTCTCCATGGCTGCCTCCACATGTCGTCCCCTTATCAAAAGAGCTGTGTCAGGCTCATTTTTCGGGTGTTTCACCAGATACGTTATGGAACTTGGTCACTATGTCGCCACCATGCTGTGTTATTAACTAAATATACCGTCAACCTTTTGTTCACATAGGAAATCATTTCACCTCCTTTGGATATTTAGGGTATGTCGCCATGACACTCTCTAGCCTGCCACTGCTGCCGCTGACTCTGCATGCCATCCCCTATAGTGTCAGGATCAATTATTGCATGTTTTAGATGCTATCTAGCCTCATTCGGTCACTCTGTCATGGCCATGCTGTTGCCCATAATTTTGGCATAATGGTGCGATTAAGCAGCCTCAGAGGCATCCATGCATGCTGCCCCTGCTGTTTCCTGTCCATTTCCGTGGTGTTTCCATCCTTTTCTGAGGTTCCCAGGTGTTTGGCCAAGCTTCCCTGTGCAGAGCCTTGGTCCCCTTGAAAAATGCTCGAGTCTCCCATTGACTTCAATGGGGCTCGTTATTCGAGACGAGCACTCGAGCATCGGAAAAAGTTCGTCTCGAATAACGAGTACCCGAGCATTTTAGTGCTCGCTCATCTCTAGTTACAACCAACTATCACATATAATAAAAAGTAAATCACAATATTGTAAACTTTCCTTAGTAACACATAAATGTCTTGAGCTTATTCGTAGCACAAACGATCGTAATAAAATTATTTCTAAAATATATAAATACCTAAGAAACGATTATTCAGCACATATGAAACACAATTCACGTAATAAATGGGAAAAAGTAATTGGGAAGATGAACGAAAATGAATGGAGTGAAATACACAGGAACACTAAGAAAGGCTCCAGTAATTGGAACCATAAGCTTATACAATTTTTCTTTTTGCACCAACTATATTACATACCACTGGACTTACACAGAATGAGGATTAGGGAGAACTCGAACTGTTGGAAATGTCAAGCCGCAGAGGCAGACTTTATTCATTTGGCCTGGTTATGTCCAGGTATCAGAACTTACTGGGAAGAGATCTTTAAGAAGATCTCGACTACCCTTAAGATACCCTTGGAGCCAACTCTTACTACTGCTATCCCTGGTCTTTTGGACCAGGGTTTAGTTAAGAGACAATACGGTAATTTGATTATTAAACTAATGAATATTGCACTAATTTGTATAGCTCGCAAATGGGGCTCCAATGAATATCCAAAAATGGAAAGTTAGTACCATCTTTCCTGCCAAATCAAAAAAATATGAAGACATCCTTGTTAAGAATAGGGTATGGAGGCCTAAGGAAATACATACTGGGATAAATGGAGCTGAGAAATTAATCCTGGTGGAGCAGGGGTGGGGGTGGGAAGGGCTTTTTTGTTTTCTTTTTCTCTCTCTTTTTCCTTTTTTTTTTTTCTTTCTTTCTTATTCTTTTGTTCGGGTATCCAGCGGATTCTCAGAGGGAGGGTGAGGGAGGGATATCTGGTTTAAGATATACTTCTCACCTGACAAAGATGATAAAAGTTCAAGATAGTCTAATGGGAAAAACTATATGTTGACGCATTGGTGATATTTTGAAATTGTATTTCATCTATTGCACTTGGAAAATGTTGCTGGTTCTGTGTCCTAGTATTAATGTTTTTATTGTCTAAAAATATAATAAAGATTATCTCAAAAAAAAAAAAAGTTGGTGACCATGCTAATCTCAAACTCCACCACTGTTAATTCCGGCAATTGGTACCGGCAAAGTTGCCAGCATTTTAATTGGCTAAACTTTCTGTTCAGGGAGCAGGCAAGAAGTGACTTTTCCAGCTGTATTTAAACAGTAAACACTGGTTTAGTGTCCAGGTCTGGGATTGTAAGAATTTTGAAGGGTTCGCTGATCACTAGTCAGGAGGATATGGAACTGCCAGACCCTCATGACAAAGCACTTCACCCACTATCTGAGAGAGCAGAGCCTCTGCACTGTTTTCTCGTTCTCTTTCCTCAACCCCACATGAGTATCACTACAGGACTTAAAATGATGTCAAAAGCATGTGACTCATCACTGCTTACTGCATCATTGCAAGGTCCTTAAAGGGGTTTTCCTATGAAAGAAAATGATCAAATTTCAATCCCCTAGTGATGTTTACACAGTAAAGATCATTTTTAACCCCTTACAATTTAGCTCTGTTTTATTGCTGTTTTAGCTCCTTTCACTCAGTGATGGTCAGCGTACATATTCCATGAGATGCATATTACACATGACATACTCAGTTCTACTATATCTCACCTATAACACCTATTTACTAAGGTCACGCGGCCGCATTTACGTCAGGTTTTTCTGATGTTTTCAGGGATCATGGCGGGAATTGCACGCGGGGATTGCATGCGATCAGATTGTGCCGCAATTGTGCCAGCTTTCACGTGACACAAATCCAGGGCTGGCCGACGGACGACCTGACAGATTCGGACAACGTGCGGGATTTAACAAATCAATTTCTGTTGCATCCAATGCAATTACATACACCAGGAGGAAGATGGTGAACTTCAGTGGACCTCATCGGGGAAGCGACACATGCAGGAAATCGGGCAAATGATCTTCATGAATTGCAGCAGATGGGCATTATGGCAGACAACGCACCTCAGGGATCGCCCAGGGACCAGGTAAGTAAATGTGCCCCATACTGTCAGATCTGCTGTGCCTCCCCTGGATAAAGATTTTATCTGCCTGTAGTTTTACTCTCCTCATGTTCTGGCAGGAAGTCAGTGTGTGTGAGTTCAAGGGTGGGGACTAGAGGCAGAGGGAAGAGAGCAGAGAGAAGCTCAGTATCAGACAGAAGAGCATGATGTCTTCCCTGACCAGGACTGATAGAGACTGTTTTTTTGTTATTAACATTGAAAGGTTTAAAGGTGTGTTATTTTGCTATCCTGAGTACATTTTAAAAACTTGCCTTCGAGAGAATATTTAAAATATTGCATACTGCCAGAGGATGGGGCCAGAAAAGAAGTTTCAGCTGCGACACGATTTGAAGAAGAACTGTGTGTATGAGTGGGTTGTAGGAGTGATGAGTGTGTTTAAGTGAGTGATTGGATGTTTCAGACCTAAGTGAGTGAATGGATATAGTGTGTGAATAGATGTGTGTGCTGGGTTTGACCAACAGGGAATGTTTTTATTTAGTTTTAAAAATTTATTTTATCAAATACATTTTTTGGATGACTAGATCTGGGGTGTGCCTTATAGTCCAGAAAGATGTTATATTATATAGTGAATAACATAATATGAATTATAATATATAAAAGAGAGAGACCCCCATAATGAACTATAATTTGTACCGTGATCACCTGCAACCCCTGCAGGAAAATACACTAAAACGCATTTGCAATAGTTTATTGTGTGTACTGTTCTCTCAGCTTTCACTGTGCACTCCGAATGACTCATTTGCCTTATTTTCTTGGTTAGTATGGTCACAGAGATATGAAATTTATATAGGTTTTAATAGATTCCATTAACATTCCAATTTTTATTATTTGCAAAATAAAAAGTGGCAATTCAGACATTTGGGCGCTATTTTTTACTGTTACAGATTTTCAGAAATTACAGGCCCTGGAGTCTTGACAAGACTCTTTGCTGTCATGGCAATGAATCATTGCTCCCTGTACCACCAGCATTTACAAAACACCATTGGCTTTGTTGGCGGCATGTTACAGGTTAACAACTGCCATCAATGCCAGCACAGATTGTGGATGTTACTGGTGGGTGTTTGCTGCATAATGCACCAAATACTCAGTATGCTTGGAGAGGGCTCAGTCTGTGAGCCCTCTTCAAACATCCTTAATGGAACTGTGTACTAGTACGCCATGTAAAGGACATCTACCACCAAAATAAAGGATTGTAAACCAAGCACACTGACATACTGGTGTGTGCCCCCTCTGGCAGGATCCGCTCTTCTTGTAGCTTCTCATGCCCTTCTTTTAAAGAAAAAAAGGTTTAAAAAATTAGGCAAATGAGCCTGAAGGGCTCCAGGCGCCATTGTTATCTATGGATACAAGAGCCCCTCAGGTTCATTTGTGTAATTATTAAAACCTATTTTCTGTAAATCAAGCTAAAAGAAGCTACAACCTATCAATATATCAATTGAACATACCTAAGGCTCCCATAAAATGTCATCAAGTTTAATTATAATTATAATAATAAAATAATAAATAATAATACCACCCAATCTTTTTTAGGGCACTGAAGTACAATTATTGCTCTAAATAAAAGCATTAGAGAAAGGGACTTCGCATTGGGGACCCTTTCCTCAGTGCTAAGAATGGGAACCTGATGACATTTCCCCTATGTATGCAATTTTTTTACCTTCTTCTCTGTATCTTATAGAAAATAATGTGATAAATATTTTTTAGGTAAAATTATAAAATAGTATTATCTCCACTTCTAAAGATTAACATGACTAGTAAGTGTAATTAACATTAATCTTTTGGTTTTACACAATATTAACCAAATAGGATTACAATAAATGAAAGGTGTTTTCCATCTAATATTCTGATTATCGTAAAAGTTACATATAGTATTAGAGGATCAAAGACTTATAAACTCATGTAAGAGTCTTTATGTGACAGCCAGCGTCTAGATAATAATACAATTGTGAAATATGTAACTGTTGGGGAGATTCATGCGAGACCAGAAATGTAAGATAAAGGTTGGATTGTAAAAATATATTGAGGACATGTACACACATAAACACATAGGAGTCTTTTAGATTGTTGACTTTTTTCCATTAGACTTTTAAAAATAGCTTCAAATGTTGAGACATTTTGACCCTAAAGAATTAGATTTATTGATAAAATTGTTAGAATATATAACCACCATCTATTCGCGGTGGCTTAGTGGTTAGCCTTGCAGCACTAAGAACCTGGGTTCAAGTCCCAGGGTCAACATCTGCAAAGAGTTTGTATGTTCTCTCCGTATGTGCATTGGATTCCTCCAGGTCCTCTGGTTTCATCCCACACTCCAAAACACACTGGTAGTTTGATTAGATTGTGAGCCCCATTGCGGATAGGGACTGATTTGGCAAGCTCTGCAGCACTGCATAACCTGTGTGCGCTATATAAATAAAGGAATTATTAATTGTTATTATTATTCAGAGGGGGTCTTATTACTGAGACCTCCACTGATCAGTAGAACAATATGACATCAGCACTAGGTAAGAGCTTACTTTTCTGGGGCAGAGGACGCGCAACAGGACTAACTTCCTTACAGTTGTACGATTTTCTGAAATAAAATAATTATTTCCCTCTGATATTGTAATCACGTATATACATCATTATTCCATTCATACATACAATATATCATGCTTATTTGTGCATAATTTATTTTTAAACAAACATATGGTACCTATGTAGAAATCTATCTACATGTTGTTTCAAATGTTTATTACAACTACTTAAAGCAACAATAACAAAATAATAATAATTAGTGAAAGTATTCATTTTAACATTGACCTTACTGACCTTTAGAAGGAAATGCAAAGTACAGAAGGCATTTTCCTTTAATTTTCCTTAACACAGACAATGTAAGTGCATGTGTTTGGCATTATCAATAAAATGTTCCATTCAAATTATGTTTCTCAGAAAATGATAATTATGTTATGTTATAATTAAGATCCTTTGCAGAATGAGTTCTCAGAAAAAAACAACATTAGATGAATGGAAAATTATTTTATCACTAAGCCACTCAACAATCGAATATCCTATAAAATGAATGAATCTCACGAATGGATTCTCATACAATGGGTATAAGTATAAGTTATATTCTGTCCATTCAGTCTACTGCCATGCCACAATTAATGTGTATGAAGTATGGATTTTTTTTATTTATGTAAAGAAATGTAGTGAAAGTCTTGGCCATAAGTTTTGAGAATGACACAAATATTATATTTTCACATGATCTGTTGCTCTCTGGTTTTTATGTGTGTTTGTCAGTTGTTTTTATCACATACAGAAATACAAGTGCAATCATATTCATAGTATCATAGTATATAAGGCTGGAAGGAGACGCAAGTCCATCAAGTCCAACCTTCAAGAATTAAATAAATGTTTTATCCACATAACCTGTGATATTTTTTCTCTCCAGAAAGTCATCCAGGCCTCTCTTGAACATGTACATAGAGTTCGCCATAACAATCTCCTGCGGCAGAGAGTTCCATAGTCTCACTGCTCTTACAGTAAAGAACCTTTGTCTATGGTGATGGTAGAATCGCCTCTCCTCTAGGCGTAGAGGATGCCCCCTTGTTCTGGTCACAGGCCTAGGTATAAAAAGATCTTTGGAGAGATCCTTGTACTGTCCGTTCAGGTATTTGTACATTGTAATGAGGTCTCCCCTCAGTCGTCTTTTTTCTAAACTGAATAATCCCAAATTTTGTAATCTGTCATTGTATTCTAGTCCCCCCATTCCCCTAATAATCCTGGTTGCTCTCCTCTGCACCCGTTCCAGCTCTACTATATCCTTTTTATATACTGGTGCCCAAAACTGTACACAATATTCCATGTGTGGTCTGACCAGGGATTTGTATAAGGGCAGAACTATGTCTTTATCATGAGAATCTATTCCTCTCTTGATACATCCCATTATTTTATTTGCTTTAGCAGCAGCCGCCTGGCTCTGGTCACTAAAATTAAGTTTACCATCCACCAATACCCCCAAGTCCTTTTCAGCTTCAGTTTTACTAAGTAATTGACCGTTTAGAACATAATTATACTTTTTGTTTCCATGGCCCAAGTGCATAACTTTACATTTATCTACATTAAACCTCATCAACCATTTCTCTGCCCATCCCTCAAGCTTCCACAAATCCCTCTGTAATGCTAAACTATCGACCTCAGTATTTATTACTTTACACAGCTTAGTATCATCTGCAAATATTGAAACTTGACTGTGTAAACCCACTACAAGGTCATTAATAAAAATATTAAAAAGAAGTGGCCCTAATACTGACCCCTGTGGCACTCCACTGGTAACATCAACCCAATCTGAGAATGTGCCATTAATGACCACCCTCTGTTTTCTATCACTAAGCCAATTACTTACCCAGATACACAGATTTTCTCCTACTCCCAGCAGTCTCATTTTATATACCAACCTTTTATGTGGCACGGTGTCAAATGCCTTTGAAAAGTCCAGATATACAACATCCACAGCGTCCCCCAGATCCAGTCTTGAACTTACCTCCTCGTAGAAACCAATCAGATTAGTCTGACAGGACCGATCTCTCATAAACCCATGCTGACGCTGGGTTATAAGGTTGTGCACAGTGAGATACTCCAGGATAGCATCTCTAATAAACCCCTCAAATATTTTCCCCACCACAGCAGTTAGACTTACGGGTCTGTAGTTTCCAGGATCGCTATTTGATCCTTTTTTGTATATTGGTACCACATTTGCTATGCGCCATTCCTGTGGAACATAACCAGTCCTCAGTGAATCTTCAAATATTAAAAATAACGGTCTGTCTATCACCGTACATAATTCATGCAGAACCCGGGGGTGTATGCCATCTGGCCCCGGTGATTTATCTATCTTAGTGGTTGCGAGGCGGCGCCGTACCTCTTCCTGGGTTAAACTGTTGACATTATAAAAAGAATTTACATTATTCCTCATTATGTCTTCCACCAGGGGATTTTCCTGGGTAAAAACAGTTGAGAAGGCGACATTCAGTAGATTGGCCCTTTCCTCATCTCCTTCCACCATGACCCCCGTGTTATTTCTAAGGGGACCCACACTCTCTGTTTTTAGTTTCTTATCATTTATATACTTGAAAAATAATTTGGGATTATTTTTGCTCTCCCTGGCAATATTTCTCTCAGTCTCTATTTTTGCGGCCTTTATCTGCTTTTTACAGGATTTATTTTTCTCTCTATAATCTCTATATTATGAGTAACAAAAGCTTTTATTGACAGTTAGAATGAGTTAATGCAGCAAGTCAATATTTGCAGTGTTGACCCTTCTTCTTCAGGACCTCTGCAATTCTCCCTGGCAGCTCTCAATGAACTTCTGGGCCAAATCCTGACTGATAGCAGTCCATTCCTGCACAATCAATGCTTGCATTTTGTCACAATTTGTTGGTTTTTGTTTGTCCACCCGTCTCTTGCTGATTGACCACAAGTACTCAATGGGATTAAGATTTGGGGAGTTTCCACGCCATAGAACCAAAATCTCTATGTTTTGTTCCCTGAGCCATTTAGATGTTGCCTTTGCTTTATGGCAAGGTGCTCCATCATGCTGGAAAAGGCACAGTTGTCCATTCTTTATTCATGGATGTGTATTTAGGCAAGACTGTGAGAGAGCCGATTCCCTTGCCTGAGAAGCAAACCCACACATGAATGGTTGCAGAATGCTTTACAGTTGGTGGTATCGCTCAACTTGTCTTCTCCGAACAAGCTGTTTTCCAGATGTTCCAAACAATCGGAAAGGGGATTCATCAGAGTAAATGACTTTACCCCAGTCCTCAGCAGTCCACTCCCTGTACCTTTTTCAGAATATCTGTCTGTCCCTGATGTTTTTTTCTGGAGAGAAGTGGTTTCTTTGCTTCCCCCTTGATACCAGGCCTTGCTCCAAGAGTCTCCGCCTCACAGTGCGTGCAGAGGCACTCACACCTGCCTGCTGCCATTCCTGAGCAAGCGCTGTACTGCTAGTAGCCCGATCCCGAAGCTGAAACACTTTTAAGAGATGGTCCTGGCACTTGCTGGTCCTTTTTGGGTGCCCTAGAGCCTTTTTGGCAAAAATGGAACCTCTCTCCTTGAATTCCTTGATGATGCGATAGATTGTTGACTGAGGTGCAATCTTTCTAGCTGCGATACTCTTCCTTGTTAGGCCAGTTTTGTGCAGTGCAATGATGACTGTACTTGTTTCTTTAGAGATAACCATGGTTAACCGAATAGAAACAATAATGCCAAGCACCAGCCTCCTTTTAAAGTGTCCAGCGGTGTGATTCTTACTTAAGACAGGCCTGCAATGAAGTTGAAATGTGTTTTGGGGGAAAAAGTTCATTTTCTAGGTAAATATTGACTTTGCAATTAATTGCTGTTAAGCTGATCACTCTTCATAACATTCTGGAGTATATGCAAATTGTCATTATAAAACCTGATGCAGTAGACTGAAAAAATTAACATTTGTATCATTCTCAAAACTTTTGGCCATTACTGTATTATTTTCAGCAGTGCATGAGAACTATTATGTAAATATTACATCACTATTACTGGGGGGGAGTTCAGATATAGATTTGTGAATATTGAGGTTTCAATAACTTTCACGTTACGCATCTGATCATCAAACAAGCATTGACGTCATTTAAGTCTTATACCGTTTATAACATAAGGTTTCCATTATGAAATTTCAGTAAGGAAAAAGATGATTTATGATGTACAAATCAAGGCAATAACTTCATGGATATCATGTGGCAGGGAACAAGAAAAAGTTAATAAATTAATATCATATTGGAAAAAAATTAAAGATCACATTTTATATAGAGAATATGAGAAGAAGTGCTCTGACATGTCCATATATGTAGGATAAGAGTTGTAATACTTTGCAGTACTAAACACTAATACCAAACAGGAGAATATTGATGTGATATACAAGATACAAGCAGTTGTATTGTAGAATTAATGGTGCTGTGATGTGCCCATACTTGAGGGGTTGTTCATTTTAACTCATGTTTTTGTCATGTGTGGGGGGTCAGGATATTAGGTTATATACCAATATACATCTATTATATGAATAGATGTATATTGAATATTATAATAAGGTCCTGGTAGGGTGATTGTTCATGGATATATAGAGATCACATGACCCTCCATCTGGGACCATTTTAGAGGACAGGAATATCTGGCTGATGAGGTAAGAGCCAGGAGATTTCATGTCACATCTCAAGAAAGGAGAGCAGAACTATTAATAGATAGTATATTGGTAAATTACCTAATATCCTGCCCCCCTCCCCAGACTTTCACACACATTGCAGGAACATAAAGTAAAGTGGCCATCCCCTTTAACTCTATCTGCACCCAGAAAATGCAAACAAATGATGTTGGGGTTGTCAGGGGCCCCTGCTGTCATACATCCTGGTTTACAGGTGTACATTAGAAAAAGAAGAAACAAGAAGAATATAAAGTATTATGTGTAACATGCTGACATTTCTCAGTATTTCCACATTACAGCAGCAGAACATTACAAGGTACACAATGTTGTCATGACATTAACCCGTTAATACTCCACTGAGCCAATTCCAGTTCATCTCTTCACCAGAGCCGAGCTAACATCGGAATGGCCAGGTGTCAGCGGTCGGACCGAGCTCCGATCACAGGTATTAACCCTTTAAATGCCATGGTCACCATAGCATTTAAATGGCTGCAGGGGGATTCCCTGTTTGATCAGCGCCCCTTTACAGTGTTGTCAATCATTGCTTTGGAAACCCTGGGGGTCTAAACTAAGACCCCAGAGCTGTCCATAGTAAATCCCTGTAAGGTCCTTTTACAAACAAGACCTTACAGGCAGCTAGTACATCAGTACATCAGTATTGCAGGGTATTATAAGGAACAAGAGATCGAACGATTGCTTGTTCATGTCCCATAGTGGACAAATAAAAAAGTAAAAAAAAAGGTGAAAAAAAGGTTTAACTAAAAATGAATTAATAAACTAATAAATGAATCAAAAAACCTCAAAGCCCCCGTTACACATTACACTTACATATACATTAAAAAAGTGAAAATCACCAATAAAACCCCACATATGTAGTATCATAACCTCCCTAATAACTAGTACAATTAAACAAAATCATTATTATACCCGAACAATGAACACTGTAAAAAAATGTTAAAAACCCACCAAAAATTATTATTCAATTAATTCATTATTTTTTTCAACTAATTTGCCCTACATAAAATGTAATAGTAAGTGATCAAAAAACTGTATCAATACAAAAATTATACTGTTGTAAAGTACAACATGTCCCACAAAAAAAGCTCTCATTCAGCTATGTAGAGCAAAAATAGTTATGCTACTTGGAAAATGGAGATGCAAAAATTAAAGATTTTTTCCCCACATTAGGTTTTATTGTACAAAATTAGTGAAACATAAGCAAGAATATAGAAATTTGTTATTGTGGTATTCATACTGATCCGTTGAATAAATGTAACATATCACTATATGGGGAACAAAACTGGCTAATGCATGGCCCTCCTTCCTTTCTGTGCCTTGCTGTGTGCCACTACAACAATTAACGTCCACATTTGGAGTGTCTCCATACTTGGGAGAAATTGCATAACAAATTTTAAAGGGGTTGTCCGAGTTTTGAAAAAAAAATATATGTGTCCGGGAGCGGGTTGCCTAAAACAATAAAGCTGTACTTACCTTCCGGTGCCCTCCCGTATCCAGCGCTGCTGTCTCTCCGGTCTGGGCGCCATGTAAACAAACATGGCCGCCGGAGCAGCTCTGCATTCAGCTTCCGGCTGGACACGACAACCTTCCGGGCCCCCATACACAATAATGTGTATAGGGACGGATAGGCGTACCCAGCCACGGCCGCCCGGAAGCTGAATGCAGCGCTGCTCCGGCGGCCATGTTTGCTTACATGGCACGTGGACCGGAGCGACAGCAGCGCTGGATACAGGAGGGCACCGGAAGGTAAGTTTATTATTTTAGTCAGCCCGCTCCCGGCCACATATTTTTTTTTTTTTAAACTCGGACAACCCCTTTAAGATGGGCTTTCTCTTTTCATCTTTTGAGAATGTAAACATTTTAGGGCTAAATGAATGCATTACCAACACAATCGGGCCATTCTAAATTTCGCCCCTATTTTGATTTAATTACTATGAAGATCTTAAGGGGTTAACAATCTTCCTAAAAGATGTTTCTGCACTCCTGTTTGAGGGGTGCAGACTTGAAATGGGTTGATATATAAGGGCTTTCTAATATCATTTAATTATTATTAAATTATTATTAATTATCAAAATGTAAATGAGACATATGGGAAATGTTAATCAGCAACTAATTTAGGTGGTAAAACTATCTGCCTGTAAACTAGATATTTTAACATTTTTAAAATGGCATCTTTTTTAAATAATTCATCATTTTTATACATTATTTTTTATAAATAAAAGCAAAACTTATCAGCCAAAAGTTTACCACTGAAATATAGTGCAACATGTGATGAAAAGACCATCTCAAAATTGCTTTGATAAGTAACAGTGTTCAAAAGTTATAACCATATAAAGTGATGCCTTAAGCTATAAATTGACTGTGTCCTGAAGGGGTTAATCATTCTACTGGTGGCTCCATCTGTATTTGAAGTTATCCTTTTTGTGTCCTTTGTGGTGCTATGTGATTCTCCACCTCAATGGGTATATGAGTAGAGTCAGTCTCCTTATGCCTTCCCAGAATTCATAGAAAAACTGGCTTCCTGTCCACAAATAAGAAGCTTTGTTGATCTGACTCATCTGTTGGCTGAGGTTGCATCAAATGGACGAGTCGGATAAACACTGGTAAGAAAATATTAACACATATAATAAATTATATAAAGCTGCTTGGTTACACAGGTATTGATATAACAGGTCTTACCTATGTGCATTGGTGACGGTAAAAAGGTCCATATACAAAAATCTCAATGTGCAATTTAGTCAAGAATTGACATTTGGTACTTGTCGTTCTGTGGATGTAAAGATCTGCATGTGACTACACAGTTTCTCAGCATCTCATGCATTTTTAATTTGTTTAGAAGTATTAAATTTTAATTTTGTACACTGTATTATCTGTGTATACTAAATTTATTGCATTCAATCTAATGGGATTGTGCCATTATTACATTTTTTTTAGATGTATAACCTTGTATTTAGTGTTCAATTTGGATGCCTAGAGCCCACAAGTAAAAATCTGTTTTTGGGACCCAGCAATGTACAGCTATATGTACATATTACCCAAAAGCCATTTGTAATTTCCTTCCCTTACCTTTGATCTTCAGAACCCACGTTACCATTTGCTGGTTTCTTTCTTGATGTTGGTTCTGTGAGCTAAAAATACATGCCCACATAGCATTAGGCCACAGGTGGCAGCAAGATTACCGTGGCTTTAAAGCACAATTTAGATGGGAGATTGTAGGGAGGAATTATGCTCGTTGGCTTAATAATGCATCTAAATGTAATACATGTCATCCAATGATTCTATACATTGAGGAGTTTGTTACATTGTATATACTTAGAACCCTATGAAAAGATTGGTAGTCAAGATCCACGGATAGTACTCTGTGCCTGGGGGCCTTCCAGTGGATCCACCTGTTCACCCGTAGGCCAGTCCGATCCTGCCAGTATCATGTTAAGCCTACAACCATCTGACACTTTAGAAAGGTCATTATAATATGTTATTTTGCCAGCAACATAAGTAATGAATTTACCCTGATGTTTTTCTGTAATGGAATTATTGAGGTATGTCTTTGTATATTTAACCGATTCATCATTAAAATCACAATCATTTGTCAATGTTTCCATGTGTAAAGCATGGCCGTTTACTGTTTTACTTTATTGCAGGTGACACTGTGAAACCAAAATGTATTATGCTTTATTGCTTTCCTTGTGTTGTGATGCTTCTATTAGCTGATGATGCATTACAACAAGAAGCAGGTGTGTGGATACTGGCCAAGGCCATGAAGTGGGAAGCTCCTTTTAATCATCTCTGTCAAATACGATAAGATGGCAGATAGTGACAGCTCCTTTAAGAATCTGACATTCCTAAAATATTTCAGTCAACTATAATTGTCTGTTACAAAGGTTTACACTGAATCATTCATGTGAATATGTGTCTGATAAGGAACAAAAATACCTTATATACTAGAGTATAAGCCTAGTTTTTCAGCACAAAATTTGTGCTCAAAAACCCTAACTCGGCTTATACTCGAGTCAACTAAAAAAATAAAGACAAAACTCACCTCTGTTACGTCACCCGTAGGTCCTCTTCTGTCTGAGACAGTCTTAGACAGAAGAGGACCTATGGGGGATGTCGGAAAGATGAGTACAGTGTTATTTTTTTTCCTACTACAGGGGCTGGGCAGGCTGTATGCTACAGGGGCTGGCAGACTATATACTGGGAGGCTGTAACCAATGCATTTCCCACCCTCGGCTTATACTCGAGTCAATAGGTTTTCCCAGTTTTTTGTGTTGAAATTAGGGGTCTCGGCTTATACTCGGGTCGGCTTATACTCGAGTATATACGGTATTAGAATGTATTTTTTATATATGATGCAAAAATCTATTAAAAAAATATAATGCGTCTTACTAAAAAGGTTAATTTATAGGGTTAAATGAAAGACTTAAAGTAGAGATTGCAAAAAATAATAAATCTCAAATGTTTATGGGTCTCATCACACACTCCTTTTAGGAAATAAATGTTTAGCTTTTACATCTATGGCCATAGCAGGAGAAAGTAGAGCAAACTGTGTGAAAATGTAAAGACAATCTTTATTCATACTTGATGTCATCTTTCTAAACACACGCATAAGCTTAGTTGTACACAAGCACATGAGTGAGTAGATGTATTTATGTGCCATCATCTTTAGGTTTTTTAGTTGAGTGCTGTTTTTCATTAGGTACATTATATAGCTGGATGCCATTAACATATGATGTCACTCAATAACAATTTAAAGGAATGAGGTAACTGGTTGACCATTCAGAACTTCATCTGTCCCCATACATTAAAGTTATATCCAGAGTCATACAACAGAAAGTTTTACTGCAAAAATATAAATAGAAAGTAAATCTAAAACCAGTAAGGATGTTTCTTTGAAAACACACTGGGGCACATTTACTTACATTCCCACTCAGTCCGAATCAGTTGGATCGTCGGACGGCAAGCCCCCTAAATTGTGTTGCATGAAAGCCAGCGCAGCTGCGCCAAAAATGGGTCGCGTGTGGCAAAATCCTGGTGCAGACACTTCTTAAATACTTGTGCAAGTTTTGTAATCCCCGAAAAAACTGTGTCTCAGTGGTAATTATAATGTTGCATTATATTATTGCTGCATTTTTTAGATTTTAGCTTTCATATATGTTTTTATTTTCTTTATTTGTGTTGATTTTGCTCTTCTGTCCTAAACCAATGCTTAATTTCTATAGTCTCCGCCATTCCTTTTTCCAGCTTTACCATGCCTGCTTAAAACAATTATGTGTGAAATATAGGCTCCAGGGTTACTAGGTATGTGTGTGTCTGATGAATATTAGACTGTAAAACTACATATAAAAACAAAACAAAAACATATTGTTGTCAACTGTTTTAAATCAAGCAATATTGTATGTTTCCTCACTTTGATGTGGTGTATTCTACATAACAGAACACAAGCACAGCAGGTAAACTATACCATGATGTAAGAGTACCCTAGATATTTTTAAAATTAAACACATGGGTAATTTTAAACTCAAAGAATGAGGACATGATTAAAAAAACAACTACAATGTATTAGCAGACAATTATTCCTTTACAAAGTCCATATTTAATCAAGTCTTAATAACAGCAATATGGGCTTGACTAGAATGTGTTTGAACCATGTACATGGTAGTAGGTCAAGTGACATGAGGACTACAGGATATCAGAGGCAATGCAAGGCTTATCCAGGAATAGTCAAAGAGAATCCAATTCTTGCTTCTTTATTGAATCTTTATACAAATGCATCACACCCAGTGCGGTTTGACAGTATGCGAGGGCAGCCATAGGCTAGGACAGTGATGGTGAACCTTTTAGAGATCGAGTGCCCAAAGTGAAACTCAAAAACCACTAGCTTTTCTCAAAGTGCCAACACAGCAATTTAGGCAGTAACAAACTTATTGCTACCGGAATCTTTGAGCTCCAATCCAACACCTTTTCACTCTTTGGACAGGACCAAGCAGCACAGGATGGGTCACTTTACAATAGCAGGGCACTACTTTGACTACCTGAGACTGCAGGAAGATGCCATGTCTGGCAAACTCTGTGCCTGGGAGACAGCCCGTGTGCCCGCAGAGATGCCTCTGAGTGCCATCTCTGGCACCAGATGGCAGCAAGGCCTCAGAAGGCACAGGAGCCTTTGTCATATGATAGGTCTCTTCCACAGGCTTCTCGGCCAGCAAAGTGAATCAAGAAGAGGGCTTGGCCACGTGACAGTAAAGGTTGTCCTGGTGAACTCCCAGTGTAGGTAACAAATCTCTGGCAGATGGTAATCAAAGAGATCCATGATGCCAGCAACAGGTCAGGGAAAATTTCTTGGCAAAAAGGTACCGCAGCCTGGACCAGTGGTCAGCTTGGCTGGCAAGAATCTCAGGTGAGCTGGGTCGGCTCTGCTGCTTTAGCAGCACAACAATGATCAGTGCAGTGTAAATGCACATCTAAGAAGTGAGACAGGACTAAAGTGACCAAAGATCCAGAGCCCTTGACACAGACCATATTTCTAGGTATGGGCTGTCTAAACTCTCCAAGGTGCCAGCCAATGAGATGCCTGCCAATCCTCAGGGAGGTTACATTTCATTAAAAAATAAAATACAAATAACATTTAACCATTTTGTTAACAGGCATACAAATATGACACAAGTAATTCTTTATGCCAGTCATGGCACATAGCCTGTCACCCATCTGATATAACTAAACCCACTTTTTCAGGATAAAATAAGTTAGCAGTACTGTTTGGCTGGATTTTGGCAAGGTTCAGTAAAGTTCTGCAAGAAACTTCTGACCTTTGTCTATTAGACATCAATTAAGTCAGAAGGGAACAAATCAGCTTGACTCATCTCTCTCTCCCTGTGATTCCTTACAGGACATTTGCATATAGCCTTTACAGTGTTTTCTCTACACAATGCTCTCTCGGAATATAGAAAGACATAATTTCTATGACACCTATTTGATATTTTAGGTCACTCCTGGGATGGGCTCATGCAGAACTTCTTTCACTGATGGGCTGCACTTTTAAAACATTTTCCTGAAGAGAAGATGCTACTATCAGCATTTGGTTGATATGACTATGGCACTGACATTATGTGTGCACAAGGACTTCGTGCCAGGCCAGTTCTAGTGCAACACTCTGTGAAAGTGTCATAATCGGTGGTGTCCTGGCTACTCTACCTGTTTGTGCTCTTTATAAATATATAAAGGACCATATAGTAGTCCTAGTGGTAATATAACCTGGTATGGAACAAAACTTGGGCAGAGCAAAACATTTTGTTTACTAACCCCCCTCCACATCTGTGTGATTTAACTAAGTTTATTTAGACAGTGTTTCTGCTTTCTCTTTGATGCATGTAAATTTACATGTAGATTTATTCTGTATGTAAACTAAATAAGGGTGCCATAGGTTAAAAATCGGCCTGAATTAAGATTGAAGCGCCTGATTTTTAGACATCTTTGGCAAGCAAATATTGCTCTAAATCTTATAAACATATCAAAACATGATCTTAGCTTTGTAGTCAAGAACTAGATATATGCTATAATAACCTCTCACGACATACTTTAGAAAATTTGACTATGGTTAGCAAAACAACAGACATAATTCTTACAAATCTATACAGTAACTTCAAACACCATATGCTGCAAATGCATCATGGATCATATGCAGCTGTTAGACGTTATCAGATTGTCCTTAGAGAATGACTTCCTCTTGTCTGAGGAATAAATTACTCGCTAGAATATAAAGAACTGCAATGTCGAAGCTATAGGACAAATAAATGCCATCACTAACTTTACACAGGAAGGAAGGCCCGTGTTTGCTTTCATTCTGCAATTAAACACAATGGTGAGAGCTTACAAGCTTTTGTTTTTCCAAGAGCTCGTCTCGTGACCATAATGAGCAGACTTCTCAAATCACAATGGGAAAGCAACAATAATTTTAGGCCAAAATTAAATACAATAGATCCTGTGAGATGAACACAAGGAAGCGAAAGGTTTAGGATCACTGCTAATTTATTTTTAATTTAATAATATTAAATTGAATAACAATAAGCACATTTAATATACGGTAATCATGCTGTTACTAATTTTTCAGTAGAGTAAGAGATCAAATACAGGCAGTCCCCGGGTTACATACAAGATAGGGTCCGGAGGTTTGTTCTTAAGTTGAATTTGTATGTAAGTCGAAACTGTATATTTTATAATTGTAGATCCAGACAAAAAATTTTTTGGCCCCAGTGACAATTGGTGTTTAAGCATTTTTTGCTGTAATGGGACCAAGGATTATCAATAAAACTTAATTACAGACACCTTACAGCTGATTATTGCAGTCTGGGACTATAGTAAAGCATTCAGAAAGCTTCACCAGAGGTCAGAGAGGTCTGTCTGTAACTATGGGTTGTCTGTTAGTCGGGTGTTCCTAAGTAAGCGAACCGCCTGTATATTTTTGCTAAACATTTTTCCTGCTGAAATCCATTCAATGTTCAATGCTATTTATCTGGCAATCTAGCATTACTGAATAAATGTATTCCTTATAACAGTTATATATCTATATAGTCATGAGAAAAAGAAAATACACCCTCTTTGAATTTGAAAAATGATTTCAATTATTTAACAAAAACTTTGCCAAAATTCTGAAGCAATGTATAATGATAAGTAAGTGTGAAGCTTTGGCATTTTACCTGTAGGGAGTATTAACACAATGCCAAGGAGGAAATACATTACCAATATTTATGTTGCCTATCAAACTGGGAAGGTTTATAAGAGGATGTTCAAATAACTTGAAGTCCATTATTGCACAGGGAAAAAGGTAATTCACAAGAAGAAAATAATCAATGCTATCAAAAGAAATTTTGAGCATTTTTGAATAATTCTATGTTATTGTAGTTCTTGTAATTCTATGTAATTGTAGTCCATTAGAGAGCTGTGCATACACAAATGCCCACAACCTCAATATATAGAAACATCACTGTAAACAAAGATAGACCAGAATACCTCTAGGATTATATGTAAGACATTTTTGCTAAATAAATAATGATACAGACATTATGGGGGTCATTTACTAAGGGCCCGAATCGCGTTTTCCCGACGTGTTACCCGAATATTTCCGATTTGCGCCGCTTGTACATGAATTGCCCCGGGTTTTTGGCGCACGCGATCGGATTGTGGCGCATCGGGGCCGGCATGCGCGCGACAGAAATCGGGGGGGCGTGGCCGAACGAAAACCCGACGTATTCGGAAAAACCGCCGCATTTAAAATCCGAAAATGTGTCGCTTGGGGAGCGCTCACCTTCACCTTCTATGGGATGGTGCATTCCGGGGCGTTAAGATTATTTTCGGCGCTGCAGCGCCACCTGGTGGACGGCGGAGGAACTACCATCTTAAATCCCAGCCGGACCCGAATCCTGTGCAGAGAACGCGCCGCTGGATCGCGAATGGGCCGGGTAAGTAAATGTGCCCCTATGTGTTATGTTTTTATTCACTTAAGACTATGGGGGATATTTATCATACACCGGTCCATGTGTGTCAGTTGAAGCCTCTTAATGTATGCTGTCCAGTGTTTATTTCTACGCCATGGCTATGTGAGCCCATGGGCAGCTGGCTATAGGCAGTGGCAGGAGCAGACCTGCAGGCTTGAGATGTGATGACTTATTTCGGGCACAGGAAGTGCAGGAACACACAAAGTCTTGTAGATCCTTGATCAGAGCTGACCACCAGTAGAAATGAGAGATGAGAGTTGAGAGTGACAGATCTCTGCACCCCATGGATGCCCAGCCACACGAAAGCAATGTGCCCAAGATAGTATCCTTTTCCGAAGAGCAGGTTGGACAAAGGTCTTGCCAGGAAGAATTTGCCGTAGATCCAACAACAAGTCATTCAGGAGGAACAATATGTCAAGGAGCTGGTTCGTCCTCACGAGAGTGGGCATCGGTTTTGACATTCTTCTCATCTGGATGAAAATGAATCAGGAAGTTGAAGCAAGAGAAAAAGAGGGACCAACGAGCCTGTTGTGGATTGAGACATTGAGCGGTCTGGAGATACAGGAGATTTTTGTGGTCAGTATAGATACAGAAGAACTACTCACCTATGGAGTATTTCTGCAGCTCAGAATGTTTCTGAGAAGAAGCGGCAAGTGAGACTTCGGCCTTTGGGCCCTTTCAGGGTGAGAACGGCACCAGCTCCTACCAAGGAGGCATCTACCTCTAGCAGGAATGGTTTCTCCATATCAGGCCGATTGAGTATAGCAGCAGAGGCAAAGGCAGACTTCAGCTTGGAGAAAGCTCCTTCAGGGGCTGGAGGCCAGAGCTTAGGATGGGTGTTTTAGGATGGGTCAGCGACACAATGGGAGACACAAGAGAGACAAAATGCAGTATGAACTGCCGATAGTAATTGGCGAAGCCTAGGAATCGCTGAATGGCATGAAGTTCCACTGGGCGAAGCCACTGAAGTACCACAGACAATACAGTGATTACTGTGGGGTTGTATATAATGATTGCTGGGGGAGCTGTATATAGTGGTTGCTGGGAGAGCTGTATACAGTGATTACTGGGGGCTGTATACAGTAGTTACTGGAGGCTGTATATAATTTATTGCTGGGGCTGTATATAGATTTCTAGGAGCTGTATATATAGATTACTGTGGGCCGCATATAGTGATTACTGGGGGGCTGTATATAGTGATTACTGGGGGCTGTATACAGTGATTGCTGGTGGGGTCTGTATATAGTGATTACTGAGGGTTCTATATAGTGATTGCTGGGGGAGCTGTATATATTTATTGCTGGGGGAGCTGTATATAGTGATTACTGGTGGGGGGCTATATATAGAAATTGCTGGGGGAGCTGTATATAGTGGTTGCTGGGGGAACTGTAAATAGTGATTACTGGGAACTGTATACAGTAGTTACTGGAGGCTGTATATATTTATTGCTGGGGCTGTATATATAGATTTCTGGGACATGTATATAGTGATTACTGGGGGCTGCATATAGTGATTACTGGGGGCTGTATACAGTGATTGCTGGGGGCTGTATATAGTGATTGCTGGGGGACTGTATATAGTGATTACTGGGAGCTGTATGTATTTATTGCTGGGGGGCTGCATATAGTGAATACTGAGAGCTGTATATAGTTATAGAGGGCTGAGAATAGTTATTGGTGGGGATTTCTGTTCCCTGTCTGGACTACATTCAATGGGGGCTTCCACCAGATTTTGTGCACAGGGGCCCCCACCAACCTTAATTCAGCCCTGCAGGTAGGTGACATAGCTGCAATGTGTTCTGCTATTCTGACCTTTAGTTTGTGCATTGTGCAACCTATGTACTGTACATTGCATGTGGTGCAACTGATGATATATACTACATGGTCTAAATTGCAGTTTAAAAAAAATATTATGGGATCCACTTGTTTGTTGATGAGAAGAAATGTTTCGTACTCTCTGTATACTTACATACATTACATCTTGTGCTTCCGCACTTGTAGCTTCCCTCCGTATGTAGCCATGTTTTATTCATATTTTGTTTACAAAATTGGTTGGGCGCTAATATGGAACCAATGGTTCTGGTGTTTTTGAAAACAAAACGACATCCATTTTGCAATATATTAGATAGTTGCTTATCCTGATATTTTATCCAGATGTTTTTTATGATTCTCAGGATGTCATTGTATTGTCTATTATAGACTATGCTGCAAGTGACAACATTGTCCTTTTTTAACATGTGTTTTGATTCTTCACATTTATTCATATGTAGCATTTCTGTCCTAGGTTTGTCCCTGACCCCTGTGTAAATTCTGCTGACATCATGTTTATTATAACCTCTACTCAGTAATCTATTAGACATAAATTTGGAGGTAACGTGTACATGAATTTTAGATTACACCCCAGTTTGTAGATTATTTAAGTCATAACAGTTTTAATCTAAAATTCACATACACATATTTTCAGAAGGAAATTCCTTTCCTGGACGTACTATTGTCAGGAAACATTACGACATGTAAAGTAGAAACCAACTTATGTAGAAAACCAGTCACAGGTGACACCTTACTTCATGCCATGTCATCTCACCCACCCCATGTAATACAAAATCTGCCTAAAGAAGAATTTATTAATCCTAGAAGAATCTGTTCCACAAACGCCATGTTTAACAATACCTCCAAATATATAGAATTAGAGTAGAGGTTATAATAAACATGATGTCACCAGAATTTACACAGGGGTCAGGGACAAACCTAGGACAGAAATGCTACATATGAATAAACATGAAGAATCAAAACATACGGTAAAAAATTACAATGTTGTCATTTTCATCACAGTCTATAATAGACAATATCAGGATAAGCAACTATCTGATATATTGCAAAATGGGTGTCACTTTGTTTCCAAAAAAGCCAGAATCATTGGCTCCATCTTAGCACCCAACCAATTTTGTACACAAAATATGAGTAAAACATGGCTACATACAGAGGGAAGCTACAAGTGCAGAGGCACGAGATGTAATGTATGCAAGTATATAGAGAGTACAAAGCATTTCTTCTCATCTAACAAACAAAGGTATTCCATTAAAAAAAATGTAAAACTGCAATTCAGACCATGTAGTGTATATCATCAAATGCACAACATGTGATGTACAGTACATAGGTTGCACAATACACAAACTAAAGGTCCGAATATCAGAACACATTGCACCTAACTGTATGCTTTCCACTGCTATCTCGGGTGCTTCAAAGGAAATTCATTCAGGAAACACTGCTTTCTTACATGTTATCCCCATTGAACGAGTAGACAAGCCTAAAAGAGGAGGGACTGGATGAAAAAACTAAGATCTAGAGAAGAATATTGGATCCTAACATTGAACACAGGGGAGGAGAACACCTTCCCTCTCTCCAGCTCACAAGACACAGGGAGAAATGCCTTCTCTTCTCCCTCGCCTAGCCTACCACAAGAGCTTAAACCCACCATAATACAGGAGAGCAGAGGACAGGAGAATAGGCTTGTAGGAGAGACATCTCACCACTCAGATGCCCAATCACAAAGACCTCCTCCTCTCATAACTCTGCTTTATAAGCCCCAATAGGCTATGGCCCTGCGTGCACACCACCAACAACCCCCTGTTATCTTTCTGATACAGCCTCACAGCAATCGCCACCATTCCATAATCCTCTTTGGCTATATATCCAATGTCTTCCGAGGAAGCAAGATTTTAGAGAGCTAATTACAGAAGTCAAAGAAGCTTGCAGGCAAGAAATTGCAGCAGTACGCCATGATGTAAAGCTAGTAGCACAAAGAGTGGATGTTTTGGAGGATGATCACAATGAGGCCAGAGCAGTAGTGTCGACACTGCAAACTCAAGTTATCTCCCAAGCTTTAACCATCAGAGATTTTCACCGCCATATCGAGGACTTGGACAACAGAGGTCGCCGGCACAATATCAGAGTCCGGGGAATCCTGGAACAGCAGGGAGAGGAGAACGTCTATAAATACTTGCAGCAGCTGTTTAATCTGATTCTAGATAGGCCATCGGATAACCCAAATAAAATGGACAGAGCACATAGGGCACTTAGGCCAAAAACCAGCGGCCCCCGTGAGACGTGATTTGCCATATTACAGATTTTGCAGTTAAAGAGATTATGAAACGATCTTGATTGCTAAAAACAGTGACTTTCTTGGGATCACGTGATCAGCTGTTTCAAGACCTATCCTGGATCACGCTCCAACAGTGCCGGGCCTTGAAACCACTCCTGGACTTGCCGAGAGATCAAGGTATACCCTATCATTGGGGATTCCCCTTTAGCCTTACGGCTAGAAGAGAAGGCCGTTCAGCCACCCTACGTTTCCCTGAAGAGCTACAAAACTTATGTGACCAACTCCAGATTGCTCCGCTAGAGTTGCCGGACTGGCTGAAACTACCAACTTCAATTGACCTGCCGCAAACGTGGCAGCCGGTTCGCCCTTCAAAAAAGAGGCAACGGTCTTCTGAACTGGAACAAAAAAAACCCTTGTCCGGACGATAAGTACTGGGAATGACACTAAACATAATATACCTTCTCCTCTTTACCTTTCCTCCTCCCTCTCATTTCTTTCTGCAGAACTCTGAATGGGATTACACACTTAATTGTTGATCCTACAGTTTAAAATATGCAGTTATGCTTCTCCTAATCCCTTCATTCCCAGGCCTATATGGGTGACGGGGGACTTGGTACCAAGACTTAGGGATGCACCTCCAATTTGTCCAATATGATTTACTATCAAACAAGTTTCTTCCATTACTTTTTGTGCCTCTGCACCGCTACGGTATCTTGGTACACAACTCCCCCTACAGTGAATCCCTTAGAGCATGCTCGCTCCACTGGATTGGAGCAGATTCACTGTATATCCTTACTATCAGTCCGCAGAGGGATTCACGGCGAGAAAAGTCGTAAAATGCTCTCGCTGATTCAAATTGACGATATTCTGATGTTTTATGTTTTATTTGTATTTTTATCTTGGTTACACTTGTTAACCCATGGTCTTTGTTTAAGGTTGTCCCTGAATCTTCCACAAACTTTACGGGAATAATTAACGGTTGGATCCAGTCCGGGGGATCCTGTGGCCGTGTTCCCGTCTGCTCTTCAATAACTCCATATAGCAAACGAATGGACTTCATAGATAATGGTTAAAATCTTATCCCTTAATATCAAGGGTCTTAATTCAGATGTCAAAAGACGCCTCCTACTGAAGGAGCTGCGACAATCTAAAGCAGACATAGCGCTCATACAAGAGATACATTTCACGGCTACAGCGTCTTTCCATTTTGCAAAGCACTGGTATCCAACTGCTTATCTCTCTAATGCCCCTACCAAAAAGGCAGGAGTGGCTATTTGGATCTCCAATCACTGCCCCCTGAAAATATCAGAAACGGATGTAGATCCTCATGGTCGGTATTTGATACTTAGGGGTTCTTACATGGGAATTAAGATCACGCTGTGTAATGTATATGCCCCTAATGCAGGTCAGCTTCCCTTTCTTAATAAGACACTGAATAAGTTATCCTCTGACTATGGGGGACTGACTCTGATAGGAGGAGACTTTAATGCAGCATTTTCTGAGACGGTAGACCGTATGTCCTTGCCTGCTCGTCCCGCCTCCCAAATGATGCGATCGCTTGCATCAGGTTTTCGACGACTGATTCGGAAACATGCACTGTATGACTTGTGGCGGATTCACTACCCTACAGCACAGAAATATATTTTTACTCAACCCCACATAGAACCCTATCCAGGATCGACTATCTATTCGGGAATGTCCAACCATGCCCCAATCATTCTAGAATTGCAACTGCAGGAATCTTTACCCCGGGCACCCCACTGGCGCCTAAATGAAACTCTCCTAACATCCTTGGCTTTCAGGGAGTCTTTAGACTCTATTTTAAAGAAAATAAACCCACAGCACCTTCAACGCCAATACTCTGGGAATCCCATAAGGCGGTGTTCAGGTGCGAAGCGATTTCACTGGCCACAAAACTAAAAAAGGATAGGACCTTACACTACTCTCAGTATAAACGGTGTCTACGACAGGCAGAGAGAGAATTAGTCTCTAACCCTTCACCCCAACTCCTGAGGCGAGTCCAAACTCTGCGCTCAAAGATTAGGGAATTAGACTTAATAGATGTAGAGCGTATGATACGATAATCCAAGTGTAGATACTATGAACATGGTAACAAAGCCCATATGCTGATGGCTCGTCAACTAAGGCAAAAAATGACAACACACCACCCCTATGCAATAAAAGATAAAAATGGCCTGTTACAATACCATCCAACAGAAGTAGAAAATCTTTTTCACTCTTATTACACAGATCTATGCTCCCTCCCATCTGACTTACCAATCTCTCTTCAGAACGAGATGCTAAAATCGACTACTATCTTTCCCAATGCTCCCTCCCCCGACTATCTACAGAGGCGTTGTCCCATCTCAACCAAGACATTACTCCAGAAGAAATAGAAGAAATAGTAAAAGACCTTCCAGGAGGAAAAGCCCCCGGTCCAGATGGCTACTCTTATCTACTGTATATTACAAGACTTTTCTCCCACTTCTTCTCCCACACGTGTGCACATTATTTAATGAATTCCTGAGAGGAGAGTCAATCCCGCAGTCTATGTTAGCTTCTTACATAACTGTCATACCGAAACAAGGTAAAGACCCAGCAGAATGTTCGAGTTATAGGCCAATCAGCCTTTTGAACGCCGACTTGAAAATATATACCAAGCTTTTGGCGAATAGGCTGGGGGACTGGTTACCTCAACTGATACATAAAGATGAGGTGGGATTTGTTAGATATAGGCAAGCTGGGGACAACACCCGTCGTACCATCGACTTGACAGATATCATACATAAAAATAAAAAAGAGACCCTCATATTAAGCCTTGATGCTGAAAAGGCATTTGACCGCCTTAATTGGCAGTTTATGTTCCGTACCTTATCCCACTATGGCCTTAAGGGACCGTTTTTGAAAGCTCTGATAGGTTCATATTCCTCCCCTACAGCACAAATAAGACTCCCCCATGCCCATTCAGATAACCTGACCATTAGAAATGGAACATGTCAAGGCTGCCCCCTTTCTCCCTTACTTTACATTTTAAGCATTGAACCCTTAGCAGCCCAGATACGAAATAACCCAAATATCAAAGGGATCGAAGTTGGGGAAAAGCAATTCAAGATTTCTTTGTTCGCTGATGACGTGTTGCTTACACTTTCCGATCCGCTCTTGTCCCTACCTAACCTCCATTCAGAAATTGACATATACAGTAGCTTGTCAGGATTTAAGATTAACCACTCTAAATCTGAAGCCCTGCCCATACGACTTAACTCATCTTTGCTTAGCCGCCTACAATGTAGCTTTGACTACAGTTGGAATAAGGCCTCCTTGAAGTATCTGGGAATCCATCTTACCCAGAAAGTATCTGCCTTGTATAAGGCAAACTACCCACCATTAATACAAGATGTGAGGAGACAACTGCAAAGTTGGCGCAATATGCACCTCTCACTCCTAGGGAAGATAGCTGCAATTAAAATGTCAGTCCTCCACAGGTTCCTCGATCTTTTTGAGACTCTCCCAGTTAAAGTCCCAGTAAAGACACTTCGGCAAATACAGTCAATGTTTCATGACTTCCTGTGGAGCTCGAAAAGGCATAGGATCTCAAAAATGGTATTGACAGCACCTAAGTCTAGGGGGGGCCTGGGAATGCCCGACATTGCTCTCTACTACTATGCAGCGCACCTATGACATGTAGTCTCATGGACTTCTCTGCTGGCCTATAACAAGTGGACAGAAATCGAAAAACTCTGGATGGGCCCAATGCACCCGAGTGTACAACTCACTATTGACACCAATGGTATTTACATACCATAGCTTATGGCTAAGCTCCCGTATTAGATTTAACCTAGCCACAAACAAGTCCCCTCTCACTCCCTTTCTATATACACCGCACCTACCGGAGAGTCTAACTACTGATTTTGTGGAGTTCTGGAAACAAACAAAGGCCTTCCAAGTGAAAGATTTAGCACATCCCACAACTAAATGCCTCCTAACCGTGACGGACTTACTGACAGCTTCTGAACAGTTTACTCCAATCACAAATACTTACCCCTTAATATACCAGCATTATCTACAGGTACTAGGGACCACACAGGTTCCGACTCTTAGACACTTTGAATGTATCTGTTTGAGAGGCTCAGCCGCTAAAGGGCTAATATCAGACTTATATAGCCTATTGCTGACACAGACACATCCAGATTCAGTCACCCATGCCTATATGCACCAATGAGAGGAATAGATAGGACGACCAATCCCAATGCCTATAAGGAAGCTGATATGGGATAAGGCTCCCAAAGGTTCTACATCAGCCATATAACTGGTATCACACCCCAGTGCTACTAAACAAGCTAAACCCAAAAATTCCTGATACGTATTTTTTGGGAATGTACAGCAATTCAACCTTATTGGTCAATGGTTAAACAAGTCTTAGAAACAGTGTTGCAAGCTGATATAGGTATTGATCCCATGACTATCCTTCTAGGTCTTCCTCCACAACATCTTGGGAAATATAAATCCAAACTATCTCTACACCTGGTAACTGCAGCCAAAACCTTAATCCCTTTGTTATGGAAACGCCCATCCACCCCATCACAACAAGATATGTATTCACGTATACGGCATATGAGAATGATGGAATCCATGTCAGCTTCACTACATTCTAGATCAGAGCACTTTGAAAAAGTATGGTCTAGTTGGGATGATGTCAGGGACAACCTCCCATAGTTACTGTAAACTATACTCCTTCTTCTGTAAGAGACAACCTTGGTATTGTTGTTCTCTATATTCCTCTCTCTTCATGACCCTTGGGTTATTAGGTTTTGGTTATTGTTGGTTAATTGATACATACATTTATAAATGATATACTTCCTTGGATTTTATGTCCTGTATATAATTGTGCATACACAATATAAGGAAAAAGAGAGCTCCTACATATGCAATTTAATAGGACACTGGAAATGTCACAATTAACCCCTAGGCGCACCACGACGTTATACTACGTCCCCGGGGCTAGATACTTAGCGCACCGGGACGTAGTATAACGTCCAGCTTCTGGGACCGGCTCACGAACGGAGCCGGTACCAGAAGCAGCGGCTGTCAGCTGTCTAGTACAGCTGACAGCCTGCGCTAACACCCGCGATCGGAGCCGGCTCCGATCGCGGGTGTTAACCCCTTACACGCCGCGGTCAAGCATGACCGCGGCGTGTAAGGGTGTTCCTGCTGTGGATCGGATCCCCCGTGCCGCTTACCGGGGGATCCGATCCTCTTCCGGGCAGCTCCGAGGACTGGCATGTGCCCCGGAGCTGCCCGGTCTCCATGGCAGCCAGATCCCTTCCGGGTCTGACTGCAAACTGTCTGAGCATGCGCAAGCTTGCTCAGACAGTTTACACTGCTCTACAATAAAATGGTATTGTAGAGCAGTGTATTGAACTTAAACCAGTGATCAGAGCATCACTGGTTTAAGTTCAAGTATGTATAAGTAAAAAAATGCAAAAACACTTAACACTACACATTATAATAAATACAAAATAAATACATAAAATATAAGCCCCTAAAATGTCACTTTCCCATAAAAAACTTAATAAAGTATAAAAAACATAAAAACACAAAAAAACCCCGCATATTTGGTATTGCCGCGTCCGTAACAATCTGCATAATAAAACAGAATTGTTACTGGACCCGCACGGTAAACGCCGGAGGAAAAAAACGCAAAAAACGTTCCGAAAAAAGATAATTTTTAATTAATACCCTATAAAAAATGCTCTAAAAAGTGATTTAAAAAATTGTATGCACTCTAAAATAAGCACACTAAAAAGAACAACTGTTCTCGCAAAAAATAAGCCCCTAACAAGATTTGTCAGCCAAAAAATAAAAAAGTTATGCATATAAAAAGATGGTGATGCTAAAATGAATAAGATTTTCTCCAAATTAGTTTTTATTCAGTACAATTGAATAAAATACACAAAACCCCCACATATTTGGTATCCCTGCGTCCGTAACAATCTGTATAATAAAACAGAATCGTTATTAGATCCGCAAAGTGAACCCCGTAAAAAACAACCTAAAAAAACTCTCTCTGAAAAAGATGATTTTTTATTAATGTCCTTCAAAAATGCTCTAAAAAAAGTGATTTAAAAAAGTTACGCAATCTAAAATAAGACCACTAAAAAGAGCAATCATTCTCGCATAAAATAAGCCCTTAAACAGATTTGTGAGGTGAAAAATAAAAAAGTTATACATATGAAAGACAGTGATGCTAAAATTAACAACAATTTTGCCAAATTACTTTTTATGCAATAAAAATGGGAAAAAAATAAAAAATCTATATAGATGAGGTCTTTTTGTAATCGTGGCGACCCATAGAATAAAAATAATATACTATTTTTATGGTATGGTAAACAGCCAAAAAAAAACCCCATAAAAATCTTCCTGAAAAGTGATGATTTTCATTTCCTCCACCAACAAAGAGTTAATAAAATCTCACCAATTAGCCTATAGATTCCCCCAAATTACGTACCAGAAAAGTGCATCTCATGTGGCAAAAGAAATAAGCCCCTATAGGTCCACAATAAAAAAAAGAAAAAAATTATAGCCTGTACAATGTGACATAGCAAATCTGATGTGGATGGCGCCTCCTTCCCTTCTATGCCCGGCCGTGCGCCCATACAGCAGGTTACCACCACATATGGGGTATCCGTGTACTCGGGAGAGATTGGGTAACAAACTTTGTGGAGCCTTTATTCATTTAATCCATTGTAAATGTTTAATTTTCCACCCAAAATGGGTGTATTGTGAAAAAATATTACAATTTGGAGATTGCACCTCCATTTTGTTTTAACCCCTATAAAACACGTAAAGCGTTAACAAACTTCTTAAAAGTGGTTTTTCATACGTTGAGGTGTGTAGTTTCCACAATGGGGTAATTTACGAGTCTCACTATTATTTAGGCCTCTCAGTGACAATTAGAAGTTGAGCAGGTCCATCTAAATACAGGTTTTGGTGATTTTACAAAAAATGTGAAAAATGATACCTAAATTCTGAGCCTCATAACATTCTAGTAAAATATGTGGAATCTTAAAAAACCATGCCAGCATAAAGCAAATACTTGGGAAATGTAAGTTATGAATTTATTTGGGAGCTATGACTATCTGCATCAAAAGTAGAGAATTTAGAACGTTGAAAATAAAGAATTTTTCCAAATTTTTGCCAAATTTTGTTTTTTTTCATAACTAAACACAAAAGATTTCATCCAAATTTTTAAACTAATTTGAAGTACAATGTGTCACGAGAAAACAATCTCAAAATCCCCTGGATATCTCATAGCGTTCCAAAACTATAACCACTTATAGTGACACAGGTCAGATTTGAAGAATGGGGCCGCGTCCTTAAGGCCAAAAGAGGCTGCGTCCCGTAGGGGTTAATATATACTGACTTTCTACTTTGAGTCTTAGACTCAAAATCTGCCTTCTGTATATTGCCGCGTGATGCTCTTCATATATGCGCTGTACATGACTGCACTGACTGCAATGTATGTAATCAATGTTTTCTTTATTTGTTAATAATAATAAAATATAAGTTGAAAAAAAAATAACCTTTTTTTGTGGATGGATATAAATCAAGTGCTGGATCCTTTTTCCAATATTTCTTACTGCGGTTTCCGACTCTGATATTCTGTGGACTGATACAGTGGGGCAGCAAAGAGAGGTGAGCTGACAAAAGAACTGTGTTTTTCTTTTTTCCTTGAATCTGTGGAATAGCCTGCCTCAGGCGCTGGTCACAGTAGGGACAGCAGAGAGCTTCAAGAAGGGTCTAGATGCCTTTTTACACTTACCGTAAATAATATGGATGGTTTTGTTGCATAGAATGGTTTCCCCTAAATCCCTTCCTCATTCAATCCCTTCCCTTCCTTCTCTATGAAACTATGAACCACTGGTGCAAGAGTTCAAATAAGGAACTAAAAAAACTATGTTTAAATCATGACAGTTTATTTATTCATTTGCTGTTATGGACAATTCCTTTGTATTCTTACCAATCAATTACTGACATCTGATTAAAATTAATTTTACAAGAAATAAAAGCATATTTTTGCTTCAAATACCCCCTACAGATATCAAACAGCTCATAAGAATGCCATCTCCTTCCCACACATCTGTGTATGCTGGAAACTGAAAAAAATGCAAAAAACGATGCAAATATATGAGAGATTTGTTCTGTAGAAAGTAGTAGAGATTTAATTTTACATGAGAATTAACAAGACAATCCCTGCATTTACACCCTTTAAGAAGAGAACATGTGAAAGCTATATAGTGGTTAGGACCCTACTTACAGTAGGGAGATAATTAAAAAAACTTCTTTAGCTTGTGTGGACTGGTGACCAAAGGATTGCTCCTTTATTCATAAAGTTAGTAGGTGACACTGCATGTAATGCAAGTATATGGTCCATCAGGCTTTTAGAAGTCATATGGAGAAATGTAATTGTCTTTGTAAGAGCAAAGATCTGAAATCTGAAATCTCAACAGTTCATACAGTTTATGATATATCTGATATAAATGGTCCATCCTGATTATAATAATCCAAGTTGGATTGGTTGGGGTCCGACACCATGTCGCCCTGCTACTTCAGCCCCTTTGCTGAAATATTCACTGAAATCCATCAACTGTCCAGAAACATCTGGATAAGTTCCAAGCAAGGTTAAAGGGGTTTTCCAGGCTCTAACAATTGATGGCCGCTGTACACAATAGGTGAGTATATGTGGGAAGCAACACCAAGATCAGGTGATTGATACTATGGATGGAGCAAAAAATGGATAGCTCCATCTATAGCATAGTCGGAGTCCAAGCTCTCTGCAGGCACAGCTCTAATTCAACTTAGCCTGCAGTGAGCCTGGAAGGCCACTGTGGACAGAGATGTTTGCTTCTGGCTCTGTCTGTTGCATAGCAATGCTGAGGAAATCCCTGAAATCACTCCCATAATCCAATGTCAATGACGATCTAATAGCTAGGTCATTAATAGAACCTGGAAAACTCCCAAAGGTCACAAAAGTGGGAAATCTAAATTCCCAGTGCTCACTCACTGCTGGAGCTTTCAGCAACCATGGTTTCTTCCCTAAATATTTAACATAAGTGCCTAAAAAAATCTCAAATACTGTATTATTTATTTTAAAAAATTATATTTCAAGAAAATGTTAATAAACTAGATTAGTTTATGATCATAAATTTTTGTGGCCTCCATTCTTTAAAAACCTGCCAAGGAACTTAATTCAGCAGATTGTTAACTTCATAAATGTAACACTCCATGTGTTCACTCACTGGTTAACCTAATATAAATAAATATTCACATCTGACCAGCATCTGTTAGACAGAACTACATTCATTTACTGGTTTTCATTTTATTTGCATATTGAACCTGTCTTAACACCATGGATTCCGCAATCAATCCTTTGAGTCCATGGATTTTTGATCCCACTCAAAAGATATTTTTTCGTTCTAAAGATTTATTTTCATGCCAGGTTAAGAAAAGATTACCTAAAACTATAAAACGTTTTTACCGTTAAGGAGGAGTTTTAAAGGTTTGTACATTATTTTTTTCTGCATTCCTTAACCCCTTCAGGTCTAAGCCATTTTAGGGCCTTAGGACCAGGCTGATTTTTAAAATTTGCCCTGTGTCATTGTAGTAGGTTATAACTTTATGACTCTTTAACATAACCAGGGGATTTTGAGATTGTTTTCTCGTCACACATTGTACTTCAAAGTAAGTTGATGATATCTTTTGTGTTTAGTTATGAAAAAAATTTAAATTTGGCAAAAAAAATTTCAATTTTCATTTTCAAAGTTCAACATGTTCTGCTTTTCAGGCAGATAGTCATAGCCCCCAAGAAACTTTATAACTAACATTTCCTAAATGTTTGCTTTATATCAGCATCACTTTTTATGCATCCTCTCTCATTTTTAAGAGGTTCAGAATTGTGGGTGCAATTTTTATAATTTATTATATCTATTATAATAATCGGGCAAACCCTTATTTAGAGGCTCCTACTCAGCTTTAAGTGTCTTTGAGAGGCCTAAATAGCAGTAATACCCTGTAAGTTATGCTATTTTAGAAACTGCATCCTTCAATATGTGAAAAATCAACTTTAAAAAGTGTGTTAACCCTTTAGATGTTTACCTTGGGTTAAAACAAAATGGTAATGGTGTAATTTACAAGCTGTAATTTTTTTTTTAGCCAATGTATTAATTTTGGCCAAAAATTAAACCGTCACAAAATATTAAATGATGAAAACTGCACCCAATTTTGAGTATGAGGATGCCCCATCTGTGGTGGTGACTACTGTATGGGTGCACGGCCATAGATGACTTTAAGGCAGCAGACTTTAGGGACCGAGGAGAGTGAAGAGCCATTAATTGTGATGGCTAGGTCTGGTAGGAGGGATGTGTTAGGTGGAAGAAATATTATGAGTTCTGTTTTGTCCATGTTAAGTTTTAGAAAACGGGAAGAGAAGAAGGAGGATATAGCTGATAGACATGTGTGATATCTGCATAGGTTTGGTAATGGAAGCAATAGGCTCCTTCCCATAATTGAAACAGCTTAAAATGCATTTAAGGAAAGAAACATTTTTATTTTGTCTTTTTTGTGTAATTAAAAAAAATAAGTGAGAAAAATACTTAAAGACTCTTAAAAAAATGCTCCTGACCCCTAAATGCTACAAACCAAAGCAATGGTTGTATTTTGTATTTTAAAACAGACTTTATGGTAATCAAAGTAACAACCCTTTTCTAACCTGTTTATGACTGTGGATTTATATCCTTCTATTTCTGGCCATGATTTACGGGAGTGACATCATGACTGAGCTCTAATAACAGTATATAGTTATGTGCTTTACAGCTGCATCAAGGCCACAGACATCAATACTTGGGAGCTAATTTATATTTTTCTAACCACTCTCTGTGAAAATAGGAGGTGTAAATAAGATGTGACATCGCCCACTGTGGATAGTGGAGGCAAGGATAGCAGTGATAGCAGTAAAGAGATGTTATCTTCTAGATGTAAATAAAGTCATTCCTGAATAGAAAAGCACTACAGAATTACCAATTGTACATTTTGGTGCTGTTGCCCCACATGGATATAGGGTGTCTGTGTTCATATATATATATAGCTATGAAGCTTGGAGTTCTGTGCCGGGCACAGTGCTTGGTCCATGCAATACAGCCACCACACAGTTACAGTGGAGGCTTAAATGGGCAACTTCACTCTGCAGTATTAATCGTAGAATGGAGGATAAGAAGGAACCGAATGGTTCGTACTGAACTTTGCCGATTCAGGTCAGGTACCCATCCCCCCAGGCAGTAACGCCCTTGACCTCTGTTGGCCCCGATTGTAAATGTTAACTGTTTAAACCCTTCTCAGATCACTACGTAGTTGTGATGATGCGGAGGTTGTAAAGAGAGAGCTCACAGCCTGAACTCTCTCCATACACTGCAGGTGTCAACTGTATGACACAGTTTGCACTGATCTCGGGAGTTAACCTGTTCAGTGCTGAGGTCGAACCTTACAGTGCTGCCAGTGGGCGCTGCTATCAGTGCCCCTAGCGTGACATCATTGGAGGGCAACAATCAGTTGCCATGGCAGCCTACAATCTCAGAGAGACCTGTAGACCAGCAATGGATCTTTAGTAGTAATAGCGCAGCATACCACAATACAGTAGTATTGCAGTATATTGTATTTGAGATCAGACCCTCCATGGTTAAGGTACCCTAGGGGGTCTAAAATAATAGTAAATAAAAAGTTAAAAAATGGACAAAAATTTACAAGTAAATATATAAAAAGTAAAAGTTTAAATCCCCCCATGTAAAAATAAACAGTAATAGTCATGAATATGTGCCCTGTTTAACCATAAATAGAATATCCCCCGAAAATAAGACCTAGTGTAATTTTTTCAAACTCAGAAATATAAGGCCTTCCCTGAAAATAAAACCTAGCGGGAATAATTGCTACATTCTCCCCATGCCAAACATTAGTATTAGTAGATCATTTCGATACATCGTAGAGGTAGTAAAATAAGTAAAGAAATGGTGGGATTACATCACTGACTGTAGCGCTACGAGCAGCCGCCTACACAAGAAGTGCTCATAGAAGGAAAGTGCTAAACATGAGAGATTGGGGCCAATAGTTCTAATAGAAATGGAGTCATAAAAGAATTCAGCATGAATATCAGTGTTTGGTGAGCTATAAATGATGTTCGAAAAGTTGTCGACCTAATGGTCCTCAAATGAAAAATGTTGCTTTTTGTTCACAGATTGAAGGATTGGCAATGTACCATAGATTGTTGTATATGGAAATAGAGTCACTAGACTTTCTTGAGGGAATTCAGATGTTTATTTCAGATGCTTTTGTTCAACAATAAATGTAAATTCTTGTTTATAGAAGAATAAGACACCCCCTGAAAATAAGACCTAGTGCCTCCTTAGGAGCAAAAATGTATATAAGACACTGGGGCACATTTACTTACCTGTCCAATGGAGTTCACCGAAAGTGCATTGTCTGACGATCCTACGATCTTGCGCACAATATCCTGCATGTGTTGATTCCCCGCTCAGGTTTGACTCAGTTCACCTTCTTTTTTGTGGTGCACAAAATTGCAACACAATTTGAAAGTTAAATCCCGCGCTCAGTCCGAATCAGTCGGATCGTCCGATGGCACACCTCCCAATTTGTGTCGCATGGAAGCCAGCGCAGCAGGCTCCAGCGCAGACTCCTGCTACGTTACCTATTCAAGCCTTGCAAGTGCGATCTGCGACCTTTAGTAAATGAGCCCCCTTTCTTATTTTCAGGGAAACATGATACCTGCTTCTCTAGATCACTTACATTTTCCTTCATTTAAGGGAATTTACACCTTTGAATGACATTTTCTCAATTTCAAGCTTTAAAGTAAAGGAAATATATGAAACATATATTTTAATACAGATGCAATTAATATTACTGTATATTATAAAATCTTAACAAATGACCTTATCTTGTCTCTTTCCCAAATGGAATGATAAACAAGTCCAATGGAAAGGGTTATATGATATATGTGCTGGCTTCATTCCATCATTCCTCCTTCCATTCAACAAGACACCAATGAACATTGTTCTGTCCTTACTAGTGTGAACACTTCTCTGTTTCTTCCTAGCAGTCTTGATTAATTATGCACCACACCCAGAAATGTTGTTCTTGGTTCACTAACAGTAAGGCCTCTTGCACACTAGCGTTGCGTTTCACGTCAGGGTGCAATGCGTGAAAAACTGACGTTTTGGCTGCGTTTTTGTTCCATTTTTCCTTGGAGTAATTTGCGTTTTTGCGTTTTTCACGTGCGTGTTGTTAGCGTTGTTTTTGCGTTTTCGGCGCATTTTTGACGCGCGTTTCAATGGGAGACTCGAGCAGTTTTCAAAGGGACCATGATTTGGGATTAAAATGTGTTATTTAATTGAAAAATAATGTCTTCTGATAATTTGCAAACATCTGCGATCTATTCTTCACTGTTCCGCGCGTATATTATCTCCCGACAATTTAGCAGATGTGAAGAACAGTGAAGAATAGAATAAAACCAGTGAACACAGTGAACACAGGATCATTTAAGATAAAAACACAGTGCAGAACACAGTGCAGAATAGATTACAGATGTTCGGCACATCTGCTTACTTGTCGGGAGATACGCGCGGAGCGGTGCGAACAAAATAGCATGTGAAGAACAATATATATGTGTGTAAAGAACACATTGCAGATGTTTCCATACATCTGCAATGTCTTCTTCACACATATATATTGTTCTTCACATGCTATTTTGTTCGCACCGCTCCGCGCGTATCTCCCGACAAGTAAGCAGATGTTCCGAACATCTGTAATCTATTCTGCACTGTGTTCTGCACTGTGTTTTTATCTTAAATGATCCTGTGGTCACTGTGTTCACTGTGTTCACTGGTTTTATTCTATTCTTCACTGTTCTTCATTGTGTTTTTTTAATTAAATGCTCGATCGCGAGCAGGGGAAATAATGTTATTCTGGTCACCTAGCAACCCTTACGTTTAAAACGCATTGCACTCGCATTGCACTTGCAATGTTTGCGAGTGCAATGCGTTTTTGATACGTCCCCATAGACTTGAATGGGGCGTGAAAAATGCGCGTGAATCGCAAAAATAGAGCATGCTGCGATTTTGACGCGCGTGCAAACGAACGCAAGCACGCGCGTTGAAAACCACGCAAATGGAGAAAGACCCATTGAATACAATGGGACAGAGTGCAATGCGAGTTCTGCGCGTCAAATGCACGCGCAGAACTCGCGCGTGAAAAACGCCAGTGTAGAAGGGGCCTTAACCTGCTGTGATGAACAAAATCCTTATTCTTAGGCCTCATGCACACGACCGTATGGTCTTTTCTGTTCTGTAAATACGGCTGTATTCTGGCCATAAATATCAGTATAAAATACAATGGGCTGGCAGATGATGGATGGCTTACTATTGGCTGGCTGACAGAATGCACCTCCCACTGGTTCTGGATACTGCACTTATATACGGCAGCATAAAGTGCACAGCCATATGCAGCACATATTTAGCCCATATTTTATACTTTCCCATTGACTTCTATGGGCCATATGAAATGGAATTACAGTGGAAAATAGGACATGCTCTAGGACTGCTCTTATCTGCTTGTTTGTCTTGTCCTTGTCTGTTATCACTTACAGTTAAGCAGGGATTGTTGCCCAGTTACTGGCCACCACCTTAAGTGGTTTCGAGTAAGTAGGTAGGGACTGACTGGTGGGTTCAGTTTTAGGGCTCACAGTCTGTGTCTGTCTCTTTCTTCCCAGTCTGCCACCTTACAGGTTAATTACATAAAGTTCCATTGACACAAGGATGGATTTTCCTTCATAAAAGCAGAGTGCACAGCAATGAGAATATGTTTCTACTATTTAGAGCCTCTATTTTGATGTACTGCCCATAATGTATTTCATATGTGAGAATTTTCAATCTGACTTTAAATGGCTCTAACCAGCAAATACTTAAAATGTTTGGAGCATCTGTTACATTATTGCAATGACTTGAGGAGAAATATTAAAGCTGCAATACACATTCAGATAACACATAAAATGACTTTTTTCAAATGTTTGAGACAGTTTTTAGATACCTGTATTACTTTTATGGCAAAAGTGTTATGTCTGTGGGAAGGAGTGTGGCCTATGTTGAGCAAAAAGTTACAACAAAATTTTGATGCATTTTATTGGCACAAACTGAGGCAACAAATACAAAGTGTAAAGTTACACTACAGTCTTAACTTCTTGGCACTCCTTGACATACAGATACTTAACAGAGCGCTGTAATTTATTGTCAATGCAGTACTAGTATGTCATGGAGCCAATGAGGAGCTGAATCGGCACCAGGAAACACTGTGGGACAGATTTATCAAGCTGTCTGAAAGTCAGAATATTTCTAGTTGCCCATGGCAACCAATCACAGCTCCCCCTTTAAAATATTCATGAGCACTGGTAAAATGAAAGCTGAGCTGTGATTGGTTGCCATGGGCAACTAGAAATATTCTGACTTTCAGACAGCTTGATAAATCTGCCCCTGTGTGTCAGCTGTAACAGCGTTGTGTAACACTCATGGTTTGAATGAACTATGATCACAGGCATGAACCCTTAAATGTTGCGGCCAGTGTAACCGAAGTATTGAAGTTGTTTGTGGGGATGTTCAGCCAATTTCCTGTTCATGATGCATATCTGGACTAATAAATAAAAGCTAAAAAAAATATATTAACCCCTTAACGACTTGGCCTTTTTTAGTTTTTTCACTTCCGTTTTTCACACCCCACCTTCAAAAATCTATAACTTTTTTATTTTTCCACATAAAGAGCTCTGTTATGGCTTATTTTCTGCGTAACAAATTGCACTTCGTAGTGACGGTATTTAATGTTCCATGGCGCGTACTGGGAAGCGGGAAAAAAATTCCAAATGCAGTGAAAATGGTGAAAAAACACATTTGCAACGTTTTCTTGTGGGCTTGGATTTTACAGCTTTCACTGTGTGCCCCAAATGACAGGTCTACTTTATTCTTTGGGTTGCTACGATCACAGGGATACCACATTTGTACAGGTTTTATAATGTTTTCATACATTTAAAAAAATTAAAACCTCCTGTACAAAAATTTTTTTTTTGATTTTGTCATCTTCTGGCGCTAATAACTTTTTCATACTTTGGTGTACGAAGCTGTGGGTGGTGTCATTTTTTGCGACTTTTGATGGCGTTTTCATTGCTATCATTGTTAGGACTGTGCTACCTTTTGATCACTTTTTATTAAATTTTTTTATATTTTCCAAAATGGCAAAAAAATGTCATTTTTGACTTTGGACGCTATTTTCCGTTACGGGGTTAAACGCAGTGAAAAACCGTTATTATATTTTGATAGATCGGACATTTTCGGACGCGGTGATACCTAATGTGTTTATGATTTTTACTGTTTATTAATATTAATATCAGTTCTAGGGAAAGGGGGGTGATTTGAATTTTTAGGTTTTTTTAATATAATTTTTTTTTTTTAAACTTTTTTTTACTTTTACTTTAACTATTTTTCAGACTCCCTAGGGTACTTTAACCCTAGGTTGTCTGATCGATCCTACCATATACTGCCATACTGCAATATGGCAGTATATGGGGATTTTACTCCTCATTCATTACAATGTGCTGATAGCACATTGTAATGAATAGGTTAAAACGAGACAGCTTCGGGCCTTCGTGAGGCCCGATGCTGTCATGGCAACGGATCACCGCTCCCCGTGACGTCATCGGGGAGCGAAGATCCGCGCCAAGATGGCGGCGCCCATGCGGCGCCATCTTTTTGAAGCCTCCGGCAGCATTGCCGGAGGTGATCGCGGTGAAAGCACCCGCGATCGGTGCTAGCAATATGCAGCAAAGACTTACCGGCTATGGAGAGGGCTCGGCCCGCGAGCCCTCTCCATGCACCGGGACCCGGCGCGCGCCGTACTAGTACGGCGCGCGTCGGGAAGGGGTTAAAATAAAAATAAATCAAAAAATGCACCTTAAGCCATGTTAACATCACCACTTCTGTAATTATCGGCACTATAAAATTAGATCATTATTGAACCCACACAATGAATGCTATAAAAAATTTAAAATAACCACCAACAATTATTATTTTTGCTGATCTAGTCCCACATAAAATACAATAAGGTACAAGGTTATCATCAATTAAGGCTTATCCCCCTTTTTTGTCAACTAACTTTACAGTTACGCTTTAATTAAACAGTTTGGACTTGATTAGGAAAGACACACACCTGTCTATATAAGACAGCACATGAGAATCATGAGGTCTAAGAAACTGGCAAAGGTTACAAAATAATTTCAGCAGCACTCAAGGTTCCTAAGAGCACAATGGCCTCCCTAATCCTTAACTGGAATAGTTTGGGATGACCACAGCTTTTCCTCGACCTGGCAATCATGGTAAGAGAGCCTTGGTGAGAGAGGAAAAGAAGAACCCCAAGATTACTGTGGCTGTGCTCCAGAGATGCAGTAGGAAGAAAATTCCACGAAGTCAAATATTACTGTAGCCCTCCAAAAGCCAGGGCTTAATCAGAGGCGTAACTAGGAGAGGCTGGGCCCCATAGCACATTTCTGCAAGGTTCCTGTCAGGTTCGCTAGGGAGAATGCTGGGACTTCTGGTTCTTCTGCTGGTGCCAGCAGCGCTCTCCGACCCCCGGCGCGTATCCGCGCAAACTCCACCTCTCGTCCCGGGCAGCGGCTGCTAAGATCTCGCGCTGTCTAGGAGTGTTGGGAACTGCTGGGACTTGCAGTACCTCTGCATGGTGCCTGGTAGTTCTGCACCTTGAGGGGTTAATTCCCAGAAGCTGTCCAGCTCCTATCAGGTTCTGGAGGTGGGGTTCTGGCTGCATAAATTGCAGCTTCACTAGTCACCTGTGCCAGTGTTTGAAATCCCTTCATCACTCGCTTGCTGCATTAGGTTGTATTGCTCTGTATCTGTATCTGTGTTGTTGTGACCTCGGCTAGTTTTTGACATTGACTCTTTGCTTACTGATTTTGCTCTTGACGTACCCTCTCGTTGTGACTCCGGCTAGTTTATCATTCTTTTGTGTTTTATGTTTGTCAGTCTGTTTGTGTTTCCCTTCCCACACTTATCCAGTGTATTTTGAGTCTTCAAGTAGTCGCCCCACGGTTTAGCGTGGGGGGGCTATAGGAAGGGACAGAGGTTGGGACAAGCTCAGGGCACACTATCCCCTGTCTTCTGTGTTACCCAACCCTAACAGTTCCCCATTCCCCATATATATTTGTACTGACACATTTATACAATCACACACATTTATACACTCATATATATTTACAGTTTTATACTCATATGCACACATACATTTTACACCAATATACTCATTTTTATATACTCATAAACACATACAAACATGTATACACTTTTGCATATTATTATATTATTACATATTACATATTATTATACACTACCACGTATGGTAAAAAAACTCATTCAGTACATACACATAACATACGTAAAGTATATATATCATATACTTATACATACAGTATACACTCACCGTATATACACATACATTCAATATAAACACACTATATACACATAAAGTGTATACATACAGCATATACATACACACATACAGTATATTCAGCATATACACACATACTACGTATACATATGGCATATACAAACAAACATACATACAGTATATATGGCATTTAATAATAATAAACTTTATTTATATAGCACCATCAAATTACGCAGCTTAATATCAAGGAGGACAAATACAAATATAGTAATAAATTACAGAGTGCAAAGAGTCATATGGAACAATAGGAGTAAGGGCTCTGCTTGCATACAACATATACACACATACATACAGCAAATACACACAACCATACATATTCAGCATATGCATACACATCATATACACTCATACAGCATACACATTTATATATATATTCCACAAAGAAAAGAGACTGCACTCCAAATTGAATGTGAACAAACGGATGGGAGCTTTTTTAGCCCAAGTGCACCAGTATTTTTGGGATCTGCACACACAGTTTCTTCACACTTTTTGTTGCTGCTGGACTTCTAATGTTATATATAATTTTTTTTTTAATTAATGTCAGGATTGCATGAAACTGCTGAGATTAAAGTATTAAAGAAGGACATAGTTCATGTTTGTGACAAAAAAAGGCAATGCTGCTCACTGGTCACATGCTAGGGTGAAAAAAGATGAGAGACCTTGGGTTTCATTTTGGTAGATCCCTATGTGCATAGGCAGAGATGTCAAAACTGGTCAAAATGACTTGTCCCAGTGGTTGGGAGAACAAAAATGAACTGTAAAGACAGCAAAAGATGCATAGAAGTGTAGGGCAACAAACTATGTCTACAGAAACCATCAGAAGACAGTCATAAGACATGAGGCTGTGAGCCAGATGTCCAGCTACAGTTGTTCCATTGACCTCACTTCGACGATCTTACAGACAATCATAGAGTCAGACCACATTGGAGGCAAATATCGAGGTCCAGCCTCTTTAGCGCTAGATAAATGGAGATTGGTCTGGAAACCATGTGGATAATGTCATGAAGAAGCTTTCATCCATTTTGATCCTGCTACTGGGATTATGGTCTGGGTTGGCACAATGTCTGGCAGCTATACCCATCTAGTTTTCATTCCGGATACACGAACAGATAAGCAACACATTGACATGGAACATCATTGGCATCACATTGACATGATAAAGTCTTTTTTTTTTAGTATTCCAGGAGCTGGTTTTTAACAAAGTAATAGCTGGAATGGCCTGAACCATCCGTAAACTTGTTTCCCTTAAACCACATCAAGGACATGTTTGGCACTTGCACAGAGAGCAGTCAGCAGTGGACCTTGGGAAAATATGAAAATTTATTTTCCAGTTGACCTTGATCATTTTCATGCCCAAGTGCTTTTAGCATTGGTGGAACATTCCTCAGAGAAATATCAATAGCCTCAGTGATAGTATACATGGTGTATATGTGCCTTTTTTCTGTGTGTGGCACTTTCTGTGTGTGGTACTCAATAGTGAATAAATTGAGATGAATGGATTACATTTTTTATCATTTTTATGCATATCATTATCATGTCTGTTGATTCAGTATTCATAATTCTAGGAATTTTCTATTTTGTGGTTGCAATTTGTTTGAATGCTGAGTAGTATAACATGAATATACAGTAATATCTCACGGAGTGTGGCAGCACTCAAGATACGGCTGAGAACAACTGAGGTGCACATCCCAGGACCTAGACCAGGGTCCATCCACATACAAAAACACAAAAAAATGGCAGCACTCAGAGATTCAAAATGTGGCAAAAAACGTACCTGTTTATTCACACATGTGTCAAGGCTACGTTTCGGCTCCTTAAAACTGGAGTCTTTCTCAAGCTTGACACGTGTGAATAAACGAGTACATTTTTTGCCACATTTTGAATCGCGGAGTGCTGCCATTTTTTCGTGGTTTTATTTTTTATGAATATACAATAAATATCATATATATTATATGTTGGGACACAGTACATGAGGAATATTAATTTATCAAAGGTCAATAGAGAAATTATCCAATAAATCTAGAGGAAATTATGAGAATTTAGACATTGAACTAGATGTAAGATGCCATTTTGCCATTGTGTCTGTCAACAGTAACATAATAATTACACAAGAATGTTTGATATGCAGGTTTTCTCAATATGTGGAAATTTCTGAATGCTGATTCAGATTTAGAAAGTGGAACAGAACACATGAGTATGGTCTTCCTGTGTTTAAAATATGCAGCATATGATATTTTTGGCTATGTAGAGCCATTGTTATTCCAACCATTTTTATGGAAAATGATAAGATTTGTGTTGTGTTGATCAGCAGATGTTCAAATGGCCTATACAACAGCCAAGTAACATAAAAATTGTGGTCAACAATATTGGCAGTCTAAATAGGATGTTTTCATCTGAAATAAATAGATATGTACCAATGCTTTGTTAGAATATTTCTATAGCATGTTCAAAATAATTGAAGATGGCTTGTCAACATACAACGTCCATTTAAATGAGAAATATCTCTTTGGCAAAACTGACAAGCATCAATAAGATTACAATAGAAAATTTTCAGTTGGTTTTAGATTAAAGTTTACTTACCGATCATTGATTTTTACTTTAGTATTTGTGTGTTTATTATTTATTTATTTACAGAACAAACAATAATGTCCAAATTATTGCTTCTCACTAGTTTAGAAAACATAATTCAGTAGAATTTTGCTATAAGAATAATAATAATTCCTTTATTTATATAGCTCACACAGATTAAGCAGCTCTGCACAGAACTTGCCGAATCGGTCCACTATACAAACGCAACTCTAGCCATCATTGCTACATGCAAATAGGCACTTATTAATCTTTAAAGGGTTATTCCTACACCAATTAATGAGTTCAGAAAGAGCTAAATGTAGCTTCACTGTTTCCATAATTCCTATAGAATTAAAGAGCAGAGGAAACGGAACTCATGAAGGAAATGGAATTCCTTACCTTCTCCTAGGTCACCACCAAAACTATCTATCACAATGAATGGCTCCAAACTCTCCCTGGTCCAAAGATTCACTTTCTTGGAGTAACCTTTGATCTTTCCTAATGCTTTAAAGGGGTTTTCCCATGACAGAAAATTCTCAAATTTCAATCCCCTAGTGATGTTTACACAATAAAGATAATTTTTAACCCCTTATTTTACAACTGTACACAGTTTTATTGCTGTTTAGCCAGAGCCGTGTGATATAACGAGCCGTGCACCTGTGTGACCATGGTGAGATTTCTGTCTATTGGAAGTAAACACAAAAGATTTTTATAAAATTACAGCAAGCAGAGATCTAGAAAACTCTTAAGAATTTTTACAAGTGTATTAGAAAGTATATTGGAAACTTGTATAACTTTTCATTTCACAAACCAAAATATTTATTTGCTGAAATGGGAATACTTTTATTGGGGGGGGGCCTATGCATTTAAACACTGAGAAGCACCTTCGTCAAGTCATAAATCTAACAGCAGCAATACATTGGCATGTATTTATATTAATTAGTTTTCTTTTTTGCTATATTACAGTTTTTACAGTGGCTGTTATTTATGTGGCTTGTTGAAGAAGTTGTTCCATTGTTGAAACACGTAGCCTCAACAATAAAAGATCCTAAACCTACATTCTACTGGACCCATCATTTTTTCGGTTTGATAAAGAAGATCAACCTGGCAAACATGGTCAGACTTGGTCAAGCATGGTCAGAGGCAATCCTAGGCAAATCCTACACTATGCAATCAGCTTTTTACTATTATATTGTGATGATTTGATGAATCCAACATACTACTTACATACTTGCAGTGCAAAAATGTGTCGCTCTGCAAAAATAGCACAATATCTGTAAAAGCAATAAATATCCCTTAAGTCTATTTCCACTTTCATCTGGATTCTTATAAACTATGAGATCAATGTGTCTGTTAAAGGAACTGGCCACAACATCAGTGACCAAACAAGTTTTGTGAAGATGGCAGGAAAAGCCAATGCCAAAGTATGTGAGGAGCCTGCTAACATTATCATGGGTAAATGTAAGCCATCTGTATATCATCTTATCTGACTCATTGTACTGTATCACATATCATTGTTATAAAGAGTTTATAATATAAGGGCCAGAATCATCAAGCTTGTTAAATACACAAAATGAAAAATAACGATTTAAGTTTAGATTATAAAAAAGTTAAAGCTGTTCTACTGTCAAAGAGATTACTTCCAGTCAGAGCCTCTATTGTCTGAGGCCAAAATGCAACATCTAAAGCCCCATTTTTGTACAGTAATACTGGGGTGTATAATTGTTGCGTTAAAGTTTATGACTTTTTTTTTAAGTGTGACAGCCCACTCCATTTTTCACTGTAGGCATCTTACTCTGGGTTTGTTATGTGAATCCAGATGTTCAAGACAGGTTTATAAAGTGAAACTTTTTAAAAAGTCACAAATTAAGGTGAAAGACCAGTCTGCTAGCAGCACATGACCAACACAGTTAAGAAAAAGAACTGAGTATTCCCAGTCTCAAATCAAAACAACATTTACCATGTCATCTAAACAACTACAATAAATCTCATATACAAAAGACACGAAAGGAGTTTCACACATAAATAGCAAGATACCTACTAAGCAATAAATTGGACACAATAAGTAAAAAATGATATGCAGTTTTGAATGTAATGCGCACTCACAAGCAGTTACACTCTTGTGGGGTGTTAAACAATACTTTCAGCTAGAGTGTGGCCTGTGGTGGAAACGACCCAGAGTCAAAGGTGCAGAGGCCTGTGGCCTGAGCTGACCCGACACAGGTGGAAGTGTGATGTTGCAGCTCCAGCATCGATGTGAAGAAGCCATAGAGAAGAACCACCTTGTTTTTTTATACAATTGGCTACTATGAGCATCACTGTGACTACTGGCTACTGTGGGGAATCATGGTGGTGACTACTGGAGGAATTCCTGTGACTACTGGCTACTGTGGGACATCACTGTGACTATTGGCTATTAAAGTGGAAGGTACTGGGACCACTAGCTACTGAGAGTATCTCTGTGACTTCTAGCTACTGAGCCATCATTGTGACTACTAACTACTGGGGCAGGCACCGGGGCTACTGGGGGAAATAATTGTTAATACTGGCTACTGGGGATAACACTGTGACTACCAGCTACTGGGGGCAGGCACAATGACTATTGGCTACTGTGACTAATGACTTCTGGGGGCAGGCTCTGTAACTAATGGATACTGTAGGACAGGTACTGAGACTAATGGATGCTGGGGTTGGTGCTGCCTTGGCGACTGTGTGAGGGGGATGTGACTATTGGCTTTTGTCTGGGAGCACTGTGACTGTTGAGTGCCATTTGACTACTGTGTGGCGACACCATTGCTATCCTAATGTCTGTGAGGGCACTACTACTATCTTGGTGATTGGGTGGGGGGACCATTACTATATTGGGGACTGTGAGTGGAATGTTATTACATTGTTACTGTGGTGACATTATAATTATTTTTAGGGGAATAATAGAACAGTATTAAGTTTGCAATGAAGATGAAGTATATGATAATGAAGTGTTGAACATAAAATGTTTGTGTTGCTAAAATTGAGTTGTGACAGGAAAGAGCTGAAATTACGCCTGGGTTCTGCTGCTGTTTTTTTTTTAGTTTTCAGATCTCAGTTCTCGTGCTGTTTTTATGTACTGAACTTGGTTCTGGTGCTGCAAATATGTAGAACTTGGTTTTATTGCTATATGTACTGTAAGTACATGGCTTGGTTCTGGTGCTATATTTACTCTATGTATAGAACTTGGTTATGAGGCAGTATTTATGGCATGATCTTGACTCTGGTGCTGTATGTAACATGGTTCTGGTGCTATATGTGTTCGACGTTCTGGATCTATGCTGTACACCCAATGTTTTTCTATTTATATATATTTATATATAACGTGCATTTTGAGTATTGTAAATATTGTTGATTATAGTAGGTATAATTTGTTTCGCCCTACAGACTGATTTCTCAACAGATGCACTAGGATACCCACAAGATACCTACTTCAGAACAATTTTGTACGACTGGCTATGTATTAGATACATCTATATACAAAGCTACATCTACCTGTGTCCACAAACTTCTGCTGACCTGGCCAGAACATCAAGGCCCTATGTCAGGGTTCAGGATCTGTGGACCCTCCGGACCAAAGTGGGAGATGGTACTAGCCGACACCTGGGACCGGAATCTAAGTGGCACCTGGTCTTCACCAGAGCCCGCTGCAAAGCGGGATGGTCTTGCTGCGGCGGGGGTGCCACCAGGTTGTTCCACAGGTGCGACTGGCCTGCTGTGGCAGCCAAGGTTGAGGTACCTTTGCAGGTGACAGTCTCGTGATCAAGCTCAAGTGGGCAGTCAGGGCAGGCATCAGAGGTGCAAGGTCAAAGTCAAACCTGGGGTCAGCAACGGGAGGTCAAGGCAGATGGGAATGGGAATACAGGAACTCAGGAGAAGGAACACTGGAATGGGAACAAGGGAGCAGGAACACGGGAGCTGGAGCAAAGGAACGGACTTGGGACACGGGAACAGATTAGAACACGGGAACAGACTGGAACGCAGGAACGGAACACAGGAACAGAACACAGGAACTGGAATGCAGGAACTCACAGGGGGCTTTCACTTCACACAATAAGGCATGAAGATCCGGCGGGGAGTGATGGAAACTGCCGGATTATAAAGCAACCCCTGAAGTGGCCAGCACCAAACAGTGGTGCTCTGGCCCTTTAAATTTCTGAGTGCCAGCACTAAGGAGCAGGGACATACTTGTGGCCTATCCTGGAAGGGAGCAGGAGCGACAGCGCTGCCATGTAGAGGGGCACAGGTGTGTCTGCGATCCGAGGCATGGATTGCCGGGACACCTGTGACAACCTGAAAGTTCTGATCAGAAAATGAATTTGGGATTATAAGTGTATTACCCTTTTTGACACCCTCCACAGAGGATTTTATTTATAAAAAGGTTTCATGACTTTCTACAATATGTAAGATGTCTTTTCTAGAGACAGTGGGGTCATCAGAGACTCTAGGGTCATTAACCTAAAGGCAATAAAACTTTCACACTGCCTATGTAAACTAATTCAGGACCTTGTTTTATAGCTCTGTTATTTTATTGCATCACCTAGGCAAAATCAGTTTTTTATTGTGTACTGAACAAATAACACTAAATTTAGGGCTACAAAATTAGTGAGAAGGAAAATAAACAGTATATCTTTTGTATTTCTCATACTGTGCAAAAGTTATCCTCCTATATTTATTTGATCTATTTCAATAAATGGCCACAATAAACTAATACCTATATTGAGTACCTTTATTGAAAATAAGCCAATTTTAGCAGCATACAATGCTTGTCTCATACAAAAGGAATTCATAATAAAGAAGCTGCCTAATACATCAACACCAAATAGTATAAGTTTATTGCTTACCCATATTAGTAAATAGTCCTACGCACGCTTCGCATTGCATCACCTAGGCAAAAGCCTCTCACTCATCTAAACCAGTTCCCCATTCTATTCTAAAGAAATGCAAGACACGTCGAAACAGTGCTGTCTAGAGTTGGGAATCTTTCTCGGTCCGCCAGTCCACCTCTATCTTGGTCAATCCGTCCGCCTCTCTCTTTCCATATTACCTCCTCCATAAGCTGTTTTATACTCATTGCCAGTAGTAACCAAAGCTCAGAGCTCATATTAATGACCTGTGGCAAAATAGAAACTGAGCTGCTATTGTTTGCTAACTGCCACAGCAGCAACAGCAGACAATGGCTCCTGGAGATGTTGGTAAATAAATGTACTTTAGAAAGCGTGGGATCAAAATGTTTCCTCAAAACCTAGTCTAAGTGATGTCATGAGTCACAGAGAGCGGCTGTACAAAATTTGGTGATGGTAAACCTGACTGTGCAGATTCCTTTAGCGGACATACATACATACACATACACTCAGCTTTATATATTAGATCATTTATTAATAATTAATACAATGTTAACTCATTACTAACTGACAGGAGTATAATACGTAGTGTAGTATGCCATATACATGTTATAGTACATATCACACATAAAACATTCCTGATCCATTAGGAATTTCTCTCCCCTCTTATTCACACAATAATGGTTGTTGAGTGTTACCATCAGAATGCAGCCCTTCTTCCAGAAATGCTTCTGGTCTCTCTCCAAGTTTCACTGTTAATAAAAAGGTAACTAGCTGTGAAAAACAATGAAAGAACATTTCTCCTGACAGATTCTATGTGTCAATGTATCAGTTGAAAAAATAAATCCATCAAGCTCCTGTAAAAGCAGAAGTCATGACACCAGTACAGAACCTTCCTTTTTCATGGCCTTTTGGATATCAAAGTTATTTGTATAGAGAACTTAGGTGGATACATGAGAGCTCAACAATCACTCAACAATATATAAAGACCTTTTTTGTTCAGCTGTTACAACAAAACATATAAAGCCAATATTATGCCGTGCCTATGTTTCAGAGGCAAATAACTGAATGAATTATAATATGAAAATACAAATACCAAGTATGTGTTAATGTGGGATTTATCAATATACTGGGGTGATTGCTTATTTAACCGTTTGGTAAAAATGTTTCATTACCTGTGCAATTTATACCTCTCTTTTGCCTTTTGCTAAATCTTTTCTGCTGCAAAACCCCAATTGCGCGAAATCTAACTACAGATGCATAGGCTGACAATGACAGATCTTGTCTCCAAAGGACCTGTGATTGTGCTGCTGCAGGTATCTCTGGGGTCTACGTCCAGGCCTCATGGCTGCCATAGAGTCGATCGGTGCCTCCTAAAACTGGGGGGGTTGATTGTGGTTGTGTCACACATAGAAGCCCTATAGGAGTTCCTAAAGGGTCAAAAACAGAGGCGTAACTACAGTGGTAGCAGCCATAGTAGCTGCTATGGGGCCCACAGTATCATGCAGGCCCCGGCATTTGGGGTGTTTGGTGTGAATATGCAGTATGTGTGTATTTGTGATGTGTATATGCTAAATGTCTGTGTATATGGTGTGTATACACTGTTTGCATATTTTTACGAGGTGTGGGGGCCCTACTCAGAAGTTCACTATGGGGCCCTACCTCTCCTAGTTACGCCACTGGTCAAACAGCTGGGTTCGCAGCTATGTCACTGTGGAAGCCCAACTGTGGAAGTCCTAATCGAAGAAATGTTAATTCTTGTTATCACTGCTTTCCTTCACATTGATAATAGAATGATAAATCAGTCAAATCCTTGGCTTATCGCTCCTGGTGTTTTTGTTAGTGTTTTTTCCCAAAATAAAAGTAAAAAAAAGGACAAAATGTATTCCAGTCTTGTACATGAGCATTATTAAGTTCCCCGATAGGTCAACATTTAACATAAATGTAACCGATATTTAGGATGGAACAACTTCATTTACACAGAACATGTCTTATTGACATCTATGAGAGAATGTTGTTATTATGCTCAATAACTGCACATATAGGGGCACATTTACTTACCTGGTCCATTCACGATCCAGCGGCGCATTCTCCGATGAGGAATCGGAGCTTGCCGGGATTCACTAAGGTGGTGCGTCCGATGTCCACCAGGTGTCGCTGCTGCACTGAGGTCCTTCGGAGTTCACCATCCTATTCCTGGTACAAGTAAGTGTGTGTCAAGCGACCCTTTTTTATTTTTAAATAGCACAATTTTTCCTAATCCGTCAGGTTTTCCGACGGCCATGGCACCCGTTATTTGCCGCATGCAAGCCGGCGCTGATGCGAAACAATCCGATCGTGTGCGCCAAAATCCCGGGGCAATTCGGCACAAAGTGGTAAAATTCGGAAAAACTGTCCGAAAAACGTGATCCGGACCCTTAGTAAATGTGCCCCATAGAGTGCAGTGTAATATTCTTTGTGTAGCCAACAGGAAATTATTAATACAGGAACGTGAGGTGTGTCTTATTAAAAGGTATCTATGCTAATAGATTGCTGTAATTAGTGAATTTATGAGTGTAGAACTTTATGTGTTTGTGTATATAAGAATATACATTTCTGTATATATGTCTGTACAAATTTTTATATATCTTTTAAAGGGGACGGGGGAACTATGCAGAAATCTGCTATGGGGCCCAGCCTCCCCTAATTACGCCCCTGCAAAGCAGAAATGTTGTAAGGTTTTAATAGATACTCCTATGCATGTGCAGGATATACCTAATATGTATGTGCATGTTACAAATTGTACTTTAGGAACAAGTACAGCGCCTCACAGTACTAACTGCAGCTTTGAAGCAAAGTCAGGTAATGCAAAAGAAAAAATAAGAGGAACTTTTAAGATTAAAAATGTATCAAAACAAACCATCACCATTTAGCAAATGACATTGAAAAACTTCTCAGCACCTGTGCAAACAAAGGAGACACTCTTTTCATATCACACAGCTGAGGCATGCAACAGTTCTAATCCGAGAAAACATTACAACTAAGTAGAAAAATTTCTGCTCCTCAACAAGCACAGACAATGGAACACGTCAATTGAGTTATTTATCAACAAGAAAATAACTGTTAAGCTGCTAAATTCAAGACTTGAGAAAATCTACCATCAAAATGAAGCAAGGGAAACCAGGAACACTTCTTATGGATCCAGGCACAGTGACTGTGGTAATCTTCTTATAGCGCTTTTAGGCTTTCTCACCCTTCCCCTTGCCTGATGTAATATCACCGCACAGGAAGTTGCAGCACACAATGCGAGTGAGAAGGTGCTCCTTGTACCCTGTAACAGCCTATGAATCAACAGCACAGAGAAGGTCTGGCACCCACCCCAATAGCCCTTCAGGCTCATGAGCATAACTATAAAAGTTTAATTTAGAAGGAAAATATAAATATAATACAAATATAAGATTACTACAGTCAAAGTGTATCTATGAGCAAGTGCCCCTCGTGGATCCATGCTTGATTTTGGTAGTAGATTTCCTTCTATAGTCTACATTTCTGAATTAGCATTTCATTAAAGATTTAATTTAATATAGGTTATTAACCCCTTCCCAGCGCCTGGGCCCCGCTATCGTGCCAAAGATCGTCGCTCCCTGTGACGTCATCGGGGAGCAGCAATCCATTGCTATGACAGTCTTGGGTCTTACGGAGACCAGAGGCTGTCTCGTTTTAACCCATTCATTACAATGTGTAATTGCACATTGTAATGAATGAGAAGGAAAATCCCCATATACTGCCATACTGCCATACTTCAGACAATTTGCTACGCAGAAAACAAGCCGTCACAGAGCTTTTTATGTGTAAAAATAAAAATGTTATAGATTTATGAAGATGGGGAAGGAAAAATGGAAATGAAAAAACATAAAAGGGCCAGGTCGTTAAGGGCAGTGGCGTAACAACAGCTGTAGAAGCTTCTACAGGACCCCAGCGGCCTGGGATGAAAAGCTGGGACGAAATTTATAAACGCTATTTTCTCCATCCCTCCCTGCGTACTGGGGAGATAGGACCACCCTTGTACAGTAACACGAGCCCCTGTGCGTTCCACTGTCCCTGTCCACCCACCTCATCGGCTCCAACTGCGGCCGCCTGGCCAGCATACTGCTTCCATGGCTTCCAAGGCACGTAGGCCCACACAATTCCACAATCACCTACCTGCGCCAACCAGCCACCTAACGACCCACCCCACTTCACAGTAGCTGGACTGCAAGAAATGCAAGTAAGTCCCTATATATGAATTTATAGTTAGATGTATGTATGTGTGTGTGCTGTATGTATGTATATGCTGTACAGTATATACTGTATGTATGAGTGTATATGCTGTGTGTATTTGCAGTATGTGAGTATATATTGCATGTATATCCAGTATGTGTGTAAATGCTGTATATACTGTGTGTATGCTGTATATACTGTATGTGTGGTAATATGCAGTATGTAGAAACATGCCTACAAATATAAATTTATATGCATATGTGTCTGTGTGTATCTGCTGTATATACTGTATGTATGTGTGTATATGCTGTATATATATTCAGTGTATATGGTGTTTTTATACTGCATGTATGTGTATACACATTGGGTGTTTACCGTATGTAAAAGAATATGATGTATGTATGCTATATATGTATAAGAACAGTAGTATGTATGCAAATTTGATGCATATACTGTATGTATTAGTGTATAAATGTATAAATTAGTGCATAAATTTGTGCATATGAGTGCATATGTATACGTATGTATGTATGTATGTGTGAACGAGTATATAACAGTGAGTGTAGAATGTTATGTGTATGTATTTAAGTTTATAAAAGTGTGTATAGGTATAAATATTTTTAAATGGAAGGCGGCCTTATGCAGAAATCTGCTATAGAGCCCTGTCTCTCCTTGTTACACCAGTGGTTAAGGGGTTAACCTACAGTTATGTAACCATTGCCCCAAATAAATATTTATAACAAAACCTGTTTATATAGACCTTAGCCTTAGCTTTTCCATGCTTTAATTGACATATTATTTTTGAAGAGTATACTTAAACGCCTTCAATATCTTGAAAAAAAGAGTGACTTTAACCCCAGGGAGCATATAACTCTATCCCACTGTGCATTAATGCCTACATAATTCATAGACATACATGTGTTAAAACGATAGAATTGTCATATGCATTAGGCCATGTTCAGATGACTGTATTCTTCACAGTATTTTCAATCAGTATTAGTAGGCTAAATTCATGAATGGAACCCACATGGATAAAAAAAACTGCAGCTTTTCCAAGTTTACATTCCACTTCTGATTTTGGCTTACAAATACTGATGCAAAAACTGCTAAAGAAAAACAGAATACTGTCATGTGAAAGTGACCTCTAGCAAGCTAAAACAGCTGAAATCAGCATATTCATTCAATTTAGGGGGATTTAAGTCAGCAACACAATCATTTAAAAAAAAAAAAATCTACTTTTCCTTTCCAAAATTCTCTACCGTCATAAGCTTCATTAAGCTTACCGGCATTAAGCTTCAGTTATGAAGTCAAACACAAATACTTCATATACCAGTTAGATGTCCTCTCCACTTTATTATGTAGACAATCCTTGTGAGAAGTATCTATAGAGAGCGACAGTTTTTTTGAAGCAATGTGAACCAGAATTGTAATACAACTTGCAAATCATCACAAGGCTGAAGAATCACAAAAGGTGAATAAAAACATCTTCATTTTATTTTAATAGTTATAATTGTGTTATCTTTGTAGCAGATCCCCATATACATCTCAGACAAGAGACGTTTGATAAATTGTTGCTAGTGACCCTAGGAATCTTTTACCTTAGACCTCTGTAAGTTCCATTTTAATGGTACCTACAGCCATCAGTCCGCTGTAAAGCATATCACTTGATGCTGTTAACAGAGATGAATTAAATGAAATTATGAACACACAGATATCCTGAGCTCCTGAGGTGCACGCCCTGGGGCCCCCACCATCTTGCTCTCTGAGTGGGCCCCTATGAAATGACAATGTCAGTCAGACATTGTTTAAGTATTGTTATTGGAGCTCCCAGGTACTGTGCTGACTCTGTCTGGAACAGGGAGCGATATGCAGCAGCAGTGCTGCAGGGCATCACTCTCAGCTGTGAGCTGTCTCACTGGCTTGAGCAATGCACTGCAGTGATGCTGCAGCACATCGCTCGCAGCCAAAGACATTCAGCTCACTGTGACAATACAGCAGATACAGTGTGTAGAGAGTATGGGCAGTGTGGAGCCGACGTCAAAGGGTCGTGTAAGTTCAATTCTCACGTGACCAGCTGCCAGTTTATCTGCACATGTCATGCTGGCATGGCAGGAGAATGCTCTGCTGCCGAAATGGACCAGTAGTTCCCTGAGGCACAAAGAGTATTATTTGATTTGTAAGAGAAGCCTGTCTGGGAGGGTCTCTTCTGGTGGGAGGGGAGTCGATCTGTCCGCGAGAGGGGGGGGGTTGATCTGTCTGGGCTGGGGGTCTTTGTGAGGGAGGGTTTTATCTGTCTGGGCTGGGGGTCTCTGTCTGTGAGGGGTTTTGATCTGTCCGGGCTGGGGGTCTCTGTCTGTGAGGGGCGGTCGATCTGTCTGGGGTGGGGATCTCTGCCTGTGTCGGTGGAAGGGGCATCTGTCTGTCTAGAGGTCTCTGCCTGTATATATATTTGTAGGGTGTTGGCAGCTGTATATAGATGTATTATTGGGGTAACCCTAGGTTTTGTCAGAGTGACAGAGAGAAGTCATGATGTTCCACAACGTCATGGTGTCTTTATGCACTGCTGTCCATAACATTGTGGAAAGTCATTGGGGAACCTCATGGTGGCTTGAGAGGTTAATTGGCTGATAGCTAAATCCTAACTAAATAGTAGATGACCTGTGCAGGGGGGACCAGAGAGCAGCCAGCACAAACCTCTGCTGGGTGATAGATGAGGTCACAGGCTGCCTCCTAAATAGAGATGAGCGAGTATACTCGTCCGAGCTTAATGCTCGTTCGAGTATTAAGGTACTCGAAACGGCTCGTTGCTCGGACGAGTATTTCCCCTGCTCGAGATCGGGCATTTAATTAAAAAAACACAGTGAAGAACAATGAAGAATAGAATAAAAACAGTGAACACAGTGAACACAGGATCATTTAAGTGAAAAACACAGTAAAGAACACAGTGAAGAATAGATTACAGATGTTCGGCACATCTGCTTACTTGTCGGAAGATACGGGCGGAACGGTGCGAACAAAATAGCATGTGAAGAACAATATATATGTGTGAAGAACACATTGAAGAACACGGTGAGCAGGACAGAGACACCGGGGAGCAGCACAGAGACACCGGGGAGCAGCACAGAGACATCGGGCAGTGGCACGGAGACATCGGGCAGCGACACAGAGACATCGGGCAGCGACACGGAGCGGCACGGAGACATCGGGGCACGGAGACATCGGGGCACGGAGACATCGGGGCACGGAGACAGCGGGGCACGGAGACATCGGGGCACGGAGACATCGGGGCACGGAGACATCGGGGCAAGGTGACATCGGGGCACGGAGACATTGGGCAGCGGCACGGAGACATCGGGCAGCGGCACGGAGACATCGGGGAGACTTCAGTGGAAGAAGAGCAGCGGATCCCGGGACAGCGTATCTCCCGACAAGTAAGCAGATGTGCTGAACATCTGCAATCTATTCTTCACTGTGTTTTTCACTTAAATGATCTTGTGTTCACTGTTTTTATTCTATTCTTCACTGTTCTTCACATCTGCTAACTTGTCGGGAGATAATATACGCGCGGAACAGTGAAGAATAGATTGCAGATCTTTGCATACATCTGCTAACTTATCAGAAGACATTCTTTTTCAATTAATTAACACATTTTATTCCCGAACCATGGTCCCTTTGAAAAATGCTCGGGTCTCCCATTGACTTCAATGGGGCTCGTTATTCGAGACGAGCACTCGAGCATCAGGAAAAGTTCGTCTCGAATAACGAGCACCCGAGCATTTTAGTGCTCGCTCATCTCTACTCCTAAATCATCAGGGCTGACATTCTGCTGCCTCTGATATCTGCCGCCTGAAACAAGATTTGCATCCTGCCTCATGGCAGATGTGGCCTTGCCTATAGACAAAATCTCTTAGCTTTGAAATTTGTTTATCTTTTTTTCAGCTCTCAAAATTATAATTAAGAAAGAACTTTTCAGTTATTTCTCAGAACAAAAACTGTTTTCTCTATTCCCTAAACACATTTTTCTTATAAACAATTTGTGGGCAGATACAACACTATTACTGTTTCACGAGGAGTCATTGAAAAAGTGTTTACATTAAAAAACAAAAAACGGGACTACTGTAATCTCTCTAACTCATTCTAGAAGAATTTATAACAAAAGATTCCTCTGTACTTTGTCCAGCCATTATTTATTGGAAGGGGTTTGTGAAACTGTTGATATGCTCAAAGGAAAGGGTATTGATTCAAAAGATAAAACTATGAAATATTTACAAATTACGTATATTACTGTAAAATAACCTGATTTCCTGAAAGATGCATTTTTCAATCATTGTACATCTCATTTTATAAATACCAAGCAAATAAAATAGTGTAGGATTTTCTCTATTCAGAATCTGACTACCAATGTATGTGGACATTCTAACAATATATACATACACAGATTTATAAAACGCACACTTGGGAGATTTGTTTATATACCAAATAAAATAAAACAAGCAGATCAAAGACGTTTTCTGGCCAAATAAAATATATCAAACAGGATTCTAATTTCATTCCAGAACTGCAATTCTCAAGTAAATCCTCTCACTATCTGCTGCCAGTACTAGTCTGGGAAAATATGCTTTCCAAGTTTACCAAGATGGGATAAGGAAAGCCACACCTCTTCTAGCTACCTTGTAAGGCAGCTCCGTTGACATCAAGTATGACCTACAAGAGGTCTTATGACATGATGCAGGATTAAAACCAAACCAGTATATCTATTCCAGTGCTGGGTGGACACATTTCCGACGCGATGGAGAGGAGGAGGGATGATACCTCCCCTTTCCATAGAGATGCACGGCACAGGCCATGTCCTATCTTTTTCCTGTGTACTGAGCGGTTTTGCGGAACCATATCTCTCTGTGCGCTTATTGCTGTCTATGGGGGATGTATGTAAGGCCACAAGTTGAGCCGGCAAACTGATGCCTCTAGCTACTAACCATAGTTGTGATTGGCAAGGGGTGACCCCCTGACCAATCACATCTTTAGCCAGTAGCTAAGGGCATCAATTTGCCAGATTGTCTGTACAGCCGCCAATCCAGAAATGTCCTGATTACGTGGGAAGCACCCAAACCATGGACCCGAACTCAAAGTTCGGGTCCGTTCATCTCTATTAAGGAGCTAAACTTAAATCATTAAATAGAGTGGGAGGAATAAGGCGTCATCATGCGGAATGCCAAGCATACTTTCACACCTTGCAAATGTGTGCCCTTAATACTTTATTAAAAGTGTAGATTGAGGACCAAATCAAAAACCTAACACACTGATATGGTTGAATTAGTGGTGGTCCCCTTGCCAAGTACTCATATATTTCCCAGAAGGTAAAGGGAAAGAAAGTAAGCAGCGTCCTAAGGTACCTATCCCTCATTCCTATTGTTTCATCTGATTACAACTTTCATCTGTACAGCACTGCGGCATATGATGGCGCTCTATAAATAAAGGAAGAAGGAAAGTACTAATTCAAGTTAAAAGAGAACACTACATTAGGCAGGAAGAAGAGGACAGGTTGGTGACGTGTCTACCAAATCAGACCAGAGGTCTCCCTGAGCAGTTCAATAGAAGTCAACTTCATATTATCCAGAAACAGATTAAGATTAAAGGGATATGTGAGAAACAGAGTACAAGTTGGCAACATCCTGGAGGAAGCGCCTTATTTTGTCTTGAAAGAAAAGACCAAGGTAGTGAGGGCAGAATTTTCCTGCCGACTATTTACTTGCAGACTATTTTTGACAGTCCCGGGATCCCCCATGGCTGGACACAAATTCAGCTTCTGTTTAGAAATATGCTCTGACATGTCATTTCTCTTAATGCAAAATGTAACAAACCCCATGACTTGTCAAATCAAACATAGATTTAACCCCTAGCATGTTGGAACAAAATGCTGAACTTTTACAATATTTATTTCTCCTATAAATGATGAGTTACAGAGTTAAAGCAAATGCCAAAAAAGTCTAAAATGTTACAAAAATATGTAGTCTTAGAGTAGCAATTAGGTAAGTTTAAAGAAATACTTAATTAAAGGGGTATTCTTATCTGGGCATTCAAAGTTAATTGAATTCATGTACTATATACAAACATTTTTTCAATTGCCAGCTATTAAAAAAAAATTCCTGTGTGAATATTATTTCTCAGGAACTTAAATAATCCTATTGTCACTTAGAAACAAAATAGTTGTCCTTGGATACAACCACCCCTACACTCTGCGCTATTTAGCTCTGTCTGACCTCCTGGATTCAAAATTCATCACCAGAGGACATCTGTGAGATATGCATTAACCCCTGACCACTTTATATTTCTTTTTGCAATCCCTCCAGCAGCGGTGGTCATATCCAAGGACAACAATCTTGTGACAACATAGCTACATTTATGGAAAAGTATCTTCACATGTATATTTTTTAATAACATCCAATTGAAGAAATGTATGCAGATGAATTAAATTAAAGGGGTATTCCAGGAAAAAAAGCATAATTCATATACAAATGGGTCCTTAAAATATAAGCCAATATGTAATTAGTTGTTATTTAAAGTTTTACTCCCCTTAGCAGAAAAATGCTGTTGACATTCGCCGTAGTGAAGAATTACTGGCCCTGTGATAATATTGCACCACTGTACATTTGCTTGTGTTTCATTTTTTTATCTTTAATTGCTTTTCCTTAAATTTATGACTGGTAAGAGAAGCAAATGTTAATTACTGTTACCACTGGACTTTTCAATGCAAAATCAGACATAAAACCAGCAATATGGGCCAAAAATTAACTGGCAACTCTGCTATAATGGAAAGTTTATTCATACAAGTTAAGTTGCTGAGAAGAGGCTGATCAACACCACTTAGGGTCTTAAAACTTCTGTTTCCAGCAAACAGAGCAACCACAAGCAGACTTGGCACAAGGTGCCAGGCAGGGTAAGCAGTGGTGAAAAAACACTGCGATGTCCCTGCCAAAGCAGATAAACTGCCCTGATCAGGAACCTACTAACAGACCCTAAGAAACCTTGCAAGGTGAGAGGGAAACTTACTTTATCTGGACGCTGCTGGATGGTGGAGCGGACTGGTAATCAAAGTGCTCATACAAGGACACAGAAATATGGTAATGACCAAATACAGTCTAAACTAAAAATAGCAGGTTATCACCAAAAGAGACAAGACACAGAGGGACAAACAACAGATAACAAAGACAATCTAAGCCAGAGAGAACCAGGTTAAATCCAAGATGGTGGCGGAGCATAGAAACGATTAGCAAGAGAATGGTAAAAATAACATAGCAGAGGTCAGATATACCGTATAGAAAAAGGGAAGGGAAAATGGAAATGGAAAACAAGTGTCTGGAGATTAGTAGAACCAGCAAGATGTAATAATAATAAATAATAATTCTTTATTTATGTAGTGCACACAGATTACGCAGTGCTGCACAAAGATTGCCAAACCGGTCCCTGTCCCCAACGGGGCTTCCAATCTAATCAACCTACCAGTAGGTTTTGGATTGTGTGAGGAAACCGGAGGACCCCAAGGAAACCCACACAAACACAGAGAGAACATACAAACTCTTTGCAGATGTTGACCCTGGGACCTGTACCAAGGACCCCTGCACTGCAAGGCTGTAATGCTAACCACTAAACCACCAACTAGGCAGATATATAAAGGAGTTCCTGGATGCCGCACCCATCTGACTGGTTAGGCCATTCATCGCTCAAGTTAACCAATTGCTTTACAAAGCAGAGCTGCAGATGAACTGGGTGTGGCTCAATCAGTCCCAATACTGAAGCAACCCAGTCACAGTTCACACACAGAACACAAAGGAAATTTAACTCCACCTAGGCCGTATTCTGTGAAAAGAGGAAGGCTTTGGCACGGATGTTACACCTTCACTTACTTTAAACTCAGGACTGCAACTAAGAGACATGACAGTTCTTCTAAAGTTCTGTACTAATAGACAACATTTGTAGAACACCTCATACGTCGGATGTATATACATCCCCCATACAGCCATCTGAATGTAGCCTTATGCTGTATATATAGGCTAAAGGACAGTACTAGTAATGTTATCCTATATGTATGGGCACAGCACATTATTACTACTGCTATCCTGTATATATGGGCACAGCATGGTACTTCTACTCCTATTCTGTATTTATGGGCACAGTACAGTACTAGTAATGTTATCCTGTATATATGGGCACAGCATGGTACTTCTACTCCTATTCTGTATTAATGGGCACAGTACAGTACTAGTAATATTATCCTGTATATATGGGCACAGCATGGTACTTCTACTCCTATTCTGTATTTATGGGCACAGTACAGTACTAGTAATGTTATCCTGTATATATGGGCACGCATGGTACTTCTACTCCTATTCTGTATTTATGGGCACAGTACAGTACTAGTAATGTTATCCTGTATATATGGGCACGCATGGTACTTCTACTCCTATTCTGTATTTATGGGCACAGTACAGTACTAGTAATGTTATCCTGTATATATGGGCACGCATGGTACTTCTACTCCTATTCTGTATTTATGGGCACAGTACAGTACTAGTAATGTTATCCTGTATATATGGGCACGCATGGTACTTCTACTCCTATTCTGTATTTATGGGCACAGTACAGTACTAGTAATGTTATCCTGTATATATGGGCACAGCATGGTACTTCTACCCCTATTCTGTATTTATGGGCACAGTACAGTACTAGTATTGTTATCCTGTATATATGGGCACAGCATGGTACTTCTACTCCTTTTGTGTATTTATGGGCAGAGTACAGTACTAGTAATGTTATCCTGTATATATGGGCACAGCATGGTACTTCTACCCCTATTCTGTATTTATGGGCACAGTACAGTACTAGTAATGTTAACATGTATATATGGGCACAGCACATTATTACTACTGCTATCCTGAATATATGGGCACAGCAGAGTACTTGTACTCCAAGCATGTATAAATGGACAGAGCACTTCTACTCTTATCCTGTATTAATAGGCAAAGTAGAGTACTAGTAATGTTATCCTGTATGTATGGGCACAGCACATTATTACTACTACTATCCTGTATATATGGGCACAGTACAGTGCTAGTAATAAAAAGCCAGAATGATAGAAATAAATCAAAGATTTTTTTTTTAATATCTGTCAGCACGGAAAGCAATTTAAACATGAAATTGTAAAAACTCTTTGTGGCATGGATCCAAATATATCACCATATATATTTTGTTGTAAACTTAAAAGAAAGCTGTCATGTGGATTTGAGACTGTAAACCACTCACATATCCTTATGGATGTGTATTAGAGTCCCAAATTGTCCTGTATTATTTCTGTCCGTGACAGCATTGAAAAAAAAAATTACACTTATCGTGCTCCCCAGTTCATCTCTGACTTTATGATTGTCCTTATACAGTGTTTTAACCCCTACATCCCCAAAATGTTGAAGTGTCAAGTGTATTGCACTCATTGCCTCTTTATATTTATATGTCTGCCTTAATAAAGAATAATGGCAATTGAATAGCTGTTGTACACTGGAATTTTTAGTATGTTTTATTTTATTTTTTTTCATTTTATACCTACCCTTATATAGTTTCTGTGGAGCGCTGGATCACATTGCTTACTGGCAGTAGGACTTCCTGTGATGTCAGCAGGACCCAGACATCACAGTCTTGGTGCTTCCAGGGGCTCAACTGAAACATTGTCTGGGTAAGTTTATTATGAGTCACCCTATTACGGTCTTATATTTACCCAGGCAAAGTTTTGTATTAAATGGCCAACTAGTATTCACTAATGATATGATAAGGTCCTGGAAGGTAAATTTGTCATGAACATTTCTGATCACATGACCCTCCATCTTCTTAGTATTATGGAAATGAATAACAGATGATGAAGTAACTTCTAAAACAGGTGCTTTACTCTACATTTCATGAAAGGGGTTTAAAACTTTTAAGAGATATAAAATTGATAAATTTCCTAATATCCTGCCCCTTTTAGAATACAAAAACATGAAGTTAAATGGCCAATCCATCTAACGTATTCACTGTAAAGGGAGCTGCCTTCTCTAAAGGAGTACTAGAGGTATAGTACTATTCCCTATTACAGACATATTTTCATATTTCTTTCCCAGAATTCTAAGATGAGCATGCATGGCCTTAAAGTTTCTGGCTATTCATCTGCAAAGGCAATCAGAATGCAGAGTGTATTTACCTCCCTGAACCATAACCCCTGACCGACTACCAAAATACTTGAAGCTATTGCATGACAAATCAAAATTCTGTGGGAGGCCTCAAATGCCAGTGTGTTCCAGGAAGCCTGGACAAGTTGGTTACTCAAGATCCAGCAAAATAGCACTAAATATTGGAGCTTTCTCTTTCATAGTTGACAGTTGTTGTCTACAGGACCTACTTCCGCTCTTCAGTAGTCAACTGAAGGTGATGCTTGGCATTTTATTTTGCAATGGCTTTTCCTGTACTGGAGTCTTCTCTTCACCGTGGATTTCTTGGCAATACAGCTGAGTTGGACCAGCACCACTTCAAAGGGTTATAATTGTTTGACTATTTGTTAATTACCATTTTCTTGCCATTGTGATAGCAATGTCCTGGAGAGTAAGGGTAGTTTCACATTGGCATTTTTTTTCCCGCTGAACCCATTTTGGTTTTCTCTTCCTGCCTTCCTGACCCATTGTTTTCAATGGGCTTTTTCCACTGATCTACTGTTGTCAGTGAACACGAGAAGAACAGGTTCTAAAGTGATCACTGAAAAAAACTGAAGTGTGGAAAAGCCCATTATAAAGAATGGTTCAGTAAGGCATCAGTGAAAAATCACTGAAGCCATGAAGAGAAAACCAACCTGTGTGTGCCAAGATGGGTTGAGTGAAAAAAAAAAAAAAAACGCCAATGTGAAACCATCCTAAAGTGGAAAGTTTGGAATAGTTTGTATGCATTTTATTTGCTTTATGTGCTTTCCCTTAAAAGTGTCCTATGGTAAAGATCAGAAATTTAGACTATTACATTTATGGTTTTTAAGGTACATTTAAAGGGGGTTTCCACGAAAGAAATTTCTCAAATCTCAATCCCCTGGTGATGTTTACACAATAAAGATCATTTTAACCATTTACTTTGAAATGTTACTCAGTTTTATTGCTGTTTTAGCACCAATCACTCGGTGTGGACGGGGACACATTATGATCCATCTAGTTCTGTGAGCTGACAGTGTGGTTAGATTATCCGGGTACATGTATATAGACTTTCATCTGGCTTCCGACACTGACACATAGAAAGAGAGATAAGAGATGATGAGATACCTATTACACAGAGGCATGACAGACACTGTTACATCTGCTACAGCTCTTTTCTCACAGATATATGCCTCCCCCTTCCCCTGAAATAGACTGCTTGGGGCGGGGCTACAGGCACAAAGCAAAGAGAGAGAGACAGAAATCTAAGCAGCACGGAGTCACACAGCAATCCAAGATGGCGGCCACCTGACCCTAAGTCAGAAGTTACAGGGTTATGTCTAGGGGCAACAGAAATTGTGTACAGCAGGACTGATAGAGACAGGTTGGACTTCTATCTGTGAAATGCTGTATTTTAGTTAACAACGGTGAATTACAGAATATGTTATTTTGTTTTCCTGAGTACATATAAGAAACTTGTCTTCATGGGAATACCCCTTCAACACTTTAAAATATTTCACACTATTTTCCATTTACCTGTGTTCATTTAAAAAAAAAAAGAAAAGAAAAAAGTTGTTTTTTGCAGCTTATGTACAACTTGCCTGCGCAGAGCAAAACTCTCCAATAGATCTTAACAAATCAGTTCCAGTCTATTGCGTATATATCGCTAAATGAAAAAACATAACAGCAGCACACCAAATAAAGGCAAAAAGGGTGAGTTTATTGACCAATGCAGTAGAAATGATAATAATTATTAATCTTAATTATTTAGCTGCACAGAGCTTGCCAAATTGGTCCCTGTCCCCAATGGGGTTTACAATCTAATCAACCTACCAGTATGTTTTGGAATGTGAAAGGAAACTGGAGGACCCAGAGGAAACCCACGCAAATACGGAGAGAACATAAACTCTTTGCAGATGTTGACCCTGGGACTTGAACCCAGCCCCCAGTGCTGCAAGCCTTTAATGCTACATTTAACAGCTCCATATAGCTTTTCATTAAGCAGTTAACAGGTTCTTTACTGCTTAAAGATTAACCCATACTGCGCTGCAAAATAATCACTCAACATGTGCTCCTGTACCTGGCATGTTCAATGTGTACATTTGGGAACAAATTCCATCACCACCTCTACCTAGGAGAGTCACATACTGTGTGAGCAAGTATTGGAAAACTAGGATCCTTTAAAGTGAGGCATATTTCCATGAAATGCTTGTGCACTCTTTCATTCTGATTGAGTATCAGTGTGGGTGTTGTCTACTTTATATTACATATTGGGCTGTAATCCCACACACACTGGTAAAAATACACTTATTTTATTGTGAATAAATAAGTTAAACCTTTCCTTTAGATTCACTGGTCTTCGGTAAGTCAGAATTTTAGGATGTGTCCGAAAAGAGCTGCCTGTCCAGAATACCCCAATGTTTCTAGACAATCTTGCAGGTTCACAAAAAAAAACAAAAAAAAAAAAAACACTTTTTCCCACCTTCCTGTTCTTTATTTGTCTGAAATGCAGGTATCTCTCATATACCTCATTATGGTATAAATCATCAATGTGTGTGGTAGCCGCTTGCTGTGGACTTATTTCCTAGGGCAGTGGTGGTGAACCTATGACACGGGTGCTTAAATTGTCGCATTGGCACTTTGCGAAAAAAATGTAGGTTTTGGTTGTAGTTTAAGCACTTGGCGTCTAAATGGTTTGCCATCGCTGTACTAGGGTGTAATCCCTACCCTCAATGTTTGGGGTATAGGGTCACAATTCTCTTTACTGTGTGCAACTATCTGTATGGAAAGCGACTGGACAATCTTCCTAGGATGACAACTTTAGAGCTTACTGTAGTACCCTACAGACAAAATTAAAGAAAAAATATATAAAAAGGAAATAAGAAAAAATGTAATGTATTTTGCAATACATTTCTTTCTTTTTTTAATAAATAATGACATGGTCATTCATTCCTTTTAAATTAAAGTTATATAGTTTATAAGGCTCAATAGTTGAAAACAATGTAACAATTATGAAGTAGAAGTCCAAAAACATTTAGCTGTTAAATCTGTTTATCATGTTTTCAGTTCACCGAAAAGTTAAGCTCATCTTTCTTATTAAAAAAAGAACATTTTCAATTAAGTTCTGGAACAAAAATTGGAACGTTTTCTCAATTCACATTGCACATTTTCCTTATAAACATTTATGGGTAAATAAAATAATAGTATTGTTTCATGGGAAGTCAAAAAGTGTTTATGATAAAGGCAATAAAATGGGGCTACTGCAATCTACTTAGTGCCTTTTCAAAGTATAAATAACAGTTGCTTCCTCGGTCATACTTTTCCCCCGTGTTCCAGCTATTAGAAAATTGTGTATGTGATGAGGCACTTTACGGGTCCAGATGCAGCTCAGTTTCTTTATTTGTAATCCACATATGCAAGGAAAGCACGGGATATGGCCTCAACTCGGCTCCCAGACCAGAAAGTCCTCAGACTCTTCTCTTAGCCGCTTCTCATTCTCTCCCAGTACTCAGGATCTGGCCACAGCCTCAGATCCTTACTCCTTCCACGAGACAACACTCTGAACCCCCCAACACCCTGCAGCATGGGCTTTACACCCTACTCTCTGAACAGCCCATGGGCCGGTAGAGGGATACATAATGAGAGGCCAGGCTCTTACACCCTCCCCCACATGGTAAACAATGTCCTCCCCCAGACACTCCACAGAGGAGCAGCTCCAAGATGTCTACCAGTGTAGCTATCTAAGCTGGACCTCCTGCAGGGTCCCAAGATATTGTATCCCCTCCCCCATAATAACATATAGACAAGTTCTAGAGCCCAAGAGTTCACAGAAATAAAACAATAGGCCATATCCCATCGCAGTGTAATTATGAAGAAATTGTGAAGACCAAGGGCAGATTCATACTGGTGACATCGAGGGAGGGACAGCCATGGGGTTCTCACAATGGATAGAACCTTGGAGTGCAAAAATGGGATGAAGTCATTGTGAAGCTTTGTAGGTAGTCAACTGCTACAGCCTGAATAAGGTACGATAATTGACAGGTAGGATAATGAAATTATTCCAAAATCTAAGGGTGCAGCCACGCATTCAGTTTTTCAGATGCAGATTATGATGCCCAAAATAAGAGTGGAGTGAATATAGTGGAGGAGCAGAACTTCTTAAATAATAATCCTCACCCATTACGATCCGCTCCTGATTTTGGCTTCAAAAACTGCATCTGAAAAACTGAACATGTGGCCGCATCACAAATCTTATGATTAGACAGGCCTGCATTGTTTGAGTAGAGTGGAGAAGACCATGTTAGATAATTAGTCTATGTTGTGCCTTAATGCTCACTTCTGGTATGAAGATTAACCATTGAATGAGAAGGTCTGAATGTGTGGGAAGGCTCCAAAAGTAGAGTAGCATGAACATATTGGCGAGTGATGAGCAATCAGTATCACTTTGGTTTATCTCCCTTAATTTCTGACAGAGTTCTTGAATTGTAACATAATAAGCAGAAAAGCCATATAAAGAGGCAACAGCGATGCAAAAAGAAAACAGATTTAAAAAAAAAAAATAAGTTCAAGTTTTGCGATCCAGCGCTCCCGGTTGGAAGGTATGATTGCAAATCTCGCCTTCGTGACTTCACTTGCTGTCTGCACATTAGCAGGAGGGAGGAGGGGAAATGAATAATTTGTGGGGGCGTGCATACTTAATGAGTCGACACAGCCAAGAGGTGACGTAGGCTCATCTACATATTTTTATAAAATGTTTTTAAGTGAATATGACCATTCCTAGTAGCTGGACAAACTTATAAAAAAATAAAATGAGGAAACAGGAAAACTGTTGGGTTGCTTGGAAAAAAAACTAAATAAAACCCTAGTTCAGTCGGAAGTCCAAACTTATGAAAAGTTGTTTAATAGCTGCTTGACAATTTTCCAAGCCAGTTCACAAAAGAAGCTTTTTGAGCTCCTCTTCAAGGACATTTCCAAAACCAAAATGGGATATTTCCTTAGTAGACCTAGGTATATATATTATTTAATTAAACATGTCTTGTGGTTCCTACAAAATCACCTTTAAGCTATTAAGTGTAATTAACTTAATAAAAACACATTAAATGTATTACCTGCTGTTCTTCAATTGTGAGGTACAAAACTCTCAGAACTCCTGTTGTGTGACTCAGATCACAGCAAAATAAAAAGGGCATTGATAATGAGCTCACCTGAATATTATAGAAGGGAAACTGAATTTAATAGGAAAAAAACTGCTTCTACCTATGGTGACTGGTATTCACTCTATGGGGGGGATTTATCACAAGTCTCTCAGAGCAGAACTGTTCCATGGCAACCAATCAGAGCACAGCTTTCATTTTCCCACTGCTGAGCTCTGATTGGTTTCCATGGGCAAACAAGAACAGTTTTATCTCAGAAAATTTATGATAAATCTCCCCCAAAGCATTTCTTCTAAATGTTAATAAGGGTAGGTGGGAGCACAATGAGCTGACCAATCATAAACAGATTATACACTGATGACATGTGGACCACACAAATGGAAAACCGATCCTTTGTATGAAGACTGATATTACATAATATTCTCTGTATTGTGTCCAAAAAACATAACTGTAAGATCAGCTCCCATTGAAGGAACAACCCCTTTAGCTAAAATGATTGTGTATCATCTATCACTGTCATTGTCTGTAAAGAAGTTTTTAAAATTCATGTAAGCAAATCGATAAAATAAAATATTCTCAATAACCGAAAATACAATATTCTTCATTCTCAGAAATGATTGTACACAATTCACCAGCGGAGTACAGGATTGTGAGCAAATTAGTGGACAAATATTATTCAGTGCATTTTACAGATACACTTTAAAGGGGTTTTACCACAAAAGAAAAGTCTCACATCTCAATCCTCTAGTGATGTTAAAACAATAAAGATCATTTTAACCCCTTACTTTACAATTTTACTCAGTGTTATTGCTGTTTTAGACCCTTTCACTCCCTTGGCTGCTCAGTGCAAAATCACAGAGTGTGGGCGAGGACTCTAACCAGACACATTATTATCCATCTAGTTCTGTGGAGTGACAATGTGGTTACATTGTCAGAGTACAGGTGTATATGCACTTTTATCTGGCTTCTGACATTGTACTAACAAACTGACTCGTAGAAAGAGAGAGATGAGACAGATAAAAGATGAGATGCCTATTACAGAGGTTAACAGACAGAGGCATTCACACGGTCGTATGGGGGACATATATATGGCCTTTATACGTCCCCCCCCAGACAGCACTGGGCGCACAGCACTCTACGGGAGCGGTACGGTGCGGCACACATGTCCTATCTTTTCTCAACATACTTCATATGTCCTTATGGAGAGGGGCGGGGGTGAGCAGCGCTTCTTACCCCTGGCGCCACCGTGCTACGGTACAGCGGGCAACAGCAGTGTGAATGCGCCCTTTTAGCTCTGGTACGTCTCACAGATATGTGCTTACCTCCCCCTTTCCCCCGGATCACTTATCTCCTTGTAGTTTGAAGCTTATCTTTCCTCACTCAGTGTGAACTCTGTGCAGGCACTGCAGGTGGTGGGGCTACACGCTCAGCAGAAAGACACAAACTCAGCTTGCAGCCGTCATACTGAAATCCAAGATGGCGACCCCGACCCTAAAGTCAGAAGTTACAGGGTTGTGTCTAGGGTCAACTGAAATTGTGTACACCAGGACTGATGGAGACAGGTTGGAGTTATATCTGTGAAATGCTGTATTTTTGTTAAAAACAGTGAATTAGAGAATGTGTTATTCTGTTATCCTGAGTACATATAAGAAACTTGTCTTCATGGGAATACCCCTTTAATGCCATTCCATACAGACTTGTGGGTTTATGATGCCAAAGGATTTCTGACAGGGGCCAGATATTGATCAAAAGCCAATCAAGGCGCCTAAACCACATACTGGAAAGCATGTAAAAGCAGATCACTTTGGTTGTCATACTAAATGCTGTTGACTATTATTCATCAAAAGAGCTGGATCAGATCTTTCCTTATCTTATTGGACTGCACCTTTCAGCAAGGTGATACATGCTCAGGACATATAAAGCCGCAGGATCTCATCAGGTACTTTCCCATGTCGTATACAGATAGGAAAAATTGGTATTTTATTGGATGTATTAAGTTCCACCGTAAAAAAAACAAAAAACAAACTTGTCCACAAACTTGTATCAGAATTGGCAAATGTTTATTAAAGAATAAATAATGAAGATCTTTCTGTATAATTACATAGACTAAAATCATAAATCGGACTTGTCGCCTCTCCGGACACTTCTGTTATAGTAAATACTTGTATCCCCCCATAAAACAATAAGGAGAATCTCTTCTAAGTAGAGTGCATTGTGCCTTCAGTAATACATAGTTACCAATGTATTCAGAAATATTTAGTACAAATAACAGGGAAACAGCACAACACAAAAGTAATAAAGAAGCCCCTGGATTGTTATTGTATGGGAAATACAGGCACTGGTGACAGACATGGCAGGAGAGGCGGCAGGTCCTCTTTTACATAGTGTAATAATGTCACTGGGATGATGAATACCGTATGTCCACTCAAAAATAAAGTTGCTTGCCTGGAAAGGGATAAATACTGTATTAAAGGAACCCACATCATTTAGATTGTACACCAGCTACAACTGTACTCCTGTATTACATATGACTATGGTGCTTCAGAAGAAGACCTCAAAGTACGCAATCTGGATTTCTAATGCTGATGTTAATATAGCATGTCTTAAAAATAATAATTCCTTTATTAATATAGCGCACACAGATTATGCAGCTCTGCACTGAGCTTGCCAAATCGGTCCCTGTCCCCAATGGGACTCACAATCTAATCAACCTACCAGTATGCTTTAGAGTGTGGGAGGAAACCAGAGGACCCGGAGGAAATCCACTTATTTATCTAGCAAAATAAAGGGCACGCTGCTACTTTTTCACCGCTCCCACATACCTGTATTGCATTCAACAGGAGATAGATTTTGGCATGGATTGTCCTGCTTTGTGAACATTACAAGTATAAAGTTTAGTTTCTTAAATTGTAACCAAGAACCCTACTCTCTATCCACAGGAAAAGTCTCTCAGGCAATCAAATGCTAAGAAGGGTCACGAGTGACAGAAGGGTGTGTCAGGAGGGTGTTGCATGGGCCCTGGACAGGGTCACCAACACCAGGTGAGCATGGACTACTTGATTTGACCCTTTGATAGAATTTTCAACTTTGGTTCACTGGGTCTGCATGGGAAATCAAACAATCATCAGCTCCATACATCCTGGTAAATGGAGACTTCTTTCCTAACAGCCTCCCTATATAATGTAAAGCACAACCATTAACATTTAGTGAATAGAAATCACATTGTAGGTGCAGTCGTTTAGTCCAGTACAAAAGAAAACAGAGGAGAGGTTTCTTTCTGTTATAAAAGCTTTCGGAAACAGGGTAACAGTGAACTAGGCCAAATATCAAGAACATACGTTCCTAGGAAGTTTATCTGTGTATCAGCCAACAAAACGCACTTGGGATTTATAATACATAAAAATATAAAAAATGATCACAACGCCCCGGCTGTAGTCTGTGCGCATTACTCCTTCACTCGCTTTGCCTAGGCCACTGTAATAGGATATATACACAAGTACAGAAAAAAATGGGTGCTTTATTCTGAGGGTACCAAGACTTGAGGGTAAATTGTACAAATCAGAATTGTGCTTCACCAAGCGCTTAGATAGATAGCACTTTTTCATAGTTTACATTGCACCTGCTGTACCTTTCCATAGTTCCGAGAATAAACTGGAATGCCAGGAATAGCAGCAATTTCTGAGTGATTGCTGGAGACAACCGAGCACTGTGATCAGCAATTTCTAGCACTTCCATACTACTAAGCGAGTCCTGCTGTCCACCCTGTTCTCTGTGGGGGTCCCAACAGCCAGATGCTCACCGGCCAGCTTGTTATCCCCTATCATTTGGATATAACAAGCAAACTTGGTAAAACCCCTTTAAAACTGCTCCAATTGTTCTTGAGCAATAATTACTGTTGCTTTCACCTCCTAATATGTTAGATCCACCAACCGGATGGTAGAGAACCAAATTTATATACTGAAAGTGGTAACTATAAGCACTAATTGCTTGGGAACGATGGAAGGTTTTATAAATGTTGGAGGAGGCTTGGAAGGTTCTCTTTCAGGATCAAAGGACATTACCCCATGAGATAAAATTTCAGTGGTGACTACAATACCAGCATAAAGTACTATGTTCCTGTAAACTCAATGTGTTCTCGGGACCCAGACAAGCAAGAGACAAATTACGAAAAATATAATAAAATGCTTTGATTATGTTAAAACACATCCAAAAAAGAATCTGTCACAAGCATTGGAGCCCGTGGCCAGTGTACCAGCCTGTGTCTTGCACACTTTATACGTACACCTCTATTAGTAATTGATATTAATGAGAAAAGTATAGAAAAACAAAAACAAGTACAAAAAGTATTCGGTGCTTTCATGTTGTATAATATAAAACTGGATCTGGAGTAGGCAAGGTATTCTGAAATCCTGTTCAGTAGTGTTGAATACCTGCACAGTTATTTGCTTTACTTGCTTTCATGTCCGCCCAGATGTGCTCATGGCTCTGAAGTATATAATACATGAAATGTAAAGTTTTCGCACACACCCTGTGTTCAGTCAGACAGATGTTCTCCGCTCATTCTCCACTTAGTATACGCTCCATCTCCTCTAAGCGCTTCAAAGCGGCCACTCTTTTATTTTCAATGTCTTTGATTTCTTTTGTGGACTTTTGCTTTACTTCTTTGTCACTATTTTTCTCGTGTTGACTTTTAGTCTTTATGTGATCTTTGTTTTTTTGTGTTGTGGGTGCATTCATTTTTGGTATATCTTTTTCGTCTTTCAATTTTTCAAATGGAGTTTTTTTTTTTTTGCCTTTCGCCTCATTTTCCTGCTCTGTGGGCAATGACTGGCCACCTGCTGGTGAAGCAGCGTGCCCAGCAGCTTTTAGTGCCATGATTTTACTGCGCACTATGCTCAGATGTCGCTGAATGTATTCCTCCTGAGGGGCTAAGGCTAAGGTTTCAACAAGGCACCGCTCGGCTTTTAAAAGGTCTCGCTCTTCAAAATAAACCACACAAAGGTTATGCTTTCCTTGTACATTATTGGGATCCATTTCTAGGATTTTTTCAAAACATTTTTTAGCTCCTTTAGTGTCTTTCTTTTGATTCATAAGGATGTCTCCTTTCAGGATAAGGCCTTTTATATGGTCAGGGTAGTACCGCAGAAGCTCCTCCAAGACTGGTAGAGCATCCAATTCCCTAGCGGTTTGGGAGTAGAGAAGGGCTAAGTTAAAGAGGGCACTTCGGAAACCATGCTGTAACTGTATTGCTTTTTTCATCCACTTTTCAGCTTCTAAATCCTTCTTCTCATCCATGGCCAACATCCCCAAATTAAAATACCCATTTGCATCATGTGGCTCTTCCTCAACATAAGACAGAAGTCTTTTCTTAGCCTCCGGTCGCAGTTTAGGATTGCCTTATGAAAAAAACAAACATATGACCAGGTGTAAGTTGTACTATGGTAAACTTTAACGTGGTTTTAAGTAATAAAGGGAAAATGAAAAGAGTAAATACATTTGTCCATCAAGAATAGAGAATATCTACAGTTAAAAGAAACTACTGAAGAATATTACAATGGCTTTATATTTATTACTAAATAAAACAGCATTGAAAAACAAAATAAAAGAGGAATTAAATTGGCTTAAGATGCAGAGCACAAAAAGTGAAATTGGATTGTGGGATGTGACTGTACTTGTACTTTAAGAGAAACTGCAGGAACAATTAACATATAATAATTATAATACTTAAATACATACCGTATATACTTGATTATAAGCCACTCGGCTTCAGGCAAGTACAAAGTCTATTTTTTTTAGTGCCGGGCATTCTGTCGGGCAAGGGCTGGAAGGCTATACACTTGGGGGGGGGGGCAAGGGCTGGCTGTTTGGAAACTGGAGGGGCATGGGCATGACCTGGCTATATCCTTGGGGGGGTGACACGGGCTGGATCGCTATATCCTGGGGGCACGGCTGGCTGGCTGCTACATTTATAGGATCATAACTAGCCAACACCAACCTTAGTGTTGGCTAGTTACAGACTAGAAACCTACCTGATTCCTGCATGAGTAGAGCAGAGTTAAACAACGCAAGCTTATGCCGACGATTCAGTTCAAGGGCTTGATTAAAGTTCCTTAAGGCTTCATTTGGATCCTTCAGTTCGATATACACAATCGCAAGATTGTACCACAAGTCTGCATTCATCCCATCGAGCTCTAAAGCTTTGAGATAAGCTTCTTTTGCCTCTAAAGGTTTATTCATTTTTAAAAGTAACTCTCCCCTAGATCAAAAAACAAATCATCTTGCTAAAACGATTACACAAATAAAATACATAGAAAATAAATGATAATAATAATAATGGTTATTCTTATCTATGTAAGAACAAGAACTACAGAATATAAATCGCCATAATACTGTATTTTGGCGCTTAAACACTTTCCATGTCAAGGTCAAATCTCACACATTGCGCCAGGTAGCCAACGTTCATAGCCAAAAGATGAAAGGCATATGCCGTAGTGGGGGCTGCAAGTATTTAAAAATGAGCAAGAGAAAGGATTGGCCTGCTACAAAAATGGCAAATAGATGGTTTAAGGGAAACTGTCATTAGATTTTCACATTTTGACCTAATGACAAATTATTATAAAAGAAGACAGGAAAGAGTATTGAACATTCTTAGTTCCATTCAGATTTAAAATGATATGAAAGTACAGCTGGCTCCCTGCCAGGAAGGAGGATTGAGTCATGAGGGCGTCTGTGCAAGGCTGATAGTCCCTGTGTTATCACTGCTCTCCCCCTCCCTTGTGCTGACATTAGTGGACCTTGTCAGCTCACATGTGCATGAGGGGAGGAGACCTAGGTGAGCAGTGATAACACAGATCCCCCCCATGATCCAATTTACTGACAGGGAGCAGGGTATATTTTTGCACAATACGAACTAACAAAGTTTATTATAAAAACAGATTAATAATTGGTATAAAACAGCTTATGGGAACCTGTAATAAGTTGAAAATGTGAAATTCTGATGACAAGTTCCCTGTAAAAAAACTTCACTTGTAAAGTTTCATAACAAAAATTTGTCAAGGTAAATGCAAGAAACATATCTCATCATCCAAATACCTGCTAATATACGCTTGCTTGAAGTCTGGCCTCATACTTATTGCTTGTCTGTATAACTGATCAGCCTCTTCCAATCGGGACTCATTTGCACGGATTAAGTTTGCCAGATTTATGTAAACATTTAGGTGATTTGGCGCTACACGAGCAGCATATCTCTTTCCAGGAATTACCTTATATAAGTAAAAACTTTCATTAAAAGTCTTAAAGGGGAACAGGTAACCAGATTTTACGACATTAATCTACTAGTCACCTCCCTAAGGGAGGATATGAAAATATCCTTTCTAGAATTCCCTCTTTTTTTGTGAAATCTCACCAGTTTACCTATTAAAAAAAAAACTCCTTCAAAGTGATATGAAGAAAGAAGTATCATTTTTTTGGCTAAGATGAGTCAAGTTTAGAGCCAAGAGGAGGAACATCACTGCAGACACCCCTATCTTCACTTCTATAATACCATTCAGATCACATCAGGCCTGGAGATACAGAAATGGAGAATGTGAAATGGGGATCAGCTCACCTTCCAGCAAACATTTGTGTCCATTGCCATGATTAAGGACGACTAGTTTGTCCGAAACGCGTCAGCGTTATTTCCCTGCTGTGGATTTTAAATATGTGCCTAAATAAAGAATAATGAAGTGATCCTGAACTGGCTGGATACCAGATTTTTTTTCTGGAGATACAGAACCAGAGATACGGACAGGTAGGCCTCATGCACAGGACTGTGTGCAAAAATGTTCTGCAAACATGGGAAAGTTTGCTGCCTGTTTCGGCCAGGTGCTATATTTTGCGACACAGCTGCCCGCTCACAGAGCGGTGATACATTGCGTGCACACCACACTATGACTGCAAACAATAGACCACTCACTATAGGGGCAGTGAGCTAGCTACAATACCTCACTGCCCCATATACCGTATTTTTCAGACTATAAGGCGCACAAAAAACCCTTTGATTTTCTCAGAAATCAAAGGTGCGCCTTATAGTCCAGTGCGCCTTATATATGAACCGTACTTACAGACAACAGCTGCCTTGAACTGTGCACAGGTCTGCCACCTGCTGTTCATTCATCCTTATAATCAGGTGTGCCTTATACTCCGGTGCGCCTTATATATGAACCTAGACGTTTTAGCAGGCATTTATTCATGGTGCGCCCTATAGTCCGAAAAATACTGTACGTGTTAGGCCAAAGAGTAATAGCAGAATATATGGGGACTGGATCTTTAACTCCACAACACCACAACCATGATCTGATCCAAAAAATGAAATTCTTTTGACAAACACCATGCTTAAAGGTGCTACAGAACAGAAGATGTGGTATATGAAGCGAGACTCCCCAGACAGCTTTTTAATCTCACTCATCTCAGACAAATATAACTCTTCTCTGCTCATCGCCAAATGACTTTGGAGGAGATCTTTTAAAGGTAAAGATATCACATAAAAGAGGGATTTCTAGACAGCACATTTCATATAGTACCAAAGGGGGGGTTGGCATGACAGGTCCGGTTTTCCATTACATTTGTAGGGTATGTTTGATTTTTGTAAAGTTCTGGTGAGGTCTTATATACGTTTCTATAGCCTAGAAATTTTAGTTAAAGAGAAATATTTTTCTGATGCTAGCTCCTTACACCACTGACAGAGGTAGTGATTTATTTAGAAAGATAAAGAAAACACCATGCTGTGGAAAGTACAGGGCAAACGCCTTCTCACTGTGATTGAAGCATCCTGTTTTTAGGTCTGCGTTACACTGAGAATCCGCAGGGAACACTATATTCATACACATACAAACCAGACATTCATAAAAAAAACACATAATTGCATAAGAACTGGAGCCTGCCAGGTCATTGTGTTAGAACAGAGACTTCATAATGTATTGCACAGTTGTGCACTGGTGAACGCACCAGCCTTCAGGCCTTCCATTGTCATAAGAATATGTGTTCTGTAAAGGCACGGTGTATAGAACATATATGCCGATACTACCCACACAAGATTCAAAGGAACCAAACTGCCTGCCTTGGACAGCTGCTACTTCATTATTCTGAATGATGTATTGTATCATACTGTTTTTACAGTATAGTATAGAGTAAAGAGTTATCCAGGAGCAGAACACATGGTCTGTGACACTAACAAGTAACCATTTCATATATGGACATGCAATAGCTGGTATTATCTTCCACTACTCAAAGTGAAGGGTAGCACTTACCTGCGGCATGAGGGACTTTGCAATTAGATAGGATTCTTCAGCTTCCTTGCTTCTGTTGAGATTCTTGTAGGTCCTTCCAACATTCATATGAGCTCCTATGTCATCTGAAATATATGAGGAACAGAGGGTGTTAAATAGTTATTTTTGTTACACAATTGAGAGCCACTGCAATCCTTTCTAGGGAAAAATAGCAGAGTACAGGCAGTCCCTGGGTTACGTACAAGATGGGTTCTGTAGGTTTGTTCTTAGGTTGAATTAGTATGCAAGTTGGAACTGTATATTTTATAATTGTAACCCCAGCCAGAATTTTTTTGGTCTTTGTGACAATTGGATTTTAAAAATGTCGGGTTGTCATAACAACCAGGATTTACACTAAATCTTAATTGCAGACACATTTGGTAACTGTTACAGCTGATCATTGTAGCCTTAGGCTTAAGTACAGTAAATTATCAACATCCAGAGGTCCGTAAGTAAGTCGTCTGTAAGTCGGGTGTTCTTAAGTAGGGGACTGCCTGTATAGCGTTAAAAAATGAGGTATATTCTTCAGGAGTTTGTTTTCTGAAACGGTGATGTCAGAAGAGGCCACAAGTCCCCATTAAAGGGTTCACAGTATACACAATGGAGTGGCATTTCGCATGCTTGACCTGTTGCTATACCCGTTATTAAGGACGGGACCTACTTTCTTCAGATTGCTGGGGGTCCCAGCTGTCGGATCTTCACGGATCATGAAAATGGCACGCACCCTGCACAACAATTAGGAGGACAGTGGAGTGGTTTGCTGAGTATGCATCTGCTGGAGATCAGCTGGAGAAAGCCAAGTGGAGCTTGACGATCTTCAGCCGTTCTCGTAGAATTGAATGCTGTTCCACTTATTATTGAGAACGCGATCCCATTTTCATTATAGGTGAAGGTCCCAGTTGTTGGACCCTTATTGACTAGGAAGATATCCCCTATTCTGTGGATTGGGGATAATTTCCTAAAATGGGTCAAACCCCTTTAAGCAGTTATATATTTTTTCTTTATTTGTGCATCTTATAGATAAGATATTGTTCTAATATTTAAAATGTCATTGTACTGCACAATTTAGCTATGCATGCTGTACAATAATAACCTATGCTGTAATTCAATTCATTTCTATATGTTTTGATGAATGCGCCAAAAACAACACATGTTGCATACATTTTTCTCTGATAAAAAAAAAAATAGAGAACAAAGTGTTTCCAGGGAGTAAAGGACCAGATATATTTAAGAGCATTATACTTTAAAACATCAACATGCCCCTAGTTCAGAGCATCAGTCATTTAGGGGTCTTAAGTTCACAACCAAGAGCCACAATTCATATAAAGCCACAAACTTGGAAATAATAAAGCTCCCAGCTTGTTTGTTTTGGGCACCCAGAACACATCCAGTGGTTTTATTTATTGGTCAACAGTTCGAGGCTAAACTGAAGCCAGCCTAATAAGTAAGGGCATAAAAGCTGCTTTACATGAAGTATTTTAGGTATTTCCAGGCCAAACTCCCCATATAGAAAAGTGCTCAGGGGTAATAAGAATTATCATATTGCCAAGTATACTACATATAGAACTTCAACATATTTCATAGCATGCACAAATTAGTACATGTAAAAATCACTAAATAGCCTAAAAGAATATTGTGGTAAAATAACACAATACCAAAATCTTACAAGTAATAGTCACTACTGTGACAGGTACAGGTACCCAGATCTTTAAATTAAGGTCCCTTCATAAAACATATGAAAATATATGTTCTAGTTGCTCATAGCAACCAATCAGGGGTAGTCCCATCTGGGCATTTACATTTAATTTAATTTGCCATATGTAAAACTTTTCTACAATTGCATGTTATTAAACAAATGTTCCTGTGTGCAGATAATTTCTCATAAATGTAGCCATATTGTCCCTTAGAAACGAGATAGCTTCCTCGGATACAACCACCCCACACTCTGGCAGCAGTGGCCAGACATGCTGTATTGAGTTCTGCCTGACCACCTTGACCAAGCAGTCATTACCACAGGACGGCTGTTGGACATGCAGTACCTCCGGACATTTCATATACAAAAACCTTTTGTTTATTTGTGCAATCCCTCTCGCTGAGGTGGCTGTATCCAAGGACAAAGCAAGAAAAATGGATATTAATGGTTAAAAAAAAAAAAAAACCCTAAAAACTAGAGTTAACAAAAAACAAAACAACAACCACCTACCTGGCTGTACCCGTGTAGCCTGCTTAAAGAACTTCAATGCATTTGCATAGTTCTTTTCATTCTCCAGTGCATGGCCAACATTATTCCAAAGCTTTGCATTGTTTTTATTTACCTATTCATAAAAAAATTAATACGTGAAAAGTTTATTATTCTACGTTGAGACGAAAACAATGGTTTACAGAAAAACAATGGCACCAATGCGAAGCTGGGAGATGGGAGGGGCGGGGGTAAATAAAAATATATATACTGAAGGCCCCAGAAGAAGGGCTAGGCCATCTAAATGAGATGCTAGAGCAGGGGAAGTACATTTGATTTTTACTTCTCTGTCACCCCAACTTTCAAGGAAAGTGGTATGTTCACACAAGGCGTTTTAGAGACACATTTGATGGCTTTAATTGGGTTGTGTAGGAGATGGGAAAGGAGGATTCAGAATTCATGAGCAGACACATCCCATCGGAAGTTAAGATAGGGAGATGTAGAGCCAACAGCTTAAGAAGATTGTATGTGGTAGTAATATTTAAGGGTAATTACACAAAATAGAGAGTAACTGTGACTTATTCATAGATTGGATGCCCGTATTCAGATGTACAAGCCATGATATATGTGGCCCATAGTTGCAAATGCTGTTGGAGATAAAGATCCCGTTTCAGGCTTTATTGTTTAACTTCCTGTAGGTCTAGTTTTGTAGCTCATAGAACCATAAGCCTGATGTGATCTGAAAGATGAGATTTTTAATCTTTGATATGACACAATAAGCATGTGCTAGGTTCTATAGATACAGGCTTCTAAAGTGACACTACCCCTGCAACCACTAAACTTCACTCATGTCATGTGAAGATGGGAAGAGAAAAATAAATCATATTTGCCCGACTTTGGGGAGAATTGTATAGGTAAAGGGGTGAGATTTCACATAAAAGAGTAAATTCTAGAAAGGACATCTCATACCCTACCTGAGGAGCGCTAGTAGTTTAGTGGGACTAACCTGGTGACAGGTTCTCTTTAATAGTCCCAACGATGCACCAGGGACCAAACACCTTCCGCTGGTCCCTAGCCACAAGATATCCACTGTGCATGCCGTGGACATTTGATACCACATAATAGCAGCAATTATTGGGACATTTCCCACAAGCTTTATTTACTTGAGCACATTAAAAGCTCTATGTGAGAATCACGTACCAAATTTGACAGGTTTTGAAAAACCTGGATGTGTGATTGGGACTACACTATTGCTAGACACATTGGCTTCTACAAGTGAAGAGAGGAAATGTTAGAGGATGAAATAACTAAAGTACTAAAACTACAACACGCTCAACTATTTTTATCTTGGGTACAAACATATAGATCAGAGTAATACACTACCTTTAAAGCAGACATAAACAATGTATATTCCGATTCCCAGTCCCAATTCCTGTGGAAGGTTTTTACGGCATGACTGAACAGCACTAAAGCTAAAAATATCCAGGAGAGCTTTCTCAATCTGCTGCTAGAATTAACAAAGACAGAAAAAAAAAAGAAATCTGTTAAATGTTGCGCTACGAATCTTTACTTTATTTTTCTATGAATAGATAATATGGCAAGGAAAGGAAAACTTAGGTTAAACGGTGAAGCTGTGAGGATAACACACACATCAGATAATATGTTTTACAGTCATGTCAATGAAACTAATCCATAGGGAATGAAGCAATCCGCAACACAATCCAGGCTTTAGCATAAGTACATGGCCTGTTCTCAGCTCCACTTCCAGCTTTTACAGAACAGTCCAAGTGTCTGCAAGACACAATCAATCTTGAATCTTGACAGAGATAAAACTATGAAAGAATAGCTGGTATTCATATTACAAACAACAATACCAATACATCAACCACCCTGGGTAGAAAGGCATGCACATTGCATTCCATTATCACCACATAGTTTACCAGAGGCCCAGCAGCAGTAACATCATACCACAAAACCTATGGCCCATCTAGCACAGAAGCCAATAGTTTTATGCAATTATCATCATGTCAGTGCAAGACAAAATGACTATTTGTGAAACTCTCCTCCATGAAGGTGAATGAACCCTTCTTTGTAAAAATAGAGAGCAAATTTTAAAGAGGACCTGTCACCCATAAAAAGGCACTAGGAGCCGCTTATTAAAGTAAGCAGCTCCTAGTACAACAACAGATGTAGCAGTGTTACACTGCTTGCGTTATTGGAACTCTCTGCGCTGTACAACGCCGGACCGCCCTGTAAGCAGCCAGGTGTATTCATGAGGGGGCGGGATTAGGAGACGAGACTGTCGCATGAAGCTCGTCAGTCACCGCCGGTCTATGGAGTGGGAGGGTTGGTCCGGAGGAAAAGCAGCACCTCGGACCGCCCCTCATGAATACGCCCGACCGCTTACAGCGTGGTACGGCGTTTCTATTGTACAGCGCAGCAGTGTCTGCTAGCGTTATCGGGGGTTTCCCATAAGGCTAGCAGTGCAACACTACTACATCTATTGCACCACTAGGAGCTGCTTACCTTAGAAAGCAGATCCTAGTGCCTTTTAAATGGATGACAGGTCCTCTTTAAAGGAGAATTTCCCCATTAACACAATTATACTGGAAAGTGTTGGGGAAAATGTTATTAAACCCTCCTCTGAAACCTATACATATTAGATCACTTTCTATGGGACCTCCTGCACATCAAGTCTGATAGTGGTTTACTCCTCTCTATACAAAACACATCCAGGCATGTGTATAAGGCCTCCGGAGTGACTGCGGTCATATGAAAATGTTAAGTGATAGGCCAGTCCAAAGCTAGGGCACAGCAATATTGAAAACCTCATAACTTCATAGACTGTAAGCTCTTGGCCCCTATTACTATCCATTCATATGACCATGGACCATCAGCGACGGCCCTGCAATCTGGATAGTTTCAGGGAGGAGGCCCCCTGGAGGTCCAACATCTCCAATGATGCTCCAGCACTGGATTAAGGTCAGTAATCACTGGCATGTGCGGAAGACACACAAGCAGGTTCTTATGGTGCCAGCAGTGGGGTACAATGCATATCCCGGCCTTTTAGCATACAGGAGAACAGTGATGTCATCGTGCCCATGTGTCATTCACTTGAAGCTTGGCGGTAAGAGCCAAAGACGTGGCAAACACCAGACAGCGTCAGAGGCAAGTAATTTTTAAAGATATTTTTTTTATATGTAGCCTGGGGCTACTAGAAGGGGGGAGACCCTGCCTAATGAATTATTAAAGTGGTATTCCCACGAAGACAAGTTTCTAAAATATACTCAGGATAACAAAAAAAAAAAAACACTCTCTAATTCAAGGTTATTAACAAAAATCAGGGGCGTAACTTGAGTGGGTGCAGAGGGGTTTAGGGGGCCCTTACTGTGTCTCTTTCTCATATGAGAAGACTATTACTATAAACCATACATTATAGTCAGGGCCTGGCAACGACTTTGCACTGGAGCCCATCAGCTTCTAGTTACGCCACTGACAAAAATACATCATTTCACAGATATAATTCCACCCTTTCTCTATCAGTCCTGGTGTACACAATTTTGGGTACCCCTGGACCTTCTGAGTTTAGGGTCGGCAGATGTTTTGTTTTTCTGTCTGATGCTGCACTCCTCTCTGCCTCTAGTCCCCACTCTTGCATTCCAGGACGAGCTCACACTCACTGACTTTCTACCGCCAAACAACACATATAGGAGCTAAAACTGCAATAAAACTGTATTATGTGTAAAATTGTAAAGCAAGAGTTTAAAAATAATCTTTATTGTGCAAACATCACTAGGGGCCAGTTGTGGTGTGAGGGGTATATATGATAAATATGGAGGTCAGTTATGAGGAGTATATAGGATGATGTTGACCATGTCCGTTTTATAAACCCGCAGAGATGTGTCATAGCTGGAAGAAATCACCTGGAAGATCAGACAGAAGGGAAGAGACGTCATGATCATATCAGACAGACATGAAGGACGTAATCTCCAAGTCATGTGATTACACTGCGGCCTCTGGGTATGACTGGTATCTACTACTATATGGTCACTATATGGTGGTACATACTGGTCTGTTTGTATAGGTTTTCATTCATTTAGTCATTTTGCAATGGTCAAGATGTAGTGTTATTATTTGGGCCTTGTACAGACAAATCATTAGTGATATTGTCATTTGCAGTGTGTGGCTTGTATAATAACAGTATGGCAGTAAATATAAATAAATGGAGTTTATATTAGTAAAACTATTGGTAACACTGGTCTTTGTAGAGTCGGTATGTTGGTATTTTCTTTAGGTTGTTTTATGGTTTGGGTCACAGTTAGGAGGTATCATTTGGAAATTGTAGTGCTATTGTTTGGAGTATTGGTCTTATGGTAGGATTATTTGGCAATCGCAAAACATGTACATGTAGCACCCCAATAGGTGCGTGTTCAGCTCACCCCAGTGTGATGGTCCAATGTCCTTTGGTGCCAGCCTTGGTGCACGATATAGGAAAGACCACTGTAAGGTCCCAATACAGGAAAACATGGAAAATATCTTGGCACTCATATAAAGCCGCCAGGTTCAGTTTGAATAAGTTTCTTCCTCTTTATTCACATCTCCGGAACAACATTACAGCTAAACCCTGTAAAAGATCGACGCGTTTCGGCGCTCATGCGTCTTAGTCATGATCGGTTCATTATTATTTGGCAATAGTATGGTGGTGGTATTATTTGCCTGGTCAGTGGCCAAAACTGGAATTGGTTTAGTAAAGTTATGAATTTATGAAACCATCTGAAACTAAAGATACCATTCTTTCTAATATCTCTAGCACTTGGGCTGATATTTGAAATGGTATATAAACGATGATGGTGAACCCTCAGAATCAGATCTCTCTGTGGGCACCCAGGCCATTGCACCAGCACATAGTTGACCAGACAGGACCCATGTCCTCCTCCTGCTCTCCAGCCTCAACACATTCTTGGTTACCTGAGATTGCAGGATGAGCGAGGAGGTATAGTATTTTCACTTTTATACAGCGAAAAAAAGAAGTATTATTGCAAAATAGTACCTTTATAAAATACTAGTGTCTTTTTCCTACTAGTGTCAAAATGGAGTTGCCACGCCTCCTCGGGACTTCAAGTCCCATGATGCATTGCGCATTACCCTTGAGCGGAGTGTGCTCACAATACTCGCTGCTCAGTTATTGACAGCTTGCCACACGATCCTGAGTGTCCAGAGATTTTTCGAGCTGTGCTCTCAGCTCGATGTGGTGTGCAGGTGCGTTCACAATAGAAACATGTGAACGAGCCCCTATGGCGCATGACCGAGAATCCCTGCAGCGAACTACAGGTCGTTACCCAGGATATGGGTATACAGAGGAGACCTGGCTTGGTAAAACAACTTTTATCTTCAGAACAGCAAATTTCCCATAATTAGAGCCAATTGCTCTATTGATTGTTCTTAGCTTTTGAACCATATGAGGAATGATGTTAACTCCCAGATAACCCCTATAAAGCCGAGGCACAGCGGTTAAAAATAAGGTACTGCTTACCTTACACTGATGCTTCGAAGCATCAGTGCGAAACGCGCGTCGGGGTGTATCTTCTGGCCACCCCTCTAACCGCCTCCTTGCCTACCCTCACCATGCCTCTGGGTAAGTGTGACCTGCACTATTGACAGTTATATACACCGGACGGTACCTCCGGATTTGTGTAGTTACTTAGGTGCAATTGGGTCCATCTTCCCTTTACTTGTCTTATTTCTTTGACGAACTATGTATTTGAATAAACACATTGTTTGGCAGTTTTTGGGGCACATGGAGGAGGGGGGGGGGGTCATAGGTACTCTGTGGTCGTCCCATATTCCACCTGGGACAACTTGGTTCCCCTTATGTTTATACTTCTAGACATATTCACTGGAAGTTGTTTACTTTTATCATTATTTGTATGTAAATAAAGCACATTTATTATTCTTTAAGCTCTTTGTTTTTTGGTCTTGCTACTATTTATTTTTTGAGGGCGATATGAGACTGCATATGTGGGCTTTTTTTGGTTTTCTATATTCACATCTTGGCTGATCTTGGAATAAGAGATTTCCTTAAACTGCACAGATATAGGAATGGGCAATAAATGTTAAAATTTTTAAATCCCCTTTTAAAATGAGAACAATTAATAAGGGAACCTGTCATCGGGATTTCACATAAAGATAGGTTTCCATAGCCTTTTTAATAATAATTCCTAATATGCTTATATAATTAACATTACTGCTTCCACTCACTTTTCGAGTACCGTATATAAAAGTATACCTCCCTGCCAGTAAACTACGAGTCATGAGGGCATCAGAGTCCCTCTGTCGTCATCATTATTATCTCCTCAAAGCTCTTCCTCATACATTGGAGTGGAACTAGTAAACACAGATTGGGAATTAGAATTAAAAAGGCTATGGAAACCTGTCATTAGGTGAAAATCAGAAATCCTGATGACAGCTTCTCTTTAAATAAAAGCAAATACACATTTTTCTTTCCAGCTTTCCAAATTTTTTGAATGAAGACTTCGATGGAAGTAATGGGATCATTACACAAAGAAACTGCATCAGAAATGGAAGAAAGGTTTAATGGAGCGCATTACTAAAATGCCTTGCATGTTTAAGCAGCGGTTGCCAGCAGAAAGGATGAATGCACAGGAAAGGAAAGAGGGATGAAATAACATTCATGAGACACTGATAATGCAGGAGTGTAATGCACTGCTTACTCCACTGTTCTAGCTTCAGCCTGATTAATTTTTAATCCAAAAAGGAAATGAGTTTCTGCTATCCATATAGTCCTGATAGAAAGCAGACAGGATGTAATATTCCTCTTTAGACCATATTACATGGAGATAACTGATTTATATTAATTAGCATTACAATCTTCTATACACAAAACTCTACTAATTGAATTTGTAGCTCCTTGCAAGACAGCTGGCCTGGACAAGACACAATGTCCCTGCTATAATGAAGACGTTTTAGCCTTTTCACCCGATGACCGGTAATTTCTCAACATAAATCTCTCTCGTACATTCGCTAAGTGACCACAGTCATGCAACTAGTTGCTGAGTCATGCAAACCATAATCCACATACATCCAACAAATTCAGGACATGAATGCGATGGTATAGATTGGGTCTTATGTCCAAAAACCAGTGGGGCAAATGTCCCAGATAAGAATGGTGTCATACAGAGATGGGTGCTTCACATACTTTAGAGGAGGATTAGGATTGGTTGTTATGGCTCATGTGACTCACCTGAGATTACCTTTACTATTTATATAGAGCCGTCAACCACCTCTTGCTTTAATACTAACTCCGAAATTAAAGCAAAAAAGAAATGTGTCAAATGTACAAAAAAATAATAATCTTTTTTGCATAGATCTGGACATGCCCAACAAAAATTTACATTTAAAAACAATGAAAAATATATATGAAAGTTCTCCAAAAAGAGAAATTTGAAATGGGTATTGTAACCAGGGGTGCACCTAGCTATTCTACTGCCTGAGGCAAGAATTGAAATGGCACCCCCCTCCTTTACAAGTTAAAAAAACCCTCAGGGTATAAGGCACTAAAGACTATTATATATGGTTGGGTTAAAATGAAGCTGGGTAAATAGCATAAGACACAGTAATAAGTGGAGTGACCAAATAAGTGACACAAAAAACCACGTTTGTGTGGAGGAGGGCTTATAGTGTAATACATTTGTGAATGAATACAACAGCCTGCCTATTAGATTCACTCAAAAGGGAGCATTTATTATACATCTGCATTCATGCGCCAAAGTATAATAAAGTTCCCGCCCCTCTGGACAAGAGGCTGGCGGCCAGCTGCATAGTGCTTATTACTACGCCAGGTAGAATTGTGCAATTAATTAGCTTGAACGGTCAGTAATTGTAACAAACAAACCCCCGGTCCGCCCACTCTACCGCCGGCGCACCACCTTCATGCCCCCTTGGCAATGAGAAGGAGGACATAATTGCAACTTCTGGCGGGATGCTAGCAACTGCGATTATTTCAGGACTACTATGCGTTTTCTTGGATAAAAGCCCTGATAAACGTCCTCCTATAACTTTTTACCACAATTTCATTAGTGATGCAGCTGTTACAACTGCAGCTAAATAAGAAAGGACACATTTTTTGTGAGATAACAGTGACACAGTCTCCACCTTCTATAGAAAAAAGTGACAACATGAGGGACCATTATGTAAATTTTCTGCACAAGCTAATAACCGTTTCAGGGTCTCCAGATTTTCTAGCCTTTCTGAGGGTCCCACAGACAACTTTCCAATGTTGGGAAGTATGATATACACTCACTGGCCACTTTATTAGGTACACCATGCTAGTAACGGGTTGGACCCCCTTTTGCCTTCAGAACTGCCTCAATTCTTCGTGGCATAGATTCAACAAGGTGCTGGAAGCATTCCTCAGAGATTTTGGTCCATATTGACATGATGGCATCACACAGTTGCCGCAGATTTGTCGGCTGCACATCCATGATGCGAATCTCCCGTTCCACCACATCCCAAAGATGCTCTATTGGATTGAGATCTGGTGACTGTGGAGGCCATTTGAGTACAGTGAACTCATTGTCATGTTCAAGAAACCAGTCTGAGATGATTCCAGCTTTATGACATGGCGCATTATCCTGCTGAAAGTAGCCATCAGATGTTGGGTACATTGTGGTCATAAAGGGATGGACATGGTCAGCAACAATACTCAGGTAGGCTGTGGCGCTGCAACGATGCTCAATTGGTACCAAGGGGCCCAAAGAGTGACGACACCACCACCAGCCTGAACCGTTGATACAAGGCAGGATGGATCCATGCTTTCATGTTGTTGACGCCAAATTCTGACCCTACCATCCGAATGTCGCAGCAGAAATTGAGACTTATCAGACCAGGCAACGTTTTTCCAATCTTCTACTGTCCAATTTCGATGAGCTTGTGCAAATTGTAGCCTCAGTTTCCTGTTCTTAGCTGAAAAGAGTGGCATCCGTTGTGGTCTTCTGCTGCTGTAGCCCATCTGCCTCAAAGTTCGACGTACTGTGCGTTCAGAATACTCTTCTGCCTACTGTTGCCTTTCTATCAGCTCGAACCAGTCTGCCCTTTCTCCTCTGACCTCTGGCATCAACAAGGCATTTCCGCCCACAGAACTGCCGCTCACTGGATGTTTTTTTTTTTTTTCGGACCATTCTCTGTAAACCCTAGAGATGGTTGTGCGTGAAAATCCCAGTAGATCAGCAGTTTCTGAAATACTCAAACCAGCCCTTCTGGCACCAACAACAATGCCAGGTTCAAAGGCACTCAAATCACCTTTTGTCCCCATACTGATGCTCGGTTTGAACTGCAGGAGATTGTCTTGACCATGTCTACATGGGTTTGCAGCCAGATCTTGTTGCAGTGAGCTCTGCAGATTTATGAGGCATATAACCTTTAAAAAAAGCATCAGAAAAGCGAGTTTGTGAGCTTGGCGGCGAGTGTGCATTGATCCCAAGTGTGTGCAGTGTCTTAAGTGTGACTTAGGTTTAAGGGAAGGAGTACTTTTTGGATCCAGAAACAAATAGATAAGTGCATCTACAATTTTATTTCCTGATATTCATTGTGTGATTTTTATTGCAACCAAATAGATCTGAAGGTATTTTACTTGCATAATCTGTATATTGTGTGGGGGGTATAGGGAGGCATTCACCTTGCTTATGTAGACAATATAGTCACAGGTGCTGCCTAATTAATAGTGGGGTGCGGCTATCTAATTAGCAGCCTTTATATACTTCTGTGGTCAGTTTGTTTGGTGGTTTGCAGCCAGATCTTGTTGCAGTGAGCTCTGCAGATTTTTGAGGCAGATAACCTTTAAAAAAAAGCATCAGAAAAGCGAGTGTGGGAGCTTGGCGGCGAGTGTGCATTGATCCCAAGTGTGTGCAGTGTCTTAAGTGTGACTTAGGTCTAAGGGACTTAAGTTTGAGGGGCTTTAGCAGGTAACTGCTGTGTTTTGTGTTACTCTGACTGTAGATTCTTCTTTCTGTGCATATTTCTATTGTAATCCCCATTAGAATAATGGACTCCATAAGTGGCATTGCTACACGGTGTACATCCTGTGCCATGTATGCTTTCCTTGAACAGCCGTTCGAGGGGGAATACTGCTGTGTGGGGTGTGTGAAAATTGCTCATCTGGAAGCCCAGATTCTGGATCTAAATGAGCAAGTTTCAAGGCTGCGGGCAATTGACAATATGGAGCGAAGTTTGCTGCTCCAGGAGCACAAACTCTCTGGGGAAGATGGGTGTGGGGAGGGAAGTATGGAGGTGCAGAGTGAGGGGGCTGCTAGTTGGGTAACATGTAGAAGGCGGGGTAGAGGGAAGAGTTGTAGGGAGTCTAGTCCTGATCTGGTGCACCCCAATAAGTTTGCCAGGCTGGTGGATGAGGGGGATATCAATGCTGCAGAAAGACGTGGCCGCTAGCAACCAGGGGAATGTCTGCTCCAGTAAGAAGGGTAATGGGAGCAAAGGCAAGGTCAGACAGGTGCTGGTAGTGGGAGATTCGATCATTAGGGGAACACACAGGGCAATCTGTCACAAAGACCGTGCATACCGAACAGTGTGTTGTTTGCCGGGTGCTCGGGTTCGGCATGTTGCGGATCGGGTTGACGGATTATTGGGAGGGGCTGGTGAGGAACCAGCGGTCATGGTCCACATTGGCACTAATGACAAAGTAAGAGGTAGGTGGAAGGTCCTTAAAAATGATTTCAGAGATTTAGGCCATAAGCTCAGGGCAAGGACCTCAAAGGTAATTTTCTCCGAAATACTGCCTGTACCACGTGCCACACCAGAAAGGCAGCGGGAGATCAAGGAGATAAATAAGTGGCTCAAAAGTTGGTGTAGGCAGGAGGGTTTTGGGTTCATGGAGAACTGGACTGACTTTTCTGTCGGCTACAGGCTCTACAGTAGGGATGGGCTGCACCTCAATGGGGAGGGGGCCGCTGTTTTAGGGGAAAAAATGGCTAGAAGGTTGGAGGAGTGTTTAAACTAGAGACCTGGGGGGAGGGCAACTACACTTGTGCAGGGCAAATAGACAGTGTAGTTAGAGAGCTGGGAAGAGTCATAGTCTGTGGGGGAGGAAGGGGGGCTGGAATGAGATTGGGGAATAAGGACAAAAGGAATACGGACAGGGAAAACCATATAAAGTGTATGTACACAAATGCCAGAAGCCTCACAAACAAAATGGGGGAACTGGAACTCTTGATGTTGGAGCAGAAATATGATATAGTGGGTATCAGCGAGACATGGCTGGACAGTAGCTATGACTGGGCTGTTACTATAGATGGTTATAGTCTTTTTAGAAAGGATCGTATAAATAAAAAAGGTGGAGGGGTTTGTTTATATGTGAATTCTTGCCTCAAGCCTGTCCTGCGAGATGACATCAGTAACGCAAATGTGGAGTCCCTATGGGTTGAGATAAGAGGAGGGAAAAAGAATAATAAAATATTACTAGGGGTTTGTTATAAAACGCCAAATATAATGGAGGCAGCAGAGGAAATGCTGATAAGTGAAATGGATGCGGCTTCAAAGCATGGTGAAGTACTTATCATGGGGGACTTCAATTACCCAGATGTCGACTGGGGGGCAGAAACCTGCAGGTCCTTCAAAGGCAGCAGGTTCTTGTCAACAACAAAAGACAATTACCTGTCGCAACTAGTCCTGGAGCCAACAAGAAGGGGGGCACTGCTGGACCTTATCCTAACCAACAGACCTGATAGGGTATCAAAACTACAGGTTGGGGGGAACCTGGGGAATAGTGATCATAATATCATTGATTTTGTATTACGCTTTACTAAGAGCGTTAGTGAAGGGGCAACCAACACTCTAAACTTCAGGAGGGCAAATTTTCAGCAACTAAGGGAAGACCTTAAAGGCATAGACTGGGATAATGTTCTCAAAGACAAAAGCCCCCCCCCCCCCAAAAATGGGACTTTTTCTCATATATTCTGAAAAAGTCCTGTGAGAAACACATACCTTATGGGAAAAAGCATAAAAGGAACAAGAAAAACCCTATGTGGCTAACTAGTCTTGTAAGGAAAGCAATAAGCGAGAAAGATAAAGCGTTTAAGGTACTAAAACGTGAAGGTAGCGATGAGGCATTACAGGATTATAAAGAGAAAAATAAATCCTGTAAAAAGCAGATAAAGGCCGCAAAAATAGAGACTGAGAGAAATATTGCCAGGGAGAGCAAAAATATTTTTCAAGTATATAAATGATAAGAAACTAAAAACAGAGTGTGGGAAGGAGATGAGGAAAGGGCCAATCTACTGAATGTCGCCTTCTCAACTGTCTTTACCCAGGAAAATCCCCTGGTGGAAGACACAATGAGGAATAATGTTAATTCTTTTTATAATGTCAACAGTTTAACCCAGGAAGAGGTACGGTGCCGCCTCTCAACCACTAAGATAGATAAATCACCGGGGCCAGATGGCATACACCCCCGGGTTCTGCATGAATTATGTACGGTGATAGACAAACCGTTATTTTTAATATTTGAAGATTCACTGAGGACTGGTTATGTTCCACAGGAATGGCGCATAGCAAATGTGGTACCAATATACAAAAAAGGATCAAATAGTGATCCTGGAAACTACAGATCCGTGAGTCTAACTGCTGTGGTGGGGAAAATATTTGAGGGGTTTATTAGAGATGCTATCCTGGAGTATCTCACTGTGCACAACCTCATAACCCAGCGTCAGCATGGGTTTATGAGAGATCGGTCCTGTCAGACTAATCTGATTGGTTTCTACGAGGAGGTAAGTTCAAGACTGGATCTGGGGGACGCTGTAGATGTTGTATATTTGGACTTTTCAAAGGCATTTGACACCTTGCCACATAAAAGGTTGGTATATAAAATGAGACTGCTGGGAATAGGAGAAAATCTGTGTATTTGGGTAAGTAATTGGCTTAGTGATAGAAAACAGAGGGTGGTCATTAATGGCACATTCTCAGATTGGGTTGATGGAGTGCCACAGGGGTCAGTATTGGGGCCACTTCTTTTTAATATTTTTATTAATGACCCCTGCAGCCTGCCAGTCCGCCAGCCCCCTGCAGCATACAGCCCGCCAGCCCCCTGCAGCATACAGCCCGCCAGCCCCCTGCAGCATACAGCCCGCCAGCCCCCTGCAGCATACACTATGTGTCTTTTTTTCTTGACGAGTATAAGCCAAGGTGAGGTTTTTCAGCACCCTGCCCCCCAGTATATAGCCAGCCCTATGCCCGAGTATCTAGCCATACCCTACCTCATTATATAGCCAGGCCCCTGAACTACTACATAACCAGCCAGCATCAGTGAAAACTCACTGATGTGAAAAAAACCCAATGTGAATCCTCCCTAAGGTATAGTGCCTCAGTGGCAGACAATTCTATGTGGTATGGGGAGAACTTTTTAACTCTTTACTAGCAGGCATTACTGGCATGAGGAGTAAAATTCTGGTGACAGTTCTTTAACAGCACCTTTCAAACTATACAATGCAATGGTAGCAAACAGAGGAAGGAGTTGTAGGAAACTTGTAGAATATTGTAGGAAACTCATCCCTGTGTGTCCTCAGACCAAGCCTCTCAAATCAAATCTATCATTGAATATTTATTTCCAACACTACTTTCTTGTATGTTCTAGGGCTTTTATCATTTTTTGAGTAAACAAGCAACACAGCCCATGATTTCCACATCTTCTTTTATAGAGTAATGTCTCAATGGGAAAGTTAAATGCAGTTTTGAACAAAATTACTATTGTCATTGTCTGTTTCTGAAACAGATGGAGGAAACATCATAACTTTTGCTTAAGGGAACCTATCAGACCTTTTAAAGTAATTACTCAACTTTTTAAAGACTAAATAAATGGCACGCACACATCTTATTCACAAGAAGAATAGGTCAAGAAAAGGTTTGCCAGCATTTTATTTAATAAGAACAATATCTGAATTCCCATTACATAAAATGCTGGAGTCCCTTTTCTTGATATCTATCAATCTAAAAAAAACCCTGTGGCAGATTCACTACATATAAGAAGGTACTTCTGTATGAAAAGTTACACGCCATGTAGGAAAAGGAAAAACATGTGTTTCAGCTTTAGAGAATTTCAATTCCAGAAGTATATTGAAGTTTGAAAAAAAGTCAGAATGTGGAAATGGATAAAACATCTTCATCTGTATCAAATTTAATTATATACCAGTATTTGGATTACACTGTACAGACGGTCCCTGAGTTACGTACAAGATAGGTTCCTTAGGTTTGTTCTTAAGTTGAATTTATAGGCAAGTCGGAAAGGGTATATTTTATAATTTTAACTCCAGACAAAAGGGTTTATTTTGTCCCAGTGATTTTCTACATTTTGTGCTGTCATGGGACCAAGGATTATCAATAAAGCTTCATTACAGACACCTTACAGCTGATCTTTGCAGCTTGGGACTAATGTAATAGCATCCACAGAGCTTCACCAGAGGTCACAGTGGGCAGAGAGGTCTGTCTGTAACTAGGGGTTGCCTGTAAGTCGGCAATTATGCTGTAATTATAATACTAGGAAATTAGGTGGCACTATACAAAGGTGACTTTCATCATATCAAATAATTTATTGAAACAAAAGCCAACAACAGAAGTGGTTGTACGCCCACAAAACATCTCACGGTTTGGATAACTTGTCATGTGGCCTTGAGCATCAATTACAGCTTTACAAAGATGTCTCATGCTGTTTTTACCTAGTCAACTGACTGACTGCTAAGGCACCGTAGACCACTCTTATAGAAGGGGAGCCCTCGAGTCATTGAGGCTCTGGGAAACAGAGTTACCAGCCTATACAAAGCAATTTCACTGATTTCATAGGTTTTCAATGGGATTGAGCTCAGATAACACATTTGAGGTACATTCTCTTATGATGTGACTTCGATTATCTGTCGCATTGTCATCTATGAAGAAAAAATTTGACACTTGTTGTCAAAGTCGAAGCACAACAACCAAACTAATGATGTCATTCCAGTAGTATGGGCTTGTTAATGTACCATTCATAAGGTATAGGGCAGTAGACGCACAGCACTCTCCTTGATGATCCCAACATTGTTAGTGGGTAGAATTCCTGCTCATTGTGAGAGTAACCGGTCCCTCGTCCAACATAACCATGCAAGACTGAGGGTGTGGTCAAGTACCCTTGCAGGTCATCTAGCACCCAGAGGACTTGAATGTAAACGGTTTGAAATGGTCTGACATGACACTTGGGTGCCTCTCAACTCTCATGAATGTGCCTGGAACTGTGTGCTACCCATCATCCCATTCTGCAGAGCATTGTTCACAATGAAGTGGTCATCAGTGTGGAACGTGGCTAGAGAACTTCCTCTTCTATGTCTTTCTGTGACGCTTCTATTCTCTCTGTATGTCTGTTACAACCTGCTGAGGACACTCAGTGAAACTCAAAGCTTGGTGGCCACTTAAGTCTGAGAACACCCTGCTTGAAGCCTTGGAATTGTAAGGTATTGTTCATCAATTGTTAGGTGTCGTAGTGGTCTATGATATCAAAATTTTTACAGTTTGATGAGAAGAACTGTTTAGGGTGCTGTCACACAGGGTGTTCTTGGTCCGTTTTGGAAATTCTTATTGAACTAGGAAATTTATTGAATAATGCATGGATCAAACAACTTTTTGCCACAAAGCTCCTTGTTAAAGAACAGCAAGTTGTCCAAAGATGTTATATAATGTGTATTGTGCTGTATGTCTTTACAGAAACACATACGATACATATAATATACAGTATATCTATAGATAAAACATACAGAAGCAAATGGCCTTAAAAATATGATTTCATTAAATGAAGGTGAAATCATGACCATAACACAATCAGTCATAATAAAAAAAGATAATAATGTTGTAAGTCCTACCTTTTATTTGACAATTTCTTCCAGCCATGGGCTACAAGGATGCAGAATCCCATACTTGGTACATATAATACTCTCTCTGCAACTACAAATCCGACAGGGAAGAACAAGTTTGAGGCAGGTATGAAAGGCAGCACCATTAGGCACAGTCCCTGAGAAAAATGGAATGAAGACATAAACTGTACAGTACAAGATTTGCATTTTGGATGGTCTGTGAGGCTGCTTATAGTATGCATTAACATGCAGGCAATTTTTAAACTTAAAGAGAGTCTGTCACCAGGCTTGGGGTCCTTAAACAGTCACATACCATACCTAGTAGAGTCCCAGAATCTCTGCTTGCTTTACTGTGTGCTGTCCATGGCCTCATCAACTCGTTTCTGACTGAACTAGTCTCAATGACAGACAGGACTAAGACCAACAATTGGTCCCAGTCCTGGAAAGAGTTTTCCAGCCCTAAACTCTAGCATCAAGAATCTAGTTTAGGGATCTCCAAATCTAGTGACAGGCTTCCTTTCATAAATTTGATGAAGCATTGAAAAGGTAAATGAAAGTGCTGAATTATAAAGCAAACCTGCAATCATTAGGTTTTGACTTTTAACTAAAGTGGTACAGACCCCAAAATTTGGGATTCAATACAGATTCTTTGGGGAACATGTATCATGGAAATATACATTTAAAGGGAACCCACCACCACGGATCTACCTATAAAGGTAGATCATGTGGTAGGTGGATCTATAGGACGCGAGGATACCCCTTTTAAGGGGTAATCCTCACGTCCCCGCAATTTTTTAATAACTTTTATTTGCCTAATATATACATTTTCTAAACAGGCTACTGGGGTGTGGAGTACCCGGAGCTGAGGCTACACGCCACAGCTACTCCATGACCCAGTAGCCTCTTTGATTCTACCACCAGAAATCTTCGGCGCGCAGCACCTCGTAGCTGCGCATCGTTGTCTGCGAAAAAATTTGGAATTTATTTGGGTGCTATCTGCATCAAGAGTAGAGAATTTAGAACTTTAAAAATAAAGAATTTTTCCAAATTGTTTCCAAATGTCTTTTTTTCATAACCAAAATAAAAGATTTCATCCAAATTTTTAAACTAATTTGAAGTACAATGTGTCAAAAGAAAACAAACTCAAAATCTCCTGGATATCTTATAGTGTTCCAAAACTATAACCACTTATAGTGACACAGGGCAGATTTGAAAAATTGGGCCGCGTCCTAAAGGCCAAAATAGACAGTCCCAAAGGGTTAAGCAGCAAGACCTGTAACAACGTGAATAATAACAATGTCTCTGTTTACAGAGATATTTGTCCTAAAGCAAGAAGTGTTGATTTTAACATATTCAACTCCTATTAACCAGCAAAGCACACTTACCATTAGCACAGTTTTGGAGGAATCGCCTGAATATCGGACGCTGTAGATCACCAAGCTTCCCATTAAACTATAGAATAGCAGTGTAGCCAAGTTTCTCACATCCAAGAAACTTTCAACCAGGGGAATAGTTCCCATTGTCCAGTCGCAGCAGAGTTCAGATGGATTTAGCAGGAGCCAGGCGTTCACAGGCAGGAGGTAATTGAACGTCAGCTGCCTTGCAGGTGTAGTGCTGACAGCCGCAGGGTTATCAAACCTAGTAAGAAATAGAAAATCCACATTTTCTAAGCAGCAGTAAAAACAGGAGTGGATATGTTCTACTTGTCAGTGTACATAAACTATATACCTGCTATCACACAGAAACGTGAAAATTCCCATAAATGATATTTATGGGAAACTGCACATTGGGGCACATTTACTAACCAGTCCAGAGGAGTTCACAGGAACTGCATTGTCTGACGATTATGCACTGTTCACGAAGATTGTGCGCCTGATATCCTGCATGTGTCGCTTCAGGTCCGCGGGAGTTCACCTTCTTTTTCCTGGTGCATGTACCGTATATACTCGAGTATAAGCCGACCAGAGTATAAGCCGAGACCCCTAATTGGTCAACCAATGCATTGGTCAACCCCCCCCCCCCAGTATACAGCCAGCCTGCCCCCATGTAGTATGCAGCCATGTTTTCTTCCAGCAGGCGCATCTATGACGCGGCCGCTGCTGACGTCATAGTATGCGCGGCCAGGAAGAAAACATGGCCACGTCCACGACAGAAGAAAGAAGAAGAGCCATGCCGACATGGGGGAGCCGCGCTGTTATCAGCGGGTGAGTATATACTTTTATTTTTTTTTTAAGTGGGTAATTTTTTTTGTAATAGACTCATGTACAAGCTGAGGGGACGTTTTCAGCACATTATGTGCATTGTCATGCGACGCAATTTAAAAGTTAATCCCACACTCAGTTCAAATCAGTCGAATCGTCCGATGGCACGATTTCCAAACAGTAGCGCACGGAAGCCGGCACAGCTGCGCCATAATCAGAATATCTGTCTGGACAGGGCAAAACCCGAAAACAAGGGAGAGTCTGACGAAAGTCCGTCTGCGGACCCTTACTAAATAAGCCCCATTACATTGAATCTTATTGGACGTAATTTAAGAACCTTCCTATGTCAAGGGTACACAGGGTTAGCCAGTAGGGTCTAACACAACCCGTGTAACGGAACAGTGGAAGGGAGTCCCTGCATTATATAAAAATATATTGCAGGGACGTTCCCTCTTACAGCTGAACTATACAAATACCGTCTGTACTAATACAGTTTTCGGCTGACATTCCTGCCTTATATTTCTACATAATGCTGGGACTCCCATCCATATTGCATGTCTACAAGGGCTGCACATGTTTGTGTGAATCAGCCCTATGACCCACAACTCACTAGACACATCTCTCACCTGGTGAAGACTGGAAGCTGTGACTGGATAACCTGTACACGGATTACAACAAGCAACAAAGTGCTGAACATCAAAACAACCAGTTTCAGCAGTGTCTGAAGTAAGGAATATGGTATGCTGCCTTTACCCAGCAGTATCTGAACAGTCGTGTCCCATAGCACTGGTAACGTGTACTATAAAAAAAAGAAACCAAAATATACATTGTTTGCTGTGTACGCAAGAAAAAATGTTTACACAAAATAAAAAAATTTAACAAAGACTTTACCAGATTGTAACCACCTTCTGTGGGTATGTCATAGGTCTGGTAGGATGCAGTCACAATTTAGAAACGCAATGCAAGCGCCGTGGGCTCAGCCCCATTGCATCTGTGTTTCCAGTAAGATGCATGTAAACAATGCAAAACACCGAGTGCTTGTTACCGATCACATGCGTTTCACTGGAAATTCAGTTGAGAGCAGGCTGAGGCCCACTGCCAGGCGTGTGCATTACATTTGTAAACGCGATTCAACGTCTATGTGTGACGGCAACCTAAGGCTGCGTTCATACATCTTATCAATAGGAAAGGCATTACGAAAGCCGGTGGCACACATGGCGTTTTTAACCCGTTTTTGGGCCGGTTTTAAGCAGTCCGCTATAAAAACGCATCCGTTATTGACCAGTTTTAATTAAGATAATTGGTAAAACCGGTCAAAGACGGGTGCATTTTTAAAAAACGCATGCGTTTTTTTTAACAGACTACTTAAAAGCGGCCCAAAAACGTGTTCAAAACGCCACGTGTGACGCCGGCCACAAGCGGTCAGCAATCAGCACCCAGTGTCCTGCATTTAGACAATATAAGACGGCGAGTGGCGGTTGCATGTGATAGCACGCAAACGGGCATGCGATCGCACGCAAATGCATACCACCACAGAGCATTTTGTTTCCATTTCAAAATGGAATCAAAACGCTATTGTGTGACAACACCCTCAGGGTGACACTTCTCCCTAGACGCATAGACCAAAGTGGTAACATTGTGAACAAGGTAAAACAAGTACCAAGCACAATCATTTAGGTCCAGAGAAGAGCAACTCCTGATGTGAGTGGAAATTCCAAAACACAATCCAAACCTTGAGCTATTATGTGTGAAGGCTGTATAGTGTGACTACATAAAACTGCTCTCCCCACCCCCGTGACTAGTAAAGGTAATGTAGAATATGATGAGGTTTTAGATTGGTTTTATCAGGTTTCAAGTTGACTTTTTAGGGTGGAGGGCCCTTTTAATGCAAGTCAACTAGAGAATAAGTTACACAAACCGGTATTCTATAAGATCAGTGCGTAGATCTATGATATTTACCTCAGGCATATTACCCTTCCTCCTGCATGGTGTCAGTACTACACTATGAGCTGCTCTTTCCGATATTACTGCCCTTATGGTGACAGGAAGAAGGGATTTTGCTCGGATTCTGATCCCAGTAAATGAGGACTTTGGTTATAAACACACAGTTGTATAAGATTTCACATTTCTTGTCATTTATAAAGAAGTAAACCTGTTCTTCTTACCCCTTGAGCAATGAAGACTTCATAGACACAACAAATACCAACAACAGTGATCCCTTGCTCTTTGCACAGAGTTGCAACCGCAACGAGGAACACAGCAGCAGCAATAGGAGTCCACACTATGAAAACAGAAGCAACGATAGAGTTTCACCATCTATGCCAGGCTAAAGAAAGAATATGCTGGGTAAACACAGACACAAAATCCCAATCACGGATACTGCCAATGAACTTCCTCTGAAACAAAAGACAACTTTCATCTCACAAAGAAGCAATGTGAACACAGACTGAAAATCTCAATGGTTTAGCATTACAAACTGTGTTTTAACCGGTTAAGGACCGGGCCCTTTCCTGTTTTTTCATGTCCATTTTTCACTCCCCACCTTCAAAAATCTATAACTTTTTTATTTTTACACGTAAAGAGCTGTGTGATGGCTTGTTTTCTGCGTAACAAATTGCACTTCATAGTGATGGTATTAAATATTCCATGCCATGTACTCGGAAGTGGGAAAAAAATTCCAAATGCAGTGAAAATGGTGAAAAAACGCATTTGCTCCATTTTCTTGTGGGCTTGGATATTACGTCTTTCACTGAGCGCCCCAAATGACATGTCTACTTTATTCTTTGGGATGGTACAATTAAGGGGATACCAAATTTGTATAGGTTTTATAATGTTTTCATACATTTACAAAAATTAAAACCTCCTGTACAAAAATTATTTTTTTGATTTTGCCAACTTCTGGCGCTAATAACTTTTTTATACTTTGGTGTACGGAGCTGTGGGTGGTGTCATTTTTTGCGACCTTTTGATCACTTTTTATAGATTTTTTTTATATTTTTCAAAATGGCAAAAAAGTGCCCTTTTCGACTTTGGGTGCTATTTTCCGTTATGGGAACACATTGAAAAACCGTTTTCATATTTTGATAGACCGGGCATTTTCGGACGCGTCGATACCTAATGTGTTTATGATTTTTACTGTTTATTTATATTTATGTCAGTTTTAGGGAAAGGGGGGTGAGTTGATAATTATAATTATAATTTTTTTTTTCTAACTTTTTTTTCTTTTTCTTTTTACTATTTTTCAGACTCCCTAAGGTACTTTAACCCTAGGTTGTATGATCGATCCTATCATATACTGCCATACTACAGTATGGCAGTATATGGGGATTTTCCTCTTCATTCATTACAATGTGCTATCAGCACATTGTAATGAAGGGGTTAAAACGAAATAGCCTCGGGTCTTCGGAAGACCCAAGGCTACCATGGAGACGGATCGCTGACGTCACGGGGAGCGGCGATCCCAGGTAAGATGGCGGCGCCCATGCTAGCACCGATCGTGGGTGTTACCGGTAAGCCTTTGCTGCAATATGCAGCAAAGACTTACCGGCTATGGAGAGGGCTCAGCCCGTGAGCCCTCTCCATGCAGCGCGACCCAACCGCCGCCATGCATACACGGCGGGCGGTCGCGAAGTGGTTAAATCTCACTCTGCTTCTCAGCCTACAGTAACAATGTGTGTGGTGCAGATTTACCAATCTATAGCCACCAATCAGATGGAAGAAGAGCTCCGATTGGTTCCTCTGGGCAAAAAGGGCAGTTTTACCATAAGACAGTTTCCAAGAATAATGTGTTTAAAAACTTGAATATAAAATTTTTATAGCATTTAATACAACAGTGGCTCTCCGCTTCCCATGTTTAACCTCTTAAGCGATTTCTCTAATCTGCCTATGTCACCATATTCCAGACAGTTTTTTCATGATATGCTGTATGTCACACTAATGCATTCTTTGCATTTTCATTTTTCCAAATTCTATTTACTGGTATTAGAAATTCTCCACAAATTGCCACATTTTTAAAATTGCACCCCTCAAACTATTCAAAACAGCCTTTGGTTAGCTTTTTAACCTTTTAAGCATCTCACAAGAATTTAAACAAAATGGAGGTTCTATTTGGAATTTTTAAATTTTAACAATAAAATTATTATATTGTTCTAAAATGTACACATTAATGCAGGATGTTTTTTCCTGCATTGAAGTAATGCCCTGCAATCCGATTGGATGTGTGTGGCACCTACCACGATGACTATAGCAGCAAGTATTAAAGGGAAATCACACAACCTTTAACCCCTCAACGCGGAAGCCTCATTTCACCTTCCTGACACGGTCCATTTTTTCAAATCTGACATGTGTCACTATAAGTGGTTATAACTTCGGAACGCTTTAACATAGCCAAGTGATTTAGAAATAGCTTTCTCGTGAGAAACTTAGTACTTCATGTTAGTTGAAAAATTTTGTTGGTATGTGTTGCGTATATGGGAAAAAAAAAAAAAAACATATTTGGTGAAAATTATCGATTTTTGAAATTTAAAATATTCAATTTTCATACTTAGTCATAACAGCAAAAAAACTTAATAACCAACATTCACCAAATGTCTACTTTATGTGTCCATGGTTTTTTATGCATTCTCTCATTTTTGTAAGATGTTATGGGCATTTGAACTTTAGGTACGATTTCTCAAATTTTCATAAACGAAGAGAAGAAGGGGGGGGGGGGGGGAGAAGAGAGAGCGGGGGGCGCTCGATGTGTAGAGATCCTCAGTAAGACAGATTGGTTGTATGTGCCAAGTGTGCACTCACCTTTTTGTGTTGTGCTGATGGCACAACGCATATAATCACATGTGGAGTGGAACGATTTGCTGCCTCCGGGGCGTAGTTTCGGTTGTAGTACCGATGAAGACAAATGCAGTGGGTGGTCTCTATTCCTGGAGACGCGATTAACTGCCCCCTTGGATCTTTAGAAAAAGATCTAAAGATCCAAGGGGCAGTTAATCACGTCTCCAGGAATAGAGACCACTCACTGCATTTGTCAAATTTTCATAAAAAACACAAAATCATGCTTTTGCGGGACCTGGTAGAGTTATCCGATTTGGCGAGCATGACCGCTGCGTGTAAGGGGCTAATGCCCGGAAGCATGACGTAATAATACTGCAAAATGCAGGAATGCACCTCCCGCCATGCAGTACTATTACGTCAAATGTCGGGAAGGGGTTAATGTCATCCTATATTTTATACTAACTTTTATACCCAGCATTAATTGGGTTCATATTTTGCACTTGATCTTAGGAAAAACAGCAAGACAATAAAAGGAAGAGGTACTGTATAATCTGTAAAACCACAAATCTGTTTGTTGCCCACAGCAACAATTCAGCTTTGCTTTGATTATTGACATTTCAATTTCACCTTTGGAAAACATAGATTAATTATATCTGTGAGCTGGAGGCGTTCATAATTAGCAGACGATGGAGCAAGAAGCGTCTCTCCTGTGACATGGCCAAAATCATTTGCATAATTTTAAAAGACGGTTTCAAAAACTTAACTATTAGAAGAAAAATGAAGAATGGATCTTGTAACAGGAGGCACCGCCAGCACGTCAGTGTGTGTGGTTTAGAGGAAATGCATCCATGTGGCAAATTTTCATTAGGAGTCTTCTTACTCCCTGACCCTAGTCAAAAGCCTCTCACTCAGCTAAACGAGTTCCCTACACTGTGCTGAAGAGATGCAAACACATTGCTACAGCGCTGCCTAGAGTTTGGAGTACGATCCTGTTACTTACTGGTTTGGCTTTAACCCTGCATCATGTCATTAGGCTTCCTGAAAGTCACGTTAATGGGACTGCCTCACAAGGTATCCAAGAGTAAATGTTTTCCTTATCCCATTCTGGGAAATCCTTATATGCACATTTCCCTCCATATACAGAACACAGGTATTATCTCCTTTTGTGATGGACATTGTGAATACGACTGACCCACAGAGTATACAGCGACTGTGAATCTGCTGTTTGGTCACTTTAAAAATATGGCCAGAGATGTGGAGCTTAAGATTTTGAGAAGACAAAACACTGTACTACCTAGAAAACGTGATCTAAACAATAGGACACATTCGCACAATAGCTCCTCTAAAGACTCTATAATTAAACTGGGATTTTCCCAACACGCAAGCATTTCTCAGCCCACAAACCAAATGAATAGTAAATAATCTAAGTCATAATGGGGTCAAGATCAGGCTGTAAGAATCTAGTCTGTGGTGTTATTTCATAGTATAGCCCTCGGGGTAGCTCATCATGTTGCTACGGGCACTTCTGTCCAGGGTCAGTCCAAGATACTGTTATTTAAGTGGGGTGGAGGTTTACACACAAGGTGTTGTTATAGGTGAAAAGAAAACTTTTTTGTTTCTATTTTATAGGCTTCAAAATAGATCCTGATGCTGTAATAGAGTAACATTTTATTGCATGGAAAATAATTGTCATGCCAACACACACATCCGCTCATCAGGCAGAGAACATTCTGTATATTCTCTCTGCTGGATGAGACTTTCATTGTAGTGTCTTTGCACTACACTGGGGACTGAAGATCTTAAGAATGAATCAGTCAGGCTGTGTGATCCCGCATACAATGTGCAAGTAACAAGGAAATATTTCAGGAAAGGAATGAGCGTAGGCCAAGAATGCAGTCACAGGAGTATTTAGCCACACTCAGTGTAATATATGGGGTGACACTGGTGGCTTCACAGCAACAGTAAATACACTTTGGATCCATTAAGATCATGTTTTTTGTCTTCCTAATAGATGTGTTTTTTTAGCATAATTTTTTTTTAAACAATACACAAGATGGGCCTGCCGACAGTAAATATTAAAGATGATCTTTAAGGGTCCGTAAAGGGGTATTCCATGATGGGTCATGGGGGGGGGGGGAAATCAGCTGTAGGAAGAGATAGACTGCAGCTTTCAGATTCTCACTACACCCTCTCCACCTAAGGATGGGGGATTGATATAGAATCAATAACATACGCAAATTTGTACCTATGGAATTGTCCGGGCCCTTGGATTTGGTATATGATAGAAAAGCAGCCAACAGGAAAATAGAGGAGAGAAGTTCAGCTCTGCCAACAACTCCAGTAACCTGTAGAGATGGAGTGAGAGTAAATTTGTTAGGCTCTCTTAAAGGTACATTCACATGATTTTAAGATTTTAAAATCTTAAGATTTTGGCATAGATTTTCAGCTGGAAAAATAGGTGTCATTATCTTTCTTCCATTAAAGGAAATCTACCAACAAAATAAAGCATGGATAAACCAGGGACACTTACTCATAAATACAGGAACCTGTGACGGTGGTAATCTTCTTAAATGTGTTATCCATAGCCAGACATCCAGACATGTTCTGCTTTTTATAACAGCCTGTGAGGCTTTAGTACAGAGGGGCTCTGGAAACACCCACCAAAGCCCCTACAGTGGTAGCAGCCACTATGGAACCTGAAGTGTCAGGGGGCCCGTTATCCGACCTGACCCACTAAAGAATGGAGGATGTGCACTATTGTATACATATTATGTTGCACATTGTACAGCATAATGTACATGTATATAACATGTACTGTATGTGATGTATATATGGTGTGAGTTTATATATTGTATGTGGCACTGTATTTGTGTGTATAGTCTCTATACGTGTGTGCATGAGTCTATAAATGTAACTTGGATGTATGAGTATAGAAATAACTATATTTAATTGGGATGGGGGGCCTCTCCTAGATACAGCACTGATAGCAAATATAAGAAGATTACCACAGTCATTGTGCCTGGATCTATCTTCCTGGTTTATCATGCTCGATTTTGATAGAAGATTATCTTTAAAGTCACTTGCAGGAAAAATGTGACAAGTATCATGATTTTCGTAGCAACATCCAGGACTACAAATGCATTGACTCATATAGACAACAATTTTCATTTTGGCATCAAAATCTGCATGTAATCATTCATTTCAATTGCAATCAATGGAGCAGTTTACAATGAAGATTTTCTTTGCTAGCACATCTGAAATAACCCATCCACAAGTGACATGTGGCTGACTGAAACAGATGACCCCCACGCAGGATAGCCCCATTTACCAAGGCTAATCCTCATTTTGATTTGTATATCTGCAGAGGAAATGCTGTTTTATTGTGAATCTCCTCCATTCGATCTCCCAGATATTCATTTCTAAGCAATCTGAGGGGATTGTTTTGAGAGATCTGATGGTATGAAGATTTGCGTAACCTAGTAAATGTCAAATTGTGCTGTGTCCTGGTCTATAAGATTCCTTACACCATCTCGGCACTCTCCCCAAGGTTACGTAGATAAAATATGTTACACAGCTGTCTGCAGCACAAGCCTAGTCCCTGCCCCCCCAAAAGGCTCATATAGGCCAAGTATTCCTTTTAATAGGAAACTGGCAATACACTGCTACTAAGATCCCACAATTCAAGGGGAAAAAGCATCAGGCAAGTGAAGGCATCTGAACCCTTCTTAACGGATTCCACTTTTCGACAATCCTGCTAATCCTGTATGGGTTCAGACAAAAGTACTCTATACAGACAGCTTGTTCTTATGTCCATTCTGATAAGAAAGCTATGCCTATAAATGACACAAGAAGGATTTCACATAACTACAAAACAGGGTAGAATATCTATGGAAACCTCCACAGAGGTGTAACACCTAGTGCTGCAGATATATAACCAGCGTTTGACTTTCTTAGCCTTCTTACCTTCTCAGTGGATCAGAACCAACATGTAGACTGGGTGACATAATGCAAAGCTTGCATTGGTTTCTGAATGGTGTAAAGTACACATCATATTTGTACCACCAGGACCTGTCCCTATAACAAACTTGATACAGGATGTTATAACATGTAATAGAACTTCACTGCTCACTCTCAGCAGGTCTCCAGGCTCCCTCTGGTGGTAAACGTACAGACTAAACAGCAAATACACTGACTGCAATGTACCTCACCATCTGCTGGAGTGTAATATAATACACACTATAATTACATAAAGATGAGAGTTTTGTCAGAAGTAGTGCGTGGACGCCAAAAACCAGATGCAGCTGAAAGCCGCACATGGAATAGGAGATAAGGACAGTACAGGCAACTCGGAAATCCAAAATGATCTGAGAAGGAATCCTGTAGTGCATGTGTGCATAAAAGCAGAGGTAATGCATGATAATCACTTGCAGCATTACTGGATGTTTGGGAGCTTGTGCCTGTAGAAAATGAGCCAAGAAAAAGTGCTACCGAACCTCAAAAACTGCGACAAGTCTTATCAAGTTAGTAATAGAGGAGGAGTGGAGGATAGTTCATCTTTACCCACTATTACCTGCAGTGCTAAAAGACAACACGGGGTACTGCAGCTCCCCACAGCCATCACCCCAATTCTCACAAGATGTTAAAGGGAACTGGTCATCAAAAAATGTCCTAATAAATTATTACCAGTATGTTGTCTAGCACCTGAACAGGATCTAGATCATTTTGCTTCCAAGGCTAAGTGTGGTGACGTCATCCAGAAAATCAACTTGAAAGTGAGATGTAAGTTGGTTGTATACAGTCAGGGAGGAGGAGACTTTAACACTAAAGTCAAGCTTTCCCCATCTTTCCTGCCTCTTTCCCTGTGATTGATATGATGTACAAAACTTCAGAAGATCTGTTTAGTGATGTCACTAGATGGCGGAGCATTAGTTACAATGAAGGGGCTGTTCTAAGGCAAGGAGAGCTTGACTTCACTGTTAGACTCTCCGCCTCCTTGACACAAATACCTTGACATTTCAAGCCAAAAGGAGAGGTGACAAAGGGGTGCAATGATGAAAGAAAACAAATATGGCTTATATACAAAGTAAAGATAAATGTGCGGGGTACAGGTGGACTTTGGGGACCTGTACAATTGTTACTTGTGTTCTTTATACTATATATTTACTGCATGACGGTCTTTGTCTGCTCTTTAGACTTAATAAGCAAAAATGTCCCCACTGAAATCTACTGAAGGCCCAAAAACAGTGCAAATCATGGATAGAAATCCTTCTTCAAACAATATGCCATGTGCTATTTCTCATACTTACAGCCTCAGTATGTATTGGGTGCACAGCAAAAAGTAAGGCAGCAACCAGGCTGGTTCGGTTGTCCAGGAAAAGTTTGCAGACTTTAAGAAAAACGATACACACCACAGCATGGAGGAGGAGGTTTAGGAGATGGTAAGAAACTGCGTTTAGTTCACTGAACATGTAGTTTAAGCGGAACGTCAAGACTGTAAGAGGACGATAGGATTTATGACTTCTCTCCTACAGGATATCAAGAGAGACGAGATTAATTTCATCAGGCTCATGTACAATTAGTACTGGTCCTCACAGAGACATCACTGGTTATCTTCATCAAACATTATGGAATACACAGACTATTAGTAGCTGAACCAATGTACAGAACAGATTCATGCCAACACCCCTGACATGTGGGTTTAAAAGGGAACCTGTCACCAGGGACCTCATTTTCACTAAAGACAGAAGCCCATTACAGCTACATTGCAAATATGCCTTTCTGCTTTCTCTGAGCATTGGCATTACAATATAATTGTGTGTTATAACTTACCTTGCACCCTGATAGTAGTCTGTGTAGTCCTAGGGGTTGGGCTTTGTTTTGGTTGCATTTAAAAAAACAACATGTGACTTGTCTGTGCTGCAGACTGCTCAGCTCTTGGACCCCACCTTTGTGCTCATGTACAGCTCCTCCCTCCTGCTCCTTCACAGAGCTCACAGCCTGGTGAGCTGATATCAGTGTACAGGAGCACAAAGGTGGGGGGGGGGGCTGAGAGCTGAGGACTCTGCAGCTCAGACAAGTCACAGGTTGTATTTTGAAATGCATCCAAACCAAAGCCCAGCCCCTGGGACTACACAGACTACTGTCAGGGTGCAAGGTAAGTTATAACACACAATTATATTGTGTCAGGATGCAGGGTAAGGTATAACACAGAATTATTTTGTAATGCAAATGCTTAGAGAAAGCAGATTTGTGATTCAGGTGTAATGGGCTTCTGTAACCTGTCTTTAGTGAAAATGAAGTCCCTGGTGACAGGTTTCCTTTAAAGGCTGCCCACGTCCCCATAGAGTATAGTGTGCACATAGCCAAAGTGTTTTTATAATAAAAACAGTGTTTTTCCGATAAAAAAAAAAAAGTTAGGCTTGTTAAAATATTGTTAAAAGTCTTTGATAAATAACAGTAGAAAGGCATTATGCTGAATTTTAACAAAGTTACTAAACATTGTGTTACAGTGAGACAACATTTTCAAAGGGATCCTCAGGACAAAACTTAAACGCCAAGCTGCCTGCGGTGCAGGGTCTACAGGTCAGTGTGTGACACCAGAATTCAAAGAGAAAGCAAAATAAGAATCACAGTGTCAGACACCGTCCCGTCAGGACACGGTATCCATGTCCAAATACATCTTTAATAAAAACAACACACAAATTCCATTGAAAGAGACACAAGCTAAGACATATATGAGAACACATTGACAGCGTAGACAAAATTACTGTTGTGTAAAAGGCGAACCAGTATAAGCCGATGGAATAATTAAGTGTCCAGCAGGGCACCCCCACCCCGCGCCCAATGATGAAATGTCCCCTCAATAATATGGTGTCCAGCAGAGACCACTCAACTTCTTGGGAGCTACGGAAAGAAGGGGGCCCCGCTTTTCAAAGGTTGTAGGAAAGTCAGTTTGTGCAGGGAATGTGAACAGGCACATCTCTTGAGCAAGGGGATCAAAGGGAAAAGGCTTGTGTGCTTCTTTTCCACCAAAAACACACAAAGGAAGATTATATTTGTAGCATAACTTGGACATAATTTAAACTTATGAGTCTTCATTGACAGGAAAGGGTAGAGGGGATTTTTTGTACATTCAAATCCTGACTGGGTCGGAACCCAGTCAAATTGTAGAACACCCATGAGAGATAGCTAGGTACCCGATGATTGGAAGCAACAGCACAGTTGTAAAAGCTTCCAATCAAATGTTATGGAGTTTTAATAAAAATCATCAACAGAGGATAACTTTCTGCAGGGAGGGGGAAAACAAACCTCCCCCTCTCAGTGACATCACAGTCACTAAATTTAAATTAGTGAAGTTTCCGAAGGGATTACTTAACCACATAGCATATTTAGTGATTTCATGTTTTGTGTGAATTACCAGTGTGCAGTCAGTGTGTGTGTGGCCTACTTCCTACTTAGTTATGGGGAATTAAAAACAAAATTATAAAATTCAGGGCTTTGGGAAAGCTGGGTTACATACAGGCTGTCGTTCATTAACACATTACAAAGAGCTTCCTGAAGTGTCCAGACTAATCAACCTGAACTGGGTGACTCATACACGGCAGTTGGGGGATGGTGCAGCGATTGATTACTTCTGCCTGTCAGGCACAACAGTTATTAGATCATTCTCTGGAGCAGTGCATAATTAGGGTAAGAGGAGAAGCGCTGGAGCAGTCACAGGAGTGACAGAGCCTCATTATTATAATTTTACAATAGTTTTTTCAGCAAAACCAATCAATTCAGGGATTAAACAAGATATGTTTCTGCATCGGTGTAGCTACAGCATTCTCAAGGTATATTTGTTCATAATGCATAAAAGCAAATGGTAGATTTTCTTTAAGTAAATTCATGGCTGGTGGCAGTGTGTTGAGTGTTTGGGAGTATATTGAGCGTAAAGACACCAGGTGGGAGGGGCTTTATCAGCTAAATTGTGAGGACTCCCTAGTGTAAGTGGGGGTTCATCACATTAAGTATAAGGCTCTTTCAGCAAATACTGGCCTAGTCAATATTCTGTAGTAAAGCAATGTATACATTATAAAGATGAATCCCGTCTACAGAGTCTTGCAGCCTTGAGCACTACATAATGCTGGTGGTACTTACAGTAGAACACATTTAGCGGTTCAGGTATTGTTGAAGTTAAATGGGTGGGACATGAAAGGAAAGAAGCATCAGAATAATGACTCCTACGCAGATTGTTAGAAGAATAATTGACTCTGTTTATCATACATTTGTGTGAAATCAGGTTTATTTAACCAAATGAACAGCCCCTTTGATAGCATCTGAAATAGTTTTGTAGGGATCAGGGGTTATGAGAATGTGATTTAGTCTAAGCTCTTCATAATTCTTCTGGCTGGAGGTGTCTGCCAATTTGAGTGCAGCTTAAAGGTTCAGTGTAATGTGGAAACCCTCTGGACACTGCTGGGGATCTGACTCAGAAAGAAAAGATTTCTGTATAATTACTATAACTTTACAAGATTTAAGTATTTCCATGTGATCTGGAAAAACACAGGAAACATTATTATTACACACCTACTGAAGAGGTTGGACAAATAAACATCTCCTAATCCTATTTACATGTGTTTTAGCTTCAGATGTGTTTCTATGGTGGTGAAGGGGTTGCGTCCTTGAGCCCTTAAAGGAGACCTACCACTTGTAGTGGCAGGTTTCCGATGGCAATACCGGGCACCAGCTCAGGGTGAGCTGGTGCCGGAGCTTATTTTTGTTAGTGTTTTAAACCGCGGTATCGCGGTTTATAACACTTTTTAAACTTTATAGCCCAAGCTGCTTCGGCGCAGGGAGGTACGCGCTCGGCGCTTACCATGCGCGCGGCTCTCCTTCACTTCCTATGTAGCCGTGCGCACGGTCACGTGCATGGTAAGCGCCGAGTACGTACCTCCCTGCGCCGAGGCAGCTTCGGCTATAACGTTTAAAAAGTGTTTTAAACCGCAATACAGTGGTTTAAAACACTAACAAAAATAAGCTCCGGCACCAGCTCACCCTGAGCTGGTGCTCGGTATTTCCTTCTTACACCTGCCACTTCAAGTGGTAGGTTTCCTTTAATCTTACTGTGTTAGGCCTCATGCACAAACTGTGGCTAGTTTACAGCCCAATTTACAGCCTTCTATTGGGCTTCCTCAAGGTGCGGTGCAGGCACCATGCCTCACCACACAGCTACAAGTCTCTTTCAATGACATGAGTGGGCTGAGTGGGGCTCACACACCCCATCTCAGCCAGGCCCACGCGGTCATGTGTGGAAGGCCCAACATTACTGATAATCTGTCAGGTGGTGTAGTATGGAGGTACAATGCCTACTGGAGAGCCTCTGCAATACGCCCCATATAACCATATGGCATGGGGCAGGAGACTCAGGGTGCCACCAACATTGATCCTGTACAGCTTAGTAATTTCCAGAGCAAGTATGAGCCTATGGTGAAGATCCTGGAGTTGAAAGAAATGCACTTTAAATATCACAGAAATTCATACAAACCTCAGACATAGGTGTACCCCAGAAGTCATTTTGGAAGAGCTTCTTTATAGGTGTTGCAGGATGCAGATCTTTATTATCCAGAATTGCAGACACATCATCAAAGACAAATCCACAGTAGAGACTGTTCCAGTAACAGAACACCACAACACATGATAAAACTCCTATTTCTTTCAGGGTCATTTCCGCCATGCTCAGAAGATCCTTCTTGAGACCTACGTCACTGAAATGTGAAAAAGTGTGTGTTAATAAAAGGTGTGACTACAATATTGATGTAATATTTCTAATTCAGATCTCACCAACATAAGACATTTATCACCATGTCACAAGGAAATGCTATACAAGATGTGAAAGCAGGTCAACCAAGAAAGACGTATTGAATTTCTAGAATGGATAAGTCATTAGTATTTATTTCTTCAATTATGGGGGTTCCACATTAAGAAAAAAAATTACATACACACTAAAAAGGTACAAGTCAAAACAATAACCTCAAAACTACATAAAGAGGACCTTATCAGGCAGACTATACAATCTATGGCGGAGAGGAGACGATCGCTGAAGGCAGAGGTTATCATATAGAAGCACAGCCACAGCAGGGATGGAGGCAATTTTCTAAAGAGGTGGGTACTCAGGTAATCCGATGTGTTGGTGTTACAAGTTTCAGAATGTAAGGGTCATGGAAGGACCTCTATTCAGGGTGTAGAATTGGTGAAATATATGACAATCCTGGCATCTTTTGATGTGTTCAGGTAGCTTTTTTATGACATCCTGGAGTTTTCACAGCCTCAATCTCTGACCTGAAGACTGGTCTGTGCAGACCTCAAAAGACACTTGGTCACCTCCCCCGTCCTGCATGAGGACTGAGAAACAAAGAAACTTTAAATATTCCTGGACTCTCCCCCTCATTAACACTTTGCCCAATCATAAGAAACAATTTTAACTAATTAATCAATGGGAGGTTCTGAAACCTGAACCAAATAGAAACTATATGAAACATTGTGAGATGCAGGTAAACAGGGTTCACTCTATGGAGGCTGCCAGAACAAGCTGGGGTGCTCCATATTTCTCCCACCTCCAGGGAATCAGGAATTTCTTAAATTAGTAAGTTTCTGTTATTTTTCTCCCTTTTTATTTTATAACTGTTTTGCGAATTATGTGTCATTTTATTTTGTAATTCTTTTGTTTAAACATCTTTTGGAAGCACTGTATAGGTTTTTGTAATTAAAACTTTCAATTTAATTTTGGTCCCTGTATGCTCTGAAAACTCATAGCCTTGTAAAGTGTGGTTAGCGGTGTGACTGCTAGAGTGCTGAGTGTGCATGTCTAGTGGTGTGACAAGGTGACTGCTTGAGAAGCAAGAGTGGATGTAGAGTGGGATTCTTAGGGTGCGGTCACACGTTGCAGTTAAAACTGCATCGCAATCAACTTTTAGGTGGTTTTAGGTGCAGTTTTGTCAATTTAACAGGTGAAAGACATGAACTGAATGGGTGAATGACATTTGTGGAGCAAGTTTCCCCTTCAAAATCAAATTCTCTCATTCAGTTAATGTCTTTCACCTGTTAAATTGACAAAACTGCACCTAAAACCACCTCAAAGCTGATTGCGATGCAGTTTTAACTGAAACGTGTGAACGCACCCTAATTGGTCCCAGTGTAAATTCAATTAGTGGTGGCAGCAAGTACTCATAATTGGAGTGCGGGAACTGTATGAGGTGTGATTAATGCTCAATTTGTGTCATGAATGAAAGGTGAGTGCAAGTTTGAGCGGGTAAAATGAACCCGTAAAGTCACACTCCAAGTCACGTGACGAGGCACCGTTGTCCTCTCCGTTACAGTAAGAATGCAACGGAGAAGTCCAAAATAATATGAACCAGCAATGCATAAAGGAGTTTGGAACTCCTTTATGCAGTGATGGTTCGTACTATTTTGGATGTTGTTACCAGACGGCTGTGGGTCATTTCCAGAAGGAGCCCAAGAGTTGCAGTCCCGAAAAGAGGTTCCGAGGTGGGGTGAGTTGGCGTTTTTTGTCTACATTATTGTAGTTCATGCAATGTAGAAGTCCTTGCAGAGGTCATAGATTTTTGGAGGCTGGTTGTGGATTTCCTTGAACATCATTGTTAACATTTGGAAGTGAATTTGTAGTAGAATAGGCAAGTCCAGAAAAAGAAACAAATTGGAGTTTTTGAGGAGGGGGCGGCCAAAGAGAAGCCCGGATGTTGGGCAGGATTTGTCCCAAGTATTTTGAGGAAATAAACCAGGGACATGTGCTTATAGATCCAGGCACCATGGTAATATTCTTATATTTGTTCTTTAAGGCTTCCTTCCAAAATTAACTTATAAATATGCTAATGAGCCTGAAAGGCTACTAGGGGCTACTGGTTTATTATGATTGATTTTGTTGATAGATTTCCTTTAAGTTATTCACAGGACAAGAGAAAACTAGTTGATCAGTGATCAACTGCTGGCACCCCCACCCATGAAAAGAATGGACCCCACAAAACAGATAAGGATGTTCTCACTAATGGATGGAGCGGCAGGACGAGCAGTTGGCGAAAATGGTCATTCCTATAAAATTAAATGGAGAAGCAGGGTGCACGCTCATCTTATTGCTCCACCCATTATGCACCCCTTATTGATTACCTCAATATCCTATATAACTTAAATACTTAGGATGAACCCTCTAGGCATAAGTAAAAATCAACACTATCTCGAAGACAGATAGGTCTGATAGTCACACACTGCATGTGTTTTAAACATAATTTATATATCTTTAGGAATCTATTTTTACAAAACTTGCTTAGAAAAATGCCACGAATTGCAAAAGGTCATGGAGACATACTGTAAGCCTCATCAGGTCGATGACATTCCCAGGAGGGCCTCAGTTTTACATGTCACAATGGGTGGCCCCTGGCCACCACAGCCATGGCTTTGGATACAGGCCTTGCCACAATGTGTCTGTAGCCTTAGAAATCGGCTGCTGATTTCCCTGTCAGTACAAATATTCTCATTTTCCCAGCTCACACTATGAGTTCTTTGTTCCGGAATCACAGTTGACCTCTGCATTTGACCACACATTCATATGACAGCAACTTGAAGAAACAAACCCATTTTCTTAAGTCAAAAGTTAATTGTAGCTGCAGAAACTTCACAAAAAAACCAGAGCGTTCATATCAGAAATAGGTCATGCAATACTGAAAGAGCCAAAGAGCAGCGATTATTAGAGACTGAGAAGCAAGGAAAGGTCAGAAAGGGCCTCATATTAGCAGCTGGCTTAATAGAAACATAAAAGGTCACCACAAGACCCAAACAAGTATCATCAGCTAGCCCATTGACATATTATTAGACGGGAAACCTATCCAAAAACAATGAAACGCGACTGGCAGTCAGATAAAACACAGTAAACAAATTCTGCGCTCTTAGCATTGCTCCTAGAGATGGTACTATACTATGGACACATTACTACAAGTGCTACCAATCCGGCCTAGTGCAACAGTCCAAGCAGAAAAAGGTGCAAATTGCCTACAGATTTCAGTAGGGAAAATACCAAGTGTTAGGCTGGCGGAACACGTGGCTTTTTGAACCTGTTTTTTAAGCAGTCCGTTAAGAAACACAGAACGTTTAAAAATGCACACGTTTTTTGAAAATGCTTCCATTTTTGACAAGTTTTACCAATTATCTTCATTAAAACTGGTCAAAAGCGGACGGATTTAAAAAAAAACGCATGCATTTTTTAATGGACTGCTTAAAAACGTCCCAAAAACGGGTTCAAAACGCCACGTGTGCCGCCAGCCTTAGGGTGCTGCTACATGTTGCGGTCTTGGACCGTTTTAACGCATGCGTATTTGAATGTTTACCATGCGTTTGGCTGCTCTGAAGCCGTTTATCTTCATTTCTATAAGTGTAGGCAGCTGGGAAACAGATTAAAACCAGCCAAGCGGATGGTAAGCTTACAAAAACGCATCCGTTTAAAAACAGTCCAAGAACACCCAGTGTGCCACCACCCTTAAACTTTTAAGACTGCAGCCTATTTTATTTCATTTCCACTTTTTACTGCCCATCTTGAAAAATCCATAACTTTTTATTGTACAGAGCTTTAGGAGGGCTTATTTTCTGAGTAAGAAATTGTACTTCCTAGTGGCGGTATTTTATATTAAATGCAAAGTACTGGGAAACTGGAAAAAAAATACTGAATGTGGTGAAATTGACAAAAAAAAAACATTTGCAACACTTTCTTGTGAGCTTCCCTTTTACAGCTTTCACTGTGCGCTCCAATTGACATCTCTACTTTGTTCTTTGGGTCAGTATGATCACGATGATACCACATTTATAAAGATTTTAAAAAATGAGAGCTTTTTGTACAAAAAAAGGCTTAGTTTCGCCATATTCAAATACCAATTACTTTTTTTTTTTTTTAGAACCGAATGATATTTTGATCACTTCATATTCAAATCCGTGTGTTTTGTGAAATGGAGAAAAAGTGGAAATTCAGTCATTTAGGCGCTGTTTTCTGTTACTGGTTTCATCTCCAGGAGTAATTGTTTTTATATTTTGATAGATTAGGCATTTTGTGTATTGTATTGTATTGTATTGTTTTAAACCTTATAAATTTTGTTTTACTGTATTTCTAGGCCCCTTAGGGTACTTGGAGCATATTGTAAAATCACTGCATCTGTAAAAGCTGGATGACTGCAAAACAAAAGATGTCGCAGATCCAATTCCTGCCCATCTCTGCTGTGGGGGTAGTCACCTCCTGTGAATATCGGCAGAGAAGGGCTGCAAGCAATGGCGCATGACCTGTTACTTGCAGAGCACAAAATGAAGACCATATTGTGTGATCCCATGACACCAACTTTACACCATTGGTATCTTTTAATAGTTGTAAGGTGACATTTTTTGTGGGACCAGCCACATCTATGCCGCTTGTCCACTTTCAATCCTCAGAAAAACGTCCCAAGTGAATAAATCCACATGCAACTTTTCTCTTTCAGTGACCATAGCTGTAGTACAAAGAACATCCTTTTATATACAGAGGCCAGGACTCCTTCTCTGGCCCCTGTCTTCTTCCATCTCACAGCGGTGATGGCTAATAATGGGAGTGAAGTGCTCCAGGGGTCACACGCTTCCAGGTGTCGGGGCTTCTCGTGCCAATGCCGGGGGAAGAAGTGTACACTGCTCCCTCTGTGAAGATAGCCAAGCGCTGCCCCTCTCTGCCATGTGCTTGATTTATGCTGGATAGGCACGGATACCAGGTAACCTTTGCCTGCTCCCCTGTGATTTAAAGTGCCAACATATATTTACTGGCAACCACTCTGCTGCCCCACTCTCTACACACCCCTCCCCTCCTTGACCCCTGCACTCTCTCAGAAGTGTAAGCACCATGACCTGACCCCTCTCCTCCTGGATTGCATCAGCATTTGAGGGCCGACATCTAAATATTTAACCTTTATTGTAATTTCCTTCCACAAGTTAATGTTTTCACTACCTGACAGTCTATATAACCATTTTTAGGTATAATTACCAGCATGGTGTCTGAAGGGGGGATCGTGATGTCACAAGGGGTTCCTGGAGATGAGGGGTTTGTAGACATGCAGAGAAGCTACATCCTCTCTTCATGTATGTTTATACAGATCATTAATAACATCCTATATGATCAGTGTTACCATTAAATCACTGTCAGATTTATATAATGTGCTCCCTGGTATTTGAAAAATTGTAATTAGAAAAAAAATATTTAAAAATGACAACCCATTGAGAAATATATTTCACATTGACTTTTAGGCATGCCATTGCTTTCTCTTACTTTCCGCCTTTTTAACACTTGCATGATGCAACAACATCACACGAGCAGCCATAGATCATCTCTGCTAGATGGGGAGGGGGGCAGTATATACTATTACAAGACAGTCAAGGAGGCTGGTTGACCCATAAAGCTCCTTGCGTATAACAGTGTGACAAAGGTTTTCTACTACTAGTTATAGGAGTTGACAAGTGAATTCTGTAATAGAGCACATGGAAAACTTAATTTGGCTGGAGTGTTCCTATGTGGCCCCACAATAAAGAAAATGCTTTCAAAGGGGCTACGGTACTTCAGCAGTATACATTTTTATCTTTTACTGTATACTGTTATATGACATTAGGTATAGGGGACCTTTGGCTTTAAAGAAAACCTACCATGGGGAATCTACTCAGAAGTAGATCTTATGGTAGATTCCTCCTGCCTGCCTTTGCCCTAATCTGTAATTTAATAATCCTGGAACCTAACATAACTTGTGAGAAAATTTTAGTAATATGTAAATTAAAAAGTTAGGTGAGGAAGGAGGAATCTACAATCAGATCTACTTCTGATAGTGGATTTCTCATGGTAGGTTCCCTTTAAGTCAACAATTTAGTAACCAAATAATATTTTTAGCCACATCTTGTTATTTGGAGTGATTTAAGTATGTTCTCTGCACATATGAATCTGAATAAAGTGATAATAACAGATTTGCTGCCATCCATAAAGGAAGCATCAGGAGACCCATAAAAGACTGACAATATTAGGCGCTCTATGGACAACCAAAGTGTGAATTTATCTTTTCTGCAGATTTCAAGAATGTTGACGACAGAACAGTGTCTTGAGAGTTATAAAATATACTACAGTCCGGAGCTGACCTCCCTGGCTGTTGTAATGACTGCATAAAAGGTCATTTTCTGGGATAGTATTCTGTGGAAGCCAGGAGAGGATCAAACGGGATGTCACGAGACCTCCCTTACAAAAGGCAATTCTGAGGTTAAAGGGAACCTGTCACCAGGGACCTCATTTTTCACTAAAGACAGGTTGCTGTAGCTTATTACACCTGCAGTGCAAATCTGCCTTTCTGCCTTTTCTATGCATTTGCATTACAATATAATTGTGTGTTATAACTTACTCTTGCTCCATGACAAAATCCTGGGGTAGTCACAGGGGCTGGACTTTGGTTTGGATGCATTTCAAAAAACAACATGTGCCTTGCCTGTGTTGCTCCTCAGAGCTTGGCCCCCACCTTTGTGCTCCTGTCTAGCTCCTCCTCCTGCTTCTTCTCAGAGGTCACAGCCTGGTCAGCCTGACATCAGTGGGGGAGGGACAAGCTGTACAGGAGCACAAACATGGAGACAGCCTGCAGCTCAGACAAGTCACATGTTGTTTTTTGAAATGCATCCAAACCAAAGCCCAGCCCCTGTGACTACACCAGAATATTGTCAGGGTGCAAGAGTAAGTTATAACACACAATTATATTGTAATGCAACTGCTTAGAAAAGGCAGAAAGGCATGTTTGTACTGCAGGTGTCATGGGCTTTTAGAATCTGTGTTTAGTGAATAATGAGGTCCCTGGTGACAGGTTCCCTTTAAGGGGTAATTACAAAGCGTACAGATCTAAAAAAAAATGGCCTTCAGCATTACACATAACTAGGTCTCTGAATGATGTCACATGAGAAGAGAAGGGTTATGCTAGGATGTCAATCTCCACCCCTGTGACTCCACACAGGTCTTTTTCTGTGTAATGCTGAATCTAGATAGTAATATAAAGTCCAGCTCACCTCCAACCAGTGTAGAGTGCCTGATGTGGCGCGGATCCCCCCCTCTGTAAGGGCCATGGCAGACTGTGCAAAAAAAGATTCCAAATCCAGCCATGTCGAAGGCAACTCATAATATTAAGGCATAATATTAAAATCCCAGCGTGTTTCTGGACGACGAGTTTCAAACGGGTGAACCATTCTTAGTCATGGATCAAAGAATGATGACTAAGAGCCATGACTAGGAACGTTTCCCCTGTTTGAAATGTGTCGGCCAGAAACATGCTTGGATTTTAATATTATGCCTTAATAAAGTACGAGTTGCCTTCGACACGGCTGGATTCAGAATCTTTTTTGCACATTAACGCTGAATCTCACAGCATATAGAGGTACATCACTGTCCTGAATAACAGGCTGCTGTTGTCAATCCTTATCTCTTGCATAAAATGAATAGCACCTATGAAGAGGTGTAAATGGACAACCCATTGATAGAAGTGTGTGATGTTTAAAGGGGTTGTCCAACTATTATAAATATTTAACAGCCTGAAAGGCCGCCCAGAAGTTGTCGGATCGGAGCTTCTGTGTCCCTGTAAACAAACAGGGGCATGACACCGACGAAACACAGAAGCAGGTCAGTAAATAGTTTTAAATAGCCCTTCCCAAACTGGTTGCTAAATTTTTATAATACTCAGACAACCCCTTTACCTCCCTAGCAGCCAGGCTTTATAAAACCTGAATGTCCAAACAGATTTTCTGCCATAACTTTTAAGTAGTTCCATCAGCCTGGCAATATGATAACTTGTTTAAGTGGGAATGCATTGTATCATTAATTGTCCACATTTTATGGCTTATATCAGTGGTGGCGAAGCTATGGCACGGGTGCCAGAGTCGACACTAAGAGCCCTTTCTGTGGGCACCCAGGCTATTGCCCCAGAACACCAGACAGAACTCAAAGAACCTTCCTGCAATTCCAAGCAACTTAAAAGATGCTTCTTCCAGACATATTTTGATACTTATTTCGCTACTTGGGACTGTAGAAAGAGGGAGAATGAATAAACAGGGCCCCATGATTTTTTCTGTACAGAGGGACACTGGAAAGAAGCTAAAATGATGAAAATTTTCCATCTTTCTACTGTGTTGCTGTCCTCAGGAGGCTAATTTGATTAAAAGTTGTTGAACAGGGAGCAATAAGATACTGCTTTAATTTTTGGTTGGTACCTCACGATAGATATTTTTGGGTTGCAGTTTGGGCACTCGGCCGCTAAAAGATTCGCCATCACTGCCTTATATTATAGTAGCGGTTTTTAATGGAGGGGTGGTTGGAAAAAAACAGCACCTACAGCATCCATCCCTGCTGTTATCCTGAATATATAAAGAAGTCATCAAAAACTGAAAGAATCTTTTTTGTCTTTTCATTTCCATTTTTCACTCCCCCAGTTCTATGGAAAGGGGGGTGATTTAAATTTTTTTAATTATATTTTTACTTTCACTATTTTTCAGACCCCCTAGGGTACATTAACCCTAGGTTGTCTGCTCTATCCTACCATATACTGCCATACTACAGTATGGCAGTATGTGGGGATTTTCATCCTCATTCATTAAAATGTGCAAATCGCACATTGTAATAAATGGGTTAAAATGAGACAGCCTCGGGTCTTCGGAAGGCTTTTTGAAGCCGGCAGCGATCCACGGGATAAAACCGATCGCGGGTGTTACCAGTAAGCCTTTGCTGCAATATGCAGCAAAGATTTACCGGCTATGGAGAGGCCTCGGCCCGTGAGCCCTCTCCATGTACCTGCACCATACTATTACGGAGCGCGTCGGTAAGGGGTTAAAGTACAACTACCACTTGGATAGTCATGATCTAAGAGAGTAGGTGTAAATTAAAGCACGGAGGTGTGCAGGATTAAAAGATGAAGAAGCGCTGGGCAGCCCGCGTTACATGCACTGGAGCTCTCAGCGCTAAATCGCATATTTTTAAAAGAGGTTTTTTTCCGCAAGTTACCTGCAATGAAAACATGTTCTGTTATAGATAAGTAAAGCCAACACAAGTTTGAATTGTGACTATCCATGTGGTAGTTTTTCATTTAGTATATTCATGAGCCCCTAATTAACTTCTTTTGGGCATCCAGGATTACTCCGGTCTCTTTTTGTGTAGATGACCTGTAACATAGGAAGCCACAGAATAGGAGAAGTGACAGAAGTTCGATCAGTAACATATGTACTGGTGAATCCACTTCCACTGTACCACCTCCTACGGCTACTGAAGTTTTGCTATTTGGGATTTCATTCCATGACTTGAGCTGATAACTTTCATGGTACAAGTCAATTCTACTAAACACTATACACAAGTGTGTGATCACTACCACAAACCACTGGCCCTTTATGTACCATATACCCAGGGACGGGCTGCAGCGCTCATATAGGGCAAGTCATGGTATAATTAGAGACTGGCGGGGGATTGATAAGTATGGGTTCAGCTTGGGATGCCATTCAAACTCATTAGCATTTTTTTACCACATGCTGCCCATGAGGGAATCAGACTGACAGGAGCTGAAATCATACCCCCAACACAAGCTCTAGTGCAAAATTTAGCAGATGGAGTAGTACATTTCCAGATGCCCTTCTCAAGAGGAATCCATCTGGCGACACATTTACACCAAAATTAAATAACTTTGTGTTTCAACCCCCTACTACTTTTTGTCATCCAACGACTGAAAACCCAACCAATGCAGTGCCCGTTTTATCTGTATAAGCGGACAGAGCGGTATCCATCCTGTATATCCTTAGGGTGCGTTCACACGTTCAGTTTTTCTGATGCAGTTTTTGAAGCTAAAAGCAGGTGTGGATCATCATGGGTGAGAACATATAATTGGGAGCCAGTATTCCTGCTCTTTTTTTAACTCCACTTCTGATTTGGACTTCGAAAACTGAAAAACTGAACATATGAAGGCACCCTCAGTAAGCTGAAGATCTTGAGCTTTGGAAATTGCAAATGAATTGGTTAGAAATGATTAAAATTGCCACGTTATAAAACACTGCTAGCGCCTGTAGGCATCACCGGTACCACAATTCTCATTGTTGTTCAAGAAGAGTGGTGTCAATCCCTTAAAAAGATGAAAGATAAAAAATAAAATAAAGGTTCACATTCATTACAAAGTTGCACAAAAGTCAACCCAACCATCACCGGCTTCTTGTACCAGCAATTAAACTGTATCTCAGGGGTTTAATGGCAGCATCCACAAACGACAACACCTTTATAACTAAAGCTCTCCAATTAATTGGCATTATTGAGTTAAAGGGGTTTTCCAGGTAGGTTCTCCTGGACCGAGGAGCGGTTATTAAAGGGAACCTGTTATAAGAAATGGACCTAATAAACCACTACGAGCATTTTTTTCAAGAAGCTTAACACCTTTCAGATCATGCAAACAGGCAGAAAAGAGTGCACCAAAAGGCTCTTTTAACCAATATAGAAACCCATGCCATACATTTACCCTTGACATTTACTTAAAGACTTACCCCTGAGGAAGTCGTTATTACGATGAAACGCGTGGGAAGCCAACCACCCCTGTCCACCTTAATCCCCGTCTGTTTGTATGGCGGTCCACTAACAGAGATTTATAGGTGGCATTACTCTTCCTTTTGTTTATCTTAGGCATAGGTCAGCTTGACCATGCAATTATTGTGGTGATTTTTTGTGCCTACTTGCTCTGAGAGGTTATAATTGTAACACTTAGTTATACATGTTTACATTTATTGTTGCCTGGTTACTTGGTCTGTGTACTCAGCACGTGACTTTTACTCTAGGTGCTTGCTGTGCTTGATCTTATGCTATATGGTTACAACTGTGTGGATATCTACCAAGCACAGATTTTGGACTTGAGGCACTTGTTGCACTTTTGATACTCAGTCGGCCAGAGAGGTTTTTTTTTTTTATCACTACTTAGTGATTGACAGTGGGTGTTTCACTGATGACAACACTGGGTCACAGTGTGATTACTATGTACATTTTATGTTTTAAATGTATGTCATGGGTTTGTCTGTTTTTCAAGAATAATAAAAAGATTATCTATGGTTTCTATATTGATTAAGAGAGCCTTTTGGTGCATTCTTTTCTGCCTGTTTGGATATTACAACTTGTGCATTGGCTCATATAAAACTATCAGCCGCCCCTCTTTCTATGTTGTATACTTTCCAGATCATGGTTATTTCCTGGCTCAGCGAGGTACAAAGTCAAGGAGGTGGAGAGTTGAAGTTGAGCTCTCCTCCCATGTGATTATAATATAATGATAATAATAATGCTTATATAGCACACACAGATTATGCAGTGCTTCATAGAGCTTGCCAAATCAACCTACCAGTATGGTTTTGGAGTGTGGGAGGAAACCAGAGGAAAACCATGCAAATTGACATGATGCAACAGACTTCAGATCTGCCTAGTGATGTTTCTGGATGCAGGACTATCAATTACAGTGAAGAAGGCAATCTGAGAAAGGAGAGCTTGACTTTAGTGCTAAATTCTCCACCTCCTTGACTTTATACAACTAATTCACATCTCACTTCAAGGCTGATTTTCTGGATGATGCCATAATAAAGGACCAAGAAAGAAACAAGACCTGGAAGGTGTTCAGCTGCATCACAACACACTATTAGTGGTTTATTATTTGAGTATCTGATGACAGGTTCCCTTTTAACTAGAAGGTTCTCTTATGTCTCTCCACGCCCCAACATGAAAAAAGGGACAATATCCTGACAGCCACATTCTGTGGCTAATACAGAATGATGGGGGCATACAGAAAGTATATAAGTATGTGGCGCCCCCTATCTCCCCCAGAAGGTGAGCTCAGGGTGCACCTCACATCTCCTCCTGGTGGTCTTCCTTAGTGAATACTTAGGGGTATCTTCTCCCCCCACCTGCCCGGGTCACTTACTAGCTTCTCCCTGAGGTAGGGCTGCTCTCTATGCGGCTTCCTCCCATGGCTGAGCTCTGTACACACTACACAGCAGCTTCAATGGGCTTCTCTCTGAGCTCTGTGAGCCGCCATGACAGAGCAGTGAGGCAGCTCCACCTCCCGGCTTCACACACCCGGATATTACCTCATGGGGCCGGGTAGGAAGTGTCTAGAGCATTGGAGAAGCTCAACTGCTCATAGCTTATCACTATCGATAAAAATATGTAAAACCGCCCTGTGTAGACAAGCGCTGACACCCGCAGCTCCCTGAAAACTTCACAGCAATGTAACGTACGGTATAGACCATACGGCAATGACTCCTGGGGGCGTGACTACGCGATCCATAACGAGGCATGACCCGCAGGCTGCCACCGTTACTACGTACCGGAAGCTTGTGTCAGGTAGGTCGCTGTATCCTAGCAACTGTCCCCAGCCGTCTGTGTTCCCGTCCTCCTGTGCGGTGTCGCTCCAGGGCTGGAGGGATATTATTGTCCACGACGTGACAGACAGCGCTCCCTAACAGTAACATCATGTCAGATCGGGCACAGCTCTAAGTCACTGCTGTACGAGACAGACCTGGTGAGTCGCTGGGTTACGGCATCACATCGGGGCAGCAGGTGCCGGTGCGGTTACTGTGCGGCATCTTATATTCTGCTATCTGTGCGCCTTGATGTCTATAGGTGGCATCCCTGTATCCCCAGAGCAGAGTGTGCCCCATGTACTATCAATGACCCTGGTGCCTACCGCTGGTACATTACTGGGGCAGTATACAGGCGGTCCCCGACTTACAGACAACCCCTAGTTACAAACGGAGCTCTGGATGTTGATAATTTACTGTACTTTAGCCCCAGGCTACAATAAACAGATGTAACAGTTATTAAAGGTGTCTGCGATTAAGCTTTATTATTAATCCTGGTTCTGAAGAGAGTCCAACATTTTTAAAATCCATTTGTCACAGTCGCCAAAAAAAAATTTGGCTGGGGTTACAATTATAAAGTATCTGGTTCCTACTTTCAAACAAATTCAACTTAAGAACAAACCTACAGAACCTATATATTATATGTAACCCGGGGACCGCCTGTAAATCCTGGCCGGTGACTAATCATCTGCCATACTGGGCAGACCATTTTACCGAATTGCGCCAACACGTTCTGCCAAGGACCCACAGCGCAAATTTACCAGTAGGGTGCATTTTTTAACTCACGACATGATATTATATGCTTATGGTTTCCCCAGCTGCTTTTAAACTTTGCAATTCTGCCACAAAACTGAGCCCACTGCAGTAGATTTTTGTGAAATTCCACATTATTTGCTTGTTGGATCTGCTGCACACTTTGTGTTACCAATGAGCAGGTTATGTCATTGAAACTGGTGAAATCTGCAGATTCAAAGAAGGAATTGATTTGTTGTGGATTTTAAAATCTTCCCTTCTGTTTTCTTTTAGCCTATCTACAGTCATAGCATAATGGCTATTCCTCATATATCAGAAACCCGACAAATCAGCCGCTTTCTGATGCCTTTTATGACACAATTTTTGCCACGGAAGGGGCGGAGCTGCACCTTTTCCCAGTAAAGAAATGACATAATTTTTTCCATAATGTATGAATGAGGTTTTCATAACTCCCATACACTACACTTCTACGCTGCAGAAAACCTGCACAGCAAATCTCCATTAATACGCTATGTGTGTCAGCAGCCTCATGCCGCCACCGTATGGGATATCTTTTTACAGTGTGGGTAATCTCTAGTTGTAGAGAATATATTTCAGCCATTATAAGATTGTACATTCTTTTGTAACTTCCTACATCAGCATTCTTGTCAGCTTCTGGTCTCGCAAATATGGTGTGGTGTCTGTATGTTTGCAGCCATGTTCACACATGGTGTTTGCGTTGTGTTTCAAAATGCAATGCACACACCTCTTTTATTTTACTTCACTAGGTGATCGCTTGAGGAGTCTGTGCAATGTGTTTTTAAGTGTAATGTGTGAACATGGCCTTAGGCTTCCTGCACATGAAGTTGCAGTTCTTGGACTATGAACAACGTGCCCAAGGTCCCTTGTTTGCGGCCTGTGTGCCACTGGCATGTGTGGTCCGCTTACACCCCAGTGACAATAGAAAAAGACTGCTGAGCCGTAACCTCTAGCAGTGTTCAGACCTCCTTCCTCTATCTTTTGCAGCTCAGGCAGTCGGCTCATACTCCGGGCCATGGAATCCATAGCCATGGGGCCGTAGAAATAAATGAGTACATGTGCTAACATCACACATCCCAATTACATGTTCAAGTGCCGTACCAAGATATAATTGCCGTTAGAGGAGATGGATTCTAATTCCTGGTTGGAATGATATAAAATTACACATACAAAGGTGTAATTAAGGCCAAATCACCTTTATGGGTGAATTAGAATAGCCCTGTAAATAGCTGAGTTGTATCACCACTGAATGTGTGAGTGACAATTCAGTTCATGCTATGTGGAGCTAATATTAAACTCTTCTTAAATTAAAAATCTTCTTAAAGGGATTGCCCAACTCAAATTAATAGCTGTTTTAATGCAGCAGTAGTATTAACTAGTAAAATACGTAAAGCTACTTAACTTCTCTGTTCCAGCACCTGGTGCTGGTTTCAGCTGCTGCACCTCCTATTTGGTTGTCATCTGATCATATGCCAATCAAAGGCACAGTGTTACTGTTCTTAATGGTGACCTCTACACAAGCTGCTAATCCACATGATGAGATATAATATGCTGACCGATGAGGGTCCAACCGTTGTGACCCCTGGAAATCACAGTAGGCATCCCATTTTCTAGAATGAATAGAGCGAAAGGTCAGGCATGTATCCAGCCCCTCAATTCACTGTCAATCAGACTGTCAGAGATGGTCAAGTATAGCGCTCGTCTACCTCCACGCAGTGCCCTAGGTGATGAATAGCGCCATTCCACATCGGAAATGAAGGGGAGCAGACCCCCCATTTGTTTGGTGGATGCTGGACACGGCGGTATATTCACCACCAGTCATAATGTTATCTCCTATTCCCTGGATAGCAGATAATAATGCATGGAGGGACAATCTCTTGGGCACCAACATTTGTCCCCAGTGCTACCTCAGGAATTTTCCAACTTTTCCATGTAGGATTGGCTTTACTCAAGAGACCCTGAGGTTGCGGTAACACCTGTATACGTGTCACAGATACATATAAACACAGTTTTACTCCCTCAAAAAAGCCCTATGTGTATAAATCTGCAGAGGACCTTTCCAACCCCTGTTGGATCGCAAGGTGTCCATTCATGGCTTTATCTCAGGCCCGATGTACGGTCCTGTGACTGCAGCAGTGTTCTGGTCACATGACCTTACACGGGGGCCGGGAGTAGCCCTAGCTGTCCATACATACACTTAGTTCCATCAGTCCCCTGTCCTCCAGTACACCGCGCACATACTGAGCACTGGGGGGTTAAGATAAATGCAGGGAATATGCAGTGTGCATCCTCTGCTTGTCCTTGTACAAATCACATATAACAGTGTAACAACTATAAATCACTGTTATCTGTGATGTACATAAAAGAACAGTAGAACAGTGCTCCTTGCTAGCTGTTGCCCCAGTTGAAAAATTAAAGCAAAACAAAAAAAAAACAAGTCGCCCTGTTCCCTCACATAAAAATCTTATTAAAAAAATGTCAAAAGTTTCAAATAGTCTGATCTGGGGTTGGGAAGAGGCGCCAGGGGGCCATAGTCTGGTCTGGGTTCTGGGTGGTAAGTGTCATCATCCATAGTCTGATATGTCTGGGGGAGGGGCACCATCAGCCATCATCTGGTTTGTAGGGGTGTAGTTTATGATGGGGTGTAAAAAGGTTGTTACTGAGCTATGGTAGCGTTGTGACACCCATAACAAATTTCTTCCATTGGCAGCATACCAGTCAGCATACATTACCTTCTGTAAAACAGGCATCTTATGATGGGAACCTGGATGTTTGTAGAACGTTGCCACCATCCATAGATCTACATGTTATTGGAAGAGCTCTTGTTTGTATGTCTTCAGTTTCATAATAAACATGTATAATAATAAATGGAGTCATCATGAGCATCTTACTTCAGGCCACATAAAAGTTCTCTTCTAAGTCTAAACTTCTGTTCATTCAGCCTAGATAACAGCTTTTCAAGATGGCTCCTTCCCTGGATTGGGGGAAGCTGATGAAGGTGGATCCCGATGCGCTTCCTACCCAAGAACGAGCAGCAGAGAAGATGCTGAAGACCTTGTCACAAGTAACTTTTGACGCTTTAGTAGTTGCAATCCTTCCATTATATTCAACACCATTCATGCCATCCATTCATTTATTTTATCTATATGAAATTTGTTTATATTTGGTGATTTTATCTATTCCATATTATTATAGGTGAACAGCAGCGATTTAGACGGAGAAAGCAATGAAAATCTGGTCCAGCTTTTCCGCATCACTCAGACCCTAATGAAGGTTTGAGGAAACAGTTTTTGTAGTTGATTGTATTAATTATTATTAATTGTATTAGCATTGTATAATCTTTCAGTTTTATATCAGATCTGATATTGTCTATAATTATGTTGCCATATAACACTTGTTAAAGGGAACCTGTCACCTAGGTTTTTTAGTTGTAAGCCCCTTATCACCAGGCTCCCTCTACCTCCAGGTTATCTATCTATCTATCTATCTATCTATCTATCTATCTATCTCTGCTCTACAAATGTTGTATTTTCGTCATAAGTTTCCTTCAAAATGTATGAAAATATGAGGTGTGTGGCTCTATCACTACAGTTTTATACTTGATCTTCCCTTTTCTGATAGATAAAATCTCAGGAAGTTGAGTTTGTATTAGAAGAAGCTGGGAAAGCAGCAGAAGAGCAAGCTAAGACTGGTAAATAGTCAATAACAGGTTTCTTTGCATACCCAGTAAATTTAACCACATGTCTATTGCTTTCATCTTTATGTTCCTTATAGTATCTGCTTTTAAATGGGTTTTCTAGGAATTCTGAAAAAACACATAAACCATGGCACAAATGGAAAAAAAAATAGTGTCCCGACCCTTCTTCCACTCCAGTGCTGCTCCTGCTGGTTGGACCTGAAGTGTTGGCAGTCACATGAGCTGCTGTTCCTATCTATGGCCTCAGTGAGACCCGTGACATCACTGGGACCATTCACTGGGTCAGGACACATTTATTTTTTCCTCACACCTGTCCTGTGAGATTTTCTAGAATTCCTAGGAACCCCTTTTCCCTACTTTGCACCTTTAAAGGAAATCTACCATTAAAATCCAGCATAGATAAACCAGGGACACTTACTCATAGATCCAGGTGATGTAACTGTGGTAATCTGCTTATATTTGTTATCCATTGCCTCCTTCCTTCTAAAACCGATTTTTGAAATTATTCTAATGAACCTGAAGGGCTACTGGGGCGGTTCTCTGAAACTTCCTATGCTGCAGTGAGATTACATCAGGTGGATAGAGGGGAAAGTGCTGAGGGAGCAGGAGAGGGGAAGACAGTGTAGCAGCCTGTGAAACTGCAGCATGGAGGTGATTTGGGAACTGCCCCAGGGGCCCTAAGGCTTTGCTTGAGGAAGGAGGCCATGGATAGCAAATATAAGCAGGCGAGAGGAAGAGGGGTGAGCACCACTCATCCCGCCCTTTCCATAGTAATATATGGCACACGACCCCGTATTCCGGTGAAATATAGGACGCGCCGTGCACCCATTGCCGGCTATGGGAGACGTATATACGCCGTATATACATCCCCCATACATGTGTGTGAATGTAGCCTTTTATGGTGTTTTTCACGCGGATGCAGGGTAATGGCTATCTTTTCTATGGCAATGGATCAGTGAAAAAAGCATTGCAACATGTATCAGACTCTGACATACATGCAACTGTAATGCATTTTTCACTGATCCATTGCCATAGAAAAGATGGGTATATCAGAGTTTGATGCATTTTTGATACATCCCCGTAGACTTGTATCATTTTTCACACTCATGTTTTGCGAAAGTATAGCATACTGCGAGTGTCACACACGTTGTGAACAAAAGTATGTATGAAACAAAACCATGTGTCTGAATATGTCTGAAACAATGGCATGCCATGTGCATGGAAAATGATCACGTGAAATGGGTCCAAATGTGTTTACTGAATGTTTATAATGCTCATAGCATAATACAGCCAGGAAGAGAGCAGGAAGGGTTAACACTCACAGCTGTGTAACAAACAGGAGAGAGAGACCTGTCTTCAATTTGGTACACAGATTTGTAACATTGTAACAAAGGGCACATGCAGCCTTTTCACCCGGCTGTCTCACTGCACCGTGCCCGAGCCTCTCTGCTTTCTATGGCGATCACGTACTTCTCCTCTCTCCTGCACCTGGCTGCATGCTCGCTTGGGCGAGTATTTGTCTGCGTGAATGAGGCCTAGGGTCCTTTTCACACGACCGTATGATTTAATTTTTTTTTCAGTCTTGTATTCCAGTGCCCTATTTTCTGTACATATAAATGACCTTTTTTAACCCTGTGTGCCACGTATATTACAGTATCCATTCCATATCCATACAAAATATGGTGGGTTGGCAAATTATGTTACTAGCTTGCCCAAACCCAAGATTTATGAATACTACACCTATATACAGCACCATACAGTGCTAAACGTTCCCATAGGCTTGTATGGGGTGTATGGAACAGAAATATGGAAGGATTATATTTTTTCACGTCTTGCTCGTGGTAAGATGCGGTGGGCAATATGGCCATCTAATAAATGACCGTATTGCCCATTGTAGTAAATGTGGCTGTGTGCTACTCGCATGAAGGTACATTATGTGTAGCACACAGCTGTTTTAATACATTCATGTGAAAGGAGTTTAGTAGAATTTCTTAATGAAGTATATTAGAAAAATGTGCACAACCCCCTCCCCCACAGTATCAAAAATCATCTGAAAAGACAGATACTCTTTAACTGAATGTACAAACCCTTTATTATACAATATAAATCTCAACTTCAAATACATTAAAAAGCAACCCTTAGGGTTTTGGCGTTCCGCATCAATAGAGTTGCGCATAATGGACATGTGTTTGTGAGCCCTAACTTTACTAGTGATATGAAATCTGCACCTGGTGTGTGACAGTATTGCACGCTTGTTATTGCTGCAGACTTAGTGCCAAAGACTCTAACACTACACTTTTCAGAGACGCTTCAAGATGCCATGTAGTAATCTTGATTTTTGACTACAATGTAAATAATACCTATACTTTTACTTGAGTGTAATATATTTCATTTCATTTTAATTTATAGAAAACCAATTAAGAAATAAAATTAAGCAACTGGAAAATGAAACTGAGGTAAGATTTGCAAACTATCCAGCAATGTTGTTTGCACAATTTTCTTTTTTAAGTTGTAACTCTGAATCCATAATAATATGACCCAATAGTCATATGTGATTCCCCCTTTCAAAACAAACATAATGATGCCCCTATTGTGTAGCCCCCATCTCCCTCCCCCCCACCCCCCCATAGAGCTATTAGAGTTATGGCTTTTTCTTTTCTGAAGCTACACATAAGAAATCTTCCTCAGAAGTAGTGAAGTGGGTGGAGACCAACTTCTTCCTCTCTTTGCACCAAAGCTGTTTGAGTTATAAGCTGCTCCGTGACTCCAATGGGATGGGAAGTAACTCAGAAGTAACTGAAATAACTTGGCAAACCCAGTGAGATGCCTACAAGTGCACACTGCATAATGTGTACATACATGCCTTTATAGTCCTGGCAACTTTCATTACATGCAGGAACATGCATCATGTAATAAGGAGTAGAAACCAGCAATAAAACAGTTATATGACGTTTAAAGTATGTGTTCTTTGGATCACTAAGGCTGATAGTGTGTTGTGGATAGTGTCCGGGTAGCAGAGGCAAAGGGGAAGAAGCTCCAGAGACGCGTACAATCCAGCTGAGGTGCACAGAGCGACAGAAAGTTCTACAGAATCTGGGGTGGAGGGACTGATGGGGAACAGGGAAGATCTTGTACTTTACTATTTTGTGTAGGAGACTTCAGCATCCACAGAGCAGTACAGAAACAGCTCTCCTGCTACACACCGATAGCACTGACCAACCAGAGAGTGTATGAAGCAGCAGTCCCTCTCCTCCAATCCTTATGTTTCTTGTGTAAACAAGATACAGTCTCACGGTCCTAAGCACCACAGCCAGGGGAGACAGTTACTGCAGGGACTGTATGCAGCACTGGAGGCGGCAGATGCGATGTGATGACATCATAACGTCTGCCAGCTTCAGAGCTGTGTACAGCGGCCACAGAGAGAAGAAGAGGAGAGGATTGCTGATGCTGTGGGGGATTTTTTTTACAAAGTTCTTTGGCTGCAGCCTGAGAACAGGTGTTCCATGGGTATAGTGGCCTATAGTACTTGAACCATAACAAGGTCTAATAACTGTTACAACATACATGCGGTCATGATGCTGTGACATACTATTCTTCAAAATTGTTTGGCAAAGGAGAAAGTGCTCCTCCTTCTGTGTGGTGGACATCACTCTCACAAGATCCCTAAGATAGCTGTAAATATTTCAGCCAATGGGTACAGTATTTCTGACCCATCTTCTTTTGAAGACCACAATACAGGCAGTCCCCTACTTAAGGACACACGACTTACAGACAACCCATAGTTACAGACGGACCTCTCTGCCTACTGTGACCTCTGATGAAGTCTCTGGAGGCTTTCCTATAGTCCCAGACTGCAATGATCAGCTGTAAGGTGTCTGTAATGAAGCTTTATTGATAATCCTTGGTCCAATTACAGCAAAAATTTTGAAACTTAAATTGTCACTGGGACAAAAGAAAAATATTTGTCTAGAACTTCAATTATAAAATATACAGTTTCAACTTACATACAAATTCAACTTAAGAACAAACCTCCAGACCCTATCTTGTACGTAACCCGGGGACTGCTTTAGATTTTCTTAGCTTTTAAAGGACATCTACCACCATGATGAAGGATTGTAAACCAAGCACACTTACATACTGGTGTGTGTCCCCTCTGACAGGATTTGCTCTTCTTTAAGCTTCTTATGCCCTTGTTTACACATTATGCAAATTAATCCAAGGGGCTCCATTCTCCATTAACCCTAATGCAGGCCGGGGCCACTCAGGCTGATTTGCATATTTTTAAAACCCTATTTTTGTAAAAACCAGGGAATAAGAAACTAAAAGAAGAGCAGCTACTGCCAAAGGGGCACACATCAGTATGCCAGTGTGCTTGTTTTACAATCCTTCATTCTGGTGGTAGGTGTCCTTTAAAGCCTAAACAGCAACACTCTTTTTTTACAGTCAAAAATAGTTTTATATGTCTCTTACTTATACAGTGTGATTATATATCAATATATCTTCATGCAGAAATATGTTATGCCTATATGGAAGACTTGATAAAGAGGAGTTCAGAGTGTCTTACTTTGGCAGAGTTAGTGCCTTGTAGTAAATTAGGACAGTGCTAATTTTATAAGCTTCTGCTTCCTTTATAGTTGAGTATAACAGAATATTAACACCAACATCTCATTTGTCTCATAAAGTTTTACTATACATGTGACTCGCTACTCCTCATAAAGAGTTATGTCATTTCTTTGTACCGTAATTGAGCTGCTATAACACTCTACAAATCTATCCAGATAAATGTGCTTACCAAACATAGTGATGTTCTTCTTTTACTTCTGGTTTCCACATTTCCCATCTGTGATTCTATGCCTCCCATGGCTTTTTATTTAATGCAGATGGCACAGCTGTCCACCGGCACTAGAGATTCACGATTTTTACGAGAAGAAATTCGTCAACTAGAGGAACAGCTGGGTCAGAGAGACCGGGAACTGAAAGACATGAGAAAGGAGCTGGAAAAGGAGAAAGAAGTGAATGAACGTGTGAGTGTCATGTTAAGTTGCGTGCTCCGTGTTATCTGAAGTTCTTTTTATCAGAAAGGATGAGAAGATTCAGAAGAGTGGAGGAAGAAGCATTTCACTTTGATAAGATATATCACGAGTTTCTCGTATTTGATTGTACTAATGATTTATATAAAGAATGAAGAAAAGGTGTAGACCATTTAACCCTAAGGCTACATTCACACGCCCCCCTTAGGCTGGCAATGGGCACACGGAGCGGTACGGTGCATGTCCTATCTTTCCCCATATTACGCCGCTGTGCTCCATGTATCTCTATGATGAGGGTTGAGGGCGAGCAGCGCTCACCCCCTTCTCCTCTCCCGTGCGTGTGTTATGGCACGGCGGGTACACGTTTGTGTGAATTTAGCCTTAGTATGAAATCACCAAAATAAATTCACAGGTGGTGTTAGGATGAAGGGAAGACATCCAGCTTTAAGCTTGCTTAGTCTTAGTTTAACAGTTAACTAGGACCTTTCCAAGTCCATACAAATCAGCAGATACCGTCCTTTTAAACTCTGATTGTTACCGCAATTCCTTTTGCCACTGCATTCAATGCTAGAGCTTAGGTTTATCCTATCGCCGTCAGTCTCATAGACTGTAAATGGGAGTGGTGGAGATGGCAAGCTCTGTTCTCACCGATTTTCCTTACTCCTGTAGCACTGAATGTAGTGACAGGCGGCATTCTCGACCTGTTGCTTTCATTCAGTTAGAAGTTCACCTTTTTGTGAACTGCAGGGTCTCATGACCAGATGGGGTCTCAGCAATGTGACCCCACCAATCAGCTTTTTTTCCCCTGTTGTTAAAGCTGATAATTCCTTATCTCCTTATAGTTAGTGTATTCAGAATATTCAGAAAATTCTTTCTCCCTTTTTCATAATAATAATGTTATCATGATTCTATATTTTAGCTTGCACTCCGCAATGAGGAAACTGATAATGAAAACAGCAAGCTGCGGCGTGAGGTTGGTCTACCACTATGTTTTCTATTAAATTGTGGTTTATGTTTGATCCATTAACAACTTTTATTGTTTTACAACTTTGGATCTCCCAGACTCTTTACATATTAATCCCTCCAGTCTAGTAACATTGTAAGAGCATGTTCACATATTCCGATCCAGGCACCACTTTCGTGTATGTGTATACAATGTGTATGCAGGATCCATCACCTAATTTTCACTAAATTCTTCTCCATGAAATGACCTTTCATTATATTTTTTGTGTGTTGTATCATTCTTATGAATTTTCGCCTGAATATCTGTGACTAGACAAGTGGAATTTCAGATTTCGTTCTTCATTTTCCATATCATTACTATTTTTTTTTCTTCCTTCTCTTTATTATTTTACACCATTCCTTCATGTCTAATGTTTTCTATTGCTTTTCTCTCTATCATTTCTTAATTTTGGAGATTAAAACACTAAAGAAAAAGGTGAGGTGTCTTCCTTCTGTGAGTCCAAATGGGTAACCGAACATATTAATGCAGTAGATTAGAAATTGTTTCTGTTCTGTGGACTGATGTCTTTTTTTCTCCTGATATACAGAATGAACAACTACGACAAGACGTAATAGACTACCAGAGGCAGATTGACTCCCAGAGAGAGTCGCTTATGTCACGTGGGGAGGGACAGGATTACAAGACTCTCATTTCCAAAAAGAACATGGAGCTTGTACAATATCTTGATGAAATTCAGGTAATGCAGTAGGCACCAGCAACATGATAATTACTAAATTACTTACCCTAAAATGAAATGAAGGAAATAATTTACTTATACAATAACAGACGCGGTCTATTATTAATGTATGTGATTACAGGCGGTCCCCTACTTAAGAACACCCGACTTACAGACGACCCCTAGTTACAAACGGACCTCTGGTTGTTGGTAATTTATTGTACTTTATCCCTATGCTACAATAAACAGCTATAACAGTTATCACAGGTGTCTGCAATGAAGCTTTATTATTAATCCTGACAACACAACATTTTTAAAATCCAATTGTCACAGAGACCAAAAAACAATGATAAAATATACCGTTCTGACTTACATACAAATTCAACTTAAGAACAAACCTACAGAACCTATCCTGTACGTAACCCGTAACCCTGTATCTGGAAGATCCAACCAGTTCTCCTGGCCATTTTCTTGGTAAAACGTGTATCTCTGAAGTTCATGTCTAGCAGGTTGATTTTACTGTAAACTGTGTATTGCACAGCACCCTGTAGAACAGCGGTTTCCAAACTTTCTAATGCTACGCTACCATTGCAGCACCTGCCCCTCTCTTCTCCCGATGCGCTGCATCATCCGTGTGTCTGTGTGATAAATGAGCAGCAGCAGAGCACAGGAGGTGGGAGTCAGCACTCTGCCCTGTGTCTTTGTTCCTAAGCCCATCGGGAAAACATTTTTCTGATAGTCTTAGACAACCCCTATGAAAGAGTTGTTAGACCCCCAAAGGGGTTGCGACTTACAGGTTAAGATCCTTTGCTTCTGTCTTCAGAATAGAAAGTAATTTACACCTCCCAGCAGTTGTTTTTTGTCTTTCATAGAGTCAAGAGAAAAAGATATTGTATCCCCTTTAAATTCCAATTTAGCAAAAAAATATCTGGTCTATAGAAGGTCTTAAAATTATATAAAGTTAACATGTGATTAAAACTTGACAAGATACACCACATCATTATTTAACAGGAAGTTCACCAAAATACAGAAACGGTGTGTTAAAAAAAAAAAAATATTCAGTAAAACCGCAATGCTTCCATTTCAATGAACAGATTTGATAAACCCCTTCATGACTGCCCAATGACTGTATACATCCTATTTGCAAATTCCACATGCGTGTACGTCATGTCATGACAGTGTCAAACTTTAAACCTATCTCCTGAAGCAAGGCACTTAGAAACACAATTTTAATAGGCGTCCTATTAAAGAGGGGATTCTCTCGTTTAATATAATAATATATACTAATATTCTGTTTCTAGCTGAAAGAAAACTGTTTAGTTAAAATACAGTAAAACATACAGATGGCATCATCCAAGAAATCAACTTTGAAATGAGATGTAAATTGGTTGCATTAAGTCAAGGAGGCAGAGAATTTAACATTAAAGTCAAGGTGGGGAGCTCTGAACAACTCCTCCTCTGCATCAGACTTCGGGAGATCAGGTCATGTGATGTCTCTGGATGTCGGACCATCAATTAAGATAGAGAGAGCTTGACTTCAGTGTTAAAATCTCTGCCTCCTTGACGTTATGCAACAAATTTACATCTCACTTATTGATTTTCTGGATGATGCCATGATCTAGAAAGTGTTCAGCTGCTTAACAACATATTGCTAGTGGTTTATTAGGTCAATTTCTAATGACTGGTTCCCTCTAAAGTGGACAACCCCTTTAAGGAGCTGCAGAAGACCCTCTGCCTCTGTCTCTGAACCTGGAAAATGGTGATGGTTTGATACTGTATATAATCATAACATATTTTGCTAAAGGTTTATACAATTTTACTACGTATAAAAACTTTTTAATGGGAAATATTACAGAAATCATGTTTTTTTCACAGTCTGGACAAGTAATGATTATTCTATAAAGTGAAATTGTTGACCTTGGAGAAGATCTCATCAATATTGAAAGGCGGACAAGGGGAGACAAGATAGCGCTCATAGAATCAATATTGAAAGGGATATTTTTTGTCTTTTCCAAACAATTTATAGTCAATTGCTTATAGAGGGAAAGATTATTTACAGGTACAAACATTCAAGGCAGTCAACAATCTTTTCAGGACTGCACTTCCCAGCAAATTCACCTCAATGTTAGTGGGTGTAAAGCTTAGAGAAATTGGGGGAAAAAAAAAAAACAAAGTGCTTTTTTTCAAACTCTACAGTCCTACAGTAAGCATGTTCAGTATGATCAAGTTAACCACTTCAGTACCGGAGAGTTTATCCCCCCCTTCCTTAACAGGCCTTTATATCAGTTTAAGCAATTGACCTATTTAACTGCAAATAACTATTACATTTCTAATTCAACATGCATGTATTACCGTATATACTCGAGTATAAGCCGAGACCCCTAATTCTAACACAAAAAAATGGAAAAACCTATTGACTCGAGTATAAGCCGAGGGTGGGAATTGCATTGGTCACACCCCCAAGTCACCCCCAGTCAATATAACTGGAGGGCACTTCTTTAGTAAAGGGGACAATATAAGCTCAGTGCATTATAGGATTATGGTGGGGCGTGCAAACATATATTTTTAGTTAGACAACAAACCCCATCCCACAACCCTCCAGTCCCTGGAGAAAATGTTTTTCTCAGTCGGTCCCTGGGCAAGTTGAGAACCAATGCCATACACAGCAATGCTATTGTATTATTCTGCGGATTTCCTGCGAAATGCCATGCAGCAAATCCATGTGCAATATGGAATGCATACTCCTCTATATACCAAATTATTCAAGAATGAAATTTGAGGGCATTTATCCAACAGCTAACATGACCAAAACTGGGTAATGGAACAGTTACTATAGAACTGAAGACAGGAGTGATAACCCCCCCAGCAGCTTTCTAGAAGTGACTCAACTCAGATAAGACATGATTCTTTTAACCTTGTTTGGAGATAATATGAAGGAGATAATAAGGAGATAATAAGTAAACAGCCAATAATTCACATAAATGAGGCAATGCTAGAAAGGTTATTTCCTAAACTGCTTGAGGGGTCTACTTAGGGTATTAGGCTACTACTGGGGTAAAATCTAGGGATAGTGTCCCTAAATGAAAACAATGTAGGTACATAAAATGGGTCATGTCTTATATTATATCTTCCTTACTCTTTGTGTTACGTCAATTTTGTAATTTCAAAAGCCTTTGACATAAACCTTCAATAAAGTTACATTTCACTATTATCACTTTATCATACAGAGCTTGAGTGAGGCCAATGAGAGGTTAGAAGCCCAGAACCAGGAAATGACAAAGAATATGGAGGAATCTGTTCAGGAAATGGAGAAGATGACCGATGAGTACAGCAAAATGAAGCTGATGGTGCAGCAGAGTGACAGTGTTATGGATACAGTAAGGAAGGAGAAAGAGCACTACAGGCTTCAGGTACGGTGATCTGATCATCTCTAGATGGCACTTTTCTTCAAGGCATTGTGCATTAGAGACTGGGCACTGACGCTCAGCTCAACTTGTGGCTGGCCGAATTGGGAAGCACTCTGGTTTTACTATAGGGTTGTGCCAAGATTTATTGTTTATCCACAGAATAGGGGATAACAATCTGATCAGTGGTTGTCTGACTGCTAGTACCTGCACAAATACAAAAAGGGTAATGAAAAATGAATGAATGGAGTGGCAGGTCTGGAATGAATTCTACCCCCCATTCACAGTACATAGGAGTACCAGAGTTATACATTGCCCAGCTATCCCTAGTACTTTCATATAGGATCATAAGAGTGCCAGAGATAACAGATGGCTGTGCTTGGCAAGTCTCAACACATGCACTTACTGCCGATCATTCATTAGAATGTGGTTTCCTTTCTTACTAACTAATCGGTGGGGGTCTCAGTGGTCAGACCAGCATGGATCAAATTGTTATTCCTACCTTGTGGATTGTCCCAATCTGGTACAACTCATTTAAATGAAATATACATTACCTGGAAACTCTGTTTAATAATTGTTCCTTTATCCGCCCATTCAACGTTTAACTCATGTTGCAGGAATGAATGAATTGACTTATTAGTATATACTCAATGGAAGAAATTTATCAAGCCTTGAAATAATCACAGTTAAAGGGGTTGCCCAGTAGTGAAAGTAAAAAAGAAATATCCTGGCAGGGTGGCTATAAAAAGAAGCAAAAAAAAAACCTTGTGCCTACCTTCTCCATTGCACGCTTTGTCCCGTCCTGCCGCCTGTTGGTGCCAAGCTTCTGTCTGTATACAGAGGCAGACACGCCTACCCAGTGCCACACGCTTGACACAACATTCAATGCTACATCTGGCGACTGGAAGTAGTCGGATAGAAGCACCTGCCTCTCTAAACAAACAGGCATGGCACCAATGGGCAGAGGCATGGAACAATGGCCATGCAGGAGAAGGTACGCTTAAATTATTATTTATTTTTTTTTGTATAGCCCCCGTCTGGAGATATTTTAAATCTGAACAACCCCTTTAATGGCTGTGCGCGAGAAGGGTGCTCTGCCGGGCAGCGGAGTGTACCTGCCACACGCCTGTGCACCAGCAATAACTAATTACTTGCCCCCATTCAGAAATTGACTGTCCGTGCAGGTGCCCGCTGGATTTTGCAGAAGGCTGGGACTTGCATCATGGATCTCCATATAGTTTTTTGTACTGCATATTATTATTATTATTTTTTTTTTGCTTGTTTTTTTTAAATAAAGGTTTTGGAGCTGACTGAACAATTAAAAGCCAAGAACGACGAAGATGATCCAGTTATGGTAGCAGTAAATATGAAAGTAGAGGAATGGAAGGTATGGATGTATGTTGTGTTAAAAAAGATGTCCCTTAGTTTTGCTGGTTGTATGCTGACCTCTAGTATTGTAGGGGATTTTGGCATCCAAAGATGAAGAGATAATGGAGTATCAGCAAATGGTGCATAACCTGAGAGAAAAATTGAAGATCGCTGAGTTGGATGCAGATAAGAGCAGTGTGTTGGCTCTCCAGCAGGTAAGTCACCCAAGACGTGGTAATGTATAGTTCATTGCTTCATTGGATTTTTAACAATTCTTTTTGAATCTTTTTATTTTTTTTAAGGGTTTGCAAGAGAGGGATAATCAAATAAAGATGTTGACTGAGCAATTGGAACAGCACACGAAGGAGATGGAATCACATCTGCTGCACACTGAAGACTTAAAACGCCAGTTGCAAACAGAAAAAGGTAAAATCTACAGGAAGCCTTTGGCCATTTTAAGTTGCCAGTTTCATTGAATTTAAAACAGTGCCCATGCACATTCTGCGTGTATCAATACTGGCTTAATTGTTATCGTGTTTGATTTGTTTGGGGTAGTTTTGACTATCCTGACATGTTGAGTCCCAAAGGAATGGACATATTGAAATTCCTTGATTCTTTGTTTTTATGGAGATAATCTGATGCTAGAGGAGTCCAACAGCAACCTAATACCTACTGCATATCCTTGGCTTCAACTCTTCCCAGTCCCCTTCCACTCCTACCTCCTTAAACATACGAAGTTAAATCTGTATTCCCTGAAGATGGACCTCCCAAGTGGACTAAGCATTTTAGCAGGCAGGCGAGGACTAACAAGAAATAGAGACATTTTCCTGTGATAAGATATATAACAAAGGTTGCTATATCTGAACCAGCTCCCTGCCAGAGTGTGATGAGTTCTTGCGAAAAATGGGGGTACAACCTTTTTATGGCTGTGTCTCCTCATGTATGTTTAATTCCTCCACAACATCTTCCTCTCCCCTCCCTGCCTGCTTAATGCACATGACAGGGAAGGAGCTGCATGAGTGGAGAGAAGAGGAGATTGACACTGGCACATACAGGCTGCAGCAGCTCCCTCCCCTGGGACTCATTACATTCTGCTAGCAGGGCGCCAGGTAATGTTATATAAACTACTGAAACCATTCAGAAAGCTGACAAAGGAATTTTTAAAACCCGAACAGCACAGGCTATTGAAACCTGTCACCAGCTAAATATCACATTCCTAGTGACAGGTTCGCTTTATGCTAGGTGATGTCATTCCAGGCAGCTGACAAACATATTACATATCACATATTATAGGCAAGTAAGAAATCTAGATATGAATTCCTTTGCAAGGACATGACTTGCAAGTATTTTGTGTTGAATTGAATGACATGCTTTTCAATTGTGGGAAATTGCTTTTGATTTTCCTGGTCTGGTACATGGAACAGTATATTGATAATCTAAGTGTGACGAGCACAGGTGTTAATGTAAAGGAATGGGCACACATTGCAACAACCGTACTATAAAACTTTGCAGCCACAGACCACCTCAGGTTGGTTTTTGTGTCTAACATGAAGGTAAATTTGTGGAGAACTATAATGTATTTGTCTTTAGAATTTTTAAATGTGTAAAGAATTCATCCAGAAGATTAAACTATAAAGGTGAAAACAGAATCTGGCAAGTGATTTATCAGCTGAAATTTATTGTAACTGACATAATTTAGGTTCCTCAAGTTATGCCCAGCACAATCGGCTAGAGAGGCTTGAAGCTGTGGTGCAGCTCACAGACCAAAGACTCCGGGAAGCAGAACGCGTTGCAGAATTGGCAGAGAACGATGCACGGCAAAAAGATAAAGACCTAATAGATGCAATTCAAAGGATGAAAGAGTATGAGGCGGTAAGTTGGGGCATTACAGGGGAGTCCAAGTTGCAAAGCATGTGTTCACCTTTTTATTTTTACAGTAAGATTAATCTGCATGCACAGTGCTGTGTGTATATTTGTGTATGTACAGTGGTAAATCTGGCAGCAATTATACAGTGAGAGTAATCCTTAGATTGTAACGCTACAATATATAATATAATATGTAGCATAGACCCCAGATTGTCTGCTTTGTTTGCACATCCATCAGTGGCGTGAACTACAGCTTAGAGGTTCAGTCCCAAGTTTATAAGAGAGATACAGACTGCACTACATTAGTAGTGAAGAAAAACTTTTTTTTTATTGTAGAAATTTATATTTCTTTCAGTCTTGTGGTGACAATTTTACCCACTGGGCCTTCGTCATACACTAAGCAGAGAAAACAAACAAACAAGCAATGGGCCATATGCAGACAGTCTCCTACTTAAGATCACCCGACTTACAGACGACCCCTAGTTACAAACTCTTTGGATGTTAGTACTTCATGTAGGATATAATAATCAGCTGTAGGAGTTATAAAAGGTGTTTGCAATTAAGCTTTATTGTTAATTCTGGTTCTTATGACAACCCAACATTTTTAATATCCAATTGTCACAGAGACCAAAAAAAATTTGTCTGGGGTTACAATGGTAAACTATACAGTTCCGACTTGCATATAAATTTAACTTAAGAACAAACCTACAGACCCTATCTTGTACGGAACCCGGGAACTGCCTGTATACAAGTGGAGGTCAGTGATAAACTCTTATCCCACCTAGTCTATGGTCAAAATAGATCCCTCACTAGTATAGGTATATTGTTAGCAGAAATATCTGAAAGCAATTGTATTCCAATGGAGGCAACATATACAACATGGCCAAATAAGAATTCCCCCTTTTATCTTCTATGATTGACTTTATGTAGTAAGGTAATTTATTCTTGATGTTATTTGGCCGTGTTGGTGTTTGTATATGTTGTCTGTATTGGATTATAATATTCTAATTGTTTTCAGATGTACCTGCCAACAATATAACTAGAGTGGTGACCCCAGAAGCCAAAGCTTTTATGTCCTTGCCTTGTTTATAGGAAGGAAGATCGGATAGATGTCCATCCACTGGCATCTGACCCTTATCTCATGCCACACATATGAAAGACAGTCTATTTTGGGTAGACTGGGTTTGCTAAAAAGTTATCACTGACCTCTACCTAATGTTTTACAAAGCCCCTTATGGCTGAAATGTTATCGCAACACATTATATATATTTTTCTACAATAAAGAAGTTTAGCATCACTACTAAGAAACGGTCTGTATCTCTCTTGTGAAGTCATAAAATAAGTATTGACCTCACCAAGTAAATACATTTCTAAATGTGCTATTGCCATTGAAATTCTTACCAGATATCAGTATCAACCCATCCAATCCATACTGGTAAAGAAACCAAACCATAAATATCCATAAATAATGTGTAATAATGAAAAATGAAACCAGGAAAAATAATTTAACACATGAAGAAAGAGAGGTGCAAAAATCCATGTAAAGTCATGACACCAGCTAAAATATTTCAGTAATCAGAAGGCACCCCTGCAATAAAAAGGTACAACACTGGAAACTTCTCACGAATTGTAAAACCAGTGAGCCATATTGTTGCAAAATGTACTGAAATGCTCCAGTCCTAAGCAGATGAAACATTGCTGTGGACAAATAGTAATAGAAAAACTTTTTCTTCCACTTGAACCTTAGATTACTGCCATTTTTTTCTTGTGCTATATACTCAGTGTGATATTTCTTTAATAACTGAAAGGGAGTTTACGGTCTGGAGGAAGCAGTTGCTGAGACTAAAGAGCTGAAGAGCCAAATAAAAATAAGGGATCGTGAAATTGAGACTCTTACCACAGATATTAACAAAATAGAGCTGAAGATAAACGACATTCTTGACGAAAATGAAGATCTCCGGGAACGTCTAGGTATGTGTTTAATTTTATTGGCCATTACATACAGAAAATAGGATTTAAGGGTTTAAATAAAGTAGTTTATGGTATGATGTATTTTATAGCCAAAATAGTTTTTTTTTTTTTTTCTAAAAGGGGTTGTCTAGAGGTTAAAAAAAATGCTTTCTTCCAAGTGCAGCTCCTCTCCTGACCATTAGTAGTGTGTGTGATATTGAAACTAAGCTTCATTCATTTCTATGCAACTGAGCTGCAATACTAGCCCCAACCATGGTCAGGTGTGGAGTTTTTTGGGTGAAAGCATCCACACTCAACATCTAGACAACCCCTTAAATGAATACTTGAGCCAGTTAAGAGAAGTCACATTGTGGTTCCTTTTATCTATTAGTCTGTGTAGCACATGACTATGAAGAATGTAAGTCCTTATAAAATATACAGAATATTGTTTCAGTGTTGGGAAAAACAATAATGTAAAAGAAGTTTTAAAAAAAAATCTGGGATGAAAAATTTTGAAAAAAAAATGTTTCTATGATTAAATACTTTCAAATTTGCATATAATAGGACTTGATCCCAAAACTGTGATTGACCTGACTGAATTTAAAACGGTGAAGGCTCTCAAACAGCAGCAGTACAGAGCCGAAAACCAGGTTCTTTTAAAGGAGGTAAGATTTATTTTCATTCTCAGCTTGTATAATGGATTCAGTAGGGCTTAAGATTAACAAAAGCATAAAATTGCAAGCAGTTGTTAATTATTAAAGAGAACTGTCATTTGAGGTTATTTTTAAAAATGCGGGGGGTGAGATGCACATCTTATATACTTCATTAACAAATTCTGCTTAGGGCTCATTCACACAACTGCAATGTGGGCCGTGATGTGGTTGCGAGATTTCCAACCAGGTCACGGCTACCATAGGTTTCAATGGGTCTAGGTCACAGGGCGTTGAGCACATGATACATCACCGCACCGTGACCACAATGGCCGCTCTTCTCCTGGTCTTGTGCCTGCTCAGTATCTAGTCTGGACGAGCACACAGACGTGGGAATACCCCGTAGGCTGGATTCATACAGCCGTTGCTACGGCACGGCGGGCACACGGCAGCGTCCGGTGAGAAGAGGAGGAGGTGAGCGCTGCTCATCCCTGCCCCTCTCCATAGGGATACATGGCGCACGGGGCCGTATGCCTTGAAAAGATAGGACATGTCCTATCTTTTCAAGAGGTATGGAGCGTTACGGTGCCGCACGTGTGTCGCACGCACGTATATATGTCCCCCATGCGGTAGTGTGAACTACTCCTTCCCAAAGAGGTGCGTATTCCACCCTTTACAGTGTGTCTCTTTGGAGGCTGCATGAGCTCACATCTAATCTCCTGTGTTTGGTTAAACAGTTCTGAGATGGGAGCATTAACACCTTCACTTTCAGCTTGAGTTTTGAAAATAATGTTCATAGCATACTACAGCCAGAGAGAGCAGGAAGGGTTAACGCTCACTGCTGTGTAACAGGAGGAGTGGTTACCTCTACCTTCTCCATAAAGCCACTGTAGCATGGGGAAAGGTAGAACATGCCCTATCTTTTCCCCGTGTACAGAGTGGTATGGTGCCGTCTATGGTCCTGTGAATGCAGCCTAACAAATTTCTTAATGAAGTATATTAGAAAAATGTTCACAACATCCCCCCCCCCCAATAACCTCCAAAATAATTATTCCTCTTTAAGACCAGAAGGATGTGGCAGAACTAAAGGGTAAAAAGTGTGAAGGCGTCCAAAAGGCGAAACACCATGGACAGGGCAGTGATAATATTGCTACTGAGACTTGGCAAATGCTGGCTTTGGAGAAATTTAAGAAGAATTAGTAAAGAAAGACTGCTATTGCATTTATAATTATCCTTGTTGCATTAATCAATTCTACTACAACAAATATGTCTTTTAAGAGAAATATAAATGGAAGAAAGCTTAGGAGCTTTTTGAAAACCTCAGATCTCAGATCTCATCTGTATACTATAAGCATAGCATATAATCAGTTAGATATGATTTATGGACTGTGATAGTAATGTTGATGTTGTAATATGACAGATTGAGCGACTTGAAGAGGAACGTCTTGAACTTAAAAAGCAAGTCCGCAAGCTGGCTCATGATAAAGGGAAAACGCCTTCATCTCAGGGTAAGATTTTCTTTGAACCAATGATTATTGTTATGTATGGTTTCTCTTACTCTTCATTTTATTCAACCCATATATGACCTTGTTTTATAAATCTCAGGATATCATGGGATTTAAATCAGTTTTTTGTTATGGATTGACATAGGGATTCGACTAACTTGGCTCCGTTGCATTGTTAGGATGTTGTCATATTGTGCTTCTGTCTTGGCCATGTTATCATTAATGCTATAAACCTATGCCTTTTATACCTGAGAGATCTAATTCATTCCAACAAGTAGCAACCAGATGTACTAGAGAAGGGTGGTGCCCACCATACAATATGAAAGAAAATCTGGAATCTATGTGTAAATATACTCCACAAATCTAAACATTTGTTCCTGGTTCAGCAAATGTTATTGTTTGTATAATGAAAAGTTACTCAAATTTTCAATGTACTTTGTTTCCATTTTCCAATATACTTTCTGTATCAATTCCTCTAGATCTCTGCTTTCTGCACTGCTATGGAAAGCTTCTATGTTTACATCCACTGGACAGAAAGCTGTCCCTGGTCATGTGATCTGTTCATTATCATCACAGAGAGTAATCAGAGCTGTGTGATATAACAATTCTTGCACCTGTTTGACATCACATGACCAGGGACAGATTTGTACCCATTGGAAGTAGACAAAAAATCTTCCAATAGAATTACAGCAAGCAAAGATCTAGATCTGAACCGTGAGGAATTGATGCAGAAAGTATTTTGGAAAACGAACCCTTTAATTAAACAAACAATATTTAGTTGTTGAAAGTTGAACACCCCTCTAATGCTCTCTTCATAGCGTGCAGTTATTCATTTATTTCATCTTTTATTTTCTTAGGTCCTCGTTTGTGGCTGTTTGTACTTGGATTTCAATTGTGTGAAATTTCAAATAAAGGACTTAAAGGGGTGTTCTCATTTCAGCAAAAAACGTATAAAATTTTTAAATATATTTTCTGTTTCAATTCCTCACAGTTTTCTAGATCTCTGCTTGCTGTTCTTCTATAGAAAGATTTTATGTTTACTACTTCCCGTGGACAGAAATCTGACCATGGTCACACAGGTGCACTGCTCGTTATTATCACAGAGAGTAATCAGAGCCGTGTGCTATAACGAGCTGTGCACCTGTGTGACCATGGTCAGATTTCTGTCCACTGGAAGTAAACATAGAAGCTTTCAGAACAGCAAGCAGAGATCTAGATAACTGTGAGGAATTGATACAGAAAGTATATTGTAAACTTATATAACTTTTTAAAATACAAACAATAAAATGAATTTGCTATATCGGGAATAACCCTTTAAAGACTTATTTGAACATACACATGTCCCAACAAATTACTAAATGCATAGCCACAAATAACACAGAAAAATATTTGTTTTATAAGTCTTATCGAATTATGGTCCTATTATAACATTTGTCATTTGTCTGTAGAAGAAATACCAAATAGTTATTGTATTAAGTAACTGAATTTGTATTTAGGTTTTTTTTTTCTCTTAACCCTATTCTTTTTAAATTCTATTTGGATCACAGGGTTAACAGATGATGATTTAACTTTGAATCAGGACTTTCTCACAAGACAGAAGAGTTCCAGTTTAATGTTGGTGGACGGCGTGAATGAAGTCAACAGAAAGGTAAGAAAAATGGGAAAGACAGTCTGATAATGGAACTTCTGTTCCTACAGGAATGCAATGGTCCTGACAGTGAAGTGGTTACAAATGTGAGCAAAATTTACCAGTGTAAACCAGACTGATGGCTATCTGCAGCTATTGCTTGCTATCTACTGCTTTCTCCATCACTGAAACACCAGTGTGGGACCACTGAGCGGTTTTATTTGATGTCTGGATGACACTGATGCAACACAGCACAAAAATAATAACTATTTAAAGGAAACCTACCATCAAAATCAAGCATGGATAAAGCAGGGATGCTTCCCCATATATCCAGGCACTTTGATAATCTTTTTATATTTGTTATTCATGGCCTCCTTCCTTCTAAAATCAACTTTTAATGCTTATTAATCTGAAGGGCTCTGGGGGATAATACCAGTGGCTCTCCATGCTGTAGCTTCACAGACTGTCACACTGCTTTACCCTACCCCTGGAGCACTCAGCACTTGCCCTTCCCACCATATGCAGAAATTTCCTCTGCTGCTGTGAGATTAGATCGGGCAGAGGGAGCAGAGGGCGAGACCTACTGGCTCATTAGCCTATTTTTAAAAGTAGATTTTAGAAGGAAGGAGGCCATGTATAATAAATATAGTGCCTGGATCTATGAGAAAGAATACCTTTACCTACTAATAGATGCTAATAAAAGGTGTAAAGATCTGTGGAAGATAAGCAATGGTTGAGCATCCCTAACCCAAAAAACATGATGTAAAAAAAAGCACAGGCCAGAGGCTACATTACTACAGCGAACAGCTGGGATGATAGTAGGCACCCTTGCGTTGTCCCTCTGTGGAGAAGCACTGCAGGAGTAGAGCTAGCATTCACACTCGCCCCTTGCAGACAGCCCAGCATACAGTGACTTTAACAATGCCAGCTGTATGCTTTCATGTCTCAAAAGGTACCTGCAAGTTCTACTACAAATGTTAACCATTATACTTGGCTGATCACCCGGGCATGAATCCGACTGGTCATTATGTACCACTGACATCACTACCCTCTGCAATCTGGCTGCTAACACAGTGCAGCTGGGCGCTCGGCCTATAACAGTCTTATTACAAAGGATTCTTACCTTCCTTCAAAAGCAGAATAATCCTAGCCTCCCGCCACTATCAAGTGAGAAATTTCAGACCCTAGGCAAGACCAGCAAAACCACCCCAGCACTGAGAGATAGTAAATTCAGGGCTGCCATCAGAAGTTATATTAAAACACTTTGCTCTTTTTTTACTTCTGGTAGTACCATGTATGTAATGATATACTTTGGTGATAGTCAGTTGAGTTTGGTAGTATAATGTGGTACTTCTCTGTCTTTTGCACAGGGGTCTTTATCAATGAGAACTTACAGGTACCTTATCATCACCAATGGCTGAAGGCCGTGCCAACATTTTACCTCAGTTTATTTAGTAATATCTTTTGAATAAAAATTTATAGTAAGTGTGTAAGTGCAGTTCTTTAGTTATACACAATGTTGTGTAATATTTTAAATCAATATATTATTTTCTTAATGCAGAAAGAAAGGTCAAGTTTGAAGGGCTCTTCCCATGCCAGAGAAGTTATAACTGTGTCCAAGCCCTGCGTAGTTGAACTGCAGAATAGACCAGCGTTAGCAACAGAAATTTCAGAGATGATTGACAGCTGCTTAAATCATATACATAGAAAAAAACACTTCCATCCTGCAAGATTTGCTATAGGACCTTATTGTTCATCTAAATGTGAGGAGCATAGTCATCACCGCCACGCTAGATGCTCTGAGCAGAACATGTGTACAGCTGGTAGTAGTGAGGCAGACAGAAGTTATGGAAGTGTATTACCTCCTGTTTGTGGTAAATCTGTAATGTCAGGTGAGAACGAGAACAAAGTAAAAGCGAAAGAGGAAGCCGATGGATCATCTGTAGACAGCAGGCTCCCATATTTTAGACATACATATGAAAGAGACCGCTTTGATATCTATAATGTTCGTAGTGAAATTTTTGAGGAGAAGCCTGCAAAAATACAGTGCAATTCAAGGTATCCATTTTTTATGGAAAATTGCGAGGTGGAAATTCGTGAGCTTCCAGGCACTTCTGTGCAAAAGAAGCCCTCAGACTTGTCAAATGCTTCTCACTTCATAAAGCAGCCGCCTTCTGGTCCAACAGAAGAAAACCAGTACTGTTCTGCTCATTTCTATCAGCCAGTCAGTTATGAAGAACAGAAGACGGTCAAATACATGACAGATTCCAAGCACACCGACTTAGACCCCAGACTTTTAGATCCTGTCAAGTCTCACTTAGAAGAGTTTTGTACTGAACTTGCCAAACTGAGGAGGAAGCTCAATAAATCTAAAAATGTTTAGTTGAATTTTGTTTTCTGAGTATTTTTTTTTTTAAGAATTGGTTTTATTGCAGTGAGGGATAATTATTAAAATTATTTTCTCACATGCATATTCCTCATTAAAGGAACACTACTAATCAAACATTCACATCAAGAATAAAAAAAGTATTTCCCCACAAACTAAACCCCTCAGACCAGCTTGCATAAGCCGCTTTTAGTAGATGGTTGTGCATGTTTGAGGGCATATGATGCTATCATCTTTTATATCATGGGTATCTGAAAATAGTAACACTAAAAATAGGCCATTTGGTTTTCCATTCATTATAACATGCTTAATACAAAAAATCTAAAAATGTTAATCAATATGGAAACCTTACTTTCTTCAAGCATGAGGTTATCTATGTAAAATGACTAATCTATCTATTTTTTATCTATCAATTTAATAACTTGTGTTCACCCTTGACAGTGGACTAATGATCACAATGCTTTTCATAGACAGTGACATCTGCAGCATTTGGCCAAACCTGTGGTGTGCCCTACTTAAATGGTCAGCCCAAGATTGTAGTGTGCTCCACCTCTTGTGTCTGCCCAGGATTGTGGTGTGCGCTACCTCAGTTTCTATCCAAGACTGCGTTCTTCCCTGTCTCGGCGTCTACCCAAGACTGCGTTCTTCCCTGTCTCGGCGTCTACCCAAGACTGCGTTCTTCCCTGTCTCGGCGTCTACCCAAGACTGCGTTCTTCCCTGTCTCGGCGTCTACCCAAGACTGCGTTCTTCCCTGTCTCGGCGTCTACCCAAGACTGCGTTCTTCCCTGTCTCGGCGTCTACCCAAGACTGCGTTCTTCCCTGTCTCGGCGTCTACCCAAGACTGCGTTCTTCCCTGTCTCGGCGTCTACCCAAGACTGCGTTCTTCCCTGTCTCGGCGTCTACCCAAGACTGCGTTCTTCCCTGTCTCGGCGTCTACCCAAGACTGCGTTCTTCCCTGTCTCGGCGTCTACCCAAGACTGCGTTCTTCCCTGTCTCGGCGTCTACCCAAGACTGCGTTCTTCCCTGTCTCGGCGTCTACCCAAGACTGCGTTCTTCCCTGTCTCGGCGTCTACCCAAGACTGCGTTCTTCCCTGTCTCGGCGTCTACCCAAGACGGGGTTCTTCCACGTCTCGGCGTCTACCCAAGTTGGGGTTCTTCCACGTCTCGGCGTCTACCCAAGTTTGCATTCTTCCCTGTCTCGGCGTCTACCCAAGACTGCGTTCTTCCCTGTCTCGGCGTCTACCCAAGACTGCGTTCTTCCCTGTCTCGGCGTCTACCCAAGACTGCGTTCTTCCCTGTCTCGGCGTCTACCCAAGACTGCGTTCTTCCCTGTCTCGGCGTCTACCCAAGACTGCGTTCTTCCCTGTCTCGGCGTCTACCCAAGACGGGGTTCTTCCACGTCTCGGCGTCTACCCAAGTTGGGGTTCTTCCACGTCTCGGCATCTACCCAAGTTTGCATTCTTCCCTGTCTCGGCATCTACCAGAAACTGTATTATTTCCTGTTACGAGGTCTGCTCAAGATCGGGGTCTGCTCTACCTCAGCGTCTGCCCGAGACTGTGGTGTGCTCCACCTCGGCGTCTGCCCGAGACTGTGGTGTGCTCCACCTCGGCGTCTGCCCGAGACTGTGATGTGCCTCAATTCAGTGGTCTACCCAAGTTTTGTTCTGCCCTGTCTCGGCCCCTACTCAAGACTGCGCTCTTCCCAAAGTTAACTGTCCAAAACAGTTTCGGCACAGCTGGAGAGAGCCTTTGATAGCAATTCCAATAATACCTATATCATGCTGCTTGTTTCTTCATAGTGTTAGATCCTGGTACATTTATAATCTTCATCTTTAGATCTCCTAAAGATCTTCAGCTTCAACTTCTCCTGAAGTGGGCCGGCACTTCCTGGCTGTAACATCAGCTAAAGGCTCTTTGGCTAGAGAAGCTTTCCTCGCTTCCCATAATGCTGAGCTCTCCTCTCTAGCACTAGCAGTTTTGGCACACAGACTACACAAACACACACACCTCTGTCACACATGTACACCTATCATCTATTACAGCCTTATTATACTATACACACTACCTGTAATGATGGGTGTGTTAGCCACTCTGTTCAGCAGATGCTATCACTCTCTCTTCATTCCAGGACAGTGGGGGATGGAGAAGACATAGCACACACAGAAGTAAATAGTCTGCTATATATCAGACTGCTGTGCTGATCTCTTTACTGACTCTATACACTATGGCCTTGTTAAAGCTTAGGAAGAAGCAGAACTTTTAATAGATTGGAAAGTTACCTAATATCCTGCCCCTCTCACATGCACAAACATTACAAAAAAACATGAGGTAACATGTAACACCATTTAAGTGGTTAATAATTTTAGGTGCATCCCATACTCGGTTGTTTCCTCTCATACAATTTTCTATGTGATACTGTTTTATTTCAAGAATGAACATTTGTCAAGGCAGTTAAATGACAAGGAGAGAGAGCTGGAGCTAAGCAGGACAGTGGTGGCAGAATTAAAGTCTAAATGTAAGTACTTTTTAATTTCTTCAAATAATGTATAGCCTAATGTCTTCATCCCTGTGGGAGCAAACCTTTTTTCTTGTTCAGCCTTAAAAGATTGTTACTCTTTCATATACAGTATCTTAATTTTTAGGCTATAAGTTGTAACTGTAGTAGAAGATGCAGCAAAGTATTGACTTTTCAAAAATGAGCACTAAAGGCCTAAGAGCCTATGTTTTCCATTTAAAGGAGTTTCCCCATGAAATTTCCCCTCCACCATTAATTATTTTATGATGCCCCTCCACCATTAATTATTTTATGATGCCCCTCCACCATTAATTATTTTATGATGCCCCTCCATCATTAATTATTTCTTATAATGCCACCATAATTAATAATTTTTTTTATATCAGGGCCCCCGGCCGCCACAATCTATTTGCGCCTGGTTAAAAAAAAAAAAAAACATACCTCTGGCAGCGGCTCCCGCGTCTTTTTTCTTCTGGCTGCTGCCAGACAGGAAGAGGTGCGGGGCCGTGTGATGACGTCATCACTCGGCCGCGCATCCAGGTTCAATGAGTGATGTGCGCCAAAGTTGTCTTCCGGCCACATCGATCCACCTGCAGTAATAGTGCACGAGCGGCCACATTGAGCACTGTAACAGTGACGGGCAGGAGATTCCTGTCGAGACGGACGGAGGCCCCTGCCCAGGTGCGGAGACCTGCCGGGGGCCTCAGCAGGAGCCGTTGGCGCTCCAAGCCCTGGATGCAGCAGGGTCCAGATAAAAACTGTCCGCGGGCCGCATGTAGCCCGCAGGCCGTAGTTTGGGGGCCACTGCGCTAAGCAGACACATTGTGATCCCTCTAGTTATGTGAGCTGACAGTGTGGTTAGTTTATCAGGGTACAAGGTTTATATAGACTTTTATCTGGCTCCTGAACATTTACTAGTATTCACAGATCAGAGATGATGAGATCCATGAGATGCCTATTACATACAATGTCGGCTCTCTCACATCTCTGCTATTCCAAACACACTAGATCTGCTGTGCCTTCCTCCCCTGATTAAGAACTAACATGGCTGTAGCTTGTAGTTCTCCTCATGCTGCTGCCGGAAGGAAGTCTGTGTCTGTGTCAGTGTGAGCTCTGTCCTGCACTGCAGGGGGGTGAGGCTAGAATGCAGGGAGCAGAGAGCGAGAGAGAAACTCAGCAACACAGCCTTCACACAGAATCCAAGCTGGCTTCCCTGACCCCAAATGAGAACTTACTGGGTCGTGTATAAGGGCAACAGAAATTGTGTACACTAGGACTGATATAGACAGGTTGGACTTATATCTGTGAAATGCTGCATTTTTGTTGATAAAAGTGAATTCGAGAAAGTGTTATTTTGTTATCCCGAGTACATATAAGAAACGTGTCTTCGTGGGAATACCCCTTTAATAGCTATAGAACAGATATAGGTAACACTTTTACTCATTAAAGGAGTTTAGTTATAAGGACATCCAATGTTCATGTGATCTGTTGGGAACTATAAATGTCTAGGTGGGGTCTCTCTATGATGTTGTATTATATCATCTACAATCCGCTTGGCTTCGTGCTTAAGTTTGGCAGTCCTCTGCTACATAGTCATATAAACAGGTCCATATATAGTTTACACATAGAAGAAATCATTCGGCATCAGTTGTTCTTTTTTTTTTATTTAGCACATAGGTACAAGGCGGTAAAACCGGGCACACTCATGTTCACAACTTGCCGTTTCGCACTCTTTTCACTTTCTAAAGCCGTGCATCCTTCAGGAAGCGCAGGGAGTGTGAAACGACCTGCTGCCGAACATGAATGTGCCGGTTTTACCTCTTTGAATTTATGCACTAAATAAAGAATGGACTACTGCAGGTGAGTGCCGCTAATCATTTCTTCTATGTGCATGCTACTCCAATTCTAGCCGGACAAGTTTAAATGTCCAACCTAAATTCTAGGCTTTTCCTCATGCACTTATCAATAGTACAGCTACAACAGAGCATAATGTGATGGTACTTGTGAAATGTATATGATCACATCTCATGAAATGGACTTGTTTCTCAGTGAAAGGGCTTTCTGAAGAAAATAAGCAGTTACAACAAGGAATGGGAGAAATTCTACAGGCCATTAAAGAATCTCAAAAGGACTCTGGTTTTAGAGGGAGTGAAGCAACTCTAGTCATTCCTACTCTGGAGAGACTGGTTCATGTGAGTAAATGTGCAAAAATATAGACGTAAAGTATGAACAATATAGCAAGGAAAATTGAAAGATTCAGAATTTTACAGAACTGATTTGAAGGTTTGAAAATGAATGTCTTATATTGCACCTCTATTAGCTGTCGGGTGTCATGAAATGGGTCCAACAGCAATTCAATCACTCTGCTTTTTCTGCTTAATCAATCGAGAAGATTTATATTGTGGCCTTGTGCAAAGTGTGACGTTTCGGCTTGTAAAGTCTCAATCAAACACAGGAACCCCTGACGATGGAGAAAGTAGGAGGAAAGAAATGAAGTGAACCATGGATAAAACCTCTTCTTTTATATTAGAACATATTAAAATTGGCCAAATAAGTGTCGCCATCTATAGCAGAAGGAAAGGTATCAGGCGATCGTGTAAGGCGATTTCCCACAGATTTTTTTTGTGGCTATTGCACAGCGCCTGACACCTTTCCTCCTACTTTCTCCATAGTCTATGGTACTTGTGTTTGTATTGAAAATGTTTACTTTTTATTAAGCAGAAAACCAGAGTGCTTGGATTTAACTCTTTGCTGTGATCTGAAGGCATCTGCTATTATTTAGGCATTTTACTAGTCCCAATTCTCTTTCCACTACCTGCTACGTTGCAACACAAAACTTTGACTTTGCCAAGAGTGAGCAGGATTGACTAATAGGGGTTTGCGGAAACTGAATTGGTGTATTTTACAACATTCTCCATTTTCATCACCTGGACAACCCAAATATTTAAACACAAAGCCAGTTAGCAGTATCTGATTCTTCATGGTGTAATATATCTTTGTAGGCCTTTGAAACAAAGAATGCCAGCGGTACATTTGATGTTGGTCTTCACTTGAAGGCCCAAGTCGATCAACTCACTGGTAGAAATGAGGAGTTACGGCAGGAGCTGAAAAGTTCAAGGAAAGAAGCTGCAAATTGTGAGACCCTGTTGGCCAAAGCTAATGAGAAGGTATGTACAGTACTTGGGATTTTCATGAGAAAGCATTGACTAAGCATTGATAACCACACAGTCACTGAATGCAAAATCCTACTGAAAATCATCTTTGACAGGACATTTCAATGCAGTGATCAAGTTGCTGTTGGTGATGCAACTGTATCTCCATTGTCACCTACAAGTTATCCAGTCAACCTCCTGTTTCTAAATGTTTAAGAGGTGTCTAGTTTACTCCTCCAGTTACCTTTGAAAGCTACTGACTCTTGTTCTGCTAAATATTGGATTTTATTTTATAGATTTCAAGCCTTGAAAATGAAGTCTCACTTCTTCGTCAGTCAGAAGGAGCCAACATTGTGTTCAAAGCAGTAAACCTTCCTGAAGGCATGTCTCTGTCCAGCACCAATCTCATCAATTCTATCAATGAGTATCTCTTGCATCTTCTACAGGTATTTGGAAATATGTTAATAATTACCTCTTTATTGTTGCCTAAAGGAAGTGGTCAGGAATTACATATCAAGGCTTAGCAGGATCTAATTTACTGATACATATATCGTATTGTATTCCAGGAAGTGGAGTCTAAAGAAAAGTCACTTGCCAAATTTGAGGAAGCGCTAGAAGAATACAAGAGAAAATTTGCAGTAATTCGTCACCAGCAAGGGTTAATGTACAAGGAATTTCAGAGGTATATGAAATATTATACAATAATTGCTCAGTTCACACTACTGTAATCCGTAATAGTAGAAAGGCAATATATAGTATAAGCACTGGTGCCAACTAATTTGGTTCTAAATTTTGCTTTTCTATATTTGTCCCTGTAATACCCACAGTAACACACGAGCGCAACGGTATCCTAAACTGTCAATTATTCAAGGGAACTCTACTATCTGCGTGACACCCCACTACAATAAATTCACTCTGCTTTATAAGATTAGATAAAACTTTATTAATCCCCAGAGGGGAAATTATTATACACTAGTAACATCATACAGCAGACAGCCATTGGACAGGAGAGCCATCATTTACTTTCAATTTAGGGTATTTTCTGTGCACCTGCCGTTTCTAGGAGGACACTGCTCCCCCATTTCTTCATTGAGTTTCTATGTATATTTACACCTCCAGAATCTTCTGTCTTGCTGCTTGTGAGGTGGAAATCACAGAAATTATAGTGAGAAAAGCTGATTGGGAAGGAAGGTGAAAGGATGATAAAAGCCAAAGTAGTTAGAAGGAAGCGCCTCACCTTCATAATACAAATTACAATGTATTTTTGTAGTTTTTTGTACTAGTCATTTAAGCTTTAGTTTGTTAACAAGTTATTGACCAGTTTGTTTTTTATTATTATTATTATTTTTGTGTAGCGAAAGAGAATCTTGGAAGGGTGACACAAAAAGGTTAAAGGAAGAAATTTCAAAGCTAGAATGTGAAAAAGAACAGGGCACCGTACAAATTAAAGAATATCTGGTAAGTCATGTCAATTGTGTTTTACACAGCGTTCATTACCCAGTACAGTACAACAAAAAAATAAGTGTAAAACTCTACCGTAGTTGACAGATTTTATCCATGAAGCTAAAGAACACTATTTTCCAAAGAACATAATGTAAGCAGTACAGGTTACATTTATATATTTTTAGCATAAGTGTTAACCCCTTCCTGTCTAAGCCCTGTCTAAATTGTACTTTCTATTGGCAGTATTTTGTATTTCATATGCCATTTTCTTGTGGGCTCTGCTTTTACAGCTTTCAAGAGCCCTTCATTAGTATAATTTAGTATAATTTTAAAAGTTGATTTTAGAAGGAATGAGGCCATGAGTTTTAACACAGTCATGGTGCCTGGATCTAGGAGTAAGTTACCCTGGTTTATCAGGATGTATTTTAAAGGTAGATTTTCTTTAAATTAATTGACTACAATTGAGTGATGGTTTGGGGTTGAGGCCATGCCTGCTTGTATAACCCATTTCTTCTTATTTCTAGGGGAGATGTCAAGCATTGCATAAAGATGTGGTGGGAGACTCTCTTTTCTAATACATTTTGCTCTATTTTACAACACAGAATTTGCAAGACGCACTCAAGATGGATCCAGATGATATTAAAAAACTTCTGGCAGAGAATTCCAGAAAAATGACTGTTTTGCGAGTAAATGAGAAGTCACTGACAAGGAGGTACACCACACTATTAGAAATGGAACAACATTTGCGGAAAGAAAATGACAAGCTGAAGAGTGAAATGTCTGATATGGAGGCTACTGTGGGAGAAAGAATTGGTTATCTACAGAGGTACAAGGTACTGAACTAGGCCTTAAGGGGTTGTCTTGTGGAAACAAAGGGGGATATATCTAATTCTTTCCTCTCTTTTTCTGCACTTCTTTTTGGGGCTCATTGGTGGATTTTACATGCTCAGCAAAGTTCACCGTGGCCAAGACTTCCACTGTTGCTCCTGATTTATCTTTGGAATCCAGATGTTGATTTTTAACAAAAAAAGTCATGATTTTTTACAATAAAAACTCAACACCCCTACTGGCACAAGAGAAAGATTAGAAGGGCTTGATCAGAAATAACCAATAAACTCATTTGCCAGATTTAACATTTTCTTAGATAAATTAAACCAAAAAAAAGAATAATGACCACCAAAGTTCCCCTACCACTCCCCATGCTCCTCAGAACCTACCTTGTCCTTCTAATCAAGCTGAAACAGTGGATGGATCACTGTGCAGTTAGTCCTACATGCTGAGGAGGGTAGACGGACAACAATTAGGAAGTGATTGGTAAGATTTCTCTTCCCTTTGCCTTGGAGAAAGCGACAATATGAAAAGCAAACAAAAAATCATTTAAACAACCCCTTTAAATGAGGCAATCAGTTCTACTTCATGCTACACGTAGCTATAGGTAGCAGAACACAGGTCATTAAATCTATAGACATTTTCAGTTAAAAGCAGTTTCTATTATACTTTGTAGAGTTACAATACAAACTGGATTCCTCAGTAAAAATAATTCTGGTAATTCTATTTTCTGGGGCAGTATGTCCTCTTATACAGATATCTAGAGATTTTCAATATTTACTCCTTTAATGGGTCATTTCTTGTCTCTCTCTTTTTGCCTAGGACATTTCTGCTTTTAAAGTGGCCTCTCTACAGAAAGCCTTGGATGGCAGCGTTCCCTTATCTGAACTAGAAACCGCCAACAAACAATATAATGACCTGACTGCCAAATACAGGGACATGCTGCAGAAAGATAATTTACTTGTACAGAGGACTGCTAACATGGAGCACTTAGAGGTACTGAACCACAAGAACGACTTCTTCGAGAACAAAAAATGACGTTAGGATTTCACTCTTAACATTTCATGTTTAGAAACAACTGTCTTCTTAGGAGATATATCCATGGTAATGTCATTATGAGCAGTGACTATGCCATCTAAGGCTTTATAACAAGGACAAGGGGTTACCGCTGTCTTTCCTGTGGCCATCCCACATTATGATTATGGGGTTGGAGCGGAAAGGTGAGGCATGCCAATCTATTTAGTGTCTATTGGAGTGGCACAAATTGCAGAGCTTAGCTCTTGGTTATTTCCGTCACTCGCTTGGACAGTACAGGAATTGTCAGGACACATTCATTCCATTTTAAGTGAGAATAGGACCCCTGTTCTTGTAATCATTTGGGCTTGGACCCTCATTGATCAGGGATTTCCAATCAAATGTCCAATCAATACTTCAAGGACATTGGCAGCATACGGTACTTTTTAAAGTGAATATAAATGTTAATCATTATGTTGTACTCACCCTAGAAATGTTCCCATTGGAAAATACTAATCACTCAGCAAAAACAAGCCCATGTATTACAACTTTATAGGCAGAAGAATAAAAATGTTGTTTCCACTTCACTGAAAAATAAAAAAGAAATTTGGAGTTAAACATACTCCAAACATAATGTTATTCCCTTTGTAGGGCAAATGTAAAAAAGAAAAAAAACATACTCTCAAACATAATGTTATTCCCTTTGTAGGGCAAATGTAAAAAAGAAAAAAAAAAGTATTTTTGCATGCAAAGAAAGTGTGGTAAATATTTAGTGTTTTCTCTGTTTTGCTACTGAACAGCATGAAAATGCATCACTGCAGTCACAGATCTCATCCTATAGCAAAGAACTGGAAATTACAAAAGAGAAACTCCACACTCTTGAGCAAGCTTGGGAACACATTGGTGCACTAGGTAAGTCCTGCTGATGCACAGGGTTTTTTTCTCTAAGGTTTGAAGTTTTTAAGTAGTACTGTTCACAATTTGTAAAATAGTACTTGAAGAACAACATGTTACATATATATGTGATCTACAACCTAAACCTAATATGGGAAGATGTTTCAAAACTTTCTTAAAAGTAAGTCAGTGTGAAGAAAGGTGGCCTTAATTGGCAACGTCTCCATAAGACTGGATGCACACGGCCGGGTACAGGAGAGAGGAGGGGTGAGTGCTCCTCACCCCACCCCCCCTTCCGTAGAAAGCCAATCGACATGTCCCATATTTTGCAAGGCGACCGCCTGGCCAGGTGACAGTGCAGTGCACACCATGACCCCGTACCATAGACCACAATAACGGTCGCGTGGAGGAGAACTTTTACTCCCTGACTAAAGTTAGACTAGACAGTCTTATGATGAGCCAGATTTATCAAAGTATGCTGGATGATAAATATAGTGTAGTTTAAGACTAGTGTAGTCTGCACCACCTATTAGGTGGCTTAATTTACACCAGACAAATGCACATGAATTGTTTCCAAATATGTCAGAAAAATTCAAGCAAACCACAGACAGTGAAAGGAGTATTTAAGTTATTTGAAGTTATGTCCTTTCCACACACGTATTTGTTACTTGCTGATCACTAAAATAGGGCTCGGCATATTCCTCCCAATTGAATGGAGCAGTGGATCACACATGAGCGGCTGCTCTATTCACTATCCCCCTCACCTGTCTCTGTCAGTCCCCTAGAGAATGAATGGTGAAAGTGTACAAAATTGGAATCTGTTACTATATCCATAAAATAAATTCAACCAACCGAGCAGATGTTATATTACAGTTTGCTAATTAGTTTCACTTTTATAGTGTATTTTCTGGAATGTATGTTACAGATTGACATAGAACGTTACAGCAATGACACTGCATTAGAATGATCATGAAAATTGTCATCAACCAAATCGGTCTTCCCATATTTGCTTTGAAATCTTGTATCTCTTATAATGAATAACACTAAACTTAGTTCATTAAAATTAGTAAATAACACATACAACTTTTAGCATTTGTTCCTCCTTTATCATATTTGTTTTCACATTTTAAAGGAAATCAACATGATAAACCAGGGACTCTCATTGTTCCAGGCATCATGACTGTGGTTATGGGAATGAGCCAGAAGGGGGGGCTACCGGGGGCGTTACCAGAACCCCATCCATGCTGTATCTTCAAAGGCTGTTACACTGTCTCGCCCTCCCCACTGCGCCCCAGCGCTTTTCCTCATTCTGCCTGATGTAATTTTGTGCAGTGGGAGGGTGAAAGTGCTCCTTGCACACTGTAACAGCCTGTGAAGTTGCAGCCAGAGGGGCTCTTGTAATGCCCAGCACAACCCTTTAGATTCATTAGAATAATTGATTTTAGAAGGAAAGAGTCCATGGATAAGAAATATAAGCAGAATACTACAGTCACAGTGCCTGGATGTATGACTGTCATGCTTGTGTTGGTAGATTTCCTTTAAGGGTTATGTTGAGACAATTTGAAGAAAGGTTTAGATAGAGGATAAAACTTTATTTATTTTCTTTTTAACTCCAGGGGGTAATTCTGCAATGGATAAAGCCACCAAAGCCATAACAAACAATGAAATTGTTTCCATTTCAAAAAAGATAACAATGCTGGAAATGAAAGAGCTAAATGAAAGGCAAAGAGCAGAGCATTCCCATAAAATGTATGAACATTTACGAATCACTTTGAAGCAAGTGGAGGAGCGAAATTTTGAACTTGAGTCCAAGTTTGCAGAGGCAAGTATAAAAGTTAATCTATACCATAATGAAGTCAAGAGTCTTTATTGCCCATCCCATATTTAAATATCCCTTTTTTTTATTGAACTTGTCAATAAAATCCTACTAACCCCTTCACGACTGCCATGTGGCTGTATAGTTATTGTTTTCCCTTGCCCCATGCAGATCATTAACCATGGCACCTAGAAACACACTTCTGGTGTCCTATTAAAGAGAAGAACACTACAGAACCGGAGGTATACACTTGAAGTTACAGTAAAAGTGGTAATTTTTAAATACAGATCTCAATTCCCGACTGTAATTTTAACAGTGGATATCACTGGTTCTGTTTCTCATAGAAACATGCGATTAAAAACTTCACTCCCAAACTGGGAATTCAAGGGATCCATGGGATTAAAAAGTCCCATGGGACATGCGTGCAAGTGGTTGTTCCGCAGCCAAAGCAAACAGCCCGTGCATCCTATACATCTAATAAAATTATGGAAAAGCCCCCAGACCACTGATGCCCTTACTTTACACTATGAAAAGCCTTGGCAGCATCTGTTGATAGAATTAATCTACCAAGAGAGCTTCAGAGACTGCCAGAAAGTTTAACAATAATCACCATCAATTTCAGGACATGCACCCAACTTTGCAAACATTGTCTAAATTATTCTTTACCCACATAAAATGGCAAAGATACAACATATTAAGTCAAAGTCCCAATACTTGATCTTAATATTTGATTTTGACTTTGTGTAGATCTTTTTTTTTTTTTTGCCTATGTTTTACTTAAATATACAATACTTCCATTGCATGTATTTATATTGGTGTTTGATCTTCTTGTTCTTCACAGCTTACTAAAGTCAACCTGGAAGCACAGCGGATAGAACAGGCATTAAGGGATGAGCTTGCAAATAGTGTAAGTAAAGAAGTGTCTGACGCTGATCGGAGAAGAATTATAGAACTGGAAAAAAGTGAAGCTGAACTTAAAGTAGAAGTCTCAAAGTAAGTGTTTGTACTACTATTTTTTTTTTATTGCTAGTATATATTTTTGCTCAATCACGATAATATAGCACCTGAATGTCCAGGGGGCAGTCGTGAAAGGGTTAATATGATATTCTAATTAAATCTGTTTTATTCTTTTCTGTTAGATTACGAAGTCTTTCTGATATAGCCAAAGCTCAAGTTTCAACATTAGTTTGCAGACAGCAGTCAAGAGAGAAAGAAGTTGAGTCTCTCCGGAAACAAGTTTTGGATTTCCAGGTATGTTCTACGGTATAAATTATGTTCCACATTTCCTTGATGGAGCTTGAATGTGTTGGGGTTTTTGGAGTCTTTCCATAAATAACTTTGGTTTTCTTTTTTATTGGCTTTAACAGCTGTCCAATGTTAGGAGCTTGTAAAACTGCATTTATTTTTTCATAAAATGTGTGAAGTGTATTCTCACTTCATAAATGGAGCGTGGTATTTGATGGCTTATATGCTGATATTTACTCCGAATAGTCGGGCAGTTGATAAAAGGAGAAAATATATTGAGGGGTTTTATGTACAACATTTAACTACATTTTAAACAAAGCAAAAATATCAACTTCTTTATTTGCTTCATATTCTATACTTTAATAATGAATGTGTCAGCATGGATTCAACATACATAGAATGTGTTGGGTGTATATTATATACAATACTGTGATGCACATGATTTCAATTGAAACGTCAAGAATGTAAAGTTTGAATACAGTTATAGAGCCCACGCAGACAACTTTTTCTATAAGGATGAACTTGCAGAACAGCATGGGCAGTTATGGCTCCTGGGACTTCCGGTAAAACATTCAACCAGGAAGTTTACATTTAGTCCTGTGTCACACAGCTAAGTGCAGTTTATGAAATGCTGAAGGTTTGTTGGCCCTATTTATATTTATTTAAGGGATGGCGCCTAACATGTTGATCAGTGAGGGATTCAGTGCTGAGACTCCACAGATCCCAAAAACAAGGGGTCTGACAGACAGGCCTTTAAGAATGGCGTTATGCATGCTAGTCTTAAAATTCCCTTGCTCATGCGCACAGTGTCCTGGATATAATAAACAATCTCTAGCCTCCTAATATATCTGGAAATGTTCTTTGCCAGAAGCACCAAAGTGGCATACAGGGGCGGAAAAGCCAGGCAACTGGTGGGGATGGAACTTTATACATACTGGGGCACATTTACTTACGCGACCCCCGATCCGGAGTGTCTGACTCCAATGCACTGAGCCGTGATTCATGAAGATCGTGCGCCCGATATCCTGCACGTGTCGCTTCCCCAATCAGGTCTGCTGGAGTTCACCATCTTTTTCCTGGTGCATGTAAGTGCTTGGCTTGCGGCACAAATGTAAATGTTAAATCTCGTGCGTAGTCCATATCCGTCGGATTGTCCAACAGCTTGACTCTCCCCCCCCCCCCCCCTCCGATTTGTCCCCAGCTGATACCCAAAAAGTCAGGAAACCCGACGAAAATGTGGCAGCGGGACCTTTGGTAAATAAGCCCCACTTTGTCTGCCAGAAAACTGGTAGAGAAGACATAATTAAATTCTCACATTGTTCCTTCCTACTGGATAATTGCTCCATATTGTAATCTTGTTTTCAGAACAGTATTATAGTCCTACAGGGAGGCATGAGCCCTAACACTATAGATGACTATGAAGCTGGGAATCCCTGCAACCAGAGTTCACCCAGAATATACAGCCATAGTGTGGTACATATGCAAGGGACAAAAACACTACCTTGTGAAACTTGGGTTAAAGTCAATGGCCCCCATTTATCAAAACTTCTATGCACTGTACTATGTGAAGTGTGCAGAGTGCACCTGATTCATGAATTGTGATGTACCTTCTTCATAAATCTGGCGCCCCCTGTACTGCTCCAGCAGAATGCACCGTTTTTCTTTTGGTGCACTTTGTTAATGCTGTGGAATTGTGGCACACGGCCCGAATAAGCACGAATACATCCCTTTAGGTGCACATTTTTCCGGTCTTGTCGGACATAGAGCAGCTGTGACACAAACTTGAGCAGACACATTGTAAATACATGTACAAGCAGTTTGCAGATCCTTTCTAGTGCAAATTCAGACAGAAAACTGGCGCAAACACTTTAATAAATTTGGGCCAATCACTGACCTTGTTATACAAACCAGGTCTACAAATATAGTAGCTGCCTTTACTTTACATCTCTCCTCTTTAGTCACAGGAGATGCTTCTTTAATCTGTATGGGCTAATAGGACATTAAAGCAGGGATTAGCTTTTTAATACAAACTATACCATGACACTTCCATTAAAAAATCTTCATGGAATCTTTATTGAAATATCATTCAAAATTTAAAAAACAGTAACAATATATACACAACGCCTCACATTTATACATTGTATTAATCTTACAGAAAATATTTTTTTTTTCCATCTAAAAAAAATCCTTTCTATAATGTATCCCTTTCTGTTAGTAAATATGAATAAATAAACACAAGGTCAATCCTGAAATTCATACCCTTGGGGTGTTGAGAATCTAAGCTAAAAAACCATTTATCCTCACACATAAGTAGATCTCTTCTTCGATCACCTCCCCTGATTTTATTTTTAACCCTTTCTATAGCAAAGAAAACTAAAATCACTAAGATCTTTATTGAGGATCTCCATAAAGTGTTTAGCCGCACCAGAGGCACCCGAAGTGTTAAATGTTGGCTGTTAAGTGTACCCCTATACAAGTTTTAAGCTTGTATATTGTACATCCTATATGCACTGAGGGAGACTGATTTGGGAGACAAAACCACCCACATATCCTTATGATGTCCTTATTTAGTGCCCCAAATCACCTTTTACCTTTTCCCTCTATACCGAGTAAAAAAATACTACACCCAGGCTTCTCTGTGTGTGTGCCATGGGTACGGCTCTTGCGCCACAAAGCCACGGAGTACTGCCCTGGCTTGATTGAAATACTGTCCAAGTGCGGGTAGCACAGCCTCTGGAATACAGAGCTGAATCATCAAGGGAAAAATTATGTATGGAAAGAGTTAATCAATAGAAGCTCTGAAGGTTTTCAGATATACTGCTCACTGCAGGAGGAGGAGCAGATACAAGGGACTGAGGATCTGTTTTACTTGGTAAACACTGAAAAATACATTATTGTTACCTTTTCTACTAATTTCTGAAATATAAAAAAATTGTTTCTAAGGTTTAGTTGCTCTTTAATCCCTTTCACAACTGTTGAAATTGGTGCAATCATGGTAGTTCACCTGTTCGAACCCCGACCACAGCTCCTAGCAGGTTTGTTCGTGGGTGCTGTCATCTTGAAATGCGTGACTTCTTTGGATGGCACTGATGACATCTGGGAGCCTGTTATAGCTGTCAGACTGTAATATAGAAGCTGTAAGCTGTTCAGCCACAATATACTGCAGTAGAGTTGTATTGCAGTATATTGTATTAGTGATCAGACCCCCTAATGTTCAAGTACCTAAGGTGGCCTGAAATAATAGTTAAAAAGAAATGTAAAAATTGTTTTTAAAAATTAAAAAAAATTCTTATCTCCCTCCCTTACCTAAAACACATATAAAAATAAACATGGCATAAAGCTAGTTAGAAAATGATGTTTTTTTTGCCAATTCCAACACATTTGGAATTTTTCTTCAGCTTCCCAGCTTGTTGCACAGAATATTAAATAGTGCCACTAGAAACTGCAATGTGTTTCGTAGATGACAAGCCCTCATATAGCTTTGTAAATGGAAATTTAAAAAATGGCCTGTGGAATGACCAGAGGGAAAAACGGAAACGCAAAAACCTAAACAAAATCCTGTTTCATCTAAAAAAGGGGTTAAGTTAAATATTTACACAGGGTAAGTTCTACAGCTAAGGACTCCAGCCAAAAGGGTAACATTTCTAGGGTGTTTAGGCGGGATAGTTGCCGAAAACCAGTGTTTTGTATGATCTCCATAAGTCTCAATAACTTCTTTATGCTTGTATTTTAGGATCAGACGGATGAAAAGGCACTGATTGCTAAATTACACCAGCAGATTGTAGCTCTTCAAGTCAGTGAATCAACAGCCGTGGCAAAGCTAGAAGCCACCACATCCAAACTGCAGAAAATGGAGGCCTATAGCTTACGTTTAGAGCAGAAGATTGATGACAAAGAGCAGGCTCTGTATTATGCCCGTCTAGAAGGAAGGAACCGGGCCAAACATCTCCGTCATACCATTCAGACCTTGAGGCGACAGTTCAGCGGAGCTCTTCCATTGGCCCAGCAGGAGAAGTTTTCAAAGACACTGATGGAACTTCAGACTGATAAGTTAAAAACAATTCAGGAAATGCAGGTCGTTCAGCAACAGCGCAGAGAAACAGAAACCCATGCCCTGGAGCTGGAGCTGAAACTGAAGGGTTTAGAGGAACTCATCGGTACTCTTAAAGATGCTAGGGGAGCACAGAAGGTTGGTCAGGTTTTATTTCCCATAAGGGTAGTACATGAAGCTCTATGATAATTAGTTGGGGATTTTCCAATCTTACAGTGGTTGGTTACCTTAAGAATAAACCATATAAATATGCATAAGACTTCCTTTGATAAACTGATAAAAGGAAATCTACCATCAAAATCAGGAACACATACTCCTAGATCCAGCCACCGTAACTGTGATATTATTCTTATATTTGTTATCCATGGCTTCCTTTCTCCTAAAATCAACTTTTAAAATTATGCTGAGGAGCCGGAAGGGCTTTGGGGGTGTTACTAGAGCCCCATTCACAACTTCACAGACTGTTACAATTCCACAAAGTACACCCTTTTAATGATCGCTGATTTTGAGTACCATGCAAGTATGGTAGATGTCCACACCAAACAGTAGGAACTAACTAACATTCATTGTAAAGTTGCCTATTTTTTTTTTTTTACATTATATATGTTTTGGAGATTATATTTGCCTAGGCTTTCCCTGTTCCCACAGTCAGTTCCACGTAACAAAGCATTAGTGCTCAGATCTATACATTTTTGGGGAGCTACAAAAGTCTCCCCTATATGTGCAAAGCTGGACGTTTACCTGTAAAATGATAAGATAATCTGGTTGGATGATGTATCCGAAATTCCTGAAAAATCAAATCTATCATACGCTTCCTTAAATACTACAGTATTTCTCCCTTACAGTAAGACAAAAGATGCACAGCACATGTTCCTCCAGTCCCAGTCTGTGTGATAGAACCTTAATAGAAAGCAGGTGACATTCCTAGAAGTACATGTCACCTCCTTCTAAGTAAACTAAAACTTGGTAGTATAAAGTTCACAGAGTCGATATTTATATATATTTTATATTAACTCTTTACAGATTTCACGTACACTATGTATTTGTATTCATAGAGTACTAGTGTTTGCCCTAGAGTGCCCATGTATAGAATAGCATTCTGGAATAATGTGTGAATAATTATTCACACATTATGACACATGACATATGTGTAGAGCTACTATCAGAATAAAGCTTCTGAAATCCGCCATTCTGCATCACACTCCTATCACATGGCAGAATATATTTTACTGCCATAAACTTGGCTAAAAATTATCTAAGCCTACCACTGTGCAGTTCAACTAGTGTTTTATCCATACTATGTAAAAGTGTATAAAATCTATGAGGATTCATGGAATTTTCTAAAGTGAAACAATGGCAGATACTTAATAAGCTAAATGTGCCTGAAATATAAATTGTACTGCCTTCACACAAATGTGTTCTGCTCCTGTGAATGGACCCGTCTGCAGTTCAGATTCCGCAGACTGAACACAATTCATTGGACGGGAAATATAATAAAGAAATATGATGCAAGGACTCCCCATCTGCCAGCTGATCTGTAGTACCCGCACTGTTACAGCTGTTATAGTATTGGCGCTTCTGTTTGGCTGGCAGACAGGGAGTCTTTGCATCATATTTCTGTATGATGAAAGGACTCCACTCCTGTAAAATGTGTGAACTCCGTGGGATCTGACTTGCACATGGGTCTGATTCCAAGGGCAGAACACCTTTGTGTGAAGGCAGCCTTAGTTTTTGCAGAAAAAAAAAGGTGTGCCAAGATTGTGCCACAAACTAAAATTGGATAGATTTACCACAATTTTTATCCAGTGACAGTGATAAATCTGTCTGGTCAAGGTTGTGCATTGTCTAACAATACAACATGAAGAAAATCATTGTTGCTCTATAGTAAAATATCACAGCATTAATTTTTCAAGGGCAAATTAAGGAAATTAAAGCTGTGCTGTTAGTTTTTTGTTTAGCCCATTTCCTAAAGCTTCTCTTGTTCCTGAAATATTCACTTTCCGTATCACGCCCACATGTGGAAAGCCTGGGCTGACATCTCATTTGTCTGTCTCCGCACCTCAATCATTGTAATGGTGTAGCTGTAAATATTACTTCCTGTACACATGGCTCTAACTTTTTCTCGTTTTAGTAAGTTTGTGTTCTTTCATAATAGGAGAAATATAGCAATGCCCTGAGTATATGTTTTGATTCCCCACAAGAACTCACAGCAAAATTGTCACGCCAAAATGTTTTCATTTATCAATATGTACTGTCACATTGATTTATGAGTTGCTCTACTTTTATGCTACATCTTGCTTAGTTCATTGCAAATTGTATCCTTTTAGGATCCAAGAAAATGTAATAAAACAGTCTAAATAAACTATTTGTAGGTAACTGAATGGCACCAGAAAATGGAAGAATTGCGTCTCCAGGACATGAAATTGAGCCGTGAGCTAACCCAGAAGAAGGAAGAGATTAAATATTTGAGTAACATCATCTCTGAACAGGAACGTACAATCAATAATCTGGAGGAAGAGCTTGTACAGCAGCGCAAGGTTAGTATTACAGGAGTCTTCAAATTGGTAAGGTGAATATTTGCAGAGTTTATTTCAGTTACTTATGCCTTTCCCTCACACACATTATCAAAATCATCAAAACGGAGACAAAATCCCCCCCACAATATACATGCCATTGGTCCATGAGATATATACATTAACTTTTAGTTTTTTGATGATCCACCCAAAAAATCACAGCCCTTTTTGAATTGTGTGTTGCCATTCATACAGCCATGAAATTGAAATCTATTTCCACCATGCATTAGCCCTGTTAGGTTTGTTCATTTGTCCCCATGTCTGCGGCATTGGGATGTTTCCAGCGCTTTTGTTCTATAAATCATAGGTGAAGTTTTTTATTTGTACTATGGCTTGTCATGTATGTAGCAAATGTCTGTGAATTTTGCAGATTATAGCTCCTACTTGCTTGTCATTTGCCTTTATACTGTGGTTTTTATTTTTTCTGAGAAAAACTGTCTTCGCAAGATACTGTACTGTTTGTGTACATTTCACAATGTTACCATATGTTTAGATTGGTTACTATTCTTGTGTGTGCAGGTGATTGCTATTGTATGTTTGGAAGTAGCTTTTCTCAATGCTTGTAAAATGTGTACGACTTAGTGAAAGAAATTTAAACCAAGAAGGGGAATGGCTACGATGCGATATTGTGATGTTTACTGAAATGATATCATACCTTATGTTGTACTCCGATCAGTGTGTAATTTAGTTATTACTAAAAGAGACACTCTCGTGATTTCCGCCCCCCCCCCCCCTTCTTTACATCCTTAGATCCCAAGTATATTTAAGTCAGTGGGGCACATTTATTTACATTCACGAAGGAGTTCACAGAAAGTGCATTGTCCGATGATAAAGCACTGTGCCGCGTGCACCCGATATCGTGCATGTGTCGCTTCCCCGCTCAGGTCCGACAGAGTTCACCATCTTTTAATTTGGGCATCTAAGTGCTTGGGCTTGCGACACAATTTGAATGTTAAATCCCGTGCTTAGTCCGAAAGAGTGGGATCGTCCGATGTGCATTATTGTCGGACAATTGTCGGTGAACTCTGCAGGAATGTAAGTAAATAAGTCCCATTATATTGGGTTGATCCCGAAGAAGGCAGAAACCCTGCAAGGCTGATGCCCATTGGCCTATAGCAAGGAAATATTCCTTTCTGACCCCATAATATCTCTGCTCGCACAGTAAAGAATCATTGTCTATGACCATAGGATGAGAAAAAAATGTGGATTGTAATGCACAGGCTTTCGAAAGGGGTACCACAGATTCCTTTAAGGCTGAGTTAACATCAGGTTTTGGATTCTTACATGTCCTTACAACGTATGTCACACTTGGGAACCCCCCCCTCCCCTGCTGCTGCCGATGAACGAGGTGTTTCTTCCTGCCAAATGATGTATGTGCTCGGTGGAGAGAGATGCAATATGCTGCATCCACACCCCTTAGCCATCTATTGCCTCTGCTGAGCGCACAGGCGGAGGCTGCAGGAGGAAAAGACGTAGCTTGCTTTCCATCCTGCTTTTTTTTTATTTGCGTACATTAGTTATAGTAATCGGACAGAGGCAACAACTTTGTAAAAACTTATTTAGGTAGATTTATTTTTCTGAGAACAGAACTGTTCTAGTTGCCCATGGAAACCAATCAGAGCTCAGCTTTCATTTTCCTGCAGCTGTTTATAAAAGTAAAGCTGATCCCTGATTGGTTGCCATTGGTTACGAACAGTTTTACCTCAGACACTTCTGATAAATCTCCCCCACTAAGTTCATTTTCTAGTTGACATACTGGTGACATAAGTGACAGATGTTGTAATGACTTGATGCAACAAATTGATAAAAAAAGGTTTAAATATGTGTTGTACATTATATGTTTATTTTACAGTTTCATGAGGAACGTCAGATTTCCTGGGATCAGAGAGAAGTAGAACTGGAACGTCAGCTAGATATTTACGAGCATCAGCAACATGAAGTCCTCAGCACTGCTCGGAAGGTAAAGGCTTTAACTTGTGATGGGCTTTATGTAACCTATAACAGCATAACTATCAGAAAATTCTGTGTCCTAGTTTGAAGAGGCCACAGGTGAGGTGCCAGACTCCAGTCTCCCACTACCTCAGCAACTGGACATTGCTCTGCGCAGAATAAAAGAACACGTGCGGACCATCCTGGAAACGAAAGCTATCTGTAGGACGCTGGAGGAGGTGAGTAGCAGCTTTCATGTGTTTCATATCTTCATACTTCAAATTTATTCTCCTTTTAAACCAAGAAACCGACTGATTGTTGCTATACTTTGTTTTTATGTTTTCCATAGAAACTCAAGGAGAAGGAAGCACTGCTCTGGACAGCCGAGCAAAATGTATTGAGCAGAGATAAAGTGATAAATGAATTAAGACTTCGCTTACCTGCGGTTGTAAACAGAGAAAAGTTAATGTCTGAGTTCAGCCAAAAAGAAGAAGATTCCGAAGTGCGTCAAGCGTTGAAAGTGGCACATCAGACGATTGAAAATATGCAAGCTCGGCTTAACCAAAAGGAAGAAGTTCTGAAAAAATACCAGAATTTCCTGGCTAAAGCAAGAGAGGTATGATAATGGATACTTGGGTATTTGGATCTGATCATAAATGTAGTAGAGCCATTTGTGATGAGCCTAATATGCGTGTAAGGAAATTCATGAAGCCATAGTCACTGGCTTTTCATGAGTGTCAGCTGTGAAGTGTACAAATTATTGCTAGAATGTTGTATTTTTTTGTCAGGGTCCATCTGGAGTTTTCGTTTCAAGTTTACGATAGAAACCATAAAAGGGTACATTTTATAGATGGCATTAAAGGGCATCCATCACCCATGGGTGCTCTGTGAAAAAAACACGAATTACATGCAGTACATTTTTTTTTGTTACTGGAAAGCAGCCATTCATTAAAATTGTAATGGTACTTCAAGTTACATTTAATTGAAAGTGTATGAGAAAATATAGTTTTGATATTTTTAATATGTTTCTGAAAAACTTATTCAAAGCAACTTATATGTGTATAGATAGATAGATGATTATTAAAAAAAGCTTAGGTCCCTAGAGAAACCATATGATCGCTCATTTATAATACATTAAAACAGAACGCCAAAGACATTGGAATGTATCCAGAAAAATACAGATTACAAGCTGGCTCAATATACTATGAGCATTGCAGCTGCTCTACATCCACTATTAACTAGTGCCTCTCTGTCTAAGCAGCTGTCACACACTTTAAATATTCACTGTGATAAATGTATTAATAAGCTGGGCGGATCACTAGGGACACCGGTAATGCAGCATTATGACACTTTAGGCCTTATCTGTTACCAGTGCAGTTTGAAAGTCAATTTCCATGCCATTGTAAAGCTCTCTGGATAAGAGAATGAGAAGCTCTTGTTCCTGGGAGACCTACTACAGGATGAAGTGCAGCCACAACAGGAAACCTCTTCTGATACAGAATTTAATGATGGTAAAGAGAAACCAAGCGGCAACTCCAAAATGTTCAGAATGTTCAGATTTTATTATTTTTGTATTATTATAAAAGAGTTTTAAAGGGTTGTTTGATTTCATATATATTTTTTTTTTTCGATTAGCCTGAGTTGTTCTAAAAATAATAAAGTACCGTATAAACTCGAGTATAAGCCAAATTTTGTGACCCCATTTTGCTGAAAAAGCCCCACGTGGAAGGCTGCTGGCCATTGTATTAGTGCGGGAAGGCTGCTGGCCATTGTATTAGCGCGGGAAGGCTGCTGGCCATTGTATTAGCGCGGGAGGGCTGCTGGCCAATTCTATTAGCGCGGGAGGGCTGCTGGCCAATTCTATTAGCGCGGGAAGGCTGCTGGCCAATTCTATTAGCGCGGGAAGGCTGCTGGCCAATTCTATTAGCGCGGGAAGGCTGCTGGCCAATTCTATTAGCGCGGGAAGGCTGCTGGCCAATTCTATTAGCGCGGGAAGGCTGCTGGCCCATTCTATAAGAGCGCGGGAAGGCTGCTGGCCCATTCTATAAGAGCGCGGGAAGGCTGCTGGCCCATTCTATAAGAGCGCGGGAAGGCTGCTGGCCCATTCTATAAGAGCGCGGGAAGGCTGCTGGCCCATTCTATAAGAGCACGGGAAGGCTGCTGGCCCATTCTATAAGAGCGCGGGAAGGCTGCTGGCCCATTCTATAAGAGCGCGGGAAGGCTGCTGGCCCATTCTATAAGAGCGCGGGAAGGCTGCTGGCCCATTCTATAAGAGCGCGGGAAGGCTGCTGGCCCATTCTATAAGAGCGCGGGAAGGCTGCTGGCCCATTCTATAAGAGCGCGGGAAGGCTGCTGGCCCATTCTATAAGAGCGCGGGAAGGCTGCTGGCCCATTCTATAAGAGCGGGAAGGCTGCTGGCCCATTCTATCAGCGCGGGAAGGCTGCTGGGCAATTCTATCAGCGCGGGAAGGCTGCTGGGCAATTCTATTAGCGCGGGTAGGCTTATACTCGAGTATATATGTCTTTGATCCAATGCAGCTTCACTCATCACTGCTGGTCTCAGTTCAGTGATGTCACGTTGACAACACGTTTCGCGTTACAGCTTCTGCTGCGGCTTACATTGGCAGTAGGGGATTTTGTTTTTGAGGTTACATGACCTCTACCCCTACCCAAGGCACTATTCTGAAATGGAGAAATGGCTAGAGGCAAGATTTGCTTTACTAATAGTTTTTCACCACCATGGGTCAAATGTATTAAAATAATAATAATAATTCAGAAAACCCTTCTTAGTATATAACATAAGTTGAAAAATAAAAATGTGCATAAAGCCAATCTGTCGCCATGATTCCCCCCTCATACTGTAATGAAGGGTCCATTGTATATTTTGCACCCATAGCTTTCATCCCAATTAACACAACTTAATTTGTCCACAAAAAGTGGTGCAATAATGCAAATGCAACTGTCACCTTACCCACTTAGTCACTCCTTAGTTCCAGCTCTGAACCTCCCCCCTCATTGTACATGACTCACATGGCTGCTTCATATCAAACAGGCGCGAATGCGAATAAAACTGAAGCAAAGTGAATTGCGCCAGAGCTCATGCACAGATCAGATGCCAACTGTGGCCTGATCACTAGTTCTGCACATCCGCCTTTTTATTTTTTTTTTTATTTTTTTTTGCAGGGGGTGGTAGATTAGTAACTGGGACCGCACGCCAATCTGAATAAGGTGATCCCACTCTGTAGTGGAAGGTCTCACAAGTTTGTTGCCTCAACTTTCATGGGTAAAAGTACTGGTAGAGATTGCCAAGCAGTGTGCACGGCCATCTCTGTCTGCCCTAGCAATTCTCCCCATGTGTAACCTGCTGTTTCATCCTTGTCCTCAGGATGTAGTGGGGGCTTGCTCGGTCCATGCCTTTCATTTCCCTGTGTGTTGTTGGCAGGCACTGGTTTCCAGAACAGTATCCGAATTGTTTAGCCATGTGACTATTATTATTGTTGGTAGTATGAGCAGTAGTTTGGTCACACTGTAATATCATTATTCTTGCACGTCAGATAAAGTCACTATGTGGCCGCTTTGAATAATATTGTGCTATTCTGACGTCTCCACAATCGCCTGCTGTCTTCTGAATAGGAAATGTTCTGAGATCTGCATAAAGACGATAAATAAACCCTGACTGTGAATTACAAGTAACCATAGAGACACAGCAAGTAAACACTTTAAGTGTGAAGAGCAGTTCATCAGTTACCGTCGCTGAGATCTCGCACTCCTCGCAGGGCTGCGTAAGCCACGGCAGCGCTGAACCTCTATACTCCCCTGATTGTCTTATTTTTAGTACTGCTAGAGAGCAAGCGTTTATGGATTATTTCTTCTGATTTCTGCTTATTATGTGACATAAGCTCAGCTGAGAAGTTCAATCACTCTGCAGTTAGATCCATTTTATCTCTTAATGTCTTTAAAGTGCCAAATTATAGACCGATTATATACATGTTGTTTTCCAGGAGCAGCAAGAGAGTGCAAAGAAACATGCGGAGGATCTCAAAGCCTTACACCAGAAGTTGGATCTGCATTCAGATGCCTCAATTACCAAATTTAAAGAAGCTGCTCTGGTTTGTGTTCTAGCTAATGAGGTCCCACTATATAACTTTGACAGTCCTCCCACTCTGATTTGACTATTTCTTTACTTTCTATATACTGTCATCCAAAAGGTAAAGCTCTACTGGCTATATCCACCTATTCAACTCCTTCCATCTGGTAGGAGGAGTGAACATTGGCAGCTGGCAGTGATCTGGTCCTGCCGATGTACAGGATGTTTCCTTATACATCACTGGGGTTCAGGGATGGAGGCCATACCGTGGAATCCATTCTCCATTAGCCCTCAATGGTCTCCACTGAACAAATTTTTTTGTAATTATTTACAGAGTTAAAGAGAGCCCAAAAGACCCCATTAAAATAAATCTACCACCAGAATCACATGTCCATTTGTTCTTTTTCTGTCTGGCACTGTCCTTGTTATATCCTTGAATCCCCTGTATTTTTCTAATGAGTCTCAGGGGCTCAGGTTTACAACATCTAAGCCCCTCTCAAGATTGCAGTACTTTAATTCATTCACTCCTCAGCCTGTCCCTGCACCAGGCAGAGGGCCGGTGTTGTCAGCCAACTCTCTGCAAATCCGTGCATGTGCTGTAGTATGCTCTTTGAGCAGCAGGCTGATTAGCAGTGTGGTTGTACAAGCAGACCTGGAAGCCGAAGTCCTCCTACACTGAAGCCGCTTCCAGGTTCACTTGCCCAGCCGCACTGCTGATGAGCCGGCTACACATGGAACATACTATAGTGCACACAGGGATTTGCAAAGACGGGGATTAACAAAAACAGTACCAGACAGGTCTACCATCTGGTAGTTTAACCTTTAACTAAAATGGCTTTAATTTGGTCACCATATAGAAAGACTGTATTTGACAGATGAAAAAGTCTTACACAGTTTGACATTTACAGGGAAGCCGTTAATATCTATTCATGGGAAATATTCTTAATAGACATCCTGTGACCAACAAAGACAGTATATTGATATGCTAAAGAGATTACATGTTTTCCATTTGTATAGGCTTAAATTATAATGTAGAACTTTCTTTACTTATAGGAGTTGATGAAGAAACCTACTCTGGAAGTCCCATCAAGTGCTCATGTAATGCGTTTGGCAGAGATGGAACAGACAGTAGCTGAACAAGACATTTCATTGTCTACCCTTTCTAACAAACTGAAGAATGTCACAGCAGAACTGGAGAGACAAAAGCAAAGTCATATGTACAGAATCAATGAACTAGAAAACAGTAAAGCAAGGTACTGTTTTGTTTGTGTCTATTGATGAACATATTTAACCACACTTTCTAACCACATCTATCTAAAAAATTTTTTTAAAAAGTAGCAGCACAGTCCCTAGTAATTAAGAGCAATGGGTGCTATTCTGCACTCTCACCAAAGAGTCCATATAAATCCAAAGGAAAAACGGCAGAACTCTGATATAGTGAAAAGAATGTTTGTTTTAGTTCTGAAACGTGGCAGAAGGTGGAATAAAACACCAGAAAATGGTGAATGAAACTGGAAAGAGGGATGGAAAAGGAGGATGGGGGAGAGAGAGGAGGAGAGAAAGAGTTGTTCCTCACAATAGCAAAAATAAGTAAAATAAGACCAGGGTAAATGGGCAAGGCTTGAATGACGAAGCCGGGCCCTATGGAGCCACTTGGAGCCAGTTGGAAAAGTAGATGTAGCCAGCACATTCCTGTCTAAGGCCCTGAGTTCTTCGAAGGATATGGTCAACCCACAAAAACTTCCTCAACCAATATATCACCAGTCTTATAGCCACCAGGAAGTGCCAAAGCAGACCTTTCTTGATGTTTCTGAGACAAGCTGGGATCATGGATAATTATGCAACGGCTGGAGACAAATACCCAACGGCTTCGCAAATCTCTCTATAGAGATCCGAGTCCAAATAGAGGCAACCACCTTGCAGTTTCACCACACATGAAGCATAGGAGCACAGGCTGACTGGCATCTCCAGAAAATAGGTGAAGCAGAGGGGAACATACGATGTAGCCAGACAGGGGTCCAATACCAGAGTGAAATTCGGAAAACAAAAATCGGAATCCAAGGTGCCACTTCCACATAGAATAATTTATATATAAATATAAAGGCGCGTTTCGAGGGAGGACATCCCTCTTCATATGATCAAATAGTAGTCCTATGTAAAAAGAGTTGTAAACATGGTGTACACAATGTAATAAAAGAGTTAACTACTGAGTCCTGTGAGGAATATAGCAACATGACTAGGGATTGATTGAGGGGGATCTAGGGTGAAGTGCCCTGGCCAATAATTTCCCACACTTATCTCAGTATTCTTAATAATCTCTCCTGATTTTATCTCTAAAGCAGAGACTCTTCTGGTCCAATATCTGGAGAGTCTTCTGGCTTAAAGCAGAAATTTTAGTTGTTTACTTTTAAGTTGTCAGAAGGGGTGGCCTTGGTCACGGTCTCCCTGCGAACAGGGATTGCAATTTGGTAGAGTTATCTCTTTTAAGATGGGGCGTCATAAAACATAAAGGTGCCACGTATGGAACCCTTGAGAGTTTCCAATAGGCCCGGTAGGGGAAGAGAAAACTCTGTGGGTAAAAACTTGTTAATCACCTCACAAATTGCTGACGCACAGAGAACTTAATTTAATAAGTTGTCATTCAGTTGCCAGGAGTACCCTTTAGAGTGCTTACCCAAGTTTCCCAACCACCCATAGACCAGGGCATGGTCAGACCAAAGAATAGAATCAATTGAGCTCTTAGGGCCACAGTCTAAAAGAGAATGGGAAACAAAAAAGATAGTCTGTCGTCAATAGCTATTATGGGCGTAAGAGTGATGACTACATTCCATAACCCCGAGATGGAGCACCCTCCACATGTCAATCGGCTTTAGTTCAAGTAAGGAGTGCCTCAACCAACAGATAGCTGGTTATGAAACTGAGGACCTACCTGTAGAGGAATCCACGGTTCTAAGGGATATTGAAGTCGCCTCCTAGGACCAGTACAGAGCCATCGGAGAAGTCAGCCAGCTGCTTCAGTACTTGCAGGCCAAATGAGATCTGACCCTGCTTCGGATTATAAACATTTGCGAATATAAAGATATTGCCTAGAAAGTTGACTTTAAGAAACAAGAAGCGACCATTGGGAAGCCACTACCATAGGTTGGAATGACTTGTGAAAGGCAATAGAGACCCTACAGACCTTTTGGGTAGATTGGGGTGGATAATACCAGGTTGGATAATATTTACTAAAGTACTTCAGAATTTTGGCCACTTTAAAATGCGTTTCCTGGAACATGGCAACCACCACCCAACATCTGTGACTATGTTTCTCAGGCTTTCTGAGACCTCTGGCATTATAAGTACAAAAAGTTAAAACTGCTATGGTTACAGAGAAGGAGAGAGTGACCTGTTAAGGTACCTAGCATATTGTGTGGTATTGGGGGGGAGGTGGGGCTTGGGAACAGGGAGGGAAAGTGCAAGGAAAGGGACAAAAGCAGACAAGATACAACTTTGTAATGTACAACCCGAGTACCCAGTGAACTCTGTAATCCTAGAAGGAGGAAAAATACACCAAAGCGGTGACCAGCAGGAAGGGGGAAGAGGAGACCAATGGGGGTTGAGTTTCCCGGAACATTCCTGCTTTTAGAAGAGGTTCCTCAAAGAGGTTGCATCATGAGGACGCCACAATATAAAGACTTAACCAATATCGTAACCGACTAGGGCCGAGGGAGAGAACTAAAAAAGGTTAATGACACAAGAGATTGAAAAAGTTAGAAAACAACAGGCTAGTCTGCACCGTAAACAACTGTGCATATGAAGCACAGAGCACAAATCAGGTGGGATGATTGGCGTCTTTGCTTGAGCTCTTTCTGGGTGCTTCTCACCATTTCTGCCTTGGAGGCAACACAGGAGCTGAGTGGATGAGTGCCAAATCCGAAAGGGCAGATGCTCTCCCGGGTATCCTCACCTATACGGAATGTCTTTGGATTTCAGTTATAACAGCAAAGGGCACAAGGCTTTCTGCAGTTGAAGGGATCTTTTCGCAAGCTCAAGAAGCACAGTAACTGAGGAGCTCTCTTTGAGCTCTCTGGTGTGGTGGAGAATCGGCTCTTTTTCTTTAAAGGAGTGGACGCGGCAAAAATGTATATGGAGCGTTCCGAATTAGAAGGTTTAGGACCCAAAGTGCGATGGATCCTCTCAATATGTGAAGAAGCTGAATTTTTAAGCAACTCGGCAAAGAACGCTTGGGCTCATTTTTCAAGCTTGGATGAATTCACTTCTTCCTTCACTCTCCTTATTTTCAAGCTTCGATGATGACTCACTGTGGCGCAGGAGTGCAGCACTAGTGCCTGGCAATTCGGAGCCAGCTGGAGAACAGCAGCAGAGTTGGAGAAAAGTTGAAGCAGTATCTTGGACACCAGGTGCGAGTGATGGCATTGGGTGTTTTCTCTGCAGCAGCAGGGATCTCCCTTGTCCCTCTCCGGTGGAAGATGCCAGATGGCAACGTGCATGGCGCCCAAAAGGTGAGATGTTAGCAGAGATGGCCACGAGCTCACACTCAGTGTGACTCCTCTGTCGGTAAGCCATGCCTCCCCTCTCCACTATACAAACCGTAAAATACATGTACAAACAAGTTGGAAATGTCCATACCACTCAGAAAGGAAACCCGTTCTTTGTCCCAGAGATGTGCTTTGGTCCAAAATGTGCTTATCAACCGAAGAACAAAAGCAAAAGACCTTTTGATGATGCTTCTGAAGCTGGTAAGAGTGTGTGATAATCCACAGTGAAACAAGTACTATATCCACATGGACTAATGGCCAGGAATCATTTATGATAACCTTGGATCATTCAAAGATTCTCACTAAACCTCTGGAGTGAGTTTGCTTCACTAAAAGTAAGGGCTCATGCACACGACCGTCAGGGGGACATATTTACGGCCGCAAGCTTGTGGTGGTACATACGTCCCCCATAGACACCCATGGAGCACGGGCATGTTATGCGCTCACCCTTCTGAGCCGTAGCCGCAAAAAGATAGAACCTGCTCTATCTTTGGCCTTATCTACGGCCATGTGGCTAGTATTTTCTATGGAGAGGGGCGAGTAGCGCTCACCCGCTCCTACTTTCTTGCGCGCCGACGTGTGCCCGCCAGGCTACGGCTTGGTGGGTATACGTTTGTGTGCATGAGCCCTAAAGGGACCAAATAATATTGCATGCCCCACTTTCAGTTTATTTTTTTTTTTACTAAGGTTAAAAATATCCAATAAATTTCATTCCACTTCACAATTGTGTCCCACTTGTTGTTGATTCTCCCCCCAAAAATTATAGTTTTATTTCTCTATGTTTGAAGCCTGAAAGGTGGCAAAAGGTAGAAAAGTTTAAGGGGGCTGAATCCTTTTGGAAGGCACTGTATGATTACCATATATACTCGAATATAAGCGGACGAGAGAAGAGGAGCCGCCGGGACCTGCGCCGAAGATCAGGAGCCTCACGCTGAAGATCCGATATTAAGTTTTTTATTTTACTTGTGTATGAAAAACGAGTATGTACGGTATATATGCATTTTCTATATCAACATAGTTATTGGGAAATCCCTTTAAGAATTAACCCAACTAACACTTTTACTTTTTATTAAAGTAAGGTCTCATTTACCTTGACCGTATATGGTGGCCGTGAGCTAGCCTTAAATACCGCAACTAGCTCATGGCCGCCATAGAGGTCTATTAGTCATGGCATGGTGTGCAGACCCTGTCTCACTGCACTGTTGCCAAGTTGTGCGGCTGCACTGCAAATGATGGAGTAGGTCCTATTCCTGCTGCTCAGCTTCCTAGGGAGATGGGAGGGGTGAGGAGTGTGAAAAACGGGCCACGGGCCGTACTTTTACTAATATTTGAGGATATGCAATTCAGGTAGCATTTATATACAATGTTAGGCACTAGGTTGAAATGACTAGTGGTTTGTGTCCCTGCAATTAAAGGAATGTAATGACTTACTGGTTAGGAAGTAGGCGGTCATTCATGTATCCTTCCGCAATAATGAAGTGTTTGGTGAATACTTTAGTAATCCCCTGGTATCTGTAATTCACTGCAGTTTATTTCTTTCTGGGTAGCATAGCACTTTGTTAGGACTATTTCCTAGAAACCATGTTTCTGCTATCTGATTAAACTGCTAGGGACAGAGACATCCATCATGTGAATAAGCCCAGAGAGAGCGCCTTTTCCAAAGCAAGGTAAATTAGCTGAACAGCGCCGTACAGAACCCCTGACCCCACTTTATTCTGCTTTCTTTGCTGATGATCGAAACTCTTGGGGCTTCTTCTACATGTTACAAATGAGGAAACCATTTCTTTCTTCTATTCTTTTTTTTCCTATCCAACCTAATACTCTGCGGGTTGTCATTAATAGTTTCCCAGCTTTAGTGTTTGGCTGCTGATCATTTATGTATTTTAGCTTCTTATCTGAAATATAGTGAAAGGAAATAATAGTAAATGAGTGTCCTGGGATGGATGCATAATAATGTATGTTGAACTGCTACATGTTCCTATTAAGTACAGTGAAGTTCATGAATAGAAATTGCTCTTTATAGGAGTGTAAGCTATTGTTAAAGCAGAACGTTAGCTTACAGTACAATACAACAGTATTTTTAATTTAATTGATCTTCTCTGTTTTAATGGCGTATGATACAGGAACATCCGCTGCATGTAAAGCAGGGTTGTGGGGTGGATAGACCAAACCTTCGACTCCTCAATTTCCCGAATTTCAACTTTGACTCCAGCTCCACCCAAATTGTCTCAGATTCCAAGACTCCACGGTTCTGTTTTCCTGGTCACTCTAGTAGTGCTGAGATAAATGTGGGCTTTATTCCTCTAATCTATAGGAGAGAACAGAGAAAAAAAAAGGAAACAGGCGCTCCCTGGTGCAAATAAATGTGGGTTTCCCAAGGTTATCAAAAGAGTGTAGAAATATCTTGCTCACCTTTGTGGGTTGTGCAACCAGGCACAACGCTGTCAATACACGTGTCGGGTGCTGCCTCATTCCTGCCGATCCAGATTTCCCTTGCGTAGATAAAGTATATCCAGGTGGTTAGAAAAGAACTTCTCAGGAGGTCCCATGATGAAGAAAGGAACCAGCTACGGCCCAAACCCGACTAATTAAAGAAGCAATATAGCTATAAAAGTAATTCTATTTAATATCTGGATTAGAAGGTACAGAAGAGACAAATTATAAAATCTGGACAACACGTTTCGGGCCTAACACTGGGTGCTTCATCAGGTCAATACAAATACTTGTAGTTGCAAGGTTTATATAATAAAAACCCGGAAGTTATGTCACGGATTGAAAAAGGAAAAAAATTGAAAAAAAAAATTCTAATTTTTTTTTCAATTTTTTTTCCGTTTTCAATCTGTAACGCGTTGTCCAGATTTTACTATTTTGTCTTTTATGTACCTTCTAATCCTGATATTAAATAGAATTAACTACATGTATTATACATGTAACATAATGTAACTAATTCATTGATGGAGAAGCCTAGATAGTGATGAGTGCAGCTGAGAAGTTCTCAATGCGTCCAGGTCCTCTTCTTCCTCCCTACTCTGTGTCCTTAATTTTGACACTGGTTTTATGTGGCGAGGTCAGGACCCAGAGCAGAGTGCCCGTAGGGGTGGACCCAGCAGTGGTATGCATACAACCAGATAGGGGCACAAAGAAAAACGACTCATGGAGTAGAGAAGAAGCCACAGTGTGGAGCAGGGAGGTGAAGAAGAGCCAGGAAAAGAGAGGATTTATCTATTTATGACTTCTCTGTGGTCTCTGGTATTAATAGTTTTAAAGGGAACCTACCACCACAAATCTACCTATAAAGGTAGATCGGGTGGTAGGTGGATCAATGGGACGTGGGGATAGCCCTTTTAAGGGCTAATCCTCACGTCCCCGCACTTTTTTAGTAACTTTTATTTGACTTTTATGCTAATTTTCTTATGCGGCTACTGGGGCGTGGAGTAGCCGCATCTGAGGTTACACAAGGCGGCTACTCCACGCCCCGGTAACCACTTTACCCCTCCTACTCACCATCTTCGGCGCGCAGCTGCTCGTAGCTGCGTGCCCTCTTCCGACGATCCTGCAGTCTGCGCATGTGCAGAACAGCAGGCCCGCACCTGTGCAGCCCCGGCTTCGGAGCAGTGACCGCGCGGGCCAGCTGTTCTGCGCATGCGCAGACTGCAGGATCGTCGGACGAGGGCGCGCAGCTACGAGCAGCTGCGCGCCGAAGATGGTGAGTAGGAGGGGTAAAGTGGCTACCGGGGTGTGGAGTAGCCACCTCGTGTAACCTCAGATGCGGCTACTCCATGCCCCAGTAGCCGCATAAGAAAATTAGCATAAAAGTCAAATAAAAGTTACTAAAAAAGTGCGGGTACGTGAGGATTAGCCCTTAAAAGGGCTATCCCCACGTCCCATTAATCCACCTACCACCCGATCTACCTTTATAGGTAGATTTGTGGTGGTAGGTTCCCTTTAAGTTTTAGGGGTCTCCAGTATTATTGTCTGCTATGGGGTCTCCAATATTTGTCTGCACTGGGGGTCTCCAGTATTACTAGTTTAATGCTCTGGGGGTCTCGAGTAGTATAGTTTGCTCTAGGGGTCTTCAATATCTGTATTTTTCTGCTCTGGGGCTCTCCAATATTAGTAGTTTTATGCTTTGGGGGTTTCCGGTATTTTAAACCTGCTATGTATCCTCCAGTAATATTAGTAGTGCAGACCCCAGGGCATATAATATTATCTGCTCTGAATGTACTATTTGGTTGCTGGAGTATTTATTACAATACTGTGGTATTTATCATTTCTGAGGTGGCATTTTGTACTGTACTGTGGTTGTTGGTGCATCTAGAATACTAGTTACTGATGTGGCCCCTTAAAGTTGAGCAGTATGACAATATGGCCCTTAGACCAACAAGGTTTGCTTATCCCTGGCCTAAATCCTCAAATCAGGAATAAAACGGACATTTAAAGGAAATGTTGAAGGTTTTATCATTTATTGTGCTTGTGGAGTCTGAGTCGGTCCATTTTATCGCGACTCCGACTCCACAGCCCTGATATAAAGGCTGACGAAGCATAGATCTCCATTGAATCAGGCTTCTCACTGGAGTTAAGCTACCATCCCAATGTGATATATAGAGACAAAAAATTAACACGTTGAAGGGTTGACATATGGAATACTATAAAGGCACTCATTGAAAATTTTAGTTTGGGATGGAGTGTCCCTTTAATAACTTTTCTTTTGAATAAATTATTCTTTTTTATACATTTAAAAAGAAATAATCATTTAAATCAAATACATGAAGACGTTAACTTAACATTTACTATGAATATTCCTGAACTGTACATATGTTATCTGGTTGGTAACTTCAATACATAAGTTACTTTTCAACTTCTTTACTACATCCCTACAAATTATTAGAATAAGATTGTCTTAGGTTGGTAACTGGAGTATTCAAGGTCATTCTACTTTTATATCATCTAGGCTTGAAGAGAATTATATTGCAGAGGTAAAAACACATAAGAATGAAGCTGAAGAGCTAAGAGCTCGCCTCTCTGAGATGGAGAAGGAAATCAATTATCTCAATACTGAACTTGAGGTGCAGAAAGAAGCAAACACTAGAGCTCCGACTGCAACCATGAAGAATCTTGTTGAACGTCTAAAAGGCCAAGTAGCCCACAAAGAAAAACAGCAAAAGGTATTTTTTCCAAATACTGGCATATCAATTGGAAATATAGATTCTTAAAATATCCTACAGAAGAGTTCTATGTTGGAACCACTTTATGTGTACTGTCAGGAAATAGCATAATACAGTACTGTTTACACTTGTGGACATGGCGATGATTTAAAGAGTAACTGTAAAGGTTTTTTTTCCCACAAATCAATAGCTCTTGGGATTTAAAACAACTTTGTACCTCAATGCTGCAGGAACTGCTTCCTCTGCCTGTGCTGATAAACATCAGATAAGCTGTTTCATGGGAGGGGAGGGGCTGCTGCTTGCTGTGTATGTAGCAGAGCTCAGAGTGTTCAAAACTGTGGATACAGATGTCTCCTGCACAGAATATTGAGGTACAAAATCTCCCCTGTTCCCTATCAGTCCACCCATCCCAGTCTGTAATTCTATAGAACATTATCTGTCTCTCTCTGCACTCGTGCTGCTTCCCTCCCCCACCTTTACAGTTGTATTGTACGGACCAGCAGATTGACAAATGTTGACACTAAATTGATTTGCTCATCCCAAATCCTGGTAGTGTTGAAATCCAAAAAATATTGAAAAAACTTTGTACTAATGTAGAGAAATCCACTGTTAATAATATAGAGGTAAAAGTACTTGTACTATTCTAGTGTAGTCTGTCAGTTTTTAGTCTTTTATTTTACTTTCTCCCCATCTATGATGTGTAGGGCATTGATGTGTATGTTGTGCTCACAATCTTCACCTGAGCATAGTCAGGTAGGTATAAAAGGCAAGGACACACTAGAGCACAACACCTGCTGACTTTGGGTCTGTAACTTTAAGCGATGCTGAACGTTTTTCCTGCATGCTAAATGTTCTTTTATCTATTACTTCTGGTAGCTCTTCTGGCTTGATAGAGGTCTAATCCAAAGTGTTCTCTATGATCTGCTCTTCAGATCAATTTTTCTGTTGCAGCAAATCCTTCTATAGTAACAATAAAATATCTCCAGGACCAGAAAACAATTTTGCTGAATCTACCTTATTGTCTTTTTTTCAGGCTTTAAGTAAAGCTCTGCTCGCTCTAAGGGCAGAAATGACCGCTCATGCTGAACAGCAGATTATTTCTGCAGCCACACAAAAGGAGGAAAATTTAAACATTCAGCAGATTGTTGATAGACAGACCAAAGATTTAAAGGTGAGGATGTGACATTTTCCTTCACAGTTGGTAGATTACTACTTGGTAGCTCTGGGATATATTTATTTCACCGTTTCCTTACTGTACAGTATACAGATTGAAATAAGAAGAATTATAAGAATTTATTCTCCGCTCCCGATTCTTCAACAGTCTATAATCCGAAAATGCACAGGGATAAACAAAATCCATAAACCGTAGACACTTAACCACCATCTTCACTGAGACGTGAAATCTAAGATCTTGTTAGTACTAGTATTAGTTTACTTAAAGGGACTGTATCGAGTTTTATTCTTATCACCTATCCACAGGTATAGACAATGAAAGCTGGAGGTGATTTCTATGCTTGCCAATTTCCAGCACTCTTTAGTATTGAATAAAGTGGCAGGATTCATGTTCGGCCTGTTTTTGTGATCAGTGGGAGTCCCGGCCGTCGTACCCCGACCATTAACTTTTTTGTGGATAGAGGATTATAATCAAACTTGGTACAAGAGGTTTGTGCAATAATCACTACATTTTCTCTATTCACAGACTAGAGAGAAGTGGTGTAAATGATGGATGGCTCACAAGACCAGCTCTCCTAGAAGCTCTATGAAAGTTATTGGAGCACATGGTTGAGCCTGCACTACATTTGTTATGGGGTAGTTCAGGGGGACTTAGACCCCCTAATGATGGAAGTCCGACCCTCAGCGATGAGACATTTATGGCTTATCCGTGCGTCTTGTATTGTGCCTATACCTAAGTATACACCAGCATTTATCACCTACCCGTACCTGGGTATTTTATGATTACTGGGCATTGGCCTGTGTTTGCTTCAGGATCAGAAGATTGGAGCCCCTAGAGCAGTGATGGCGAACCTTTTAGAGACCGAGTGCCCAAACTATAACCAAAATCCACTTATTTACCGCAAAGTGCCAATATTGCATTTTAAGCAGGAACTTATTGCTACCTTCAACATCTATCAATCGTATCGGCCCCTTGAGGCCACCAATACAGTTGGAAGAAGGAGGGCACATTCAGACTATCATTGTAGCTTCTCACCAGGGTCTCTCTGTACAGTAAGAATGTAGGGTCTAGTAGAATGACCTACAAAGATCCTGCAGTTCTATCAACACTTTCTCACTTTACCGCAGTTCCAAACAGCCAATGAAGTGTCGTTTTAAAATAGAGCGGATTGCAGCATCTCTTAAATTGCCTGGGTCTGCAGGAAGATTTGGTGACTTTGGTCCTGTTTGGTGAGCTCTGTCTTGGGCTCAATGGTCTGAGTGCCCACAGAAAGGGCTCAGAGTGCCACCTCTGGCACCAGTGCCATAGGTTCGCCACCACTGCCCTAGAGTAGAGTGGGATTGATAAAGATGTCTGAAAACCGTTCTGTCGGTTCTATAAAGTTAATGATTCCCACAAGAAACTTGAGGACCACTTTTATTCTCATCAGTGGAGCAGGTCCATGCAGACTCCTAGTTACTCCATTAAGACTGTGTGTGTGTATACAGGTGCCCCCTACTTAAGAACACCCGACTTACAGAGGACCCCCTAGTTACAAACGGACCTCTGGATGTTGGTAATTTACACTATGTTAGCCCTAGGCTACAATAAACAGCTATAACACTTATCTGAGGTGTCTGCAATTAAGATTTATTCTTCATTCTGGTTCTTTTTAAAATCCAATTGTCACAGAGGCCAAAAAAAATTTGGCTGCGGTTACAATGATAAAATATACAGTTCCGACTTCCATACAAATTCAACTTAAGAACAAACCTACAGAACCTATCTTGAACGTAACCCGGGGACTACCTGTATACACCTATTTAATGCAATACCAGTGCAGGTCTGCAGGTGGCACTGTTGTAGTTGCTGCACAATTGAGACATTCAGAAAGATGAAATGGAAGCTGAGTACAGAGTACATGGCATGTACTGCTATATCTGACCAAAATGAGTGTATACAAATAAACAACAAAAGAATAAACATTTTAAACCTTGATGGAAAGAAAATAAACCTAATTCTCTAATAGTATTGTGAGGGGTTGCACTTGCACATTTTTTGTAATCTCTGTAAGGAAGGACATGAACCTGGTACACCAGCTCCATGATCTAGTCAAGTGTTTACTTGCTGGATTACTATATCTTGTGTATTCATGGCACAAATCCATTTAGCTATTGATGGTTTTGGTAATTATGTAATAATACTACACTGTGTTTTTGCCTTCTTTTGCTATTTGACATTGTATCGATCATTGAATCAATAAGGTAGACTGGGGTGAGTTAACACAGACAACATTTCAGTAACCTCCGTTGTCTGGCTTGTTTTATTGATATTCCTTTCGTGGGTACAAGAGTTAAATAATTCATTTGAAGCAAATTCTCTCATTAAGCGTCTACTTGCAAATGATGTCCCACGGTGCTTGGGTTGGTTGCAAATGAAAATTGTTACATTATCCTTTCTTAACTTAAAAGCTGATTACAGAGTTTTAATCCAGAACCTAATTCCTTAGTGGTATTTTAAGTAGGCAAATTTAATTGTGAAGAAACATGATATTATCGTTACAGGCACGAATCGAAGATTTAAATGAGCAGCTACTAAAGCTTAAGGAGACCCTGAAAAGTAGCAAGGCGAGGGAGAATAACCTCACCCAGGACCTTGAAAACCTAAACCAGGAGACGCGAGGGAAGCAGAAAATCATTAGTAAGCTTCACAAGGAGAAAGAGGAAGTGGAGAAGGAAAATGAGGACTTGAAGAAAAGACTGAAGCGACTCATGAGCAGTGCACAGGTAACCAGACTAGTCTCTCCTCATCAGAAGAGGTTTTACATGGACAAGTTGTATCCAATTCTTCAATATTTAGTGATGACCATAATAAAAAAAAAAACTAAAATCACTGTCTTCCAAGATAAAAGTATTGGATACCTAACCAAAGAATATCTCACTTGCAGTACAGCACCCAGCTCTCAGCAGCCGATTCACAGAGAATAGATTGGGATGCAGACTGCTTCTTTGTGTAGTGGTCAGACCAGGTTACTGCAGATCGGCTTCTATTCATCTAAAAGGGAGATAAACTGTGATGACTCTATTCAGCCACTAAGCTGTGAATGTTACTGTCTGCTTCTTCTTCCTGAGAGCAGCTGATCTGTTTTGGTGCTGGGTATTGAACACACACCAATCTGATATTAAATTATCCTTCGGATAGATTATCAGTATTGTCAGGCACCCATAACACCGGAACAGTAGATAGAAAGTTAGGCTACATTCACATGAACATATGGGGGACGTATATACGGCCGACGTATATAGGGTGTATATACGTCCCGCAAACACTTCTATGGGCTCATGGCCCTGTCCTCTCTTTCTACGGAAGGCGGCACCGTGCGCTGTATATTCCTATGGAGAGCGGTGGGGGTGAGCTGCGCTCATACCCTGCTCCTCTAATCAGCGCCGATGTATGCCCGCTGTACCGTAGTACACATACATCGTGTGAATGTAGCCTTTCACATACACATGAGTTTACCCTTTACAAATAAATGATATGATTCAGGGCCCATACTTTCTGGATCATGACTTAGACGCAAGCTAAATTTTTGAGTAACGTGTATTCTCTAATACTTTCTGTAGTTATTTGATCAAAACTATTCAGATTCCTATTAATAGTATGTCCCCAGTATGTAATAAGAGATTACATACTCAGTATACTCATCTAACAAGCAAGTACCCATGAAAAGGGCACCCACTAACCATGTGAGCAGGGGGGTGGCTATTTTGTCCCCAAAAATGGAGGGTACTTCTAGAGACGGCATAGTACAGTTTGTACCAAGTCCTTTCTTTTGATTGTTAAAGGGTCCCATCTCCTTCAATAAAAGATAATTTGTTTTATCTGGAAAAACATTTCAAGCCACAGTTTTCACATTCTGGATATATGACAATTTGTTTGCTTTTAGTTTCACTGTGGACTTGTGAAGTACGGTAGTCTGTAGCTGTTAGGTAGCAGTGAAGAAGACTGTAACAGTGTTAACTTCAATGTTCCATGAATAGCAAAAATAACGAAAAATCTAAAGTGTTGCGACTTTCAGATAACAGTCACTCTATAAGCTGCTTCACAGTAGACTGCACTTTCTAAGCATTATGGATTTATGTGCTAATCAGATGACTTGGATGTGTTAATAATATTAGTTGTTAACAAAGTATTAAGAAAGACTTGTAGGTACCAGCAGGATATTCTTTCTACACTGTGGTGACTGATAAGAAAAATATTAATGATAACGAAGAAGTATTAAAACATGATAGATTTTAGATTTAAAGGGGTATTCCAGGAATCAGCATAATTCATATACAAGTGGACACTCAAAATATAAGCTAATGTGTAATTAGTTGTTATTTAAAATTTTGCTCCCCTTAGCAGAAAATGCTGGTGACATAGACTGTAATGGAGAATTAAAATGCTACTGGCCCTTTAATCAGTCCGTTAATTTCCTCCGCGTGGTCCGTCGCAGAAAATAAGATGGCCGCTGGTCACATGTCCACATCACATGTCCTTTACCTGTCTGGGCAGGTCATGTGATCACCACTATGTTTGGCTGTAGTCGGTTGGTTGCAGAGCATCCAGTATGGCCAGTGTTTTGGTGATGTGCAGAGATCGCAGTAACACATCATTACTATGGTAACAGAGCAAGAAAACCTGTTATATCATCACTGGGAGCAGAGCATAAGAGGGAGGAGGAATTACTGAGAACTAAAGGATCATGGAACTTGTAGTTTCCAGTGGCGGCCATCTTAGTGATAACTCCACCTACTTTAGAGAGGCCATAAAATTTGTAAATCATAAAATAAAATTATTTAAGCTCTGTTTTGTGACTAATGACATTGAGTATTGTTGTATTCATTTATTTATATCATCAAGGGTTTTTGTGTCAGACGTTCATATTCCCGGAATACCCCTTTAATGACTGTAATTTCTATCCTGATTTTGCTTTTGTTAAATAAGAATTTTTTTGCAATTTTTATGCCCTGATGGTATGCCTATTAGAAAAACAACAGAAAAAAAGCATGCTGCGATAAAATAAACAAGGTCAATAAAAGCAATGGAATTTTTAATTATTACCCCCTTGAGGACGTAGCCATTTTATATCTTAAAGAGGACCTGTCATCCCCCAAAAATACCCCCACCAAAAATGTTCCCCCTAATCCTGTCCCCAGCCCCTTTATATTTATTCAATTTTTATTACAATTTGTGCATGCAAACATAGTTTTAATCGATCTGACCTCTTACCAAATAAGAGGTCGGATCGTCGTACAGGTCCCCTGGCAGTTGGCCGTATTCATGAGGGGGCCGGCCGACACACCCCCTCCACGCCCCTGTCAGTCAGGGACCAGTAAGAATTGCATACATTTGTATATGCGATGCGGCACGCTGACAGCGGCTGCAGAGGGGCTTATTCACAGCACCGGCCGAACATTCAACCCGCGCTGTGAATAAGCCCCTCTGCGGCCACTGCTGGCACAGCGCTGTGTGGAGGGGACAGGAGGGGGTGTGTCGGCCGCCCCCCTGATGGATACGGCCGACTGCCAGGGGACCTGTACGACGATCCAACCTCTTATTTGGTAAGAGGTCGGATCGAGTAAAACTATGTTTGCACACACATAAAAATTGTAATAAAAATTTAATAACTATAAAGGGGCTGGGGACAGGATTAGGGGGAACATATTTGGTGGGGGTATTTTTCCGGGGGTGGCATGCCTTGGTTTATATGGTTATAACTTTTGAACACTTACTTATCAAAGCGATTCTGATATTGTTTGTTTTTTTTTTTTCTCACATGTTGTATTTCATTTTAGGGGTAAATTTTGGCTGAGAAGTTTTGCGTTTATTTACAAAAAAAGAAAAATGGATAATTTTTTTAAAAAAATATTTGAAATCATTGTGTTTTCAGGCAGATAGATTTATCACCTGAATAAGTTGCTAAATAACATTTCCCACATGTCTACTTTACATTTTCATAATTTTTGAAATGTCTGGATAATTTATTTTGATGTCACGCGGCTTACAAATCGAATATCTGTTTTCAGCATTTTCAGAATTGACCATTTTGGGGATAAATACTGTTTTGAATGAAATTTTAAATATTTAGCATTAAAACCACCTATATAATCTACCCATTTTCAAATCTGCACCCCTCAACAGCTTTTAGGAAGATTCTTAACCCCTTGAGATCTTTATAGTAATTACATTAAAATGGAGGTGAAATTTAGAATGGTCAAATTGTGTCGGTTATACGTTCATTTAGCCCTAAAATTTACACATTTCCAAAAGATAAAAAGAGAAAACCCATCTTAAAATTTGTTAAGCAATTTCTCCTGAGTACAGAAACCTGCAAAATGTGGCCGATACTTGTTTTATGGGTACACAACGAGGCGCAACGAAGAGGGACCTGCAGATGCCAGGATTTTATTTTCCCCATTGGCCCCTTTTTTCAGGCTATAAATTTTAGCTTTTCCGTTATTGGGGCCATGTGATGGATTTTTTTTTTTGCGGGATGAGATGCTTTTTTTAGTGTTACCATTTTGAGGTTGGTATCCCCTATTGTTGAAAATTTATAAACTTTTTTTTTTTAGGTCAGGAGTAGAAAAGCATCAATTCTATACTGGATTTTTTACTTTTTTTTATGGTGTTCACCTTACAGCCTAATAATCATGTTATGTTTATTCTATGGGTCAGTACGATTATGGGGATACCATACATGAATATTTTTTCTTATGTTTTACTAATTTTGCCCTATAAAACCCTAATGAGGGGAAAAAATCTATCATTTTTGCATCGCCGTCTTTCAAGTGGCATAACATTTTTCCTTTTTTGGCTACAGAGCTGTTTTTTGCGGGACATGTTGTACATTTCTTGTTGCAACAGTATCATTCTGGAGTACATATGTTTTTTAATCGCATTGCATAATATTGGGAGTTGATTTGGAATGAGGGTGGTCATTTATGGATGGCATTTATGGGACGGTTGCCACGGTCGCGGTGCCTGGATCTGTGGGTCAGTGTCCTTGGTTTGTCATGATGGATTATGATGGTAGATTTCCTTCAAGAAGCAGAAGTCGCGAGGAAGAACTTTCATTCTTTTATGATGTTTTTCTGTAAGAATTCCCAATTTCACAAATAAAGAAATATTACAAACAAACAAAAAACACCCGCGATTGGAACCCACTCCGACCGCGGGTGTTACTCAGGAATGTCAGCCGTAAATTACCGCTGACAGCCCGCGACTCCCTATGCCGGCATTACACTGTACTAGCATTGCGCTGAGCACTAATAGCGGGAGCCCGAGCAGTACTAGTACAGCACTGAGCGCTAAGGGGTTAAAGGTCATCTACCAGGATGAAGGATTATAAACCAAGCACAGTGACATACTGGTGTGTGCCCCCTCTGGCAGGATCTGCTCTCCTCTTCGCTTCCTATGCCCTGGTTTTTTTTACAATAAAAGCTTTTAATATTATACAAATGAGCTGGAGGGGTTCCAGGCCCCTCAGGCTCATTTACATAATTTATAAAGCCTTTTTTTCCTTAAAAACAAGAAGTTTATAGAAGAGCAGATCCTGCAGAGGGGGCACACATCAGTATGTCAGTGTGCTTGGTTTACAATCTGTCATCCTGGTGGTAGATGTCCATTAACATTATTAACAAAGTTACATATCACCAGGATGTTTTTGACAGTAAAAAATACTGTTACTGTTATTCCATAAATATGTAACTTTTCAGAGTTTAGTGTTAAAGGACATCAACCACCAGATTAGTGGTGGTAGACTGTCCTCTTATGCATGCTTGATACCTCTAGGTCAGTGGTTGCGAACCTATGGCACTGGTGCCAGAGGCGGCACTCTGAGCCCTTTCTGTGGGCACCCGGGCCATCTCCCCAGCACACCAGACAGAACTCAAAGAATCTTCCTGCAGTTCCAAGCAACTTAAAATATGCTGCTTTCAGTCATATTTTGATACTTACTTCATTACTAGGGACTGTAGGAAGAGGGAGAATGAGTAGACAGGGCCGAATTATCTTTGGAGGACCTCCTGCTGGCCCCACGATTTTCTCTGTACATAGGGACACTGGAAAGAAGCTAAAATTATGAAAATTTTCCATCTTTCTACTGTGTTGCTGTCCTCAGGAGGCCAATATGATTGAAAGTTGTTGAACAGGGAGCAATAAGTTACTGCTTTAATTTTTGGTTGGCAACTCACGATAAATAAGGGGGGTTTGGGGTTGCAGTTTGGGCACTCGGCCACTAAAAGGTTTGCCATCACTGCTCTAGGGGATGATGGCACAGTTTCCAGCTAACTCCAGGGTTCCCTTACTGCTGAGAAAATGACTTTATAAAAATATGCAAATTAGCCGGAGGCGCTCAGGCTTATGTCACCAGAGTGCCTCATGGCTCCGCAGCTCCATAATTATGCAAGCCCCCAGGCTACCTATTTTTCACCCCTCTGTCTCCGCACTAGAAACCTGCACACATGCGCGAGATTTCCAGACAGCCGGTTGACATCACACGCTGTCTGAGCATACCGGACGGGACAAAGGGGTGAATAATAAGCAGCCAGGGGCTGCAGTGAGCACACACATTTGTCACCATATTGTGCCATTGCTGGTAAAAAGAAAGAGCATGCTTTATCTTCTGCTGGAAATATGGTGCTGCTGCATGGCACCCTATGGAGAGGGGTGGGTGAGGAGAGCTCCACCTTTCTGGACGGCAGCATGCTACATTGTGGCCTTGACCCATGCGCAGCATATGTTCGTGTACATGAGGACTCAGTTCATGTTACTGCTGTAATGAGAATAATGATTGCAATAAATGTAGTCTCATAGGAGGGTGTATGACAATTTCCAAATCCTTAACTGACTGCTAATACCTTCTTATTCTCTTATTCAGCCGCATAAAGAACCCTTTACATATATAAAATCTAATTCCCAGCCTTTGCTGTGTTTTATGCTCTGCCTTTTCTCAAGGAGACATCAAACAAGTCTATTTCGGATTTCAGCCTCCTTCATTATGTAAATATAAAGCTGGATTTTGAATATCTCTATTTCAGAGTAAGTCAGATCTGGAAAGTAAACAGAGCCTGATAGATGAACTTCAGAAGAAAGTTAAAAGACTAGAAGTGGAGCTGGAGAAAAAAACGGAAGAATCGGAGCGAAAACCTGCACATGAAGATAAGGTTTGTTCAGAAAGTCTATTAGCCGTCATTTACTGACTGCTGTATGTGGGGTATGTGAATCATGTCTGATGGTACACAACTGGTTTATGAAATATGATGTAATATTTGCAAGGTCGTCCTAAAATGCAACTACCACCATATTACATCCCGAGTTAAATCTAAACTTTCTAGACATTGTGGTATCATAATAGATTAGGTTGAATAGAGACATAGTCCATGAAATCCACTTTATAACTCCACTGTGTTGATCCAGAGAAATATGAATGCCCACTATTATTAATGTTTCCTTTTTATGCATTTCAGCATAACAGGGCAGGTGCACCCTTTCCCTTCTTTTTCAGCCTTCTCTCTACAGGTTATGTCAATTTGTGTGTTAAGGGCAGCAATGATTGGGATTAACTTAAGTTGATGTATCTGGCCGGGCACGGAAGGGGGGGGGGGGGGCGCTATCTCCCACATAGACTGTAAGCTCTTGCAAGCAGGGTCCTTACTCAAATTGTTCGGTATAATTTATGTTTTTACTCTGTCTTGCCTTATTTTATTTGTCCCCCCCCCTCCCCCCCCCATAATCTTTAAAGGGACTAAAGAATATGATGGTACTATATAAATAAAGATTGTTATGATTACCATTTTTCATATAAACTCAAAAAAATCTTTTACAAAAAAATAACTAGTGACTATTTTTGTTCTGCATTAGAGCTCTAAAGAAGAGATTATACGGTGGGAAGAAGGCAAAAAATGGCAAAGTAAACTAGAAGGAGTGCGCAGCAAGCTCAGAGATAAAGAGAAGGAGGTTGAGACTCTGACAAAACAACTGACAACACTCAAAGACCTTTACTCCAAGTAAGTTCTGTGAACAGCTTTTTTTTTAACATTGTTTTAAAGGGGGTTTTTCTCCCACGAGAAATAGTTGAAAAGTTGTTGAACAGGGCCTTGTAACATAATAAAAGTTGCATCTCCTCAATCCCCCAATCCTTTGCCCCACAGGCTGCCAGTGATTGGCTAGATGGGCAGTGCACATTGATTCCTGTGTGAAAAGGGACCAGGAAAGTCAGCTATGATCTATTCTGTTAAAACCTCTACTTTAAAACTTTATAGCTAATTTGGGGGTCTGCAAATATCCTTTTAAAACTAGTATATTGCTCTTTCCAATATATACAGAGCTCAGCATATTACCCTCAATCATATATCTTCATGACTTAAAGCAAAAAATAGTGTTAGCACAGCTGGAGAGAACCTTTTATAATAATTCCAATGATAACTGTATCATGCTGCTGGCTTCTTCCTATCCTTAGATATATCTGGTATGTATAATGCTTCTAATGTTACTACAGACCCTACAGACCATCTCAACAAGCCTCCTGTGGTCTCTAGCTGTACTATACAGTTTCCCATTGCAGCTAGACAGCATGGCAAATGGAGATTAGCCTGGGGGGGGGGGGGGGGGGGGCAAAGTAAAACCTCTGCTAGCAGCTAAACACCTGCAGATAGCCAATTATAGTAAATTAGAGAATTGCTTATTTTTGCTTAGTGCAGAGTTAGGCAAAAGTTTTTTTATACTTCATAGTTGTACTTTAAAGAGAACCCTTCAGGCAAATTAACCCCCAAAACTTAATATATTTCCATAAACCTCCATTAGAAAGCATTAGCCCTTTCCCTTCATTGTCATAAAGCTGTATGCAAATGACCTGAGAGAGGTCCAATGAATCATTATCATGTTCAGCTGTCCAGCTTATTCATGAGTAGGAGGCACAGCCACACCCCCAATGCTTGACTGACAGCCTGTATAATGATGCTGTTGTTGGCTTCTCTATGTACTTCCTGGTGTTGGCGGCCGCGCCCCCTGCAGCCTGTGTGTGTGTATAGGAGAGATACAACAGCTCCAGGCAGCCATGTTATAGCAGAACATGTACATAGCTCCCAACCCTTCCGGATTTGGCGGGACAGTCTCTGTTTTTCGCCTCTGCCCCACTGTCACGGGCAGCTGGGAGATTGTCCTAGATATTCCCTCCAGGTCCAGCACTGGCTGGGTTTGTCCCGGCTCTGTGTCCCATGTAGTATATACTTTCAAAGCAAGAACTTGCGTTTCTAAATGGCACGGAATCCTATTGAGAGATGTGTGGAGTTAGCCCAGAGCAGGGACCAGGTTATCAGGGAGACATCTCTATCTGTCCACATACGGTGTCTACATCTCCCAGAGCTTCCATAGACACAAGCTATTTATTTAATTCAATTAAATAAATTTATGCCCAGACGGGGATTTGAACCCACAACCTCTACACTCCACATGAGATAGAGAGCCTCTATCCACTAGGCTATAGACTTGATGGTTGTCATTGAGAGGATTTTATGTAACTAAGAGTTTCACTGTTACAGTGTGACACACTGGTATATAGAGAGGGATCTTCTCAGAGATTATTATTGTTCAAATTATTATTGATATTATTGCGATTATTATTATTATTGAGATTATTATTAGAGTTTATTATTATTGATATTATAATTATTGTGATTATTATTGAGGTTGAGTTTATTATTATTGATATTATCATTGTTGCGATTATTATTATTATTGAGGTTATTGAGTTTATTATTATTGAGATTATTATTACCGGTATTTATTATCATTATTATTATTATTGAGGTTATTGAGTTTATTATGATTTGAAATTATTATCATTATTGAGATTACTATTATCATTATTGAGATTACTATAATAATAATAATCATCGTCTAGAATGATAATAAAAATAATAATAATAGTTGTCTCTATAATTACAATAGTAATCTCTGAGAAGATGTATATACCAGTGCATGGAGCCTGTGTCACAGTGTAACAGTAAAACTCTTAGTTACATAAAATCCTCCCATTGACAACCACTAAGCCAATAGCCTAGTGCAGCGTTGGCGAACCTGTGGCATGGGTGCCAGAGGTGGCACTCAGAGCCCTTTCTGTGGGCACTCAGTCCATCGCCCCAATTTCACCAAACAGGACCACATCCACCAAATCTTCCTGAAGTCCCAAGCTTCCCAAGGGATGCTGCTCTCAGCGCTATTTTAAAGCGACAATTCATTGGCTGTTTGAAACTGCAGGAAAAGTGAGAAGGCGTTGACAGAACTGCATTGTCTTTGGAGGTCATCCTGCTCGACCCACCATTCTTCTTGGAGAGAAGCTACAATAATGGCCTGAATTTATTTGACCACCTTTTTTCAACTGTATTGGTGGCCTTAGGAAAGCCAATACAATTGAATAATGTTGAAGAACTTGTTGCAATAAGTTACTGCTTGAAATGCCATGTTGGCACTTCATGGTAAATAAGTAGATTTTGGTTGTAGTTTGGGCACTCGGTCTCTAAAAGGTTCGCCATCACTGGCCTAATGGATCTCCCTCTCTATTGCAGGTGGAGTTTAGAGGCTGTGGGTTAAAATCATGTCAGTGTCTGACATGTGTTATAGCAGAACATGTCAGGCACTGGTGTAGCCGATGTCTGTGTCTCTCACATGTATAGGTCAGCAATTCCTCATATGCTGCTCGGAGAGGGCAGAAAAAATCACCGGACAGCTATTTTTCTTATGTGATGAAATATCTGTGCCCATTAAAATGTCTTCCTATGCCTGTTTTACACTATAATATTTGGTATTGAGTAAATGATAGGTGCTTTTAACAAAATATGAATTTCTCTACGCAAATTCCATTTGCATTTCTGAAACCAGACGCTTCTTTTGTTTCACTTTAAAATCAATTAACTACAACCTGATTGAAAAAAAAAACTGTTGACTCAGTTTTTATTGTAACCTATTACCATCACAATTGCTATGTTACAACTGCTGCACTATGGATACCTAACCACAATCACACACTATGCTTATACTCATGCTGCAGTCATGCATTACCTCTTACCTGTAGAGGTATCCATGGTGTGAGCAGGTCAGTATTTTGTTTCCTATGGTCTAGACTCTCGCACATTTGACCACCGGCCTGTTTTCCATAGAATTGTTAGTTACTTATAACCTTTCTATAGGCTTTTTAAGTGTTTTTATATTATTTGTTACATATTCATTAAGACTTGTGCATTATAATATCCCTAAGTATAATACCTCTTTCTTCTTTGTTCAGTATTATTCACATGTAGCATGTTACTAAAAGATTAGTTGAAGTGTTCACATCCGAGTTATTGTGAGAGAAAGGAAGTATAGGGCCTTAGGTGTGCTCACTTTTACAAAGGGGGATGCCTACTGAGCTCTGAACTTGCATGTCCACTAGCAGTCAAGAGATATTATATTTTGCAATTGAGAAATACAAGCATCTGTGTAATCTATGGTTCCAAATGACTGTTAGTACTCTGTAAAGTAGAATTTTATTTGTATATGTCCCCTATGATTTGTAAAGCGCTACGGAATATGATGGCGCTATATAAAGATTAAAGAGCAATTAAACGTTTGTGATGTTTGAATATACATTTTTTATATATATACATTTTTGGTATTGGTAGTTATTTTTCTTTCACCGGTAACTGATTGTCTTCATGTAAGTGATGATAAATGTATGTATTCTATATCTTAGAGCTGACCAGGAGAAAATAATACTACAGAAGAGACTAAAATCTCGTGGGGTAACTGCAGATCAAGTAGTGGGAGTAAGAGCAGTAGAGTCTGAAAGAGAAATTGAAGAACTCCGGAAAAGGAATACGGAATTAGAAAATGAAATTTCATACATGAAGTAAGAGCTGTTTGTATTCATATAGTTACCATTTACACATATTGCTAAATACTAATCACTTCTGAATGATCCATGCACTGTTATATTGCTCTAAAAGTATACATCCGCTTAGTCTCTTTGCCATTACTGTGCTGATCAGTGGCCAACATTATGGGGAATGACTGGCAAGAAAGATGAAGCCATTTGGATGTGGAGAACTCGAACATGAGGCATTAGTCTGTCTGCACCGTATTTGCCATACCGCACGTACTGGCGACACTGCACGTACTGGCAACACTGCACGTACTGGCGACACCATGTCAAGGTGTAACATCCTTTAATATTAAAGGGGTTGTCCGAGTTTTAAAAAAAAATTATATGTGGCCGGGAGCGGGCTGCCTAAAACAATAAAGATGTACTTACCTCCCGGTGCCCTCCCGTATCCAGCGCTGGACTCAGTTCCGGCCGGACCCGACAACCTTCCAGCCCCCATACACAATGCTGTGTATAGGGACGGATAGGCGTGCCCGGCCACGGCCGGCCGGAAGCTGAGTCCAGCGCTGCTCCGGCGGCCATGTTTGTTTACATGGCGCCCGGACCGGAGCGACAGCAGCGCTGGATACCGGAGGGCACCGGAGGTAAGTACATCTTTATTGTTTTAGTCACCCCCCTCCCGGCCACATATATATATATTTTTTTTTTAAACTCGGACAACCCCTTTAATTACTTTAATAGTACATCACATGTTGGGTCCCGGTACATGGAGAGGGCTCGCGGGCCGAGCCCTCTCCATAGCCGGTAAGTCTTTGCTGCATATTGCAGCAAAGGCTTACCGGTAACAACCGCAATTGGTGCCGGCACCGATCGCTGGTGTTTTACTGCTGATCGCCGCCGGCAAAGGTCCCGCCGGCTTCAAAAAGACGGCAGCCGCGCGGGCGCCACCATCTTTCCGTGGGTCGTCGCTCCCCGTGACGTCATCGGGGAGCGGCGATCCGTCGCTATGGTAGCTTCGGGTCTCACGAAGACCCGAAGCTACTTCGGGTTAACCCATGCATTACAATGTGCCATCAGCACATTGTAATGTATGAGTAGTAAAATCCCCATATACTGCCATACTGTAGTATGGCAGTATATGATAGGATCGTACAGACACCCTAGGGTTAAAGTACCCTAGGGAGTCTGAAAAATGGTAAAAATAAAAAAAAGTTTAAAAAAAATTATAATAAAAAAACCTAAAAATTCAAATCACCCCTCCTTTCCCTAGAACTGATATAAACATAAATAAACAGTAAAAATCATAAACACATTCGGTATTGCCACATCCGAAAATGCCTGATCTATCGCGCCCAAAGTCGAAAATGGCACTTTTTTGCCATTTAAAAATTTTTTTTAAAATCTATAAAAAGTGGTCAAAAGGTTGTACAGTCCTAAAAATGATAACATTGTAAACGTCATCAAAATCTGCAAAAAACACCACCACCCACAGCTCCGTACACCAAAGTATGAAAAAGTTATCAGTGCCAGAAGATGGCAAAATCCCCCAAAAAAATTTTGTACAGGAGGTTTTAATTTTTTTAAATGTATGAAAACATTATAAATCCTATACAAATTTGGTATCCCTGCAATCGTACCGACCCAAAGAATAAAGTAGACATGTCATTTGGGGTGTACAGTGAAATCCGTAAAATCCAAGCCCACAATAATACGGCACAAATGCGTTTTTTTACCAATTTCACTGCATTTGGAATTTTTTTCCCGCTTCCCAGTACACGGCATGGAGTTACAGATTTTTGAATGTGGAGAGTGAAAAATGAAAACGCAAAAACGAAAAAGGGCTGCGGTGGGAAGGGGTTAATAAATGGTTTCGGTAGAATAAGAAATGATAGGGACACCTTCAAATGTTGTGTCCTGTATTAAAGAGCTTGTGTCGTTGTCTTCACCCTTCCTTTCATTTCCTTATATGACCTTTTATGTCTTGCGGTAGACTTTACCCTTAATTCATAGTTGTACCCACAGCTATATATATGTATCAAGTAGCACTGAGGTCATGCATGGTTATAAAATGAATCCATCAGTACACATTATCAAGAAATATAAATTACCTGTATTAATTTTGTGCTCTCAAGTCTGAACATTGACATGATTTTCTTTGTTTGACTGGAAGCACTTTGCTACTGTATCAGACAGTCTTATTGATGACAATAATAGTTTTTATACTACTGTAATTTTATAACTTTTATAATTGTGTTGTTCCCTGGTATCTATTTTAGCTGAGTAGCATTAAAGGGGTTGTCCGGTTTCCGTAACGAAATACTATTGTTTGTATAATGAACAGTTATATTTTTCCAATTTTCGCCATCAATTCCTCACAGTTTTCTAGGTCTCTGCTTACTGTCTTCTGTGTTTGCTTCCAGTGGATAGAAATCTGTCCCTGGTCATGTGATGTCACACAGGTGCACGGCCCGTTATAAGCTCTGATCTCTCGAGCCGTGCACCTGTGTGGCATCACATTTCTATCCACTGCAAGTAGACATAGAAGCTTTCTGTAGGAGGACAGCAAGCGGAGATCTAAAAAACTGTAATGCTGTATGAAGAGGGCTCACGCAGCGGGGTATTGCAGCAAGCAATCGCAATCGGTGCTAGCACTGATTGAGAGTATTAACCCCTTGATCGCCGCCACCGGCATTTCAAAGACGCCAGTGCGTGGGCTCCACGATCTTTGTTGATATCACCGCTCCCTGTGACATCATCGGGGAGTGGCGATCGGTTGCCATGACATGTCTTTGTTAAACCTGAGGCTGTATGGCTTCTGCAGATTCGTTACTATGTGCCAGTGGTAAATTATAATGAATGCAATGTAAAAACACCATATACTGCAAGATAGTAGTATTCCAGTTTATGGTAGGAATGATCAGACTCTCTAGGGTTAAAAACCCTAGATGGTTTAAAAAATAGTAAAAAAAAATTAAAATAACCCCCCTTTCCCTAGAACTGATCTAAAACTAAATAAACAGTAAAAATCACAAACATGTTAGGTATGGAAGAGTCCCAAAATGTCTGATCTATCAAAATATAAAAGTGGTTATTCCCGGCGGTGAAACCTATGACGTAAAAAATAGCACCCAAATGTTTGAAACGTGACTTTTACTTCATTTTACATGACATAAAAAATTTTATATAAAGTGATCAAAATGTTGCACAGTCCTTTAAAATGGTAGCAATATAAACGCCAGCTCATCTCGCAAACAATGACACCTCACACAGCTCCGTACACCGAAGTATGAAAAAGTTATTAGCGCCAAAAGATCGAGAAACCATTTTTTTGGGACACATGGTTTTCATTTTTGAAAATGAATTAAAACACAATAAAACCTATATAAGTTTGCTATCACAGTAATCTTACCAAACCAAAGAATAAAGTCACATCTCATTTGGAGATTTTTTATCTAGGACTCAAAACAGTCCTTACTTCAGTTGTAAAGGTGACTTTCAAATTAACTTTTTCATGACTGTTCTGTACCAAGTCGAGAGTACGAAACCCAAGATACATCGGTCTCTTAGTGAATGTAGAATCTTCCCCCAGTTTATTAGTGCCCAGTTGCATATATCAAATACAGAGTCATCAGGAAAAAGGGGCGTGACAAGGAGATAGAATACTGCTATGCTATTGGCCATAATGAATTTTACCAGGACATTCCCTGAAAAGGTTAATAAATCGTGCACTGTCTTCTCAGGCCTTGTTCACAGACATGTTTATATTATCCCAGCTACAGAATTTGCTGAGCATGACTCCAAAATTTTCTTGCTAACCAAAACAAGATAAGGGGAAGAACTAGCCTAAGGACAATCATCTATAACAAGTGTCAAGGCGAAACTTTTACACGCAGGTTACACAGAAATGGCTGAATCATGACATTAGCGAAACAGTGGTCAGCATAACCCCCAGCTAAGACTTAAAATGGCCGATGTTTCTTCTCTTGGTCCAAGATGGCCGCTGTAGAGGAATTTATCACTAACAGAGAGCACAGTGAAAGTCATAAAAACTGAGCCCACAAGAATGTGACGGAATTGTGTTTTTGCCAATTTTACCACTTTTGGAATTTTATTTTCCAGCTTCCCAGTACGCAGCATAGAAGTCCACTGAATTCTAATAATAGCTGTGAAACTGGTAGTATGCAGGCCTAGCTAGGACCATCTGATGATACAATCATTTGTCTATGACAGTTGGGGCCATATATAAAAAATCTTTTAAAAAGTACCGTATATACTCGAGTATAAGCCGACCCAAGTATAAGATGGGGCCCTGGGTTTTCAGCACAGGCTTATACTAGGCTTATACTCGAGTATATATGGTACATAAATAAGGCCAGTAATATTCCATAATCTAGCTTGTATATTTTCAATTATCTGAAACTTGTGCAAAGGTCACTGAATTAAATGTGATATATTCTGACCCTCCCATGAAGTCGCTGCGCACATTATACACACTGTTAAAAAATGTGACTTTCTTGTTGTAATTGGTTTAAGAATAACAGCTTCAATGCATCAGTGGAATTAATTTGCCAGGTTAATGTCTGAAGAATAGAGGCTACTGGAGACTCTTGAGATAATTAGAGGCATTACACATGGATGCACAATGTAATCATTTGGTTGGGAAGGCCTAACCTCTGCACACAGGCAGGGAAATATATTATTGTTAACCTTGTAGCAAAGGATGAAGACAAATACCAAACTTTTTTTTAAGTTGAACACAGAAGGCTTTGAGGCTTGATAGCGGCACATGTTTAAACCAAAAAAAAAACATAATGTTTAACAAATGCAATAAAATATAATTACTTCTTTACTAAAACCTATAGTAGTAATCTTTGGTCATTTATAGGTTTTAATCGAAGAATTTATCAAGAAGAATTAATTCAATGGGTTGGCCACACTTATTATTCTTACACTATTTAAGTCTCTTGTTCAACCAATAGGAGCCACATGTCAGGAGTGCATGGACCCACCATTCACCATAAACCAGCGGGGTGTCACAAAAGGTCCCAGGTCCTCCTACTCGGGGGTCACCCAACCGCAAACAAGAGACTTTAAAGGATAACTAGCATCAAAGTTAAGCAGGGACAGTTACTCATAGATCCAGGCACCGCGACTGTAGAAATCTTCTCATATTTGTTATCCATAGCCTTCTTCCTTCTAAAATCAACTTTTAACATTATGTTAATTAGCCAATAGGGTTCCTGGGGGAATTACCAGAGCCCCTCCATGTTGCAGATTCACAGGCTGTTACATTATGCAATAGCACTTCTCCACTCTGACTGTGTGCTTAAATGTCCACTGCTGTAGTGAGATGACAATAGGCAGAATGAAGTGCTGAGGGAGCAGATGAAGTGCTGAGGGGGCAGAAGGTGACACAGTATAACAGCCTGAGAAGATACAACACAGAGGGGCTCTGGAAACACACACACCCACAGTAATTCTGGTTCATTAGCATAATTTTAAAAGTTAATTCCAGTAGGAAGGAGGAAATGGATAACAAATATAAGAACATTACTACAGTCATGGTGCCTGGATCTATGATTAAGTGTCCATGGTTTACCATGCTTGAATTTGATGATACATTTTCTTTAAAGGGAACCTGTTGCCAGGAGCCCTTTTTTGGCTCCATAGTGTCTCCATAGAGCATAGTGTACACTTTGTCAAAGAGTTTTTATACTAAAACTGCCTTTTTCTGAAAAAAAAAAAAAAGATATGGTAGATCAAAGTTTACCTTTCTGTATGCAGAGCTGTGTCCCTAGTCCCTGGGAATGGTCACTGAGGAGTGGAGTAGAAATATATGGCGTCCTGTGGGGGGAAGCAATGGGGGGGGGGGGGGGGGGGGAATGTGTGGGAAATGGGAGTTTGTTTGTTTTTTTAAATCAATGCATTACAGAGCTGTTTCATTGCGCAATTCTCTCAGGAGTATATCTGGTTAAAACATTACCTTTATAGGTTACTTTCACCTAACTTATCTTTTTTTCAGAAAAAGTCAGTTACACATTGCCAAAGAGTTTTTATAGTAAAACTATGTTCTTTGGGGACATGAGGGACCCAGAAAAGGGGCTCCTGGTGACAGGTTCCCTCTAAATATAATATGGGTGACCCTATTAGGGTCGTACTTACTATATTAAAGGTTTGTTCTTAAGTTGAATTTGTATGTAGGTCGGAATTGTATTTTAACAATTGTAGCCCTAGCCAAATTTTTTTTGGTGTATGTGACAATTGGATTTTAAAAATGTTGGATTGTTATTATATTGTTGCCCTGTGGTTTACAAAAAAACACTGAAAAACAAACACAGTTGAGACAATGATGGGCATTTTCTTTTTGTAGCATTTCACTGGGATTATATTGATAAACTTGCTGCTAAACTTTTTTTATTTTTTTTTTATATATATTTATATATATGTGTATATACAGAATTTTTATGACTATAAGGCGCACCATCAATAAATACCTGCTAAAACGTCTAGGTTCATATATAAGGCTACCTGATTATAAGGATGAATGACCTGCATGTGGCAGACCTGTGCACAGTTCAAGGCAGCTGTTGTCTGTAAGTATGGTTCATATATGAGGCGCACTAGACTATACGGTACACATTGTTCACTAATACAGTTAACATTTTTAATTACAAAGTACTAAAGTGTGATCAATATAATCCCTGTGAAATGCTACAAAAAGAAAATGCCCATCGTTGTCTCAACTATGTTTGTTTTCATATGATTTTTTGTAAACCACAGGGCAACAATTTCCCTTTGGGATGAATAAAGTCATTCTTATCTTTTTTTTTTTTGAAATTTTCATTTATTTAACATTTTTAAGAAAAGCATATACATTCATTCCCAAGACATAAAAAGAAAAAAAGAAGATACAAGAAAATACTACAAACATTGAAATACAACTCTACACTACAGTTCATACCCAAAACCATACAAAGGGAAAAAAAAAGAGAATTCCCCTTCCCATTAACTTTGATCTGTTTCACGTTAATAAGGGAATGTCATAAATACTTTAAGCACATTGAAATATTTAGACACAAGGGGTCAATCTTCTCTAAGTTCCTTTAGTGCTCAAATTTATCCCATACACAAGCTTAATCGTAGGAGACACACTATGAGTAAATACTGGGTCCTTTGTACTTGGGTAATATAGTGATGATAGAGTTAAACAAAGTACAACATTATTTGGGGAAGTTATTACATTGCAAATAGATAAAATAAATTGTAAATTATTATATTAATAATTATATACTATAATTTTAGCTTTTTCCTCTTTATATAAAACTTGTAAAGTCCTTTGATAGTTGCAAGTTAATTTAGATCTTGGTTTAAATCTGGATCTTTCATCCATGTCATAGTTTTAGTCTCACATAAACTATGTCTATACAAAACCTATGCACATATAAAATACATACGTGCAAAGAAAATACAAAGGGGGAAACCAAGTCCACAAACACTGAAGTCACAATAGATCCTAATACAATAGGGAAGAAGCAGCACTAGAGAGACTTCAAGTAGATTCCATTTTATTCATCCGTTGTGTCATTTTATTTTCTTTTGATTTTTTTCTCCCAAAGAACAAAGCAGGCTTTACCTCGGGATTCTGTGGTGGATGAACTGCACTTAAAAAATCAATATCTACAAGAAAAGCTTCAGGTATTGGAACGCCAGCTTTCCAGAGACAACCTATCAAGGCCCTCTGTAAGTATTGTGATATCACTTCACAGAGCGTTCTGTTGATTTGTATTGCTGTCTACCTATACATCTCAGCATGCCGTCATATACGAACATAAGTCAGCCCATGTTCAATAAAGAAGATGCATTGAGATTTATCAGATCTAGGCAAAAAGAAAAAAGTCATAGGTTATTGGTGAACTGCCCATGAAATTGAAGGACCCTGGCTATAACTTGTCATAACACAAACAATATCAATTATTTGCTGAAGGTAGACAATCCCTTTAAAGAGTAGACTGACCAGGCAGATGTAATGCTGAATAAACCTATAATACTTTATTATAAAGTATTATACCACGGAGGGGAGAACATATGACCCATGGAATAAGTCAAGATGACATGAAAACTATATCTATCCACATTATGTTGTAATCCTACTATACAGGCAAATAAGATTATTCCGATGAACAGATTTGTTGAATTATACATTTTATGTGCATGATAATTTTATGTCCCACTATCCCTTATGTAACCAGCACCACACATCCCCCATCACATCACAGATTCTATCAATCACAAGTCCATTATCCTGAGAAGCTGAAGACAATGACAGGCAGTGAATATGGTAGATGTGAACATCTTGTCCTGTACATGCTTTGTAATTTCTCTTTTCTTTGTACACAAAATGATACTTGTCATATCTCAGAATGTAGAGGAAGATGCAGAAAAGTCTGCTTTTCTTTCCTGTGGACCAAAAAATACAGTGACTCCTAAGACAAAGAGAAGCCTCTTTAAAAGAACAAAGGAGAAGAAAACCATTGTGTCGGAAGATGACTTTGAGGAGCATATGAAAAAGTTGTCTTCTAGCACAAGACAGGACATGGAGACGAATGCTGTAGAACATGAGGATGTCTTACATCATTGCCCGGCTCTACATTACCCAGATAATGTATCTGTGACAGCCGGAAGTGAAACTGCTTCAGATTTGGGTGAAGAATTGTGTGTTTACAGTAGAACAGAAAATGCAACAAACTCTAGAACTCCAGATACTACCCCACCAGCCAGCAACACACCTTCACCAAGATCAGGAGATGCCTCGGCATCTGCCAGCGGGGCACACTCCTCCAAGCCCACATCACTTCCAGTCAGCACGACGGCAACACCAGGGCTTGGTGACGCATCAGGAATTGGAAGTACACAAGCCATGGATGAGCAGGAGTCCATTGGTGACATTGACACCTCCTCCACCAAACCCAGCAGGACAAATACAATTCAAGAAGCAGATGAAGACCACCGACATAATGATGGACAATCAAGTCCAAAAGCAGCAATGAGAGAGCAAGAGCTGAGAAAATTGAATTCTATGAAAAACTGTGGAAGCCTGATAATTTCTAATGCCAAAAGTCATCCTACTACACATAACTATCAGCAGGATTCTTGCTCTAACCTTAAGAAACATGAGTCAAATCTAAGTATAAAGGACACATGTGAGGAGGACTACACTGTTAAACTGGATATGGGTTCAGACGTTCTTCAGCAGGTGTGAGAGTCTTCCAATACAAAACCTCCCTCATGTTTATCCTTTAGCAGTAGGCGACTTAGTTTATCCTTTACAATTGTATTTAGTTAGTTGTGTCTTGAACATACCTGAAACCCAATGTATTGTATAGACAACTTAGAAAATGAAATTATTTAACTTGCATTAAAATGATTGCTTTTTCCTGTTAGACGTCAGGTGTAGGGTCAGAGGACCCATCCAGCAGAGAGATGGAACTACAGAAGGAGAATTTGAGACTCTCTGCTGAAAATGTGGAGCTGCAGTTCCAAATGGAACAGGCGAACAGAGACTTGCCACGTTTAAAGGTATGAAGTTTATGTATGGACATGGATGCATGATCTTAAAAGATATCCTAATTTGAAGAAATATTTACTGGGAAGTTGATACATTTTGGATTGGAGGGCTCAGTCTGGAGGAGTCTGAACATAGTGGTGGTCTTACTTGTGCCCTTCCATTCCATTCAATGTCTTCTCCTCTTTTGTATTTTTATCATTACAGTTCTGAAGGGCACATGCGCAGGTTTTCAGTAGAGCATGCATGGGCAAGAGCCAGAACCTAATGTATCTAATACTGATGGGCATAAGCTCATCAACTCTTCTCTCCGCAACAGTTTACCATGTTAATGACCAGGCAGTTTTACTTTTTTTCTCATGGCCTTCTACAAGATATAACTTTTTTATATTCCTGTCCTAATCTGTAATTTAATAATCCTGGATAGTAGATTCCTCATGGTAGATATGAAATATTTTGGAATTTCTGAGTTGTGAACTGTGTTTTTTTTTTTTTTTTTTTTTAAGGGTCGACATTACAGTATTTGTTTTTCTTTTTAGACTTATATTGTGTTTTTTTTATAAAAAGCGATATAATTTTTTTTTAATATTAAATTGTCCCACAAGGGGACACTCACATTAGATCTATTGTATAATGGGTGGTCTGGCCTAATCGAAAGTCAGCACAGGCAGCCCTAGGGTCCTTCAGTTGTTTGCATGGGGCACCTCGCATGCCAGGTCATCTTGAAGTTGTTGGAGCTACAACTGAGCACGTCACGGGACACCAGGAGCGACTGAGGAGGTGAGTAAAGCTTTATTTTATTTTTTTTTTTAAATAAAAGCCCTTCCCAGCCCTGCTGCTAAATTTTTCTAATAGCCGGACAACCCATTTAATCAACTTTATAGTGGAAAACCTCAGCACCCATTCATATATACGAACTAGAAAACCATAATTTATTACTGCCGGCTAGACTTTTGTGCTACTATTTTTTTTCTATTGATGCCTGATTGGTAGAAAAAAAAGTTAACTGTGTAGTATGTTTCTACTAACGCAATGTTTTTCCCTGTTTAGGATCAAATAGTTAATTTAAAAGAAATGTGTGAACTTCTAAAAAAAGATAAGTTGGAAGCAGAACGTAAACTTGGAAATGTCAGAGGGGTGAGTGCTGGTGCCTTGTACAATTCTGTGAAGCACTATTTGCTTCCACATAGACCCTGTTACTACATATTTTCACCCTAGTCACACCAAATGCTCTGTTATTATTACAGCGAACCTGTCAGAATATCGGTGGTATTTTTTCTGTCCACCATCATTAGTATGGCACTTATCAAAATTCTTTTATAAATTCACTGTTACTTTTAATATTATCCAAAACACGGTCTCATAAAACATGCAACAGTGGAAAGATTTTTACAATAACAGTTTCAATAATTTATGAACATTACAGTGCACATTCTTACTAGATGCTGTATTGATGCCTGTGCCACCCACACGCAAACCGAGCTTGTTCATTGCAGATCCTTATGTCAATACATTCAGGGGAAAAAGGCATCCTGTAACAACTATAGTTATTCTCTGCGGGCTATAGACTTGCTCTGTGGCTCAGCATGTTTTTTTTCCCCTTTCTTTAAGGTAGTGAAATAAGTTTACCGTAGTCAGCCTGTTAACCTATTAAGGGGAAAAAAGGTTGGGCTTGCCGCACCATCCAATTCTTGTCAGTCTAAGGGTCTCGCGCCCAGGACCTCTTCCCCTCCCTCTTGAGAGTGAGCAAATTAAACATCCGACCATGATTATGCCTTATTGAGATAACATGAAATAGAAACATGAAATTTACTGGCAAAGTAAAGAAAAAACTATACTGATACATACAGTCTCCATCCCGCATAACATTGTATGTTTAAAGGAAACCTACCACTTGGGATAGGGCTTATAAGCTGGACATGCCGTGCACCAGCTCAGGGTAAGCTGGTGCCGGCGCTTATCTCCGTTATGTTTTTAAACAGTTTTAAAGCGTTCAACAGTTTATTAATGTTTATATCCTTACTGGCTTTCCCGCACCGGGGTCCGCGCTCGGCGCACCATGCGCGCTACCACTTCCTATTCAGATGCACGCACGGTCGCGCGCATTGGTGCGCCGAGCGCGGACCCCGGTGCGGGAAAGCCAGTAAGGATATAAACATTAATAAACTGTTAAAACGCTTTAAAACTGTTTAAAGCTGGTGCACGGCATGTCCAGCTTATAAGCCCTATCCCAAGTGGTAGGTTTCCTTTAAATGTAGTGAAAGGTTAAGACCAGGCAGGAATGAAATGGAAAGAAAAAAAAAGGCAGGGATGGAGGGTTGGTAGGATGTAACAGAATGTAGAATATAAAAGGGGAAGCAAGTAACATGAAACAAAAAGCTTAACATTTATGGAACCGTTGAGGAGACCAAGTCTTTACTAATGGCAGGCAAGGTCAATTTGTCAACCTGGAATGTTTTTGGATGTCGCAAAAGCTTTCAACAGTATAGACTGACCATATTGTGGTCTGCCCTGAAAAGAATGGGATGTGGTCAACGTACTTCTTAACTGCACAGCTACAGCACTTTATAGACTTTAAGAGATGGGGGTCCATAGAATTATGTGGTTATAGTAGTTGTCATTTCAAATATTTTGCAAAGAATGGACCATTCTGACGTTGTACACTGCAGAGCATTACCAAATACATGCAACCTGAGGCATGGGAACATAGAAGAGTTACTGTAGATATGTGACTCAGGTGCTGCTAGCGGCAGGAATTGTCATTTTCTGAGCAGTTACAGGAGAAGATTGAAACTCAGACTCTTTTACAATTGAGGCATGCTCTGAATATATGAGCCTGCACAACATCTTCAAAGCTGCAGTGCTTTATATTGTTAATATACATTTTATGGTCAGGTACTGAGGCACAAGTTTCAGTTTCTTACAAATAAGTTGAGAATTGGAAGAGAGATGTACAAGAGCCTCACCTTTAGTTCTTTCTTTGTCCCCTAGCTGTTCCCCATTTTCCTTTATGAAACAGTGCACTACTGTATTGTACCCCAGCATTACTGCAAAAAGTTGGGCTACAATCTGGTGCAAAATGCCCCTGCTTCTCATCTGAGTTGTTTAATCTTGACATATTAAAACTGCATCATGTTGGGCCAGTAGGTCAGAAAAAATGACTGTTCTTATGCTTATGAAGATGAGATTTTTGGTGCCCTTTCTAGGAAATGTCATCTCATAAAATGTCCTAGAAAACATGTGAATATTAAATGCCCAAGAAATAGAAATAAACATTATCTCATTATTACATTGAAATAGTCTGGAAGAAGTGGAAAGACCATTCCAGAACTAGAGAAGACTATCGGCTTGATGAAACGAGTGGTTGAAAAAGTTCAGAGAGAAAATGAGGAACTAAAGAAGGCTCCTGGAGTACAGACAAATGAAAAGCTAACCATGCTGGAACTAGAAAATGAAAAACTTAAGGTATACCTTTCCTTAAAGATGCTATATTGAGAAAAGTGTAGAAGGTTAAAGTGTACTTATAGGTTCGTAATGATTTTTTTTTAAATCAAATTGTTATATCTACTTCCTCCTTTCAAACAAACAGAACAATACTTGCATCTTGTTGCTTACCACTTTTTTTTTTCCAGAGTTACTGCATTTTACTTTCTAAAGCTACTTGTCAGAAATCCTCCTCAACAGAAGTAGCTTTAGGGCAAAGACAAGACGGCTAGACCTCATCTAAGTCTGTTACATATGCCTCACAAAAGATGCACAATTTTTTGTGTCCCAACAATTTGCCAGGCTTGTTTATTTCTGTAGCTCCCGACTCATAATACTCATCATATAATGCCCCTTTTACCTTTGGTACCCCATTTATTGATTTCTTTTATTTATTCCCCCTCCTCACCAATAATGCCACACCCTCATGTTTTTCCACTCCCCCCCCCTCCTTTTATATAGTGGCTATTTTCCTCCTTCCCCTTCACATTGTTCCATTCTCTTTCTCCTCCACATATCGCGGCCCTTCTCATCCTCCCCATCAAATTGATGATCATCAAAACCAAAACAAATACCTCTCTTTGTCCCCCATGCAGCAGTCCTCCTCTGCCACTGGTACATGTGGCTTTGAAGCCAACAGGCACATTTACATCTTTGCATCATGCCTGCTGGCCTGTCTCTGGTTGTATCAAAAAAAACTCACTGATGATGCAGGGAGCCATCAAAGCATTCAACTCTATCTGCGCCTTCAGGCTGCAGATAAAGTTGGACTCCTGGGACATCGGGACAGTGCTAGAAATCTGGGGCTGTCCCACCAGATCAAGGATGGGTGTGAGGTATGTATCACACTGCCCAGATTTCTCATAATGCTTTGTGTTCTCCTTAGGATGAACTTAGGAGCACATTCAATCCGCTTGATTCTGGAATTCCACTATGGCTCATATAGAAGGGTCAAGATAAGGGCCCTATGGACAAAATGTTGTTCTTATGTGATAAAGCGTTTAATAGGGTGTAGAGAGAACAAGGCAATAACGGTCTACAAGTGTGACACATTCATCTTCCCCTGTTAGTCCTCTTTCATGGTGAATAGCACAGTCCTCGGCATATTACCAGCCACACACTTTAAAGGACACCTGTCATCAGGTCTGTGTCACTTGTCCTGTCACTACTACCTGTTGGAACAGCTCACAAGGATCCCATCCCAGCCTTTATCTAGATATTTGATACATTATTCATTGTAAAATCATCTATTCTTTATCATATAAATGAGGCTGGTCACATGGTCAGAGGCAGTGATGTCACCCCTGTTACCCCTCCCCTCTCCTGCCCCTGCTCATGTCTGTGTGTAATGTATAGTAAAGCATGGCTAGTGTGTGCTGCATCTGCTGACATGCTGCATCCTCCTAATATACAGGTGAGAGACACAGACATCAGCTACACATGAATCTGACATGTTCTGCTGTAACATGGCTGCCTGGAGCTGTTGTATCTCAACCTATACACACAGGCTGCAGGGGGCGCCAGCACCAGGAAGCACATCATTATACAGCCTCACATCATTATACAGGCTGTCAGTCATGCACTGGGGGTGTGGCTGTACCTCCCACTCATGAATAAGGTGGACAGCTTGAATATGCTAATGCTTCATTGGACATTTCACAAGTCATTTGCATACAGCTTTAGGCCCTCATTGCTTAGGTTTACAGGCATGTAGAGGGACAATGAAGGGATAGAGGCAATGCTCTCTAATGGCAGTTTATGAAAATATATTTAGTTTAGGGGGGTTATTTTGCATGACGGGTTCTCTTTAAAGTATATTTCCTTTGTGCTGGTTTTTTCTTCTCTCGATGTAAGCAGCATTCTCCGTACACTAAAACTCTACATTATTCTTGTGTTGTTGGTGTACAGCAGTACATTAATCCATGTCTGTGTGTTGGATGAGATCACTTCTTCATAATCATTTTTCTTCTATTGCCCACCTAGTCAGAACTTGAAAAGCTGCAGCTGCATGTGGGTGGACAGCTAAGTACCAGATATGAAGCAAAGACAAAAGGCATAGAAAAAGTCATTGCTGAAAACGAGAGACTTCGTAAAGAACTCAAAACGGTGAGCAGAGCATATCAGTGATCTGCGTCCCTTTCTAACCACAGCCAATCGTACATGAATAAACCGTTCAGATGTTTATTTGTATGATCACATGTCAGCACAGCGTGGGGCTGCTTATGGGATGCAATTATTAGATTATTATATATCATACCACTTACTACAAATATCAGCCATTTCTAAAGGAAAAAAATGTTTTATAGTTCAGTCAACAAAAATTCATATTAAATGTTGGACAAAAAAATTTTAATTTAATGTAGTTTCAACTAAACTACACTTTTTCCATGTACATCAATCTATGGTAAATTTGGTATTTTAAATCATATCATCTTCTGGAACCTCATCATATACACTGAATTTTATGCTGAATTTCTTGTGGCTCCATTATATTTAGAATCCTTGGCCCCCAATCATAATGCCAATATCATGGATTTTATCCAATGTATTCTTCACCCATTTTATAACCTCTCTAATTGATCTACTTGCTAATGACCGGCATGGAGGGGGACCGCAGCAATGGCTGCCGCTAAGTCTAATCTTCAGAGGAGGCCTTATATTTCACTAGGTCTTATTTTCAGGAGGGTGGCTTATTTTCAGGGAAAGAGGGTAGAGACCTGGACATATTGTCGGATTGGTGACTGTGCAGCTTCAGTTTGCTGGATTGGAGCGGGACAACCCAAACCTAAAGTTAGGATCCACTCATTTTTAGTGCTTATCATCGCTAGTTTTTTATTGTTACTTCTTGGATGTATACAGGAAACTGAAACTTCAGAAAAATTAAGAATTGCTAAACGAAATTTGGAGATAGTCAATGAAAAATTCTCTGCAAACTTAGAAGAAACCAGAAGTAAACTAAGCTTTGCTGAAAGCAGAGGACCACAGCTGGAAGGAGCGGATGGCAAAGCCTGGAAGTCTGTTGTCGTAAGCAAGTACGTGATGTTGTCTTCTCAGTTGTTTCTCTACTCTAAGATATCATTGTTAATTTGATGGTTAAAGGGGTGTTCCCATTTCAACAAGTATTGGATATTGTTTGAATAATGAAGTGATACAAATTTCCAATATATTTTCTGTATCAATTCCTCACAGTATCTAGATCTCTGCTATTATTACTTAGTATTATTTTTCATTGTACAATATTAATTTGTGAAGTGGGAATATCCCTTTTAACTAAAATCATGCTTAAGGAGGTTTTCCAGTGTGGATCCATATGATAGTTCTTATTGGTGCTGGTCCAATACTCACAATCATTTCCAATTAGCAGGTCCTAGTGGCAACAACTCTCCAAAAATCCAGCAGCATTTCCTATATGGTAGCCGCTCACATTCAGGTGTTACTATAGGTAGCCCCTTTAATGGAATGTTCTGTAACTTTTATAAAACATATTCAAATTTACACTTCCAAAACATTTTTGCATTATTGAATTAAAATATTTCAGCATACACCCAGAAGTTGACCACCTGCAGAGGTCTAGCACCAACCATACATACAGAAAGAACTGTGGCTCCCCAGTCTCTGCCCTATACTTTGCAGTTTTGATTACAGGTTTTTGTTTCAATGGGGAGAGACAGACTAGACAATGGCAAAACTAGGGATCAGGAATGTTGAAGCAAAATCTTTTCTATTAAGGGACATTCAGTCCAAGCATTTCTTAGGCTTCACTCACACGATCATATTGGGGCGGGGATCTGGCCACACAAATTCCAGCCAAATCATGACGCCCATAGAAGTCTATTAACTCATTCACGGTGTAGTGAGTATACTGTGCATCACCACATCTTGACAGAGCTGGATGGCTGCCGTGCAAAATGTAGAGCAGGTCTTATTTTTGGCGTGGCTGCTCAGGTTCCTATGGAGAGGAAGAGGTGAGGAGTTATTTAGGAGTTAGGCCTTAAACTATACTGGTAGTTTGATGTAATGTAACATTGAATGTACGATGTATAAAACTGGAGTCTAGGCTCACACAGTATTTTCTAGACCTGACACAGTTGTAGCAACCTAGGGGTTTTTAGAAGTAGCCTCAATGGAAACCACAAAGATATTGCTATGAACTTATCACAATCATATTATTATGTATTATAAGGTTGTAGAATAATCAGCAATGATTGAAGGATTGGCCTTTTATCATATTTTCATGTACAGAACCGTGTTAGGGCATATAGCTATCATAGTGGGATAACAACAAGACTATGGGGCACATTTACTTACCCGTCCCGTCGCGATCCCTGAGTTACGTTGTCCGCCGAGGATTCGGAGCTGCCGCGATTCACTAAGATCGTGCGTCCAATTTCCTGCATGTGTGACTTCCCCACTGAGGTCCTTCGAAGTTCACCTTCTTCTTCCCGGTGCATGTAAGTGCATAGCTTGTGACACAATTTTGAATGTTAAATCCCTCGTGTTGTCCGAATACGTCGGATCGCTCGATGGCTCGTCCCCCGATTTATCTTGCGAGAAAGCCAATGTGCCAAAATCTGATCGCGTGCGACAAAAAGCCCTTCTAAATGTGGTGCACACCGGAAATTGTCGGATATTCCGATGATGGTGCGGTCCGTGGACCCTTAGTAAATGAGCCCCTATATGTTTTAATGACCAATATATAATCCAATAAGATGCCCAAGCTGCAGTCATCAGGTTGCTTCTTCTCATTCACACAAAAAAAAAATAAACTCCTTAAATCACTGTCCTATTATATAGTTAATAACTTGCTCACTTTAGTTAAGGGAGTAACTTCCTATAAATGAGGCGGGCGCTATACAATAGGTGCTTTAAATGGTTATACTATAAAGTGCGGACAAAATACAAAGGGATCATAATAACCGTGGCTTGGCATTGTGAGTGGATGCTGCCTCGGAACATGGTCCTATATAAGATGTAAGGCTTCTAGAAGGTGGAATAATATCTTCTATAGGAATGGCTTTTCAGCGGTGAATTCAGACCAATACAATTAATAACCCTTGAAGCGCAGGGATGTTACAAAAGCTCCAGTTGCTCTGCTTTGTGAGGAGCAGAGATAAGTCTGCAATGAAGCTGGCTACATAATGGCGATATTTCCATACAATCTATACCAGAGATTAAATGGTTCTCAGCACCGCTGCAGACTTTACAGAAAACTGGAGTACTACAATTTGTATTCAGTTTGATGTTACGCATTTTCTTACTTTGTTATGTCATTGATACTTTTTTTTTATAACGAAATAACAAGATAATGGTGTTTTTTTACCTTGTCAGGATGTATGAAACGAAGATGAAAGAGATGGAAGCTGAGCTCATAAAGAGAAACAACAGCATTGTTGATCTGAAAAGACTATTGAAAGAAGCAACCGTGCGTGAACGGAAAACGGAACAAACGATTCAGCAGCTAAAAGATGAAGTAAGGAGGAGGATCCTGATAAAACCTACAAAACCTTACCTTAGAATTTGTATCTGTGTTACTGGAATCCTATAGGAACACAATATACTAAGACACTTCATCAGTCACCCTGGAGCACATGAGTATCTCCATTCTATAGAATATTCACAAAAAATGACTTTAAATGTTTAGCATATCAGTTATCTAGAACTTAATGTATTCTAATTTTAACTTTTTTCAACATTTTGTTTGACTAAGATTGACATTCTAAAACACTTTCCTGAAGACGCCAAAACGGACACAGGCCTTTCCAGAGAATATCAGATACTCCGGTAATGAAATAGCTGTTACTGTTGTTTACGTGCTACTGAATTGCTTCCATGTGAACTGTATCTTATAGCTATTGTTCTATCATATCCTGGTAACATGTCTCGTAGACACTCTGTTGTACTAGACTGAATTTAACCCCCATACCCCTTTAGATATTTGATATGGTTCTTTGGATGAGTGCTACTGAAAAGCACTTGGCTAATTCTCTTACACACTGTTCAGAGATCAATGCTGTGTTTTACTTCATATTGATTTCCTTTAAACTAAATCAGGTTCCTTTGTGTGAATTATCAATACGGTATGTATGTTTCAGGTTGACCAATAATCGCTTAGAGAATGAAAAGGCGGAGCTGGTCCAGCAGCTGGAAACTTACAGACAACAATCCGCCTCCCTTGGTATGTATTGTTTCTGTTAATAGGCATAAATACAGTACAGACCAAAGGGTTTTCTTTATTTTCTTGAATAGAAAAATTGTAGATTCACACTGAAGGCATCAAAACTGTGAATGAACACATGTGGAATTATGTATTCAACAACAAAAAGTGTGAAACATCTGAAAATATGTCTTATATTCTAGGTTTCTGCTTTGCACACTCTTGGCATTGTCTTGATGAGTTTCATGAGGTAGTCACCAGAAAAAGTTTTCCCATCACAGATGTGCACTGTCAGGTTTAATAAGTGGGATTTCTTGCCTTATAAATGAGGTTGGGACCATCAGTTGTGTTGTGCAGAAGTCAGGTGGATACACAGCTCATAGTCCTATTGAATAGACTTTATTTCTGAACAGAACTTGTATTATGGCTAGAAAAAAAGCCGCTAAGTAAAGAAAAACAAGTGACCATCATTACTTTAAGAAATGAAGGTCAGTCAGTCCAAAAAAATGCAGAAGCAGGTTAACAGAAGCTCAGATTAGAGACCAGGTCAATGCCACACAGAGTTCTAGCAGCAGACACCTCTCTATCACAAGTGTTCAGAGGAGACTGTGTGCAGCAGCCTTCATCGTAAAGAACACAAGGAATGCACATTAGACCAGTAGAAATCTGTGCTTTTGTCTGATGAGTCCAAATATGAGATCTTTGGTTCCAACCACCGTGTCTTTGTGCAATGCAGAAAAGGTGAAGAATGGATTCTAGATGCCTGGTTTCCACATGGAGGAGGAGGTGTGATGGTGTAGGGGTGCTTTTCCGGTGACACTGTTGGGGATTAATTCAAAATTAAAGGTGTTCTGAACTAGCATTGTTACCGCAGCATCTTGCAGCGGCATGCTATTCCATCCGGTTTGTGTTTAGTTGGACCGTCATTTATTAACAGGACAATGACCCCAAACAGCCGTCCGAGGCTTTGTAAGGGATCTTTGACCACGAAGGAGAGTGATTGGGTACTACGCCAGATGATCTGGCCTCAACAGTCACCTGACCCGAACCCAATCGAGATGGTTTGGGGTGAGCTGGACCACAGAGTGAAGGCAAAAAGGGCCAAAAAATGGTAAGCATCTCTGGGTGCACCTTCAAGACTGTTGGAAAACCTTTTCAGGTGACTACCTTTTAAATCTCATCAAGAGAATGCCAAGAGTTGTGCAAAGCAGTAATCAAAGCAAAAGGTGGCTACTATGAAGAACCTAGAATATAACACATATTTTCTTTTTTTTGTTAAGTACATAATTCCACATGTGTTAATTCATAGTTTTGATGCCTTCAGTGTGAATCTACAATTTTTAAAGTCATGAAAATACAGAAAACTCTTTGAATGAGAAGGTGTGTCCAAACTTTTGGTCTATACTGTACACACAAACACAGTCCATAACAACAGTGTTTTATGGCTCTTCGCATAATTGCAGCACAAGCCTTAAAAGGAACCTGGTCCCACATTTTTCACAAATACAGCTAGTGACAGGTTCCAATAGAGCCCTTCTTTTAACTAAAAACATTTTCTCTCAGATCCCCATAAAATCTAATTTATAATTTTGTCTGGTATCCAGGGATACCTATAGCGAGTCGGGAAGGGGGGGCATGGCCTTCTCGTGCTGAATCCAGCAGCTCCTCCTGCCTTCTTAGCATTCAGCAAGGAATGTCATGTGACCAACATGACATCATTTAAGGTCCTAAAGCCACCTAACTGATAACATAAAATCACATGGAGACATGGGGAGGAGTAGTTCATGGAGGGTTCTGTGATTTCATTTGATCATGCATGGGGTACAGTTATCTAATGTTAGGAGGCTAAAGGACTTTAGATGATGGCACCCTGGTCACATGACATTCCTTGCTGAATGCTGAGAAGGCAGAAGGAGCTTCTGGATACAGCCCGAGGAGGCCACCCGCCCTGACTCTCTTTAGATATCCCTGGATACCAGGCAAGATTATAAATGGGAATATGAGGGAAACAATTTTTAGCTAAAAGATTGTGTCATTTAGCCCTATGGGAAACCTTTACTGTTGCTATATTTATGAAAAATGTGACAGGTTCCCAAACTGACCAATTTTGGTGGTACTTATAGAGCATGATGATTTCTAGCTGTAAACAGGAGATTATATAAAATTTGTATAAAGCAAACATCAGCACCAAAACTGGCCTGAAACAACTGGCATATATATGTTTCTTGCGCTGGAAAATCGAATACATACAGGAAGGCAAAAGATATGTTACTGACTTTTTGCACATGGGCTTTTACCTTCCTGATACAGATCTGACATTGATCAACTATCATATTTGTGACCCGCGCTGATCAGCCGACTTTGGCTATCACCTTGATAGCCTTGATTCTCGGCAGCTGTAATCAGCCGATTGAGTCCAAAATGCCAGGCATGTCTAATATTGATAGGGATAGGTCATAAATCTCATAAGCTTGGAACCCCCTCCAATACAAGTCACAATGCTGTATCAGAAAGTTGGAAAACCCATTTAACTATAAAAAATTTTTAAAAAAACACTATGTTAAACAACACAAATCACAATTTTATATTTGTTTTTAGGAACTGATGAGCTCATTCAAAGAGATAGAAAATATGACAAGTTGATGGAAGAAGTAGTGGACCTTCAAACACATACCAAAACCTCTGATTTGGAGAAACAGCATTTGAAGGTAATGCCCTTGTTGTCTACCAGCTTAGAAATTCCAGCTTAGTAAATATGACATTGTAAATGGTACTTTATGAGACTTTAATTTTGTAGACATTTCAAATTAGTAGAAAATTAAATAAATCGCCCACAGAGAGAAAGAGTAAACTTATGAGGCATCCAATGTCAGCAGAAAAGAATCTGTGTAAATGGGAGAATAAAAAAAGTTAGATAGTACAGTTCAGTGGTGAACGTACAATAGTGGGGAATTTATCATGCACCAGCGTCTGATAAAGGCCACGCCTGATGTATCCGTTGGGGGAACGTGGCTTCCAGGTCCAAGGAGTGTTGGAGATGCAGACAAGCACCTGGCATAATGGTTCATACCTGGTAGAAATGCCCCAAACTGCAGCCCTTTTGGGAGTGTGTGCTTGACCTCAATGATTTGAAGAGCCACAGCATCAATAGCGATCTAGCCCCATTACTGCTTTCGCTGCTTCCCAGGGCCAACATCTGCAAAGAGTTTGTATGTTCTCTCTGTGTTTGCATGGGTTTCCTCCCACACTTCAAAAGTTACATATAGGTTGATTAGATTGTGAGCCCCATTGGGGACAGGGACTAATTTGGCAAACTGTGCAGTGCTGCGTAACTCTGAGACACATGCAAGTGCAATGCGTTTTTCATGCATCAATCGCCAAAGAGTGCAATGGGTTTTTGATGCATCTCTATAGACTTGTATGGTGCATTTTTCACGCGTGTGACCTGCAAAAGTAGAGCATGCGGAGATTTAAACGCGCGTTTAAAAAAAAAGTGTGCATGTAAAGGATTGTAAACCAAGCACAGTTACATGCAGCCGTGTGTCCCCTATGGTAGAATCCATTCTTCTTTTAGATTCTTATGCCCTTGTTTTAAAAAAAAAAAAAAAAAAAAAAAGCTTTAGAAATTATGCAAAGGAGTCTGAGGGGCTCCAACATCTATGGAGCCCAGAGCACCTCAGGATCATTTGCATAATTTTGCATAAGGAAGAATAGATCCTGCCAGAGAGGGCACACACTAGTACAGTGGTGGCGAACCTATGGCACGGGTGCCAGAGGCGGCACTCAGAGCCCTTTCTGTGGGCACCTGGGCCATCACCCCAGCACACCAGACAGGACTCAAAGAATCTTCCTGCAGTTCCAAGCAACTTAAAAGATGCTGCTTTCAGTCATATTTTCATACTGACTTCGCTACTTGGGACTGTAGGAAGAGGGAGAATTAGACCGGGTCAAATTATTTTTGGAGGACCTCCTGCTGGCCCCACGTTTCTCTGTGTACAGAGGGAAACTGGAAAGAAGCTAAAATGATGAAAATTTTCCATCTTTCTACTGTGTTGCTGTCCTCAGGAGGCCATTATGATTGAAAGTTATTGAACAGGGAGCAATTAGTTACTGCTTTAATTTTTGGTTGGCACCTCGCGATAAATAAGGAGGTTTTGGGTTGCAGTTCGGGCACTCGGCCTCTAAAAGGTTCGCCATCACTGCACTAGTATGTCAGTGTTCTTGGTTTACAATCCTTTATCCTGGTGGTAGATGTTGTTTAAGCATGAACCTGACCTGTATGTAACCTGGGAACTGCCTGTATTGGAATCATATGAGCAGTTTAGGGTATAGCATTTCTATTATTTGCTACTAATGTCTATCTTATTTGGAAATGCACTAGTTGTGGCATTTCATAGTTTCATCTTTATTTAGGTTTTTAATGCCTGTCATTTACAATTATTTACAAGTTCTTCCATTGTGGTAGCGTCCTATTACTATGGAAAACGTGACTTTCAGCATTATTTTGTAGCATAAGTGGAATCTAGATTGTCTACATTTGAGGTTTTACATGTTTTTATTTGTAGGAAGAAATCAGAAGGCTGAAGAGGGAACTTGAAAATTTTGATCCTACATTTTTTGAAGAGATTGAAGATCTGAAGTACAATTACAATGAAGAAGTTAAAAAGAATATACTCCTAGAAGAAAAGCTAAAAGCCCTATCTCAGCAGTTTGGTGTCCATGTAGACATTCCCATGCACTAAATGTAGTATAGCATACCTCCAAACAGGGCTTAAAGGAAATCTACCACTTAGTAAGGGGCTTTTTGACCAAACATACCTTCATATAGCATTTGTTATGCAGGTTCAGGAACTGATCTCAGCTTCTACTGTAACCTAAGCATTATCTGCAAAAAAATGGATTATAAGCTCGTGCAAATTATGCTCTGGTGCTCCTCATGCCATCACACAGACGGCTCAGTGCTCTCTCGCTTCCGGGCAGCAGCCAAGTGCTTGTGCACATGCGCTACAGCTCCTGAGAAAAGGGACGTGGGGCATACTAAGTGGTAAGTTTCCTTTAATAAAGGGTTGTTTCTAAGCAGCACAATCTGCTTCCCATAAGTGGCATATCCCAAGCCACAAACTTCAGTGGAAGAGCAGACATCTTACTCCAGAGAGAAAACAAGAATTTTACTTATCCTGATGGAAATGTTTTCACATTATATGAAAAATTGACATCACTTTTATAATATCCTGACTGCAGTAATAATATAAACTGCTTAGGTGTTTAGGTCCGTATCTTTTCAACAAACGTGAGCTCTTATCGTGGCGAAAATGTACGACGGAACATGCACCATGACTACGTTACTGCAGTGATATAGAAGTAAAGATTGCACTTGAATATATAGCTATTTTTTTTTTTTTTACTTAAATTGTCGGTTTCCTTGCCAAATCCATTCTGAGGCTGATCTTTTTGTATCCTTTATTACAAATGTAAATACAGAATGTATAAATTTGTTTCTTTTCAGATATAGAGTTGTATATTTTGTAGAGGTTGTGGATTTTTTAGCATTTTTAAATAAACTTCTCAAATATTAACCTCGTAATCCTTCTTGATAAATACCAGTACTTGGCACTAGGAGGTCTTCAGTGCTCCTGCCCATGGATCATGGACTGTGCCCTGCCTGACCCCAGTGCAGGGGACTTCTCCCTTGAAAAGCAGCAGTGCAGAACTGCAGATATTAGTAAAAATTTCTGAATTATTTCATCGCCATCACTTTTGCTTTTCCACCCTTAGATCATCTTAATATATTAATATATTGTTAAATGGATGTTTCCATTCCACATGGCAATAGACTGCCCTTATATACTTAAACTCTATCATGCCCATCAGATATATTCACCATTCACATTACTGGATATCTCCCAGCAGTGCTCCTGTACTTCAGGTAAAAATGAAGTTTTATTTTTACGTAAATGAAGCACAAGTCCTTTCGGGGGGCGTTACTCAGACTCTTGCATGCCCCACAAAGCACTTGTAACTAGCCTCCCTGCTCCTTCTTCCACTCCTGCTCTGTGCTGAAATTTCACATCAGCACCAAGAACAATAATTTCTTCTGCATGATATCAGACAAAACGGAAGAGGCAGGTAAGCAAGTTACAAGTGCTTTGGGGGGCTTGTAAGACCCACAGAGCCAAGATTGGCTCTAATGCTACCCAGCAGGGTGAATGATGAACACAACCCCATCGGTATGATAGATTTCCTTTAATCACTGTGAGTCAGAACACATAGATGCATAACTTGGTGACAAAAGAAATCCATTTATTCATTTCCAGGTAGTATAACACTAGAGCACTGCAGAATGTCTGCTGCAATCTGCTGGTTACCGCTGCAGCTTGCGATTAGTTGCGATTTGTCTGCTACAGGGGCAGAGTTCAACCATTGCATTACAAATATGCAGCATTACCTGACCTACTGAAGAATCTAAACCCACAGGGTTAAGCCCAGGTCATACCTCACACCTTCTATCACCAAAAGGTCTGACGAATCTGTTAAAGTCTATTTCCAGGGACTTTTAATCTTTCCATGTGCACTGGAACTTGCATCTAATTCTTTGCTCAAATAATGGAAACTAACACTAGAAAAGTCATTAAAAGTCCATCAAAAGGATATTTTAACATTCCGATACAATCTTTGTACAAATCCAATCTATTGTTTTTCCAGGTATAGAAAGGAATGGCACAAGGTGATGTAAGAAATGATCACAGGTTATCCTTAAAATGTTCTTGCTTCTGGAAATACATGCAAAACATGAGAGAATGTTATTAGACGGTGTAACCTTTGTAACTTAGGAAACATTGCACCTTGTGGACATCTGTCCTGTGGATCAGGCAGAGTGCGTCAATGTTAATACTGAATATTCAGCATCCGGCTCAATGAGCTGAAAACACAGAGGTTTCTTCATGCAGTTCTGTCTTTACTCCAGCAAAATGTCTTTCAATCTGTCGTAACTGCAAGTGTCTTTTTTTGAAAGTTGACCTAAGAATGTGCCATTATCCGCTTCATATTCATAGTCACATAAACCCAATCGAATAGAAACTGGTTTGGAATTTAGGTTTGTGTCGTTCAGCGGCCAATGTAACCCAAGGTGATGGCGATGAAGCTAGAAAAGAAAATTACAGCTCCTAAAACTAGATGACACAAAAGCAAGGTTAAACATATCTACTAACCAGTACCACGTGCATGCTGCATTTCCATGTATGTTCTAAAACCCTATTAAAAAGGAACATTAACCACCCTTGAAACCTGCATGTTGCTGCATTCACATTATTCAACCTATCTGGAACACCATGTTCCCCCTCCCTCTGCCTACTGTCATCTGACACAGTGCTCCTGCACAATGTGACAGCCTGTAAAGTTGCTCTGGATTTATGAAGGCAGAAGGTTATGGATAACAAATATAAAAAGATTGGCAAATGGATCAGTAAGGCCCTTTGCACATGTACGTACGTCAGCTAGCATACGGCCGTCATATAAGTGCATTGTGCACCGTACTGTGCCGTTGCTTGAAAAAAATAAAAATAAAAATCTTTTTTCTGTCCGAACAGCCCGAGAGCAATCCTGGTCCTGGCCCAAGCATAGCAAACAATGTGCAAGAAGCCTAATTGCCACTAGTTTATCATGCTTGATTCTGATGATATCCTTAAAGGAAATCTACCATTTGATTTAATGCATTGTGAATTGTTTAATCTATTCTCTCAAACTGATTGGTTTTGCTTCAAAAACAACTATAAAATTATGATAATGAGGCTCTGTCGCTCCTGTGGCTGCCCCGGTGATCTCCTCTTACCCTAATTATGCACTGCTTCAGCCTTGTCCCTCCCACATAAGCCGAGAATACGTCATCACTGTGTTGTCCCTGACGGGTAGAAGTAATCAATCGCTGCACCATACCCCCAGCTGCTGTGTAGGAGTCATCCTGCTCAGGTTGATTAGTCCTGTCTGGACAGTTCAGGCAGCTCCAGTGTATGTTGAAGTTATGTGTTTATGTACAGCAGCTTTCCCAAGGCCCTGAATTTTATAGTAGTTTTTTGGGCAAATCCAGGGGATTAAACAAGATGAATAAAAAATGATATGGGTTTTCTAAAGTAGGCGGGGTTATCTCCAAGATGGCCACCACAGGAGACTACATTTCCCATGATCCTTCAGTTCTCAGTATAAGCTCCTCCCTCTTATGCTCTGCTCCCAGAGATTATGTAACAGACTTTATTGCTCTGTTACCATAGTAATGATGCAATCACTGCACATTACCTCACTGAGATGTGTCTCACCATAACACTGGCCATACCGGATGCCCTGCAACCAGCTGAATACAGCCAAACTAGTGGTGATCACATGACCTGCCCAGGCAGGTGCAGGACATGTGATGTGGTCATGTGACCAGCGGCCATTTTCTGTTCTGTGGCTGCTCCGGGCAGAGAAAATCAACTGCATTTAATTCTTCATTACAGTCTATAACCACAGCATTTTTCTGCTAAGGGTTGCAACATTTTAAATAATAAATAATTACATATTGGCTCATATTTTAATGAATATGAATTATTCCTAGAATACCCCTACAAGGATATAAAGAGTTGGAGATGAAGAAATAAAGAAGGAAAAGGTCCTAGGAGGCACTAGGATCCCCTGGTCAGATTGTAGAGCTGCTCAGGATGACAATACATCCATGTGTTACATCAGGGGTCCCCAAACTTTTTACATAGGGGGCCGTTCACGGTCCCTCTCAGACCGTTGAAGGGCCGGACTAAAGTTAAAAAATAAAAAAAAAATAAGAAATTCCTCTGTACACTGCACATATCCTATACTGCTCCTTCATCATTAATTATTTCCCATACTGCCCCTCCATCATTAATTATTTTCTGTACTGCCCCTCCATCATTAATTATTTTCTGTACTGCACCTCCATCATTATTCCCTATACCGCCCCTCCATCATTAATTATTCCCTATACCGCCCCTCCATCATTAATTATTCCCTATACCGCCCCTCCATCATTAATTATTCCCTATACTGCCCCTCCATCATTAATTATTCCCTATACTGCCCCTCCATCATTAATTATTCCCTATACTGCCCCTCCACCATTAATTATTCCCTATACTGCCCCTCCACCATTAATTATTCCCTATACTGCCCCTCCACCATTAATTATTCCCTATACTGCCCCCTCCACCATTAATTATTCCCTATACTGCCCCCTCCACCATTAATTATTCCCTATACTGCCCCTCCACCATTAATTATTCCCTATACTGCCCCCTCCATCATTAATTATTCCCTATACTGCTCCTCCATTATTAATTATTCCCTATACTGCCCTATACTATATTTAAGGCCCCCATAATTAATTATTTTTTTTTATATCCGGGCCCCCCGGCCGCCAAAATATATTTGCTGCTGGTTAAAAAAAAAATCCTATACTCACCTCTGGCAGCGGCTCCCGAGTCTTCTATCTTCGGGCTGCTGTCGGCCGGGAAGGGGTGCGCGGCCGCGTGATGACGTCATCACGCGGCCGCACACTCAGGTTCACGGAGCGATGTGCGCCGGGGTCGTCTTCCGGCCACATCGCTCCACCTGTAATAATAGTGCTCGAGCGGCCGTATCGGCCGCGTCGAGCACTATTCAGGGGCGGGCAGGAGCTTCCTGTCCGGACGGAGGCTCCTGCCTGACTGCCGCGACTTGCCGGGGGCCTCAGCAGGAGCCGCTGGCGCTCCAAGGGGCCGGATAAAAACGGGCCGCGGGCCGCATGTGGCCCGCGGGCCGTAGTTTGGGGACCACTGTGTTACATGGTCAACCATCCTTTTAAGTAGGAGAAACTAGAACCGTGACGATATTCTGACCTACAGCAACATTTTTGCAATAAAGAGTAATACCTCGGAGAGACAACTCCTTAAACTTTTCGTAACATCAAAACAGAGGTCCTGTCTATTATATCCTATAATAGTTTACCTTGAATAAAGATCCATCTTTGCAGTGCCATACTACACCTTCTACTTTCCCCTCTTGACAATGCTCAAACCAAGACATAAGACTGTTATGATCCAGAGCCACCAGATCCTTTATGACGAAAGCGCCATGAGGGACAAGAAGGTGAATTGGATTCTTCTTATTACCAATCCCTAGAAAACAAAAAGGAGTTTCCATACACCAACTCACTACTAGATTGAATTTCCTGGCATAAACCACTAAGATGACTTTGCCTGAATTGCGTAAAGAGGGCTTTTGGTATCTACTGTCAGCATGGTAACAACATGGCTGCCTGTGCAGCGCTACCAAGAAACGCTTTCCTAGAGAAAAGCAGTGTTGATTAGTTTTTGCAAAAATGTGACTGCACTCTGTTAATAAGCCTGTATGTCTTTAAAAGACTCGTGCTGGAACACTTAACGGGGCCAGTTTTCCTTCAGCACCATCAAGTGTGCATCGAGAGGTGTGAAGGTGCCCTGCACTCTCCATGTAGAGCAATTACACACCAGGCAGAGATGGTGCACAATTGTATGCAGACACAGTCAGTCGCCGGATACATCCAGAAAGGCAGGACTTAGGTTAAATGCCGGCATATGATAAATGTCCACCAAGGGTCTTAACCAATACTTCCCAATACACTTACCATATGGGTTTCCATTAATATTGGTTCCAACAAGTTCCAATGTTTGTTCAAGAAGATCAGACAGATGCACAAGACAAATTTCCAAAGATCCAGGATCATCTTCCTTGGGTTTTAATACAATGGCTGCTCCCATTACATAACTTACAGCACATGAGTGCCAACAATACTGCTTATTTCCAATTTCTACAGGCACCCAACCTGGTGGGACCAAAAAAAGAGAACAAGTTGGACGTAAAGTTGTGTAGTTACCAAGCTGAAGCTCCCGGCCACAGTACAGTGTGTCACCATACCGTCCACGCAAAAAGTTATTTTCCCGTATGTACAGACGAGTGCCATGCCTCGCTATGGAGAGGGAAGGGGCGAGGAGTGCGCGGCTGTATGCTTGCTCAAGCCATACGTTAGAGTGAAAGAGGTTTACAGTTAGAGGAGTTGTCCACTTTCAGCAAATAATTGATATTGTTTGTGTAAGGAAACGTTATACAGTTCGTATATGCTTTCTGTATCAATTACTCCGTTTTCTAGATCTCTGCTTGCTGTCATTATTTATTTACCGTGGACAGAAATCTGTCCATGGTCATGTGATGTCACACAGGTGCACGGCTCAGTAGTATCACGGAGAGTAATCAGGGCTGTGTGTTATAATGAACCATGCACCTGTGTGTCCATCACGTGACCACAGAAAGATTTCTATCCACTGGAACTAAACAGAAGCTTTCTATAGCAGCACAGCAAGCAGAGATCTAGAAAACTATGAGGAAAGGATACAGAAAGTACATTGGAAATTTGCATAACTTTTCCTAACATAAACAATATAAATGATTTGCTGAGAGTGGACAACCCCTTTAAGAAGTGAGAAATAGGAGTGCAGTGTGTGAGATACTCAGTAGATACCTGGTATATGGCCATTCTCATCAGGATATGGATTGCCATTACAAATCTCCACACCCTTAGCAGGAATCCAGAAATCAGGGACAACTTTGAAATCCTCATCAACATTCCAAACAAAGCCTAAAATACAAAAGGAAATCCATATTACGAGAGCCAATTCTCTACCATAGGACGTGATGTAGATTTATATGAACACAGATCACGGAGAAATAAATGGTAAAATACAAATAATAGGAAATCTAACAGTAAAAGAAACATTACATTGTGAACAGATTGATACACTTGACAGCACAAACCTTTGGAGCTTCCCTTTGAATAAAGATATTTTTTGAACCTCTTTTCTGCCTGTTTTGTTGGCTTCCTATCATATCGGGCCCATAGATAAGGCAGACCTGTGGAGGATGAAAAAGACAAGGATTTCTCATGGACTCGGAGCACACAATAGCATAGTACAAAGACTGGAGGCTTTGATCTGTCCTGCCTGAGGATCCTAAGAATAGAAGGGGTTAGAATAGATGGGCCTCCGTTTAGAGTCTATTATTATACAATCATGTCAAAATAGCAGACACCAGCGCCTCACTCCTCGTGTTCATGTAACTATCTGAGCAAACAGAATCAGAAGATTTGTAATGTGTGAATAGTGAATTATGTGCGGTATGTCCTCACCTAAAAGGTTTCAATATGTAAGGGCTAAGTGCAGGATCAATGCATTTAAATACCTACCATCAAAATTAAGCATAATAAACCAGGGACACTTACTCATAGATGCCGGCAGTGTGACTGTGGTAATCTTCCAATATTTAATTGCTGTGCTGCAGCACAGAGGGGCTCTGATAAACCTCTAAGAGCCCTTCTGACTCATTAGCATAATTTTAAAAGTTATGGCCATGGATAACAACTATAAGAAGATTATCACAGTTACTTTCTTTCATGGTTCATCCATGAAAGAAAGCTCTCAAATTTATAGGACTCTATATTTTTCATATTTTTAGTGGCGCTATTTAATATTCCATGGAAAGCTAAAATAAAATTCAGTGTGAATCCATAGAGACGTTTACACAATAAAGATCATTTTTAACCCCTTACTGTGCAACTTTAGTCAGTTTTATTGCTGTTTTTAGCTCCTATAACTCAGTGATGGTCAGTGTAAAATTCCAGAGTTTGGACGGGGACTCTCTAAGCAGACAATTCATGATCCATCTAGTTCTGAGAGCTGACAATGTGGTTGGATTATCAGGGTACAGGTTTATATGCACTTTCATTTAGGTTCTGAACATTGTGTTAGTATCTGGCACATAGAAACAGAGAGATGAGACAGATCAGAGTCATTAGATGAATATTAGACACAAGGACACACTCCATCTCTGCTATCTCACATATCACACACACAGTCAGCCCTGCTATGCCTCCCCCTCCCCTAAGATAAAAAAAAACATATCTGTCTGTAGCTTGTAGAGTAAGACTGCAAATTGCCGCAGGAAGTGCCTGTTCTTGAGCTGGTCTTGTAATGCAGGGGGCAGACAGGAGAAGCTATTCATGAGAAGAATCCGAACATAGTCAGATTTACAGTCAGATCCAGGGACAACCAAAATTGTAAAAACCATGACTGATAGAGACAGGTTGGAGTTATATCTGTGAAATTTTGTATTTTTGTTAATAACAGTGAATTAGAGAATGTGTTATTTTGTTATCCTGAGTATATTTAAGAATCTTGTCTTTGTGGGAATATCCCTCTAATAAGGAAGAAAGGCAGGGGGAAAAGAAGGAGCACATTTCCTTAGTAAAGCATATTACAAAGTGTACTATTATCTGCACTATTCATTTATAAAATTTTGTTGAAAGTTGAGTTATTGTATAATAACAAGAAGGGGGTGCCCCATTACATATACACAATATGTTCAGACATCCGAATCTAGCCACACACTACAGCAGCACAGAACTTTACCTTTGTGAGTTGTTACATAGCAGCATGTACCATCTACCTTCTCTGTAGCTAACGCACTGTCAATACCAGCGTTCAACGCCAAGGGGTTTAGAGTTTCTGTAGCCAAAACTTTGAACATCTATAAAAATAGAGGTAACAGTATAAGATAACTAGAGCAATAATGCATCACAGAGTGAATTTCACATTCTAGCTTTTCATAATATGATATAATTTCTATAGTGTGTGCTCAGTATACATGTCATCACCTCAGAGACTGTGGAGGGACATTACCTGGGTCCTGTATGTGCACTCTGATGATGCCACCAATAGGGGCACAAAATAAAGATGACATTTCATCTAATATCACTCGACCTTGCAGCATATTGTTGGGGATTAGGAGAACTTGTACAGAATCTGAAAAACCCAGCTGCTTACTTACACAAACAGCGCCGCAGCTGTGCAGAGGTTCCATATGGTATTGGAGATCAGGTGCATTGATAACAGATGCAATACCTGGCACAGCCTATGGTAATGTGGGGCGCTGTTTTTGAATTAACTCTAGAAAACCTCATCAGAGCAGTTTATTTGGAGACTTTAGTGCAATCATAGAAATGTATTTCTGAGAAATTCACAGAGGGAACTTCATCATCAGATTTCCATGTCATTTATTACAGGAGCCTTCTGTAGGCACCTAGAGTTACCTATAGCGATCATGTCCTCACTTTATCACAATGACTGAACCCTGCAGCCTGTCAAGTGTACATGAAGGAAGGGTCATCACCTGGTGCTCCCGCTTGGAGGAGGGCTCATCCTTCACCTGAGTGACGAACACACAGGAGATCTTCTGCTGCACCGACCCCCTCTCCATCATGTCCCGGCGCTCAACCCCTGCTCTACCTGCACATCTGACTGCAGCACTTCCGCCTCTGCACAGACAGCCAATCAGCGCCAGGATTTCCAGTCACGCTGCTGCTTGACAGAGCAGTGGATGACGGGAGATGTAGTTCCACGTGTGCTGCTGTGATAATATTAGTAATTAAGGTTTGGACATAATAACATGATAATGAAGCTGAAATGCTGAGCTTACAGACACAGGCGGAAAGCAGCAGCGTTTTATTATGTGCTAGTCCACAGCCGTGACCCTTTTCTGCAGACCTCTGGCACTGCATATGTCCCCTTCCTGTGCAACTCTTTTTTTTTTTTTTAAGTGTTTTTATGTCAATATATTTATTCACCAATTCCAACTACCATGTGCATTCCGCAGCCACTGAACTGTTCATGAGAATTTGTGCTCAATTCTTTTTTTTCTGTTTAGAAGATGTGAATAAAAATGACCTTTATATCCATAAATATTCATTAAACCAGTTTAACATGGTTTACCAAACTATTTATCTGTATTTTATGTCAATTGCTTAATTACTTTTTATTTATGCTCACTATTGCTGTATGGGCTCTTTGGGAAAATATTTTTTTTTAATTGCACAAATTTGGGACGCAAAATTAACAGGTCCTTATGGACCAGTGGATTATTGTCCCAAATCTCCCTGTTAGAATTATCTCCATGGGCACAAACAATTGTATTCAGGACCGTGCTAGGGAGCCTGGGGCCCACCAGTGAAATCAATTCTGGGGGCCCACCTACTGCTACATAGAATTATTACCTATAATTTTTAGGTGCATGCGGGGGAAGACAGTGAACTAAATAATACCATCCTATCCTATTCTCCAGACCCCTATAACCTTCTAAAGGCCCTTCTTTCTTCCTCCAAAATACCCTGCTCTCCTCCAGACCCTTCTGTCCTCTTGCAGACTGTTCTGTCCTCCTCTATACCTTTCTGTGCCCTCCAGAACCTTCTGTCCACCTCCAGACTCCTCTGTCTTTCTCTAGACTACTCTTTCCTCCAATGGCATCTGCATAGCATATCGCTTCAGTAATAGTACACAAGCGGGCGATGCCTCAGCATCAGGTAGCATTACTAGAACTGGCAGGGGCCTCCTATGGAGACAGAGGCCCCTGCCACAGCTCCAGATGTCGAGGCCGACTGGAGGAACCTCTGGTCCAATGGTGGGCCGGCCTTACCTTATTTATATTTACCTAGAGATGAGGCCACTAAGCAGCATGACCCTGCACAGTAATTCAATTAATCTATAGTGCATTTTTGCTTTTTTTCCACTTGTGCCTTACCTATCGCACTTGCGTAGTGAAGCAGTGTTCAAAGTGTTCTTCAGTGCACAGGCGCCCTGAGCTCCAGACCGAGTTAAGTATATAATATATATATATATATATATATATATATATATATAACTAAAGAATGATTTGGGACACTAAGCACTGGTCCATGAGGACCTGTGAGTAAGGTTTGTGGCCCAGATCGCCCTGGCAGCTTTTCTTTAAAGGGAACCTGTCACTACATTTGCACATATACAGCCAGTGACAGGTTCCTATAGAGCCCTAATAACTGACTGACACCCTTCTTTTAGCTAAAAATTGTATTCACTTACATCCACACAAATCACCTTCTATCTTATATTCCCTGGCATCAGAGGGGATGCACTCTGCTCAGCCGGACCCTCCCATCTACTCCTCACCAAGCCTTATGCCTCCTTACTGTTCAGCAGTTCATGTCATGTGACCAGGTCAACATCATCTCAGGTTCTTTAGCCTTTTAACAATAGCAAACTGTGATGGTAGATGACCTGCGATAATGTCACTATGGTCACATGACATGAATGTAACAGTAATTTGAAGAGACACCAAGCTGTCAGTCCAAATAATGGGGCATGGTTCATTGCCAGCCTGGGAGAGGAGAAGAGTTAAAGCCAAGAGACATGAGTCAGGAATGCTAATTTGCATATCAGGAAAATTACTGTAATTAAGGTACAGAGCCTCACTGGCAACTAATTTTAGGTGATATTAGGAGGACTTGTCACCCTTTATCTTCAGGCATTGTTAGTCAGGGTGGTCAAAATCTGGTGACTTTGGTCTTTAAATGAACCCAAATTTGCTGTTTTTCTAATAAATGTTGCAACATTTATAATGCAATGTTAATAACATAAAAAATTTTATCTCTGAGACAATGCAAATACAGTGTTTTTTTAAATGACCAACATTTTACATCCTTCAATCCTATTTTGGGGGAAAAAACATTTTGCATTGTTGCCTTCCAAGAGCCATAAATTGAAATTATTTGCCAATGTAGCTGTGTTTTTTTTTTTGGGGGGGGGGGTGTTTCAAACAGCTTTTTGGTCACCTTTAATTTAAGAAGAAGATTGCATGGTATTGCCTAACCCTGGCATTAACAAAAAAAGGTTCAGTCTTGGGTGTTTAACTTGTGTGCCAAGAACATGTTCAACCACAGTATCTAAGGGGGTAAACACCCAAAATTAGATATTTTGCAACTCCTTATGTCAGTATCAGTGGGTTATGTCTTGCAATATTCTTCTTAAGCACAGTCTTTGAAGACGTACCACTGGTAAAACCTGTTGCAGTGGTTGTTAAAGGGTTATATTTTATAAATGTATTATGTGTGGTATCACAGAAACAAAGTTTTAATTAGTATAATAGTTCTGTAAGCATTCCTGACATTTTGGTGTGCCTTTAACAAAACTGTGATTGTAGACTGTTGCAGTATGTTCATATCTCCAAACATAAGAATTTTGCTTCAGTAGACATTTTTGTTGTAGTTAAAGCGTAAGTGTAAGTTAGAATGATTTTACAAAATTCTCATATTTGTTTCCTTATTTAAAAATTATGCCTATATTGTGTTGCTCAACCTTTTATTTACAAAGTTAAGGCATTTTCTGTTCTGAAAGTGTTTGACAAACATCTTCCTCATCAGAAGTAAAGTGGGTGGAGATTTCCTGTATCTACCCTGAAGCTGAGTCCAATTAACTTTGCCCAAAGATCCCATGATGCCTTGTGTTTTTAAAGTAATTTAGCAACACATTTTGTAAGATTACTGAACACTGCATATAGTACATACAGGATGTATATAGTCTAGCCAGACAGCTTCTATTACATGGAGCAGCATGGAACATGTAATAAGTGGTAGACATAAGTAAGAGTTACAAGAAGTGTATAGTCTATGCTGTGTAAATACTAAGGATTAATAGCTTCTCTGCACAGCGCTTATAGTGCTGAGCACTAAGTGGGCAAAGGGTGTAGCAGGAGCTGGAGAGAGAGACAGAGAAAGTTCTGTAGAATCACAGACTGGGATGGATGAACTGATAGGGAACAGGGGAGATTGTGTACCTCATTATTCTGTGTAGGTGACATCTGTATCCACAGCACTGAACACACTGAACTGTGCTACACACACAAAGTGCATCCTCTGTGAGTTGGGAGTAGCAGCCCCTCTCCTATGAGTTTGTACAGTTGTTGCAGAGTTGTTTACAGGAGGGTCTCTAGGGCTTGTCAGCACAGGCAGAAAAAGGAGCTACCTTAGCACTAGGTAACCTGAATGGTATAGCAAAGAAACTGCTGGGTATAGGTAACAAAGATAATAGGCAAAGGGATAACTCATTTATACCTAATCTTGTTTTTTACTAAGACACTTACTACTGCTAACTACTGTTCCTCTTAACCACATGATGTTTGGGGGTCCCAGGATTTGGACCCCTGGCCAACAGACACTTACCCCTTTTCCTAAGGGGTTAGTCTCACTAGGGGGTCAATCTTATTTGATTTTAACACCCTGCTTTAGTTTAATTACACCAGACACTATCCAGACACAGCATTTAATTAGTGCTACTTTTATATGGAGATACAGACAGAATAATAAGTAATCTGCATTTTTCTATAAACAAATGTAATCCTATTTATTATACATTCATCTAACATGTTTTTCTGCTGCAAGACAGATATTATGAGCAGTAGACATCTGCTCATTATAACTTGCCTCAAGACTGCCAAATATTCTTCTAAATTGTCATCAAAAACTTTGTGCACATGGTTCCTAGGAGTCAGATTAAGATCATGTAGCATAAATGTCTCTAGCGGTTGTTCTGGCTGCCAGGACCCTGCACTGAACTTTAGATCACATCATGTCTTCAGAGTGGCCATTCTACTATGATATCAGAGACTGGCAGCATCCATTTATAACCCTTTTTGGCTATTTGAATAACCCTTTCTGAGCCTTTTTTGTAAATTTTTAGCAAATAATAGAAATTGTTTGTGTATTGAAAACAAATTTCCAGTTATACTTTCTATATCAATTCTTTGCGGTTTTCTAAATCTCTGCTTGCTGTCCATCTATAGGACACTTTATTTTTTACTTCCTGTTGACAAAAACCTGTCCATGGTCATGTGATGTCACACAGGTAAACGGCTCGTTATATAGCAGAAAGTAATCAAAGCTGTGTGACATAACGAGCTGTGAACTGTGTGACCATGAACTGATTTTTGTCCACAGGACGTACACAATGAAACTTCCTATAGAAGGGCAGTAAGCCGTGGTCTAGAAAACCATTAGGAATTGATATTGGAAAATTGTTTAAGATTGCAATACACAAACAATTTGTGTGGACACGCCCTTAAATTCTAGCAGCAAAATCAAGCATGATAAACCAAGAACACTTACTCATAGATCCACAGTGACTGTGGTAATCTTCTCATATTTGTTATCCATGGCCCACTTCCTTCTAAAATAAATTTTGAAAATTATGCTTATGAGCCTGAGGGGCTCTGTGGGGTGTTTCCAAAGCCCCTAAGTGGTGTGTTTTCACTGTTTTATACAATAAGCAGATCAGGTCTCACCTCTCATACACTTCCTGCAGCCCGATTACGGTCAGGATTTGAACTGGGGTCCTTTGGCCTTTCTGGTCGGTTCTCTACCACTGTGCTATGTAGCCTGATTGTTTATACCTGTCGTTTTGTTGCTGGTGTTTCTGCATTGCTTGCTGCTGTTTTTAGTCCTCAGCTGTGGTAATCTGTATTATCCTATCAGAAGCGTCCGGGCTCCATTTAAGGCTGGTTTTGTCATTCGGTATTTGCTAGGTTTTGTTGTATCTGAAGCTTATCCCTGGCTCTGTTCTGTTGGAGCAGCTATACTTTCTAGTAGCTAGTTTTTTGTTTGGTGGTGGGAGATTATGTGAAGTTTGTCTGTTCTCTTGTATTCTCTCACCACTTTCTTGTTTGCTCCCCTTTGTCTGTGTTTATTTAATAGCGAGTGTTTTGTGGACCTGCTCTGTTTGTTACCTGTTATTCTTGTCTTCCCTATTGCCATATTTCCTGTATTCAGCCTCGGTTGTGTGTTTGTGTGCATGCTGGAATTGCTAGTTCGCCAAGCTTTTCTTGCAGCAAGCATTTTGTTAGGGGTCCCAAATTTAGTACACCTGAACCTAGCATCCTTTAGTCCCTTTCCCTACTTTCTTGATAGGTCTTCGTGTTCAGAGTAAGTGACAGTTTTTACTTCCCTATTTCTCTAGTTGTTGCTGCTCTCTTTATTCAGTTTTCTCAAGCTCATTAGAATAATTTTGGAAGTTTATTTTAGAAGGAATAAAGCCATGGATGAAAAAATATTAAAGATTACCACAGTCACAGTTCCGGGAGCTATGTTTAAGTGCCCCTGGTTTATCCATGCTTGATTTTCATGGTAAATTTCCTTTAAGGCCAGAATAAGGGTCAAAATAAGCTCAGAAAGAATGTATCCAAAAAACTAAAAAGGGGTAAAATGATCACTGTAAAGACATGATGTGGTCTACAGTTCAGTGCAGGGTCCTGGCAGCCAAAGCAACAGCACAGCACTAGAACCAATAAGAAAATTTATTTTGTACACAAAAGTATTACATGATCTTAACCCCTACGGCACCAGGACGTTATACTACGTCCCTGCGGGAAGATACTTCCCGCATGGGGATGTGCTATAACGTCCGGCTTCTGGCATCGGCTCACGAACTGAGCCAGCACCAGGAGCAGCGGCTGTCAGCTGTATATCACAGCTGACAATGGGCTCCAAAACTCGCAATAGCAACGTGTAAGAGTCATCCCCTTATGGATCGGATCCCCCATGCCGCTTACTGGGTGATCCGATCCACTTCTGGCAGCCCTGAGGACTGCCACGGGGCACTTGGCAGTCAGACCCCTTCCGGTTTACACTGCTCTACAAATGAATAAGTATTGTAGAGCAGTGTATTGAGCTTGAACCAGTGATCAGAGCATCACTGGTTTAAGTTCAAGTTTGTATAAGTTAGAAAAGTTAAAAAAAGTAAAGATTAAACATTAGAATAAATAAAAAATAAATATCTAAAATGTCACTTTCCCATACAAACACTAAATAAAGTATAAAAACACAAATAAACCTCCACATATTTGGTCAGTAACAATCTGTATAATAAAACAGAATCGTTACTGGACCCGCACGGTAAAGGCCTAAAAAAAATGCAACAAATGTTCCGAAAAAAGTTTTAATTACGGTAATATCTTTCAAAAAATGCTCTAAAAAGTGATTTAAAAAGTTATGCACTCTAAAATAAGACCACTAAAAAGAACAACTCTTCTCGCAAAAATTAAGCCCTTAACCAGATTCGTGAGCCAAAAAATAAAAAAGTTATGCATATGAAAAGATGGTGATGCTAAAATTAACAAGATTTTCTCCAAATTCGTTTTTGGAGTAAAATCAGTAAAATTGAATAAAATACACAAAACCCCCAAATATTTGGTATCGCTACATCCGTGACAATCTGCATAATAAAGCAGAATTGTTATTGGAGCCGCAAAGTGAACCCCATAAAAAACAACCTCAAAAAACTCAGAAAAAAAAGATAATTTTTAATTTAATACCCTTTAAAAAATGCTCTAAAAAGTGAAAAAAATGTTACACAATCTAAAATAAGACCAATAAAAATAAAAATGCTTCTTGCTAAATATAAGCCCTTAACCAGATTTGTCAGCCGAAAAATTAAAAAGTTAAGCGTATGCAAAACTGTGATGCTAAAATTAGCATTTTCGCCAAAGTACTTTTTATTCAGTAAAATTGCGAAAAAAAATTAAAAATCTATATAAATTAGGTAATTGCTTAATCGTGGCGACCCATAGAATACAAATAATATACTATTTTTAAGGTATGGTAAAGGACAAAAATATATATATATATATCTTCCAAAAAATTGATGATTTTTGTCACGGTTACACCCGCGATCCTCGGTATGGATTGAGGGTGTACCCGTGCCTGCTGCCACGGTCCCCGCTCCCCCAGCTCTCACTCACCTCTCCTGGCTCCGGCCTGCACTCTTGCTTCCAGTATGTATGCCGCATGCTTCTTCCATGCAGTCGTGCGCTCCTGCCACTAGAGGGGGCGCACGCTGACTTCTCCCAGCCTTAAAAGGCCAGCGTCCTCCTTATTGGCTCTGGCATTCCTGGCTCGGCTATATAGCCTGGCGACTCCCAGCAGAAAACATTACATAAAACTAAATTTCCTGAAATTTATCATCTCCAAGCAACCAAGCTACGAAGACAACCACAACAAGAATCAACCATTTCCCCCATGCTTTTATTTATGCTTTATTAAAGCAAGCCATCCAAAAAATAAGGGGCTCTGTGAACTACCCCACTTTCTAGAAATGCCCAATCTAACCCAGAAAATTTTATTGAGGACTATTTTTTTTCCCCAGAATCCTGGCTGTTTAATTCATATTTATCCAACAAAGCAACCTGAATTGATCTAGGCAAAGAAATGAACAATACATCCTCAATAAATGGAAACATTACTCCAATAACTATTTAATTCCAGCCAAGACTACACCATGTGCACAAAATCTGCATCCTCTCCAAACACTGCGGCAACATACTGAATTTTTCCTTATATTCATTGTGAATAACAAACTAGGGGAGTAATATAGCTGGTCACACAATTAAATTAGACCAAAAAGAGTTATGCCCCTATAACGGCTATTCCATTGATCCTTAGAAACAAACCCAATTACCCCTTCCCATTTGTTATTTGATCAAAGTGAAATTTCTCCTGCAAAAGCCTGTGTAATACATTTATGAATACAGGAAGTTACTTTACTAAGTGAAGTAGTACATCTCAAATATCTAATACATTTATTTAAATCAATCCAAAATCCCAGAGTTATCTGCTGTTTTAGCACTAGGGTGAAACAGCTAATAAAATGTAAAAAAAGCTGAGTCCAGAAACCCAAACTGCAATTCAAACTCTGTAACTGTATACCAGAAATAATTTATGAAAAAAACACCACCGATGGCTCTGCTGTTTAGAACAAAATTGTACTTTTTGTTTCCAGGGCCCAAGTACATAACCTTACATTTATCTGCATTAAACCTTATCAGCCATTTCTCTGCCCATTCCCCCAACTTCCACAGATTGCTCTGTAATATTATACTATTGGGCGTGGTATTAATTACTTTACACAGCTTGGAATCATCTGCACATATTGGATGTATTGAGAGAACTCGCTGGTTGAGCTCTCCGCATACAGGGCTGGCGCTAGCTGTATTACACAGCTGACACTTTGCTCTCACTGCCCCAATTGATGACACATTATACAGGCTTGTGCAACAAGTATGAAAAAGTTGCAAAGTCTTTAGTACAGTGAAAGCCTTAAAGGAAATGTACCATCACAAACAAGCATGTTGAAACCTGTGGGGCTCTGGGGGTGTTACCAGAGCCGCTCCATGTTGCAGCTTCACAGGCTGCTAGAGTGTGCAAGAACCGCTTACCCCTCCCAGTTTGTGCTGAAACTTCTTCTGCAGCATCCTGAAGGGGAAGTCCTAAGGGAGCAGAGAAGAGGATGAGATAGTCTTAGTTCCTGTGAAGCTACAATATGGAGGAGCTGCACGGAGGAGCTCTAGTAACGCTTCCATACCCCTGGCTCATTAGCATAAGTTGCTTTTTGAAGGAAGGAGACCATGGATAACAAATATAAGAAGATTTCAACAGTCACAGTGCCTGGGTCTGTGAGCAAGTGCCCCTGGTTTATCATGCTTCAGTTTGGTAGTATTTTTACTTTAAAACAGCATTCACAAGAAAATGGTAAAGATGTGTTTTATTGTCAATTTCACTTCATTTCAATTTTTTCCCTAGATTTCTAGTAAATTGTAAGTGATATTAAATGCTGCTTAAAAGAACAAACCCTCATATGGCTCTAAATCGGAAAACAAACACGTTATGGCTTTTGAAAGGAAAAAAGTAAAAAGGGCTGTAGGATGCAGGGAAAATGTAATTGTAAAGGCTCTGGTAGACTTCTAAGTACCATTAACTAAATGTTTCTTGGAAGAATGTTTTCTCATGATTGAACAGGATCTCCTAGGTTCCTCGACATAAAGTCTATTAGTGATGTACAGTAATCTATATTATCACGACTAAACTTTGATTTCTTTCCACGATCTGTTTCTCTTGATTGTCTAATTGTTTCATTTCAAAAAGGCATCAAACAAGTCCGCTGTAACCTGTTGTTTTAGCTGTGCGGTCATATTATCAATATTAGTTTGTTTATTCCGTAAACTACAATGTTCTTGTTCAATGATCAAGGACATGAGTTTTAACCCCTTAACGCCGAAACCACTTTTCACCTTCCTGACACAGCCCATATTTTCAAATCTGCCCTGTGTCACTATAAATGGTTAGAACTTTGAAACGCTTTAACATATCCCAGTGATTTTAAAATTGTTTTCTTGTGACACTTTGTACTTCATGGTAGTTGAAAAATTTTATAGATATTTGGTGAAAATTTGGAAAAATTCCTGATTTTCCAACTTCAAAATGTTCTACTTTTTCCATACATAGTCATAACCGCAAAAATACTTAATAACTAACATTCACATCTTCCTTATGTGGACATGGTTTTTTAGGCATCCTCTTATTTTTCTAGGATGTTATGGGACTTTGAACGATAGGTGCGATTTTTCACATTTTCATTAAAAAACGCAAAATCCTGCTATTGGGGGACCTGCTCAGGTTTCAAATCACTTTGAGAGGCCTAAATAAAAGTAAAACCCCATAAATTACCCCATTATAGAAACTACACCGCTCAACGTACGGAAAACAACTTTTATGAAGATTGTTAACCCTTTAATTGTTTTACAGGGGTTAAAACAAAATCAGATGCAATTTTGAAAGTAACATTTTTTTGGCTAAATTAATGTGTTTTTCAAAAAATGTACAAATTCTCAGTGGATAAAATACCAAAATGCTCCACAAAATTTGATACCCAATCCCTCCCGCGTATAACAATACCCCATATGTGGTGGTAACCTGCTGTATGGGCACACGCCAGGGCATCGAAGGGAAGCTGCGCCATTCAGAGAAGATTATGCATTGTCACTTTTTATTGGCTATACAATCTTTATTTTTTTTAGCAATTTGGACATATAAGGGCTTATTTTTTGCGACATGAGATGCACTTTACAAATACTTCATTTTAGTGGGTCTATAGCTTATTGATGAGATTTTATTAACTCTTGAATGTATGGGTGAAAAGAAAATTGTCAATTTTGGTTTACTTTCTTTTCGTATTTTTTGGGGATCGTACACCATACACTACAAATACTATATTATCTTTATTCTACAGATCACTACGATTACGGTGATAACACAAGTGTATATTTTTTCATTTATTTTTAAAATTTTACTGGATAAAAACTACCGTATATACTCATGTATAAGTTTTTCAGCACAAAAAATGTGATATTGTGCGCCACCCGACAGATCGCGTGGACGTGTATCTGCCGGCTGATACAACACAGAGAAGACCGGAGACTGGCCGCAGGGAACGGAGTATCAGGGAGCCGGCTGTAGGTGAGTATGGAAGTTTTTTTATTTTTTTAAGTGCTTGGCGAACGGGGCTGGCAGTATACTAAAGGCAGGCCGGCTGTATACCTTAAGGGGGCTGGCAGGCTGTATACCTCAAGGGGGCTGGCAGGCTGTATACCTCAGGGGGGCTGGCAGGCTGTATACCTCAGGGGGGCTGGCAAGCTGTATACCTCAGGGGGGCTGCAAGCTGTATACTTCAGGGAGGCTGGCAGGCTGTATACATCAGGGGGGCTGGCAGGCTGTATACTTCAGGGGGGCTGGCAGGCTGTATACTTCAGGGGGGCTGACAGGCTATATACTTCAGGGGGGCTGTCAGGCTGTATACCTAAGGGGGGCTGGCTGGCTATGTATTGGGAGGCTGAGATCAATGCATTTTCCACCCTCTGCTTATACTGAAGTCAATTAGGGGCCTCAGCTTATACTCGGGTCGGCTTATACTCTAGTATATACGGTAACATAAAGGAAATCTCATTTGTTTTTGCATCACCATCTTTTCGGAGATGTAACTTTAATATTTTTTGGTTGACAGAGCTTGTTTAGGGCTTATTTATTACATGTTGAGTTGTTCTTTTCAGTGGTACCATTTTGGCGCACATAACTTTTTTTGATCACTTTTTAGAACATTTTTGTGTAGAGATTTTATGAAAAATGTACATTTTTGGCGAGTTTTTTGGGTTTTGTTTTTACGGCGTTCACCAAGCGGGTCCAATAATGTTTCTGAGTTATTGTACGGATTGTTACGGACGCGGCGATACCGAATATGTGGGTTTTTTGTCGATTTTGTGTTTTTTTCACTTTATTGCATGTGTATAGGGAATATTTGTGTATAGGGGACTTTAACTTTATTTAATTAATTCTTTTTATTAAAAAATGTTTTTACTTAATGTTTTTAACATTTTTTATTTACTTTTACAGGTTAGCTTGAACAAGCGATGCACTTTTCGCTTTTTGAAGCTATTCTTCACCTTAGGCTGTATTCACACTAACGTTGCCCGCCGTACCATAGCACGGTGGGCACACGGCAGCGCGCGGGGAGAGGAGGAGGGGTAGAGCGCTGCTCACCCCCGCCCCTCTCCATAGGGATAAATGGCGCACGGCACCGTATACCGTGAAAAAATAGGACACGTCCTATTTTTTCATGGGGTACGGAGCAGTGTGGTGCCGCACGTGTGCTGCACCGTACCGCTCCCGGAGGGCGCCGCGTGCCCATTGCCGTCTATGGGGGACGTATATCGGCCGTATATACATCGGCCATATATACGTCCCCCCTGCGTTAGTGTGAATGCAGCCTTACACAGTGTAATAGAGATGTTTTACACTGTGTAATGCTCAGTGTGTTACAGCCGGGTCCTGCCAGAAGGACACAGACGTGGATCGCGCAGCCCCGGGCACTGGCAGTCCCGGGCTGAGATCGGAGCAGCGGACCCCCCCGGTAAGTGCCGTGCGGGGGGGTCCGATACACTTTAAATGCCCCTAACACGCTGCGGTCAGCGCGACCGCGGCGTGTTAGGGGTTATCACCCGCGATTGGAGAAATCTCCGATCGTGGGTGTTAGAGGCGGGTGTCAGCTATAATATATAGCCGACACCCACAGCTTCAGGAGCCAGTGCCAGAAGCTTGTCGTAATATTACTGCATTTTGCGGGAACGCACCTCCCGCGATGCAGTACTATTGCAATGTGTGTTTTCCCATAAAATAGTAAGCAAAAAAGATAAAAAAAATTTGTATGGTGCTGTTTGAAAGCAAAAATCAGCCTGTTCTGTATCTTGTGGACTATTTCGGGTAATACAAACCATATTAAATAGACATAAGGTATTGTGGGAAGCAGAACACAAAATTTATTCCAGAGAAAAAATGGAAAATGCAAAAATGAACAAACTGCATGCATGCTCACCCACTGGGATGTGTCCCTAAAAGGTAAAAACCTGGTCCGTCCTCACTTGGTCTGGTCTGAAGAAAGATAATAAACAGAAGTAGCAAATCCTTCGGCACCAGCAAAAAAGATGCTTATTGCAAATTCCATAAAAATATATGAAGGGAATAAACACACAGATCAAAATGTGAAAAGGTGACGCGTTTTAGACCAAACAATTGTGGTCCTTACTCATACTTTGTGTGAACATGGCAAAGACTGCGGCATGTGTAGTAGACTTGAGGATATACGTTTGAAAAGACTGCCCCCTGGTTCCATGATCCCGCGGTGGATGATAATTAGGCAGGAATAAAGGGCAGAACAACAGGAAGAAACCAATAACTGAGCAAAGAAGGATGTTCAATAAATATGTGTTATTTCATTTATTTAATTAAGACCCAATGGGTGCAGTTTCTCAAGTGTAAGTCTCCATTTGGCTTCCTTCATAAACAATTATATAGTGCGGTCCCCTCCCTTCTTGTCCACGGAAACATAATCTATAGCAGTAACTCGTGTGTGGGAGACTGATCCTGCATGATAGGGTTTTGAGGCTCCGGTAATACTGCAGGTACTAGCTAGAGTCTTGGGACTTGCACCCCTAACGTGTTCTGAATCCATCTAATTAAAGGGGTTGGTAGGATAGATCATCGGTATCTAGTTGGTTGGGTTTGCCTCTATGACTCCTGCGCTTCCCTCCATTCCCTATGTAGTGCATTATTTGTAAGTATTGCTGCTATAATGCAAAAGAAACAGAACTGAACACAGATGGCCAGAAGCAAATGGCTCCATGGTCTGTACACTTCATTGGAAGCCACTACACAAGACACACAGCCATCTGCTCCCAACTCCATTCCCTGTGATTATGTCGGATAGGATCGCAGATCTGAACAGCTGTCAGTGTGGTAAACAGGTGTCAGCCCATTCAGATCAAATGTCGGTGTCCTATGCTGAATATTTGCAGTTTACAAAATTGTAGGAATCTGCCATGATGTAGTTTAATTATGTGATCTTATACTACAATGGATATTGAGGATATTTCATCATATTAATTCTGAAATGAATTCTGCAATCTAACATTAAATCCATTACCTCTCCATTACTTGGATGACAGCCAAAACAATACTTAGATCTCATCTGCAAGCTAGAGTTTGTATCAAAATACTTTGTCAGTTCTTATCATAAAGTGTTCATAAGAGATGTGTGAAGGGCCTTTCACATTCCCTAAGGTGCCTGATGTGAGAGGAAGCGGATGCTGATATAAATATTGCTGTTGGGTAGTGAAAGAAACAGACATGTTTTTCCTGAGGAAGAATATTATTTTTCCCTTTATGAAAATCTTACTATGTAGAACAACAAAATGTAAATTTAAAGTACAATTATGCGCTAGATGCAATAATTTCATAAAAGTAATGAGTTTTTAACATGAATTTTGCCAAAGGATCACATAGTTCAGTGTACATCATATATCATCTTACATTTTTTCACTGTAATTTCTTTTTATTACATTGTGTAGAAATAAAAGATGGATACAAACATGACCTTTATTTTTATTAGCATTTATGGTTTCTCTGACTAATATCTTTTATAGGTTTCCTCATTTGCAAATGCAAGAGAGGAGTTTAAAATCCAACCTCATTGATTGTAAAAATGCAGGTCCCTTGATCCCCATCTCTCAAAGCCTCTGAATATGTAAGATGGCTATTTTCAGAACTCCCATAGACAGAAATAGAAATAGATCAATGCATGTGCGGCCTGTCTCCATTCTCAGGGTCCCCATGCTTGAAATGGGACCTTCGATTTATGGCATATGGTATACATATTCTATAGAACTGTGAGGAATATCCCTTTCAGTATAATCTGTCAACTTGTTTATCCTCACAAAGTATAGTTACGGTAGATTTTGTCAAACTGATTCAATATACATACTTTTATATACTCCTTATTACCATTCCCTATAATAACCCCAGATGATGTCCATCAGAAGTTTAAAGGGGTTTTCCCATCTGGGCATTCACATTTAATTAAATTCATTTGCCACATGTAAACATTTCTTCAATTGGATGTTGTTAAAAAAATGTTCCTGTGTGAAGATAATTTCCCACAAATGTAGCCATGTTGTCCCTTAGAAACGAGATAGCTTCATCGGTTAAGACCCCCTGCACAATTTTAGCGGTGACCAGATATGCGCTATTGAGTCCTGTCTGACTTCCTGGATTCAGCAATCATTACCACAGGGCGGCTGTGGGTCATGTAGTAACTCCCGGACATTTCATTTACAAAAACCTTTTGTTTCTTTGTGCAATCCCTCCAGCAGAGGTGGCCGTATCCAAGAACACCCATCTTGTTTCTAAGTGTCAAAATAACTACATTTATGAGAAATTATCTTCACACAGGTAAATTTTTTTTAATAACATCAAATTAAGGAAATGTATACATATGGCAGATTAATGAAATTAAATTTTAATGCCCAGAAGAGAATACCCCTTTAATCCCTGGTCACCAGCAGCTCCTTGGTTAGGCTAGCGGAGGGTATCTTGGCCGCGTCCCCTCCGTGCCTATTTTTCTGGTGCTGGTGTCCGCGAGTGGGAATTGTATGTCTGTTCTCCATTCTCCACTTTTTTATTAAATATATAACAATTAAAGGTACACAATACATTGCCATTGCTGTAGGACCCGACAATTTACACAAAGTGGAGGATGCTACACACCCATGACCATAACAATACAAAACAGAAGCATTCTCAAATCAGAAAAACCTGCTGTTCCCACATGACAGATATAAACAGAGGTGTCACACAAACTGCAAAACAGCGTCATAAAAGATTTAGAAAGCCAATGACCATGTAGAGCTCCTTGTGCTGCAGTCTAGCAAATAGCTCCAGGCCACAGATGATAAGTGATGTTTTCATGTATAAATGTATGGTTTATAGGAGTTTTATTCACTACAATTTTTCTGGTGCTGTTATCTAGCCCTTGGCAATTCATGTCACTTACAGTAATAATTGTACTTTCTACAATATACAGGTTCATTGCACTATTGCATGATGAATGGAAAAGGTGGTAGGCAGCATGATAAACTTCTGCATGGGCCCCCCCTTCCCCTTAGGACGAATTCACACAAACAATACTGTAGCATGGCAGGTACACATTGGCGCATGGGACAGGAGGAGGGGGTGAGCACTACTTGCCCCCATCCCTCTCCTTAGCGATGTATGGCGCACAGTGGCGTATTATGGGAAAAGATAGGACATGTTATCTTTTCCCCGGGTACGGAATGGTATGGTGCCGCACGTGTGCTGCACCATACCGCTCTGTACCCTGCCGTGTGCCCATTGCTGGCCAATGGGGGACGAATATATGGTGAAAGGGAGATGGGACAGATCAGAGATGAGATCCATGAGATGCCTATTACACTCAATGACACAGTCAGTTCTGCTACATCTCTGCTCTATCAGATCTGGTGCCTCCCTCCCCATCCCCGTATAAAGAACTTATTTGCATATAGCTTGTAGCTCTCCTCACGATGCTGCTGTTGTTTGCCGATAGGGAGTGTGTATCAGTGTGAGCTCGTCCTGGAATGCAAGAGTGGGAGCTAGATGGAGAGAGCAGAGAAGAGCTCAGCATCAGAGAGGAAAACAAGATGGCTGCCGACCCTAAAGTCAGAAGATTTCTTAATAACAGTGAATTAGAGAATGTGTTATTTTGTTATCCTGTGTATATTCAAGAAACTTGTCTTCGTGGGAATACCCCTTTAAGCTGATGCTCAATGCCTTGGTAAGGCACAAGCCTGTATAATGTTCCAGGTTGGTCAAAACTTTAGTCTTATGGGAGCCACATGGGACTTCTAAGATGAACTATATCCAGAAACAGTGCTTTTATGAGAGAAAGTGTTCTTCAAGGGGTACTTTACTTAGGAAATACCCTTGATCACAACTTTCTAAGTTGTAGGGAAACCTGACAATGAGACTAGATTCTTTTACAATGCTACCACAGGGGAAATTATACTTTAGGTTATTTATGCTAAAATCAATGGGCTATGATTCAGCAACAGATGTTCTGCTTTTTATTTCCAACCCGAAAGCCTTGTTAAGATACTTGGAAATCAGAGAAACAAAATAGATAAACTCCTATACATGCAAAACAGTATGGGGCACATTTCCTAAGGGCTTTGCGCTGCACTATTGTCGGACACTTTTGTCGAAATTTGCACATTCTTCTAGGCTAAAAGGTCTTGTACAGGTATTTAAGAAGTGTCTGCACTGAGATTGTGTCACACGCGACCCTTTTGTTGCACAGCTGCGCTGTCCTCCATATGACACAAATTAGGGGGCATGCTGTCGGTCCGACTGATTCGGACCCAGCACCATATTTACCATGCAAATTGTATCGCACGGCATATGTTAAAGGTGCATCACAAAAAAGATGGTGAACTCTGCTGGGACAATGCGTGGAAACGAAAGATTCATGATTTCTGGCGCACAATCTTAGTGAATGGCTGCAGCATTATACATGGAAAGAGCACTTTTAGTGCAGTTTCCGACTTTTTAAGTAAATGTGCCCCTATGTGTTGTCTGTGACCAGTGGGGTAACTATAGTGGTGACAGTGGTTTCAGTTGCAACCCATATACCAACAGCTCCTTTGACTTCCAATTAAAGCATTGTAAATCCATTAACCTTACATTGTGCACTGAGATTTATGATACAGGGCCCCACCCTCCCCACCTTCCAATAAGGGGATTTTTAACTTTTTATTGACAAAAGTAGTGGGTAATAGGTAATGTTGGTAGTTCAATATATAGCACGGTTTCTATAGATAAATATATTTATATAGAGAAATATGCAGCTGCAAGGGATTTTACTTTGATTTCTAACTACATTCAGAGAACATAACTTCTTCTCACTGTGTATATCTGATGTACATGCAATATTATAGAAGTACCTGTGGGCATGTGGCCATAATTTAAGACCTGTAAATGAATATGTCTGATGGTTCTACATACATGTTTCATGTTAGCATGTTAAAGGTACTGAAATGCATGAGGAAAAGTTGCATGGGGGGTCCTAGCTAACCTTTTTCCTTGGGGGTTCATAGGTCTTTAGTTACACCACTCGTGTGTTTCTCCATAACTGGAGACTCACAATGTGATTCTACATAGCTCATGTAGGTACTATTGAGAATTGAGAAACCTCCTCAAAAGTAATAGTCACATCCACAGATTATGTTTTGTTCTTTCATTTAGGACATGGAATTCAGGACATCCATTCATTTTAAGGTATTTTTCCCCAAAAACTACATTATTTTGAAGCCTTTTTTTGTATTTTTGAAATATCAGACAATGGTGCAGATATATGAAAACTGGTGCAATCTGTTTTAGTGCAGTTTGAACTTTCTTTGTGTGCCATATTGGGCCAAGCTGCGCCACCTTATTTAATAGTGTTGTAGGCTCTACAACATCCTGGTAGGTTTTCAGGTTTTTCAGACAGTTGTACCTTTTTTTTCTTGGTGCTGTTGTGCCAATAAGATTCTAGACATACATGTTTCTCAAACTACGACTAAACCCTTCTAGGTGCACAGTTTTCTAAAGCCTCAGACAAAGTGCAAACATGACAGAATTGTGGTGCAAACACGTAATAAATATATGTGCAAGCAGAAAAGACACTTTTTTGGTGTAAACTTTTTGGTGAAAAAACTGTCTTACCATAACCTTTTGGCTTTTAAAGGGAACTTGTCACCAAGAACCTCATATTCACTAAAGACAGGTTACAAAAGCCCATCACACCTGCATTGCAAATATGCCTTTCTGATTTACCTAATGATTTGCATTACAATATACTTCTGTCTTATAACTTACCTTGCAGCCTCACAGAATCCTCTGCTACGTTTCAGGGTTTGGGGTTTGGTTTGGATGCATTCCAAAAAACAACATGTGACTTATCTGTGTTGTGCACTTCTGAGATCTCAGCCCCCACCTTTGTGCTCCTGTACAGCTCCTCCCTCCTGCCCCTTCACAGAGCTCACAGCCTGGTGAGCTGACATCAGTGGGGTAGGGAGGAGCTGTACAGGAGCACAGGTGGAGGCTGAGTGCTCAGAAATGAACCACACAGACAAGTCACATGTTGTTTTCTAAAAATGCATCCAAAGCCCAAACCCTGTGACTACACAGAGGATTCTTTCAGGGTGCAAGGTAAATTAAAACACATTAATATATTATAATGCAAATGTAAGAGAAAGCATGAAAGGCATCTGTGCAATGCAGCTCTAATAGGCTTGTACAACCTGTCTTTAGTGAAAATGAGGTCCCTGATAACAGGTTCCCTTTAACACTTGAGTCTTTACACAATCCTGCAGAAAGTCTTTTTTATTTTAGGACATACTGCAGGATTATATTGCAACCCTTCTGTTCCCCTTACCAAGTCACTATCATTATGAGGGTAACTTCCACTTTCTTTTTTTATTGGGATATAGCTAGCATTGTAGTGTGCATAAAACTTTTAAACAATTTCACAAAGCATTACACATTATAATGAAGAGACAACAGCCTTCCCAGAGAATTAGATGGCAGCAGTATAGCCTTGTTGCTTAATCCAATACAGTTCTTTTCATGTGGTAAGCAGATAAGGGAATACAGCGAGATTCATGCAATGGTAATGAGGGCTGGAATGATGCAGATTCTCTACCTGAGATATATGCCTGTTTTATCTTTTTCCCCATGACACCTAATTTTACATCTTTAAGTTAATCCGAGCTTCTTCCCTTGTTATTAGAATTGGTTTCACTATTAGCTTTGAAATAGATCCTGCCATTATGAATATCCTTGTTGCTGTCAACATGTCACTGTAGTTAGAAAATAATGACTGGGGATGCAACATAATGTTAGATAATAGCACTGGCTGCAGTCATTAACAAACCCTATGCTTATCCTCTTCTTATGAGTCTGCATAAATATAATGTACAATGTAAATTTGTATACGCATCTGCCCTCCCTTGTGTTACAAATGACCTCAAGATGCTATAGTTCTGGCTGCTATGTAAAGATTTTTTTTAATCAAAAATGTTTTATTAAAAGTCGTTATACAATCAGCAAAAGTAAGTATCATAATTAAAACCTAGTTTTTAATATAGACAATAAAACATGCTCCACTAAACATAACACAAATTGTATCTAGAAATTGTTAAGCATTGGTTAGTTCCTACACTGATGTATTCATGTAACCTCTAGAGTAGTATATACCTCTGTATGTAGAGCATTAGACTAGCATGGTATGTTGAATTCAAAGTACTGACAAATAGAGAGATATATACTACCTTATAGGTTATGTCTAGATATGAGTGAGCACTAAAATGCTCGGGTGCTCGTTATTCGAGACGAACTTTTCCAGATGCTCGAGTGCTCGTCTCGAATAACGAGCCCCATTGAAGTCAATGGGAGACTCGAGCATTTTTTTGCTAAAACAGAACAGTAAAAGAACAGTGCTTAATTAAATATTCCAGATGTTTCCTGATGTTTTCCTTGTTAGAACACAATGACATAACACTATTCTTCACTTTGCAGCTGTGCGCACGTATATCCGAACCTATCTGAAGACACACGCGAACACCTGCAATGTAAAGAATAGAATTAAAACATTAAAAACAGTGAATACAGGACCATTTAAGTGCAGAACACATTGAAAGAACAATATTCTTCACATTCCAGATGTTCCAAACATCTCCGAACCTAGCGGGAGACACACGCGCACACCTGCAATGTGAAGAATAGTGTTATTTCAATGTGTTCTTCCAAGCAAAACATCAGGAAACATCTGTAATATTTTATTAAACATTAAAAACACTGTTCTTCACTGTTCTTCACTTAATTTAATGCTCGAACGCGAGCAGGGGAAATACTCGTCCGAGTAACAAGCCGGTCCGAGTATGCTAATACTCGACCGAGCAGTATACTCGGACGAGTATACTCGCTCATCTCTAGTTATGTCACTAGAATACGTGTATGAACTAACCAATCTAAAACAAATTAGTTACAATTTTGTTATGTTTAGTGGAGCAGGTTTTTATTGTCTATATAAAAAGCTAAGTTTTAGCTATAATACGCATTATTGTATCTTTGGTATCGGGCAGAGTACAGCCGCGACACAAAAGTGGTACAAACACTTAATAAATATACATTTATAAAATGGGAGGACCCGGAGGAAACTCACGCAAACACGGAGAGAACATACAAACACTTTGCAAATGTTGACCTGGATGAGACTTGAACCTCGGACCCCAGCACTGCAAGGCTATAGTGCTAACTACTGAGCCACCATGCTGCCCACTGTGCTGCCCACCGTTCTGTGTAACAGGCTTGGGGTTTTATAAAATCTGATATGTCCCACAGATCTGCCTTCCATCTTCCTTCTTTGTAGGTCATAGGATGATCCTTCAAATATTTACATTGCAAGTGAACAAAGATATCAGAGATAATAAAGATATCAGAGATAATTCCTCCAGTGGTCTTCCCTGACACTGCTAATTTCAGAATGTAGTGTTATCCGTGCAAGATTTGGCTATCTCTCACTGGCTTTTTATAAGCATGGTGCAATTGAAGACATTCATAGAACCAGGGGCGTAACTTGAGGGGGTGCAGAGGATGCGGTCGCACCAGGGCCCAAGAGGCATAGGGGGTCCATCATTTGTCACTCTCCCATATGAGAAGACTATTACTAAAAACCATACATTATATTCGGGGGCCTAGCACAGACTTTGCACTGGGGCTCATCAGTTTCAAGTTACGCCACTGCATAGAACTGTGCATGAGGAAAATCCTGTAATTGTTGGATTGTTCCTAACCTCACCGTCTTACCTTTTACAATGAGATGCTCATCCTCTCCGACCTCTCCAGCCTAAACATTTCAGGAAGCTTTGGAGAATACTTTGGTCATAGGGACCAGAGTTGGACTGTGTACTGCCCTTACCATGTCAATATTTGCTACCTCAATCACTGCAATATCATACCTTTGAAAGCAGTTCCAGACTTTCCATTGCTTCTTTAGGGCCCCTTTCCCAACCTCTCATCTTTTGAGTCTGGACTGCACAGAAGTCCATTTATTTTTGAGCTGCTGCCTTCTCTCTCTGTGCTAGCCTGGTCCTTCCTGAAATTCGTGGTGGACTTCTCACAGGAAAAAAAAAAAAAAAAAAACTTGTGACAGCTCCATGACTTATTGCTACAGAATTTTCCTCAAGGTATGTTCAGTTCCTTGAAGCACATCTCCACATTGTGTCCCTAAAATACCAGTTACTTACAGCATAGTGTTCCCTGGATGACAACCATGTCAAACACTGTCCTCTTAAATAATATATCCCTCACAATTGACAGTCTTCACAAATGCACTTCACAAATACCAAATAATACACTGTATCCCCTAAATACATTAGTCTAAATACCAGTATACAGATTCGTTTCAATTATGAAATGATATCCTCTGAATTAATGTATATATTGTGACTAAATTATTAATCTTTACAGAATTATTTAATCTTTATTATATACAGCCCCGTCTGAATCAAAAACAACTGCAGCCCCCCTCCAAATTATTTATGTTAGTTACTATGTTGCTGTACGAGGGCTCTATAATACGCCCTCAGCGGTAGTCCGCTTTACACATGTCATGCCCAACCCCCTGCCTATTTTAAATGGCACCAGACAGGGCTACCCCTGCTGGCGGCCAAGATTCGGATATGTCCAGTTTTAACGGCGTCCAGGTGAGGGAAAAGCAATTTAAAGTCTCATTATTTGCTGATGATATGCTGCTCACCCTGAGCTCTCATACTTCCTTTCTGGTCTTGCTCACGGTCCTATTAGAATATGGCCGCATGGCAGGCTACAAAGTGAATAACTTCAACATGGGAGCCCTTCCTATAAACATCCAACAAAGGGAATTGTCCTTGTTGCAACAAAACTGCCATTTTCAATGGAAATCTGCTTTTCTCAAATACCTCGGGGTACAGTTAACTGCCTCAAACTCCTCATTGTAGAAGACTGTTTAAAGACTTAAAATCTATTTTGCATAGGTGGCGGGCTCATCACATATCCTTCCTTGGTCGGGTGGCTGCGGTCAAGATGACCTGGCTTCCCAAATTACTATATTATTTACAGACCTTGCCAGTGAAAGTGCCTCATAGCGAGTTAAAGGCCTTACAGGGAGCTATCTTTAACTTTACTTTGGACAATAGACATCACAGAATGTCTACGTCAGTCATGGCCTTTACACTTTCAGTGTCGCAAGTGGGCAAGAAGTGCTTTAATTTATCCTCCCAATTCTCTCCCATGGTGTCAATTTTAATTCATCCTAGCATACCTGCAAACCTAAAGGCACCTATGGTCCACAATTGGTCCAGAGCAGGAGTGTTTCACCTGGCGGATATGGTAGATCCCGTTACATTAGAGCAGTGACAATTTCAATACCTACAGAAGGAACGTAATTTACCAAGAGAGGAGTGGTATCAGTATTACCAGGTGCAGCATTTTGTTTTGGAGCAATTTGGTTCTGTTGCTGTATCTAAGCCAACTGAATTTGAAAGGCTGTGTAGAGGGGGCACCTTAGAGAAGGGCACCATACAATTTACCTGATCCTATCTACCTCAATAAGGAATTCCCCCTCCTTCATAAATATATGGTGAAGTGGGATTCAGCTCTTAATAGAACAATTACCCCTGACATGTGGCAGATTATATGGAACAGAACCGCCAAATCATCTATCTGTACTACCTATAAAAAGACTCAATACAAGGTATTGATGCACTGGTACCACACCCCAGGGCTACTCCACCCACTTAATCCTGTGGTACCATTTACATGCTGGAGGTGTTTAGCAGAAGCAGGTACATTATACCATATATTTTGGACCTGTTCACTTATTACCCCTTTTTGTGAGGAGTTGAATCCCTGATAGGACATCTTTTTGGTACCAGGGTACAGACATCATTATATAACTCCTTAATTTGCCCCCAACGAATATCGGAAGTATCTAACTAAACTGTTCCTGAACCTCTTTGTAGCGGCCAAATGCCTGATTGCCAGGGCTTGGAAACAAACTGCACCCCTCATCTGAATCGGACCTGTTTGTCCAGATAAAGGAGATCTACTCTATGGAGCAGATGATTGCCTCCCTGAATAATACAATAGACACATTTAGCAAAATCTGGGAACCATGGGATTCTTACTGCATTTGTGTTGGCATTAACCCTTAAAGGTTTTCCAGGACATGATCATAGCCTCCCCAGGATGTATAATCTCATGTCTCTAGCCTTACAGCCTTGAGACAATTCCATAAAGCCCCTCATGTTTCCTGTTAGTCTGCTATGTGATGTGTGATGTTTGTCTAGTCTAGTCTTAGATTTTGTATTCTCAAAATATCCGTTCTACACCTCTGTGCACAATCCTATGGACCCCTCTTAGTGGGTCAGTTTTTTCCTTCACGTTTCATTGTTTTCTCATACAGTACAATTGGTGCAAAAGCACTACTGTTGTAGTGCCATAGAAAATATGTAATAGTCCGGAACGGCCTAGCGGAGCATGAAGCTAGACGCGTGAAGGAGTAGCTCCGAGGCTGATGCTTAAATATAGCGCACAGAGCAACCCCCCCACCCCCGTCGGATCCTGCCTTAACATGAAGAGTAAGGAGAGAAGAATGTCCCCAGCATAGCGGGCAGCAAAAAAATGGGCTAAAAAGAACTCAGCAAAGCTCCAGCTCCAGCCCATACTCCGGTCTCCACAAAATGGCACCAGCGTGGAGTCGCAGGAAGAGCTCCTGCTACAAAGCGGAGGATCGTCTCCACTGAGCCTAAACACAGTGCTGGCTCCCTCCAGTTCATCCCCGGCAATTATTCTGTCTGCCAATTCTGTATCTGCAGCTCTCTAACAAAAAGGGGAAAATGAGGGGGGAAAGAACAAGATGTGACATTATCATTTATACCACATGATAACTCCCAAGTTTCACAAAACACTCCTGTCTCAGAAAACCTAATGAGAGCTCTAATTGCTGACCTAAAAGTATCTATACAAGCTGATCTGCAATCAGTTTTTTCTAGTTTACATCAGGAAATCGTGGGCCTGGGTAACAGGACCACTCACATAGAAAATAAAATGGCGGAAATTACTTCTGCACAGGACCACTCACATAGAAAATAAAATGGCGGAAATTACTTTTGCACATGACGAAATAGTTGATGTCACCAACTCTGTAGAGAATGAGATAACAACCCTCAAAAATAAAATTGCTGACATGGAAGACCGTTCCAGAAGGAACAATATTAGATTTAGAGGAATTCCAGAAAATGTTAAAACAGACGAACTGCATGTTTTCCTAACCAATATGTTCACCTGCATGCTGCTTAATGCGTCATAATATGACCTAACAATTGATAGAGTGCACCCCTTACCCAAACCTAAATCACTCCCTCAATCCGTACCAAGGGATGTGATAGCAAGAATTCACTTTTTCCAAATAAAAGAAAAATTCATGGAGATTTCACGTAACAACGCACAACTGTCTGAAAGATTCCAAAATGTTGTTTTCATCACATATCTCTCTGCAGCAACTCTCTCAAGAAGAAGGGAGATCATCCAAAGTACAAAAATACTACGTATCAACAACGTGGCGTATAAATGGGGATTACCTATTATATTGATAATCACGAAAAATGGGTACAAACATAAAGCTAATACACCAGAAGAAGCCATTAAGATGTGCAAAGAATGGGATCTCACTTCAGAAGAAGATACTCCAGTTGCAGGCAATGAAAACACCTCCCCACAATGCTTGACAGAAGAGTGGATTACTGTTTTGCACCGTAAAAGCAAGACTACGTGATTGGGGTGAGGTTTATAAATTTTCTTCCTTTACCCTTTTTGACCACCAGAGGGCACGGCCCTTATTATCTTGCTACATAATCACATTTATTTTCCTTACAGGAACTATGGACAATTTTTTCATATATTGTTAAAAATGTTGTTCTTCTCTCTCTCTGTGAACTACATACCTTTACATATGTGCATTGTGTTAACAAAATAACAGTCTATTTTCTATGTATCTATTCTGGATCTGGGGGCATGGGCTATCTTAAATTTTTTGTAAGTAACCTAGGCCTCAGCCACAGAACACAAACGCTCTGGTAAATTGGACACTCTAAGTCCCCTGTACGTGACACCTATGTACACACTCAGAGTATTGTTCTTGGTCATTGCAATGACCACTGCATTGTTATGGTTTTTGTTTAATTGTAAATTTGCCCATCCTCCTCACATCTATGCTAGATCACCAATACCCTATAAAAAATATGTATTCCATATTCTACTCTGTCTAGAGACAAATTGCAGAACCAATACCAACCACCTTTTAAAAGATCTTTAGTTTGGAAAGAAGCTAAAATCCATGAAGCTGATATTCTTTGTCTCCAAGAGACTCAATTACAAGAAACTGATTCGGTCAGATTAAAGAATAAAAATTTCTCACAAATTTTTGCAACTCCTGCACCTAACAAAAAGGAGGCATGGCCATTGCCATTCAGAATTCACTCTTATTCACTTTAAATAACTCAAAAATTGATTACGAAGGAGGATACATTATATTAGACTGCACAATAAATAATATAGCATATTCCTTAACAACAATTTATCCCCCCCCCCAAAAAAAAAAGCTAAAGAAATTTATAGAAAACACAAAATAACAGTCAGAACTCTAGTATACTAGTTGGGGACTTTAACTGTACAATATGGCCCATATACAGTTGAACAAACAACATAGGGTAACAATGTGCTAAAAAAGGAGGGGTTCTATGGTACTGACCAAGTGTCATATGGTATAGTCCACATGGGTAAGCCATCTTTACTTGATTATTTCCTTCTTTGATAGGAACTTCTTCTGGTATTCTTATGTAGTTTATACTCATACGTACAATTGGGCTTTTCTCATTTACACCAATGGATTTCTTATGGCCATAGTTGCCAATTATACTATGTGTCCCATCCAGGACAACTTTTAAAAAAACAATGTATTTTCTTTTATTAATAAAGTATTTTTCTGACTACATTATTTTTTGTTTGTATTATTCAACAATCTTTATTGGTGTTTTTCTCAACCCTTCCATGAAGGGATGTACTATTAGTTTGAATATGGCCCATAGTAGACTTGACCTCCCATAGAAGAAACCCTGACTCCCCTTTTCTCAGAGATTTATTACGCAAACATGAACTATTCGATGTATGGTGGGCCCAACACCCTCTAGATAAGGGTTTCACCTTTTATTCTCACCCACATAAAATATATTCGAGAATTGATTATTTTTCTTACAGATAAGTATTAGCTACATAGAGGGATTTATCCTCCTTGTCTCATCAGAAAGTTGCATGCAATGAACCTAATAATCCTGCTCCACTGGTTAAGGGTCAGATGACCTTTGACCAAAGGTGGTGGGTACTGTCAGAACTCTTGAAGGATCTAGATCATTCAGTCTGAGTTCTCCTGGTTGAGGTTCTACCCCCAGGTGTAGGTGCTCTGCAGTGGGCTGCTTGATTAACAAGAAAACAGAAGCCCCTTTCAGATGGGATTGTGTGTGCTCATGTGCCTATGTGCTGGATTGTTGCACCAATCAGCTTCTGGGGCATTGTCCAGTCACTACATAAATTGCTCATAGACCCATATACAGGTGTATGTTAGACAACTCTTCTGGATCTAGTTATCTGTATACTTTACTATGCTTTTGCTGTGTTTCTGATACTTTGCTTGTACCTTTCACTATTCTTATGATTTTGTACATTGCTGATATCTTGGTTTTCACTCAGTTTGTCTTTTCTTTCTATTTGCCTGTCTGTCTATCTTGTTTGTTCTACTGTTTACACACGATTCTAGAGTGTGGACCATCCCCATAGATGTTGCTTGATAATAGACCAGACAGGGGCAGTGGATGTGGGAAATTGAGGGTTTGCACTTCTTCCCTGTGTTCACAATATATGACTCATTATCTGCATCTTGTATCTTTCCCCCTTTCTTCCTGTTGTTTCCCAAGGCATATCTGTTACCATGACATTTAGGATATATTACCATTGAGCCACTCTCGTGAGCTATGGAGGTATGTAAACTGCACAAATCAAAAGAACTAAAATTAACTTACCAGACAAAATCCACCTACAAGTCTTTTCTGAATTTAATTACAGCAGCATAACAGAATGGCACTCTCTATTTTTTTTTAATTTGAATAACACTTAATTAGAGTAGTTTTGAACTTAAGTTGGGCAACTCATTTTAGGCATGAAAATGTCCTTTTTCTGAAACTATGACTCTTGAAAGACTCTGAAGACATCTTGTATACATACATGCCTGAGGATTGAACTTTTAGCCTGCTCAATGCCATTGACAGATGGTTCACAACCTTCATTTAATCTGTTTATATCTTTGTCTTGTGCCATTTCTTGGTGTTGAGTAAAAATCCAAGTCTACTAAAAATAATTCAACTGTGAAAATTGCTCAGTGATACTTGTTATTGTTATTTCCTAGAGTGGGAGATAAAGTTCTTTTGGAGCATCTGCTTCACAGTTTCAATGACTTCATCAAGATGTTCACAATCAATTTTCTTTTTCAACTCACAAATACTATATCAGTTTCTTTTTTATTTCTGATAATGCAGGATACATAGAGTTTTGTACCCTATTTATTTAGCACTTTGGTTGCAATAACAGCAGGCCAGACAATAAGAGGGAAGTGAAAAACAGGAATTGTACAGACACGCTGCTCAGTTTTAAAACACATATATTTAATTCATAGTATGGAAGTGGATAAATGGACAACTCGTTTCATGGGGCTTACTGTTCCCTTCATCAGGTCCAAAAGAAATCTTATGCTATAAAAACATAAAGGGGGTAATTTACTAAGGGCTGTGTGCTAGTTTTCTGGAGGACTTTGCATGTTCTTTTCAGTGCAAACCGCTTGCACAGGTATTTAATAATTGTCTGCACCACATTTGTGCCGCACGCGACCGTTTTGTCGCATAACTGCACTATTCTTCATGTGACACAAATGTCATCACTGAAATGGCCGTTCCTATGCTCAGTCAGACCGTGCGCCTGATTTATCATGTAAAGTCTGACCGAAGTGTGTTGCACGGCACATGTTAAAGGTGCACCAAAAAAAAAAGTGGTGTACTCTGTCAGGGCTGTGCAGAGGGTGCCAGATTCATGAAGAATTTGCACCATAAATCCTGAATTTGGTGCCCTCAGCACACTTAGTGTGGATGACACATGGGGGTACAAGAGAAATATTGGAGGGCATCCCTATCTGGAAGTAAAAGCTTTTTCTATATAAAAATGAGGGTAAGAATGAATCATACTCTCTTTAGGGAGTCATTCAGTCCATTAGGGCATAGTTTTCCCTGTGGATGACCTGACTGAATTGATCAGGATGGTCCTTCAGGATCTGCTCTTTAAGGATAAGGGATACATTCCTAAAACTATGATTGTGGTGTGAGTGATAATGTCTTAATAAACTATGTACAGTCATGGCCAAAAGTTTTGAGAATTATACAATTATTAATTTTTACAAAGTCTACTGCATCAGGATCTATTATGGCAATTTGCATATACTCCAGAATGTTAGAAAGAGTGATAAGCTTAACAGCAATTAATTGCAAAGTCAATATATGCCTGGAAAATGAACTTTTTCCCCCAAAACACATTTCAACTTCATTGCCGGCCTGTCTTAAAAGGAGCAGCCAACATCATTCCAGTGATTGCTCCATTAACACAGGTGTGGGTGTTAATGAGGACAGGGCTGGAGATCAATCTGTCATGATTAAGTAAGAATCACACCACTGGACACTTTAAAAGGAGGCTGGTGCTTGGCATCATTAATCCTCTTCTGTTAACCATGGTTATCTCTAAAGAAACACGTGCAGTCATTATTGCATTGCACAAAACTGGCCTAACAGGGAAGAGTATCGCAGCTAGAAAGATTGCACCTCAGTCAACAATCTATCGCATCATCAAGGAATTCAAGGAGAGAGGTTCCATTGTTGCCAAAAAGGCTCCAGGGCGCCCAAGAAGGACCAGCAAGTGTTTCAGCTTTGGGATCGGGTTACCAGTAGTGCAGAGCTTGCTCAGGAATGGCAGCAGGCAGGTGTGAGAGCATCGGAGGCAGCGGAGACTCTTTGAGCAAGGCCCGGTGTCAAGGAGGGCAGCAAAGAAGCTACTTCTCTCCAGAAAAAAACATCAGGGACAGACTGATATTCTGCAATAGGTACAGGGAGTGGACTGCTGAGGACTGGGGTAAAGTCATTTTCTCTGATGATTCCACCAGTCTTGTCTCATGCTAACTGTAAAGCATCCTGCAACCATTCATGTCTGGGGTTGCTTCTCAGCCAAGGGAATCGGCTCTCTCACAGTCTTGCCTAAAAACACATCCATGAATAAAGAATGGTACCAGAATGTCCTCCAAGAGCAACTTCTCCCAACAGTCCAAGAGCAGTTTGATCAACAATGCCTTTTCCAGTATGATGGTGCACCTTGCCATAAAGCAAAGGTGATAACTAAATGGTTCAGGGAACAAAATATAGAGATTTTGGGTCCATGGCCTGGAAACTACCCAGATCTTAATTCCATTGAGAACTTGTGGTCAATCATCAAGAGACGGATGGACAAACAAAAACCAACAAATTGTGACAAAATGAAAGGATTGATTGTGCAAGAATGGTCAGGATTTGGTCCTGAAGTTGATTGAGAGCTGCCAGGGAGAATTGCAGAGATCCTGAAGAAGAAGGGTCAACACTGCAAATATTGACTTGCTGCATTAACCCATTCTAACTGTCAATAAAAAGCTTTTGTTACTCATAATATGATTGCACTTGTATTTCTGTAAAAAAAATCTGACAAACACACATAAAAACCAGAGGGCAACAGATCATGTGAAAATATAATATTTGTGTCATTCTCAAAACTTTTGGCCATAACTATAATTTATGGAGAGCCCAGTGACAGCACTCAGGAGACATGTAAAAAATTATAATTTGCGCACACCTCCTGTGTGTGACGTCACTGGGATCCAGCAAGGGAGAGGATATAAGTATGAGGATGTAAGGAGGCATGCATAATTATTGACCCCTGGTGTTCTGTGTACGTCACAGAATATTTTTACCGGAGCACCGGTGAGTCAAGTCTCAAGAAGCTGTGTTCCTGGATTGTGGAGAAGACGTTGACAGGAAAGTATAGTTAGCTTAATTCACCTCCAAGTGGCAAACTCTCCATTAGAAGTATTTTTACTTCCCAGACCTAATCTCCACCCTCTCATTTTGCTAAACCAGTTCACTGCACTGTACCGATGAATCACTTGGAGGTGACGTCTACAGTTGGGATATTGTTTCTTATGGAATAGATATACTGGTTTGGCTATTATCCTGTATCATGTCAATTGGCTTTCTGAAAAGTCTTGTTTGGTGTAAGGGGGGGGCTGCCTAACAAGGTATCTTAGAGGCAATATTTCCTTATTCTATCCTGAAAAATGATCTGCATATTTCCAAGAATCTTAATTGGAGCATCAATGGTTGTAAGTCTCCACATAACTCCAGAGGTAGCCTTAACTTGCAAAGTCTCCATAAAGTGTCTTCTTACTTCCTGGACTTATCTTCAATGACAGATGTAGGAAAGAAACACTGGGATAGTTGGATTCCAACACGCCTGATATATATCTTACTCTAGGTAATCTGTTCCCAGCATTTTCGGCATGTTTCAGCTAAGCGTGCATGGTTTTGGCAGAATTCTTGACAAACTAACTCAGATATTTCCTCCTACTTACCTTTACTTTTCTCTTACATGATTCTAGAAAAACCTGATATCTTAATAAAACATTTAAATACCATGAGCAAACTTAGTTGAAAAGCTATTTTTTTAAAAGACATTTTAATAGCAGCTCACGTTTTTTACTGTCTCGGCATAGCACTGATGTGGGGACTGATACGGCTACCTCAGCTGCACCTAGACCTTCAGACAGCACAGTAATCATAGATCTGATTTTCCCAGTGGACATTTTGGCTTAACCTGTCATTTCGATAGTTGAATCTGACAGAAAACTGCTTAATGAACATTCTTCCTGGGCCGAGATTGCTTGTTGAGGCTTACTGAAGAAAGGTGTCATATAAAGCATTGACTCAATTGCTTTGCTGTTCCTTCTCTCTTTTTTTTATCACCACTGGGCTATGAGCATTTTATCCTCATAAAATAGTTGAATGGCTAAAAAGTAATGGCACTGCTGAGTTGTCAATATGTGCTGAATAAAACGAATGCTGGAAAATGAATCAATGCTCAGAAAAGAGAAATGTCAGTTTTCATGTAGTGTACAATCAATTATTGGATATAACTGTTTACATAACAATTTATTCCATTTTTAATGCGACCAAGTCACATAATAAAACATGAACTGTACCCAATGTACAGAACAAAAGCTTTTCAATAATATCATCTAAACTGCATATATTCATGTGGTACGGTGCTCTAAAGAAAACTGCTGCGTTTATGAAATTTAAGTACCTTCCTTTTTTATATTTCTTTGTCCAACGCACTGCGCAGTTGAATGTGAACTATTAATGCAAAAGTAAAATTATATTTTTACACAGACTACTCAAATTCAGCAACTTTCTTGGTAGATCTGAAGTATAGGACAAAAATATCCAGCAACCAGGCAGGTATGGAGGAAAAAAAAGTGGAGTAAAACCTCAGGTTATTTCATCTTCTTAAATCAAAATAAAAAAGGTAACATAGGTAAGAAATCTGACCCGTTTCAAACTACAAAGAGTTCTTAATCATAGTCTAAACATAGTAGTGCATAGGTTCATTAAATTGGATAATGAAATGAAATGAAACGGAAGTAGACGGCAAACGAGTCACCAGTTACGTAGAAAGGTAGACAAAATGGAAAAATGTGCTCATGGAAAAAATACCAAAATGTGAAAAAAATGTATAAATTAATTAGTATATCTAGATTAAGTCATTTCTTAAGTTTAAACAGTTAAAGGGTTTCTGGTTTTAAAATCAAGCACCGACCGTGGGTGATAGCCATGGGTCTTTGCTGCAATATGCAGCAAAGCCCATCTCTGTATGAGCCCTCTTGATACACCCTTCATAGCTCTGCGGCGGTTATATATCCATTGCAGAGCATGAAGGGGTTAATGTATAATTTATGATGAAATTTTTTTTTGTTTTCTTTGTGTAGGTGTATTTCATCATTTACTCACTTCTTAGATCTTTTTTTGCAGCTAATATCTACTTCTCCTTTCTGCATCCCTGACCTTAGCCTTTGTGAACTCAACTCCACAAACTTCATAGTATCATAGTTTATACAGTTCAACCAAGGAAGGGAAGGGATTGATGAAGAGATTTATGAGAACATTTTTTAAATAACATAACCACTATATAGGTACACCCTAGGTCAGTGATGGCTAACCTATGGCACTGGTGCCAGAGGTGGCACTCAGAGCCCTTTCTGTGGGCACTCAGGCCATCACCAGAGATGACTCCAGGTAACTTACTGCAGTCCCAGACTTGCTGAGCACAGAGCTATTTTAAAGTGACAGCTCTACCTGGGACTATTTTCTGCTTTATTGGTGTCCTCAGAGTGCTGGTATCAATTAAACTGTGACAGAGAAGGAAGTATAAATCACAAAATAAATTATTGTGTTGGCACTTCGCGATAAATACATGGGTCTTTGTTGTAGTTTGGGCACTCGGCCTCTAAAAGGTTCGCCATCACTGCCCTAGGTGTAAGTACCCTTCTTGAAGCTCTCTGCTGTCCCTGCTGTAACCAGCGCCTGAGTCAGGCTATTCCACAGATTCACAGTTCTCTGTCTGTTCCATTCGCCTTTGGTGATTAATCCTTGATTTCTCCAGTCAGAGACAATGGTGAGATGCCACACAGAGAGGGGATGATGCATGACAACCTACCCTGTGATTTACAAAGGGAATTCTTTGTAAATGGAGCACATTCGAGGCTCTTTTGGGTCTCTTGAAAGGTAGAGTGTCACAGCGTTTTTAGTTGTATGAAAGTGAAAATCTTCCTGCTATTAGAAGGTGGTTGTACTCTCTTTCTATGTTACTGCTGAAACAGTTAGTGTTCTGTTGTATATTTAACTTCAGTAGGAGATTAATATCCAGTGACCAGAAGAGGTCAGCAGATTCACAAAAATACAAACAATATTCAGAATAGCACAAATGGGTGCTGTAAAACTTTATATGCTAGTCTTCTTAGTTGTACTGTGATGCTTTTTAAAGTGTTCAATTCCCTGAATAGAAAGTTTATTCACCAGTATGTACTAATTGTTAAGCCAATCCCAACTTGGGTGGGTTTGACCCCATTGACACCACTCCCATTTGCTGAACTGGAGCTATGCCACTGTGCAGAATATTTCTGCATTTGTACTAACAGGACCTGTGAATTTTGTTATCTAGATGAAGTCAAGTTTCTGGTGTAGATCCAAGAAACTCTTGCCTCGAATGAAGCACTAACAGCCAGAAAGATGCTGTCAACATCCTCTGAATGGCTGCTGACTTCTGAGCTTGTGAGTCACTCCCAGGACTGCCTTGCTAGGAACTGGTTGACAGCTGCTTTGTACTATTTCATCCCTGGAAAGATGTAATGTTGCTTTATGGAGCTCTGTGTTAGACTCAGCTGTTGGTTGAGTAATGCAGGGCCTAGCCAGTCAGCTGCTGGGGGCGGCATTGAGGGGCTGGATAAATTCTAAGGTCTCAGCTCACAGTGCGAGTTATACTTGCTTCTGTGATCCTCAGTCTGATATGGTACTGCTTTGATTAGTGGTTGTTTTGCCTGTTTTCCGTACCTCACTCTGCAAACTCAGCCTTAGGGTACACGCACACAGCCGTAAGCCTGAGCTAGATTCTGTCTTTACCCTGTGTTCCTACCTTCTTGGAGAAGAATAAATATTTTATCTGTAACCAAGACAGAATAAACCTCCAACAACAAATGCTGGTATGCAGAATATGAGGGTCCAAAACCCTGTACCCTGCCATAGCTGTAACCCTGCGTACCCCAAGCCTGAGCCAGAACTCCCTGTACCCTGATTCTGTATTTCCCCCGTGTTCCTGTGTACCCTGACAGATGAATAAATATTTTAACTAAAATCTTGACAGATGCCTGTTAAAATTATGTATCTTATGCAGATGTTTAGAGATCGCTGAAATGTCGACTCTGTTATTACTGATGACCATCATATTGCATTTTATACTTTCAAAAAGCAGGAGGATATCTGTACACATGGAAACACATGATTTTGATATGTGACCTGTCAATATATGTTTACATGCTTGGCAGCATTGATGTCCATATCTGAAAAATCCCTGGCTGTATAACTAGACTGTTGGTCTAACCATGTGGTCTGAACACATACAGAATAAATATCAGTTTACCTACTCTTTAAATATTTATATAAAATTGTATCCTATTCTGGCAATGGAAAATATATATTTTTTTCATTTTAGTCACCTTATTGTTCTCCTGGATGAAATTATTCACACAAGTGATGTCCTGTCTAGACTTCTTTCTGATTCTCTAATATTGTTATGTGGTAAGTTGGAGGTCTCAAAGGAGTATATGATGCACATGTGTGCACTGGGCTAAGTAACATTTTACTTTCAGCCTATGGGTTTCTTTGACATTAGAAAGAATCTCGCTGAGCAGATTGGTGGTTAATTGCCACAGAATATGTGATATACTGGGGGTCATTAACTAAGGGCCCGAATCGCGTTTTTACGTCAATTTACCCAAATTTTTCCATTTTGCGTCAATTTTCCATGAATTACCCCAGGATTTTGGCGCACGCGATCGGATTATGGCGCATCGGTGCCGGCATGCACCCGATGGAAATCGGGGGTGTGGCCATACGAAAACCCGACGAATTCGGGAAAACCGCCGCATTTAAAACAAAAAAAGTGTCCCTGGACACACGCTTACCTGCACTCGGCCCCGCTTGGTGAAATTCAGTGCATTCCGATGAACTTCAGCGCAGCAGAGACACCTGGTGGACGTCGGAGGAACTACCTTAGTGAATCGCCGGAAGACCCGAATTCTCCACACAGAACACGCCGCTGGATCGTGAATGGACCGGGAAGTAAATCTGCCCCACTGTGTCAAGATTTAAAGATGTACAATTATTTTCAAAGCCCAGAAAGAATTGTATACATTCTAAAGCAAAAAATAAAAATGAGACAAATAAAAAAGAACACTAATCAAAATTAGATCTCACTTTAAGGCCCAATGGTATCTGTGTTTCTAGAGAAATGCATGTGATTGGTAATGAGAACATGCATATTTGATTTTAAGGGTCTCATAAATATATATATATATATATATATATATATATATATATATATATATATGTAAATTCTCTTTGGCATTTCTTACCAGTAATGTAATAATCCAGTTTAATCTTTTTAAATATACATTAATTGCACAAGATCTTTGCAAGGCATTTTAATAAGCTTTCAAACCTTGCATTTGCATCAGCATATGGCTCCATACCATTAAGATCTATAATGACCAAGCAGCTCCAGCTCCACTATGAAACATAATGAGGCATGAAAAAAAACCTTATAATCCAGTAAATACAACCTCAAATACAGGGGCATAACTAGGAGAGGAAGAATTCTAAATACTCCGTAAATATAGATATTTACATACTCGCACATTTCTACACTTACGTGCACACATTTCTGCACTGATACATACATTTATACCCTTACATAGATTTGTCCCAGTAGCTGCTGACCACATGATTCAGACCAGGGCCGCATCTGCCATGAGGCGAGATGAAAATCTCGCTTCAGGTGGCAGAATGCGGGTCCCTGTAAAGGGCGGCGAAATTTGCCGCTCTAAAGTGGGCGATTCGGGCGTCCATTAATGCCCAAATCGCCCACCATTATTTGGGGCTATAATTATTTCATACTAGGGGGGTTCTGTATATATTATTTGGGGCTATAATTACTTTATACTGGGGGGGTACTGTATTTATTATATGGGGCCAGAATTATTTTATACTGGGGGGGGGGGATGCTATATATATTATTTGGGGCTATAATTACTTTATACTGGGGGGGGGGGAATTCAGTATATATTATATGGGTCCAGAATCATTTTATACTGGGGGGGGGGATGCTATATATATTATTTGGGGCTATAATTAGTTTATACTGGGGGGGGGGGAATTCAGTATATATTATATTGGGCCAGAATCATTTTATACTAGGGGGTGCTGTATATATTATATATGACTAAGGCTGTATATGGGATACATATATTACTAAGATGGGGGCTGTATATGGGATACATATATTACTAGGCTGGGGGGCTGTATATGGGGTACAGTATATTACTAAGCTGGGGGCTGTATATGGGATACAGTATATTACTAAGCTGGGGGGCTGTATATGGGATACAGTATATTACTAAGCTGGGGGGGCTGTATATGGGATACAGTATATTACTAAGCTGGGGGGCTGTATATGGGGTACAGTATATTACTAAGCTGGTGGGCTGTATATGGGATACAGTAAATTACTAAGCTGGGGGGGCTATATATGGGATACAGTATATTACTAAGCTGGGAGGCTGTATATGGGATACAGTATATTACTAAGCTGGGAGGCTGTATATGCGATACAGTATATTACAAAGCTGGGGGGGATGTATATGGGATACAGTATATTACTAAGCTGGGAGGCTGTATATGGGATACAGTATATTACTAAGCTGGGAGGCTGTATATGGGATACAGTAAATTACTAAGCTGGGAGGCTGTATATGGGATACAGTATATTACTAAGCTGGGGGGCTGTATATGGGATACAGTATATTACTAAGCTGGGAGGCTGTATATGGGATACAGTAAATTACTAAGCTGGGAGGCTGTATATGGGATACAGTATATTACTAAGCTGGGGGCCTGTATATGGGGTACAGTATATTACTAAGCTGGGGGGGCTGTATATGGGGTACAGTATATTACTAATCTGGGGGGGCTTTATATGGGTTACAGTATATTACTAATCTGGGGGGCGCTGTATATGGGGTACAGTATGTTACTAATCTGGGGGGTGTTGTATATGGGGTACAGTATATTACTAATCTGGGGGGCTTTATATGGGATACAGTATATTACTAATCTGGGAGGGGACTGTATATGTGGGGCAAGATTTTATTTAAGCTGTAGGGGATCTGTATATGGGAACTGTATATAATTTAATTGGGGGGTGAATAACGAGGCCTTTAAATATATGAGAGCAAGGCTATATAAAAATAAATTTATATATATATATATATATATATATATATATATATATATATATATATATATATATATATATATTTCATTAGGGGGTGCTATATATTTTATCAGGATTGCACTGTATGTAAAATCATGTAACATAATAACAGGGTGGGATATATTAGTTATAGGATACAGATTTGCATGTAAACCAAATGTTGGGGGGGTCTGTATTAATAAATTGGGGGTGTTGTATATTGATTGGTGCTTAGCATGCTATAATTCCAGTAGACTATATATATATATATGTATATAATGAAGGGATGTTTTATATGTGGGGTAGCGTGCGATCAGTTGTGTTGTGAGGGGTATATGTTATTTAGGAGCACAGTGTTGTTATCCAGGAGACTTTATACTGTAAGTGACTGTGGTATTTTTAGGGACACCGGGTGGAGATGCTGCACGGATTCAGCAGTGATGTGTCATGGATTGGAGAACCCGGAATAAAGTCCTCCTGGTGGAAGAGATTGTCATCTATAAGGTACTAGATGCCACTAGTTTCCAGCATTTACTGAACAGGGAGCAGGCAGAGGAACAGGAGCGGGAGGGGGGGGGGGGCGGGATTTTAATATTCGCCTCAGGCAGCAAATATGCTAGAATCGGCCCTGGTTCAGACCATGACTAAGAACTGGTGTGAAAATGTTTGAAACGTGTAGGTCGTCTACTAAATTATGCATCGTATGTCATTTTTCCTTTTCATGGAATAAAAATATAAAGTTTCAATGAAGAGAAATTTCCTTTGGTGTGCTGGAACTAAATAACTTTCTTTTCTTACCTGTGAAAAAAGGTTTGTGGCTGTTCTTAGTCAGAAGATTTATTATCCTGTTGCCAATCTTGTGTGACTGAGGTCTGCTTTTGTCCAACTCCCTATGTTTACAATACGGTAATGTAAAAATAAAAGACCTTTTATGGACAAATATTGATAAGTGCCGCAAATCTGTTTCTCTAATTATTGTATATGAAATATGTTTTCCATTCCATATGATTTCTCTACCAATAGGTCCAAAGATTTCAGCACATACATTATCTGAATGAAGATATGTTGCATGCTAAGCTTAATAAAATAAATGTGTACCGGGCTCCAGGATCAGATAGATTACAAGTTTTGTTGTTGTTGTTGTGCACCGTTTTAAAATTTTCAAAAAGGGCTCTAGGTTCTTGACAAGGGTCAGAACTTGTGTTGTTTGTTTTTGGTTATTTCACCTTGGTCTTTTGCCACGCGTGGTTTAAGTGAAGGATGGCTAAACCCATCAGCATCTGCATCAGCATCCATAAGATCCACATATAACTGCTCACATCACTCTCTGGTTGTACTGATTTCTTGTTTCTTGTGTTTTTGCATCCTCTATTGTGCTTTTGCTGCTATTCTGATCCTTGCTTCATTTTCTTTAACTACTCTTTGTCTTACTATTTTGTACTGCACCGTCCTTTTGGCTTTGACCCAGTTATCCTGAGATTGCTTGTGTTTATCAACTGTTCTGAGCACATACTCATAGTTGGGACTGTCATGCCAGTTGTCCCATGCGGGTTTAGCACAGTGCGGACAAGTAGAAAAGGACAGGAACTGTGAGTAAGCTAAGGGCCTGAATCCTCTAATCTCACAGAATAACCAGCAATACCATCCTACTCTGGTACAACACTCCCGTCCAACTTTAGGACAGTCAGAATAACCTGATTTTTTTAAATGGAGATAGATTTTTTTTTCATTCAGAGAAAGGTGCAAGCTTTATTTACTTTCATGAACCAAGTCCTATTTTAATGATGTCAATTACAGTAGGTATACTTATTTCTCTTTTACCTGATGAAGCAGCTTATGTTAAAAGTCAGTTAATATCTGAAGGACCAGCAGAGTTTAGAGAGTGGTGTATTCCTTCAGGTTGTAATTACCATTGTGTCAGGTATTAGTTCTAACTGGGATGATCCTGATCCTAGGACTTTGGATGATATCTTTTGCTGTCAAATGTAGAAGTGGCAGTAAGTCTTATTTACCTGTTCTTTCTCCTCTATCTCCTTCCACTGAGATCATGGTGCATGCTGCAGAACCCATGCAAGTAGAAGACAACTCATCCAGGAATGTAAAAAGAACTCTGCCTCTGCAGCAAATCCGGTCATCTGATAAGCTCCTGTCCCACAAGACCACTGCTGGATATTAGGTAAATTATCAATTTAATGTTTCTTAAAATGTAAAATATATCCTCCTGGTTCAGAAATATATCATGAATGCAATATTAAGGTCCTGGAAGGTTGGAGCAGATGCAAATTGGGCATTGGCAGTTAGAGATCACATGACCCTCCATGAGATGATGAAGCAAAATACATTCTTTTAAAACAAATTTTTATTGAGTTTAAACATAAATAATATGGTTCCTGTACAGGAGCCATACCCTGAAATCTTAAAACATAACGGATAGAATAAGGGTGGGGGCAGGGTAGTCGAAGGAAGGACATTGGAAAAGTTTACAGAATAGGAAAGGTTGTAAACATAACATTTAAATTTAGTCATCACTGGTAGCAAGTTAGTATGGATGCTTAATCAGACTATGCATATTGGGGGTCATTTACTAAAGGCCCGATTCGCGTTTTCCCGACGTGTTACCTGAATATTTCCGATTTGCACCGATTTCCCCTGAATTGCCCCGGGATTTTGGCGCACGCGATTGGATTATGGCACATCGGCGCTGGCATGCACGTGACGGAAATCGGATTCGGAAAAACCGCCGCATTTTTTAAAAAAATTGTGTCGCGGAGCTTGCACTTACCTTCACTAGGAATAGGCTGGTGAACCCATTTTTAGTCCGTTTTTAGTCGTGCATTTTCAGTCCGTTAAAAAACGCATGTGTTTTTGAAAAAGCATCAGTTTTTTTTTGGTTTTCCCAATTATCTTAATTGAAAATGGACAGGAACGGATGCGGTTTCCAAAAAAACGCATGCGCTTTTTAAAACATATGTGTTTTTAAACAGACTGAAAACGCATGACTAAAAACGGACTAAAAACATGTTCAAAACACCATGTGTGTCCCCACCCTAAGAGTGAAATATATTTTAAGCATGTGTGCCAAGTCTCTGCACACATTGAGGGCTATCATCTTAACATTGGGAGTTCTGTCTTACACCATGCCACACATTGTCCGACCGACCAAGAATGAAATTAATTACTAAACTAATCCTTAAGCTTCTTTTACTTGGCAGCATTTGAAATGTATTTTGCCAAAAACAGGAGATGATCCTGTATAGAGAAGTATAATGAAAAGATTTTGCTTATCTTTTGGCTTACATATTGTATATCAGTGCAAAATACTGTCAATACTTCTATGCATATCTAATAAGTTAACAGCTTAACAAGCAGGAAACCAAATTAAGATATGTTAAAACTACCAAGCAGAAGTTTTACAAAGCTATGTGGTAACAGCTCATGTTAAACAAAGATGATTGATTTGTTAAGCTTCACAATCGGTAATTTACATGTCACACGCAGTCTCATCACACAAATGGTTGCATTTTATTCAATATGTAATTAAAATATGATCTAAGTTCACACGATTACACCAAATTACTGAACAAACCCAAGAGGGAATCTAAATACCATTATTCTGTTGTCATCAGGTGAATAAACACAGTTCTAATTGCCTGAAATGTGTGCATGTGCAAACATATCCAAAATAACCATTTCAGCAGTTAATTAGCAGCACAAATGATTTTAGAGCAATTGGAAGTATTCCATTCCTCTGCTCACTGCATTATGGGTATAATTAAAAATAAATGTATTTAGACTTTGAAGTAACACTGCTAATTGTATAATTCCTTGAGTGTTTTGCTCCTGAGATGGAAACATGGCACGTGTTCATGTAACATTCAACAGGGTCTTGCTAAAAGCAAAGGATCGATTTCATATGCAAGTGAAGAGATTACACCTGAACATTATTCTGGAATATAGTAACAACCAATGGGAAAAAGTTATAAAACAATCTTCCAACATTATGTAGTTTGATTTTTAATGATTCATTTGTTAGCAGTCCCTATTTTGTGTGCAGCGGGCACAATGCAAGAAGGGAAAAGAAGCTGATTTGTCTACCTTAGGGCGTTTTCACACACTATTTTTTTTACGGATGCAGATCACGGAAGGCAATATAAGTCTATGGCTCCGCAAAAATAAATGATAAAACATCCGTTTTTTTTACTGATGAGGTTGAGGTGTTTTGTTATGTCAAAGCAATGTTAAACATTTCTGCGGATGTGGAAACAACACGGAAGCATCACGGAGACAAAACATAAGCAAAATGGAAACAGAATGGAGACAAAACACAACGGATGTGCAATAGAAGTAAGCACCAACGCCATTGTAAAACTATCCTCACCACTACTGTTTCCAACACAACTCTAAGCTTTCTACCTAGCCTCAGTTAATAGTACAAAAATGTCTCATCATGCCCTAGGTGTATGCAGCACAAGCTATTAGGACCACCAATGCAGAAATGGTATTTTCTCAAATAGTTAGTGATGTTTAACCCCTAAGTGCACAAGGATGTTATAGTATGTCCCTGTAGGAAGATACTTTCAGCATGGGGACATTCTATAACGTCCTGCTTCTGGCACCAGCTGACGAATGGAGCCGGCACCAGAAGCAGCGGTTGTCAGATGTATATTACAGCTGACAACTCGATCTAATACTCGCGATTGGAGCCATCTCTGATTGCGAGTGTTAACCCCTTACATGCCGTAGGCTTTCCCCCTATGGATCCCATGTGCCACTTACCCAGGAATCCTATCCTTTTCTGGGCAACCCCATGGTCTGCCGAGTGCCCTGGAGCTGGCAAATCTCTTCTGCAGACAGACCTCTTCCAGGCCTGACTGTAAACTGTCTGCGCATGCGTCTCTATGCTCAGACAGTTTACAGTGCTCTACAATGAATTAGTACTGTAGAGCAGTGTATTGGACTTGAACCAGCAATCAGAGCATTGCTGGTTCAAGTTTAAGTTTGTATAAGTAAAATAAGTCAAAAAAGTAAAGTTTCAGCATTAGAATAAATAAAAAATAAATAAAAATACAAGCCCCTAAAATGACAATTTTCATACAAACACTTAATAAAGTATAAAAAACAAAAATACACAAAAAAAACCCTACATATTTGGTATTGTTATGTCCATAACAATCTTTGTAATAAAACGGACCCGCAAGGTAAACGCCTTGCAAAAAAGGTTCCAAAAAAAGATAATTTTTAATTAATACCTTTAAAAAAAAGGCTCTAAAAAGTTAGAAAAAAATTACGGAATCTAAAATAAGACCACTGAAAAGAAAAACTCTTCTAACAAAAAATAAGCCCTTAACCTGATTTGTCCGCAGAAAAATAAAAAAGTCACGCTTTTGAAAAGATGGTGATGCTAAAATGAACAAGGTTTTTTCCAAATTAGTTTTTACTCAGTAAAATTGAAACCCCCCACATATATGGCATTGCTGCTTCCATGACAATCTGCATAACAAAACAGAATCATTATTGAATCCGAACAGTGAACCCCATAAATAACAACCCAAAAAAAAGCTCAGAAAAAAAGTTAATTTTTAATTAATACCCTTTAAAAATGCTCTAAAAAGTGATTAAAAAATGTTACACTCTCTACAGTCATGGCCAACAGTTTTGAGAATGACACAAACATTATATTATATATAATATATATTATATATTTCACATGATCTGTTGCCCTTTGGTTTTTATGTGTGTTTTTCAGATGTTTTTATCACATACAGAGATACAAGTGCAATCATATTATGAGTAGCAAAAGCTTTTATTGACAGTTAGAATGAGTTAATGCAGCAAGTCAATATTTGCAGTGTTGACTCTTCTTCCTCAGAACCTCTGCAATTCTCCCTGGCAGCTCTCAATCAACTCCTGGACCAAATCCTGACTGATAGCCGTCCATTCTTGCACAATCATTGCTTGCAGTTCGTCACAATTTGTTGGCTTTTGTTTGTCCACCCGTCTCTTGATGATTGACCTCAAGTTCTCAATGGGATTAAGATCCGGGGAGTTTCCAGGCCATGGACCCAAAATCTCTATGTTTTGTTCCCTGAGCCATTTAGTTATCACCTTTGCTTTATGGCAAGGTGCTCCATCATGGTGGAAAAGGCATTGTTGATCACCAAACTGCTCTTGGACGGTTGGGAGAAGTTGCTCTTCGAAGACATTCTGGTACCATTCTTTATTCATGGATGTGTTTTAGGCAAGACTGTGAGAGAGCTGATTCTGTTGGCTGAGAAGCAACCCCACACATGAATGGTTGCAGGATGCTTTACAGTTGGCATGAGACAAGACTGATGGTATCGCTCATCTTGTCTTCTCCGATCAAGCTGTTTTCCAGATGTTCCAAACAATTTTCATCAGAGAAAATGACCTTACCCCAGTCCTCAGCAGTCCACTCCCTGTACCTTTTGCTGAATATCAGTCTGTCCCTGATGTTTTTTCTGGAGAGAAGTGGCTTCTTTGCTGCCCTCCTTGACACCAGGCCTTGCTCCAAGAGTCTCCGCAGTCTCACAGTGCATGCATATGCACTCACACCTGCCTGCTGCCATTCCTGAGCAAGCTCTGCACTGCTGGTAGCCTGATCCTGAAGCTTAAACACTTTTAAGAGATTTTAGTGTCGCTTGCTGGTCCTTCTTGGGCGCAATGGAGCTTTTTTGGCAACAATGGAACCTCTCTCCTTGAATTCCTTGATGATGTGATAGATTATTGACTGAGGTGCAACCTTTCTAGCTGCAATACTCTTCCCTGTTACGCCAGTTTTGTGCAGTGCAATTATGACTGCATGTGTTTCTTTAGCGATAACCATGATAACAGAAGAGAAACAATGATGACAAGCACCAGCCTCCTTTTAAAGTGTCCAGTGGTGTGATTCTTACTTAATCATGACAGATTGATCTCCAGCCCTGTCCTCATCAACACCCACACCTGAGTTACTGGAGCAATCACTGAAACGATGTTAGCTGCTCTTTTTAAGGCAGCTAAAAGTGTTTTTGGGGGAAAAGTTCATTTTCTAGGCAAATATTGACTTTGCAATTAATTGCTGTTAAGCTGATCACTCTTTATAGCATTCTGGAGTATATGCAAATTGCCATTATAAAACCTGATGCAGTAGACTTTGTAAAAATTAACATTTGCATCATTCTCAACTTTTCACCATGACTGTAAAATAAGACCAAAGAAGATCAACACTTTGTGCAAAAAATAAGCCCTTTCCCAGATTTGTCAGCCAAAAAAATAAAAAAATGTATGCATATGAAAAGACAGTGATGCTAAAATTAACATTTTTAAATGAGGAATTTAATAATTGTGGTGACCCATAGAATAAAAACAATGTACTATTTTTATGGTATGATAAATGGCAAAAAAAGTAAAAAATCTTCCTAAAATGTGATGATTTTCATTCCCTTCACTTACAAAATTTCACCAATAAGCTATAGATGCCCCAAAATTATGAACCAGAAAAGTGCATCTCATGTGGCAAAAAATAAGCCCCTATAGGTACACATTAGGAAAAGAAAAAGAAATAATAGCCTGTACAAATTGACAATGCAAATCTGCTCTGGATGGAGCTCCTTTCATTCTATGCCCAGCCGTTTGCCACCACATATGGGGTGTCAGTGTACTCGTGAGAAATTGGGTATCAAATTTGTGGAGCTTTTTATAATTTAATCCATTGCACATGTTTAATTTTCCACCGAAAATTTATGTATTTTAAAAAAATATTACAATTTGTAGACCGCACCTCTATTTTGTTTTAACCCCTACAATACACCTAAAGGGTTAACAAACTTCTTGAAAGTGCTTTTTCATACGTTGAGGTGTGTAGATTCCATAATGGGGTAATTTATGAGTCTTGCTATTATTTCGACCTCACACGGTCAATTAAAAGTTGAGCAGCTCCATCTAAATAGATGTTTTGGTAATTTTCCAAAAAATTTGAAAAATGGCACCAAAATTCTAAGCCTCATAACATTCTAGTAAAATACATGGAATCTTAAAATACCATGCCAACATAAAGCAGACATTTGGGAAATATAAGATATGAATTTATTTGGGTTATGACGGGCTACTTCAAAAGTAGAGAATTTAGAACTTTCAAAATAATGAATTTTTCTGAATTTCTATTTTTTTCATAACTAAACACAAAAGATATCATCCAAATGTTTTAACTAATTTGAAGTACAGTGTGTCACAGGAAAACAATCTCAAAATCACCTGGATATCTTATAGCGTTCCAAAGCTATTACCACTTATATTGATACAGGGCAGATTTATAAAATTGGGGCCACATCCTAGATGCCAAAACAGAGTCCTGAAGGGGTTAAAGTTGCAAAAAGGAGAAAACCAAAAATGTTAAATAAATATGTTTATGGTATAAACTTATTTTGTGCCAATAATCCATTATGCTTCAGGTAATCATACATTGACAATTCAGTGTTACCATTTCACTTGCCAACTCACAAGAGTCTTCATTACCTATTAAAGTTTAGCTAAACTTTTGACAAAATTTCACAATTTAAACTTTGTAATATAGTTAAAGAGCTATCTGTCTGCTCACTATAGGAGAAAGAATCAGAATAAAGACAAAGATGAGCTGTTTTTTAATAACAAGTTCACCTCCTCTGTTAACATCTGAATTTCAAATAATTGGCCCAGATTTATCAAACTGGGTGCCCCAGTTTTTTTGGGCACTTTGCTCGTAAATATATATGCAAACTGATTGGGACCGATGAAGAGCTATGTCAGCGCTATTTCATCTTTATGTTCTGAAAGCCATAATTTTTTGCAGCGTTCCAAATGTATATTTACCTAATAAAAAGAAATATACTCCTAACTACATTTAACCCCTTAACGATCTTGCTGTCACAGCCCTTTTTTTGAAATCTGACATGCGTCACTTTAAGCGGTTATAACTTTGGAATGCTTTAACCCGTTCGCGACCCTTGACGTAATAGCACGTCACGGGTCGGCTGCGGGTGCATGGAGAGAGCTCACGCGCTGAGCCCTCTCCATAGCCGGTAAGTCTTTACTGCATATTGCAGCAAAGGCTTTCCCGCTGATCGCCGCCGGCAAAGCTGCTGGCGGCTTCAAAAGGATTGCGGCGTATGGGCGGCGCCATCTTTTCGAGGATTGCCGCTCCCCGTGACGTCATCGGGGGGGCGGCGATCCGTCGCCATGGTAACCTCGGGTCTCACGAAGATGCAAGGCTACTTCGGGTTAACCCGTGCATTACAATGTGCTATCTGCACATTGTAATGTATGAGTAGTAAAATACACATATACTGCCATACTGTAGTATGGCAGTATATGATAGGATCGATCAGACACCCTAGGGTTAAAGTACCCAAGGGAGTCTGAAAAATACTAAAAATAAAAAAAAATTTATAAAAAAAAAATTATAATAAAAAACCCTAAAAACTCAAATCACCCCCCTTTCCCTAGAACTGATATATATAAATAAACAGTAAAAATCATAAACACATTAGATATCACCGCGTCCGAAAATGACTCGCGATTGGAGCCATCTCTGATTGCGAGTGTTAACCCCTTACATGCCGTAGGCTTTCCCCCTATGGATCCCATGTGCCACTTACCCAGGAATCCTATCCTTTTCTGGGCAACCCCATGGTCTGCCGAGTGCCCTGGAGCTGGCAAATCTCTTCTGCAGACAGACCTCTTCCAGGCCTGACTGTAAACTGTCTGCGCATGCGTCTCTATGCTCAGACAGTTTACAGTGCTCTACAATGAATTAGTACTGTAGAGCAGTGTATTGGACTTGAACCAGCAATCAGAGCATTGCTGGTTCAAGTTTAAGTTTGTATAAGTAAAATAAGTCAAAAAAGTAAAGTTTCAGCATTAGAATAAATAAAAAATAAATAAAAATACAAGCCCCTAAAATGACAATTTTCATACAAACACTTAATAAAGTATAAAAAACAAAAATACACAAAAAAAACCCTACATATTTGGTATTGTTACGTCCATAACAATCTTTGTAATAAAACGGACCCGCAAGGTAAACGCCTTGCAAAAAAGGTTCCAAAAAAAGATAATTTTTAATTAATACCTTTAAAAAAAAGGCTCTAAAAAGTTAGAAAAAAATTACGGAATCTAAAATAACACCACTGAAAAGAAAAACTCTTCTAACAAAAAATAAGCCCTTAACCTGATTTGTCCGCAGAAAAATAAAAAAGTCACGCTTTTGAAAAGATGGTGATGCTAAAATGAACAAGGTTTTTTCCAAATTAGTTTTTACTCAGTAAAATTGAAACCCCCCACATATATGGCATTGCTGCTTCCATGACAATCTGCATAACAAAACAGAATCATTATTGAATCCGAACAGTGAACCCCATAAATAACAACCCAAAAAAAAGCTCAGAAAAAAAGTTAATTTTTAATTAATACCCTTTAAAAATGCTCTAAAAAGTGATTAAAAAATGTTACACTCTCTACAGTCATGGCCAACAGTTTTGAGAATGACACAAACATTATATTATATATAATATATATTATATATTTCACATGATCTGTTGCCCTTTGGTTTTTATGTGTGTTTTTCTGATGTTTTTATCACATACAGAGATACAAGTGCAATCATATTATGAGTAGCAAAAGCTTTTATTGACAGTTAGAATGAGTTAATGCAGCAAGTCAATATTTGCAGTGTTGACTCTTCTTCCTCAGAACCTCTGCAATTCTCCCTGGCAGCTCTCAATCAACTCCTGGACCAAATCCTGACTGATAGCCATCCATTCTTGCACAATCATTGCTTGCAGTTCGTCACAATTTGTTGGTTTTTGTTTGTCCACCCGTCTCTTGATGATTGACCTCAAGTTCTCAATGGGATTAAGATCCGGGGAGTTTCCAGGCCATGGACCCAAAATCTCTATGTTTTGTTCCCTGAGCCATTTAGTTATCACCTTTGCTTTATGGCAAGGTGCTCCATCATGGTGGAAAAGGCATTGTTGATCACCAAACTGCTCTTGGACGGTTGGGAGAAGTTGCTCTTCGAAGACATTCTGGTACCATTCTTTATTCATGGATGTGTTTTAGGCAAGACTGTGAGAGAGCTGATTCCGTTGGCTGAGAAGCAACCCCACACATGAATGGTTGCAGGATGCTTTACAGTTGGCATGAGACAAGACTGATGGTATCGCTCATCTTGTCTTCTCCGATCAAGCTGTTTTCCAGATGTTCCAAACAATTTTCATCAGAGAAAATGACCTTACCCCAGTCCTCAGCAGTCCACTCCCTGTACCTTTTGCTGAATATCAGTCTGTCCCTGATGTTTTTTCTGGAGAGAAGTGGCTTCTTTGCTGCCCTCCTTGACACCAGGCCTTGCTCCAAGAGTCTCCGCAGTCTCACAGTGCATGCATATGCACTCACACCTGCCTGCTGCCATTCCTGAGCAAGCTCTGCACTGCTGGTAGCCTGATCCTGAAGCTTAAACACTTTTAAGAGATTTTAGTGTCGCTTGCTGGTCCTTCTTGGGCGCAATGGAGCTTTTTTGGCAACAATGGAACCTCTCTCCTTGAATTCCTTGATGATGTGATAGATTATTGACTGAGGTGCAACCTTTCTAGCTGCAATACTCTTCCCTGTTACGCCAGTTTTGTGCAGTGCAATTATGACTGCATGTGTTTCTTTAGCGATAACCATGATAACAGAAGAGAAACAATGATGACAAGCACCAGCCTCCTTTTAAAGTGTCCAGTGGTGTGATTCTTACTTAATCATGACAGATTGATCTCCAGCCCTGTCCTCATCAACACCCACACCTGAGTTACTGGAGCAATCACTGAAACGATGTTAGCTGCTCTTTTTAAGGCAGCTAAAAGTGTTTTTGGGGGAAAAGTTCATTTTCTAGGCAAATATTGACTTTGCAATTAATTGCTGTTAAGCTGATCACTCTTTATAGCATTCTGGAGTATATGCAAATTGCCATTATAAAACCTGATGCAGTAGACTTTGTAAAAATTAACATTTGCATCATTCTCAACTTTTCACCATGACTGTAAAATAAGACCAAAGAAGATCAACACTTTGTGCAAAAAATAAGCCCTTTCCCAGATTTGTCAGCCAAAAAAATAAAAAAATGTATGCATATGAAAAGACAGTGATGCTAAAATTAACATTTTTAAATGAGGAATTTAATAATTGTGGTGACCCATAGAATAAAAACAATGTACTATTTTTATGGTATGATAAATGGCAAAAAAAGTAAAAAATCTTCCTAAAATGTGATGATTTTCATTCCCTTCACTTACAAAATTTCACCAATAAGCTATAGATGCCCCAAAATTATGAACCAGAAAAGTGCATCTCATGTGGCAAAAAATAAGCCCCTATAGGTACACATTAGGAAAAGAAAAAGAAATAATAGCCTGTACAAATTGACAATGCAAATCTGCTCTGGATGGAGCTCCTTTCATTCTATGCCCAGCCGTTTGCCACCACATATGGGGTGTCAGTGTACTCGTGAGAAATTGGGTATCAAATTTGTGGAGCTTTTTATAATTTAATCCATTGCACATGTTTAATTTTCCACCGAAAATTTATGTATTTTAAAAAAATATTACAATTTGTAGACCGCACCTCTATTTTGTTTTAACCCCTACAATACACCTAAAGGGTTAACAAACTTCTTGAAAGTGCTTTTTCATACGTTGAGGTGTGTAGATTCCATAATGGGGTAATTTATGAGTCTTGCTATTATTTCGACCTCACACGGTCAATTAAAAGTTGAGCAGCTCCATCTAAATAGATGTTTTGGTAATTTTCCAAAAAATTTGAAAAATGGCACCAAAATTCTAAGCCTCATAACATTCTAGTAAAATACATGGAATCTTAAAATACCATGCCAACATAAAGCAGACATTTGGGAAATATAAGATATGAATTTATTTGGGTTATGACGGGCTACTTCAAAAGTAGAGAATTTAGAACTTTCAAAATAATGAATTTTTCTGAATTTCTATTTTTTTCATAACTAAACACAAAAGATATCATCCAAATGTTTTAACTAATTTGAAGTACAGTGTGTCACAGGAAAACAATCTCAAAATCACCTGGATATCTTATAGCGTTCCAAAGCTATTACCACTTATATTGATACAGGGCAGATTTATAAAATTGGGGCCACATCCTAGATGCCAAAACAGAGTCCTGAAGGGGTTAAAGTTGCAAAAAGGAGAAAACCAAAAATGTTAAATAAATATGTTTATGGTATAAACTTATTTTGTGCCAATAATCCATTATGCTTCAGGTAATCATACATTGACAATTCAGTGTTACCATTTCACTTGCCAACTCACAAGAGTCTTCATTACCTATTAAAGTTTAGCTAAACTTTTGACAAAATTTCACAATTTAAACTTTGTAATATAGTTAAAGAGCTATCTGTCTGCTCACTATAGGAGAAAGAATCAGAATAAAGACAAAGATGAGCTGTTTTTTAATAACAAGTTCACCTCCTCTGTTAACATCTGAATTTCAAATAATTGGCCCAGATTTATCAAACTGGGTGCCCCAGTTTTTTTGGGCACTTTGCTCGTAAATATATATGCAAACTGATTGGGACCGATGAAGAGCTATGTCAGCGCTATTTCATCTTTATGTTCTGAAAGCCATAATTTTTTGCAGCGTTCCAAATGTATATTTACCTAATAAAAAGAAATATACTCCTAACTACATTTAACCCCTTAACGATCTTGCTGTCACAGCCCTTTTTTTGAAATCTGACATGCGTCACTTTAAGCGGTTATAACTTTGGAATGCTTTAACCCGTTCGCGACCCTTGACGTAATAGCACGTCATGGGTCGGCTGCGGGTGCATGGAGAGGGCTCACGCGCTGAGCCCTCTCCATAGCCGGTAAGTCTTTACTGCATATTGCAGCAAAGGCTTTCCCGCTGATCGCCGCCGGCAAAGCTGCTGGCGGCTTCAAAAGGATTGCGGCGTATGGGCGGCGCCATCTTTTCGAGGATTGCCGCTCCCCGTGACGTCATCGGGGGGGCGGCGATCCGTCGCCATGGTAACCTCGGGTCTCACGAAGATGCAAGGCTACTTCGGGTTAACCCGTGCATTACAATGTGCTATCTGCACATTGTAATGTATGAGTAGTAAAATACACATATACTGCCATACTGTAGTATGGCAGTATATGATAGGATCGATCAGACACCCTAGGGTTAAAGTACCCAAGGGAGTCTGAAAAATACTAAAAATAAAAAAAAATTTATAAAAAAAAAATTATAATAAAAAACCCTAAAAACTCAAATCACCCCCCTTTCCCTAGAACTGATATATATAAATAAACAGTAAAAATCATAAACACATTAGATATCACCGCGTCCGAAAATGCCCAATCTATCAAAATATGATAACGGTTTTTCACTGCGTTTAATCCCGTAACAGAAAATCGCGCCCAAAGTTGAAAATGGCACTTTTTTTAATAAAATAATTCTATAAAAAGTGATCCAAGGTCGAACAGTCCTAAAATTTATAACATTGTAAACGTCATCAAAATCCGCAAAAACCGACACCACCCACAGCTCTGTAAACCAAAGTATAAAAAAGTTATTAGCGCCAGAAGATGGCAAAATCCCTCCAAAAATTTTTGTACAGGAGGTTTTAATTTTTTTAAATGTATGAAAACATTATAAAACCTATATAAATTTGGTATCCCCGTAATCGCACAGACCCAAAGAATAAAGTAGATCTTTCATTTGGGGCGCACAGTGAAATCCGTAAGATCCAAGCCCACAAGAAGACGGCACAAATGCGGTTTTTTACCAATTTCACTGCATTTGGAATTTTTTTTCCCGCTTCCTAGTACACGGCATGGATATTCAATACCATCTCTATGAAGTGCAATTTGTTACGCAGAAAATAAGCCATCACACAGCTCTGTACATGGAAAAATAAAAAAGTTATGGATTTTTGATCATGGGGAGTAAAAAATGAAAATGAAAAAGCAAAAAAGGGCCAGGTCCTGAAAGGGTTAAAATATCCAGTTGATTTTGAGATGACAAATTGTACTCCATGTTGGTTGAGAAATTTAAGCAATATGTTTACTATATTTTCTACTTTTTGGAAAGTTGATCATATCACCAAAATAACTTCATAACATTTCCACATGTTTGCTTTAACTTGGCTTCATTGTTCGAACATCCTTTCCTGTTTAAGGATGTTAGGAGGCTTATAACTTTAGGTGTGAGTTTACGATTTTCACGGAAATCATCAAAACCTACTTTTGGAGGGCCAATTTAGTTAGAAGTGACTTTATAAGGCCTACATGACAGAAACCCCCCCATGTTAGAAACTGCACCCCTCAAAACAACCTTTGGGAAGTTTGTTAACCCTATGAGCATTTCATGAATGTGAAAAATGAAAGTGAAATTACAGAAATGTAATTTTATCTTACAATATGTTCATTGAACACACAAATTTGCATCTTGACAATGGGTTATAAAGGAAAATGCATTCTACTATGTTTAGTGCAATTCCTCCAGAGTATGCCAATACCCATTTTGGCACAATATCCTGCTGTACGAGCACAGGGGGGCACTTGGAAGTTAAAGAGTGTTGTTTCGTTTTTGGAGGACAAATATGGCTGAAAAAGTTTTCATGTGTCAAGATGCATTTGAAAAACCCTAGTGGTACAAAACAGAAGAGAACCCCAACAAAAGACACCATTTCGGAAAGTGAAAATTTCCTCCAAAAAGTTATTTTTACCCCAAATTTTTGTAAGCCATAAGGCATAAAACATGAAACAACCCCCAGAAATGTGTAAAACGATTTCTCCTAAATATAGAATTGCCCCACATGTGCATATAAAATGTTGTATAGGTAGGCTCAGAAGGGAAAGAGGGACGTTGGCGTTTTAGAAGCCAAATTTTACAGACATCCTTAACATGTGTCAGTATGCATTTGGAGAGCCCTAGTGGTAGCAAAACAGAGGAGAACCCCAACAAGTGTCACCATTTAGGAAAGTACACCCCTTGGAGAATTTAGTAAGATGTAATAAGTGTATTTGCCCTTAAAGTTGTTTGATTTAATTAGGCCCTAAAAAGGAAAAAGGTGAAAATTTTCCTATAAAGGTCATTTTTACCCCTCATTTTTTATAGCCACAAGGGATAAAAAATTCAACAACCCCCAAACATTTGCAAAACTATTTCTCCTGTGTGTAGAAGTATCCCAAATGTGTATATAAAATATTGTATGGGAGCACAGCAGAAGGAAAGAGGGATGTTTGCCTTTTAGAAGCCAAATTTGACAGAAATCTTTTACATGCATTTGGAGAGCCCTAGTGGTATAAAACAGAGGGGAACCCGAAAAGTGACCCTTATTGTTGATTGCACACCCCTTGGAGAATTTAGCAAGGTTTAATATGTGGTTTAGTGTAATACACGTGGTAAAATGAGCATTTTGAACATGCAAGTGATTTCCAAATATGATGTGCAATGGATGCGCAAGAAGGAAATTGCAATTATTTCTCAAAAATTCGGTGCCCATTATGTGATTCCAATTATGCAACGCCCTGTATGTGGTGCTTGTTATGTGACGCCCAGTTTGTGAAATGTGACTAGGAATTTTTTGCGAGACAAGTTGTTCTTCTCAGTGGTACCATTATGGTGCTTGTAACTTTTTTTGGATCACTTTTTTTTTGTAAAGCAAGTTGATAAAAAATGTAGATTTTTGGCAAGTTTCTTTTTTTTTGCCGTGTTACGGACACGGCAATACCAAATAAGTGGGTTTTTTTTGTCACTTAGTGTTTTTTTTACTTTTCTACTTTTCTTTTATTATTGAATTTTATTTAAAAACTTTGTTTTAACCTTTTTTTTTTTACACTTAGTGACATGTTAGCTTCCTGGCTTCAAGCTCTGATACAGCTTACACAGTACAGATGTATTTTCAGTGTATTACAGCCAGGTCCTGCCCTGAAGAGAGAGCGCAGCCCCAGTGCTCTTGCAGACCCCAGGGCTGCCAGAGGAGGATCGGATCCCCCCGGTAAGTGCCGCGGTGGGGGGGTCAACATCAAAAGCACCTTACACACTATGGTTATGTTTGACCGTGGTGTGTAAGGGTTTAACACCTGCTATCAGAGAAACCTCTGGTCGCTGGTGTTACAGACCGGTGTTGGCTGCGATATGCAACTGACACCTTACTGTATGGTGCCAGCTCCGAACGTAATACGGCACACGTACTATTACGGTGTACGTCGGGAAGGGGTTAAAAAGTTAAAAAACCCTTTTTTGTCATGGATTTTTTTGTTATTTTCAGATCAATTGTTTCTCACACTTCTAGGATTTTGTGCTTGTTCTTATTAGTAAAGTAATTTTAATCATACTTTCATGCTTTTAAAGACTTAGAAATAGTAATTAATTTTTAATTCCTAACTGTATTCCATCCTTTAAATATGCTAAATTATTTAAAATGCTTTCTTTAAAAAAATCTTAGGATTGAAGATTTTTCTCTTGCAATGTTTTTCTCTACATTGAATTAACATATTTCAAGTTAGGAGAAGGTCACTTTGTAATTAACATACTTTTATTTTTTGTCTTTAAAAATTGTTACTTAGCAGTTTCACATGTGAATATTTATAGTTGAGATAGATTGTTGTCTAATGGAGCTCTGTTTTTTACCTCTTTTTTCTTAAAATTTATTTTAATATGGCAGTGAAGAAATCTTTAAAAAATATGTAATATTTACCATAATTACTCATATGGTAATTAGGAGAACGTGTGTTATATAAAGACAATATAATTAAGCAGTGAAATAATTTTCATCTTTGTAACATTTTGTTCTCTATCTATATAATAATTTCTTAATAATTTTCTTGAGAAAAATAGAATCCTTTATTTTTGGTGATATTATTGTTTTAATTAGATGCAGCAATTATTACTGTTGAAGATTTACAGGGATCCGTCTAAAGGCTGTAGTAAATGCTAGATACACAGTGAGTTTTATTGCACTAGGAAACAAACTGTGTCTTGTGTTCATGTTTTTGAAACATAGCTTTAATTAAAGAATTCCTGTGTTTTATTATAATCCTATAACTATCTATTTGTTAACCCCTTAATGATGTCTACTGCGGGTGTTTGGAGAGGGTTCATGGGATGAGCCCTCTCCTCAGGCGATGAGCATTTGCTGCATATTGCAACAAACGGGTAATGGTCATGTTGACTTGGATCGCTGCTCCCCGTTATGTCATTGAGGAGCTGCGATCTGTTGCTATGTCTTCTTATGACCTGCGGCTGTCTCGATTTGAACCATGACATAACCATCCATAACATAAGCGCCGCCCGCGGGGGGTGGGGGTGTGGGTTGGCGATTCCAGTTAAGTGCCCCTGTGCTAGGGGTTAACACCCGCAATCGGTGAAATCTCTGATCGCAGTTGTTAGAGGCAGGTGTTGGCTATCATATATAGTTAGGAGCTAGCGCCAGAAGCATGGCGTAGTATTACTGCATGTTGCGGGAGCGCACGTCCCGCAACATGCAGTAATACAACATCAAATGTCGGGAAGGGGTTTTTAAAAGAGAAAATAAAAAAAGTTAAATAAATAAACATGAAAATGGGGGGAGTGGCCTGGCCATGGAAGGGTGAAGACGCACGTATTTGAGCACCCAAGCCTTGCACTTCTTTGCTAATTTGGTCATCCTAATTGAGGGAAAGGATCTGAAAAAGTCCCCATCTAACCCCTACACCCGTGGCTTTCGCCACTTCTTTTGGGGTAAATCTCCTCAGCTGGAGATGTCTGGGACGGCTGTCACCACGTGGTCCCAAGATGACGCCATACCTCTCCATGGGAGTGCAGCCATTCCTGCCTGTTCCTGCCACCTGAGGAGAGCCCACAATGGATCCACAATCCCCAGCCGACCAGCAGAGCACTTGGTAGGACAGTGAATACCACAGTGAATACCTGCACCAGATCAGTCCCTGATCATGGTAAACAGGTATACTCCACCCCTGCTCGGACAGAATCCAGCCCTGCAGGGACATTCACTCACACCCTGGGGCTCCCAACATCTTTTGGTCCAGTCAGTGCACTCTTGGAGACCCCTGCAGATATCACCTGTACCCACGGACAGGCACTGCCCCCCTTTTGGCTCCCTACCGCCCACACGTGGGCCTATCTGCACAGACATCAGAAACTCCCACTTCCTGGCCCAAGCGGCAGGGACCGCATCACTCTCTCCTCAGGAGGACAGACTCCCCAAAGTTCAAGACATAAAGTCTAAATTTGCCTCTCAGATTTTAGATAATGCAGACAGAAGGTCGGGACGGGCAGCACAGGAGCGAGGTCAGGAACAGAATTGAGATCACAACAGGAAATCAGGATAATCGCACAGGGCATCAGGAAAGCTTTCTCTAAAGTTATGAGGCACAAAGATCCGGCAGGGAAGACAGGAATTGGCAGCCAACTTTGGCAGGAGACTTTATCAGAATTGGCAGCCAACCAGCGCCAATTATTGGCGCGCTGGGCCTTTAAATCTCCAGAAGGCAGTCCTACCCTCTGATTTCTAGATGACCTGAAGCCATTCCTCCAATCCCTACAGTTACCCCAGTATCTCTAGGCCACTGGCCTACCTACCTCCCCCCATCAGCCCCTCCCTCGCTGGCCTCATTTACCAATTTCACCCCTGGAGGGGTCCACGGAAGCGCTAGATGTCCAACAGAGGCGGAGGAATGAGAGGCTCCCCCCATCCCCAGCCTGCTCCTTCACCCTGAGGGGCCCTAAACTTACGTTTCTGGCCCACCCCACACTACATAGTGATTTGCCCACTTCATTAAATAGGGCCGGTCACCTAAATTTTCGGCACTAGGAGCTGCTTACTAAAGTAAGCAGCTCCTAGTGCTTGATCAAACGCCGCAGTGTTAGAGTGATAGCGTTACCGGAAACCTCCGGTAACGCTATCAAACGCTGCGGCAGGGTACAGTGTAATCATCGGACAGCTTGCAAAGCTTGAGGCGCTGTCTTTTCCCCGGACCGCCCTGCTAGCTCCATAGGCCGGCAGTGACTGCCGCGCGCTAGGCGGCAGTCACTGCCCCTAGCCACGCCCCAACTCCGCCCCCTCATGAATACGTCGGACAGCTTTGCGAGCTGTCCGACAATTACATTGTACCCCGCCGCAGTGTTTGATAGTGTTACCGGAGGTTTCTGGTAACGCTATCACTCTAACACTGCGGCGTTTGATCAAGCACTAGGAGCTGCTTGCTTTAGTAAGCAGCTCCTAGTGCCGATAAATTGGTTGACAGGTCCTCTTTAAAGCTCGAGTTATGATAGCCCTACCCAGACCTTGTAAAGTTGCACCTGCCGCAGTTGATTCCCCTCTCCCTTAAGATGCTTTGCTCTAAGCCTCAACCATGTGCTGGGGTGTCGTAGCAGCTCGCTGATCCTACTATTTCACATCCCCAATAGGTTAAGGGACCTCGGTTGACACCAGTTGTTAGTCCGACTCCCCTGTTAGCTTTGGCTGTTAGTTTAGATTGCGGCTCCTATCGCAGGCGCTGCTGGTTCACCTATCCCTTCTTCTTTATTCCATCCACCCCCCTCTCTCTCTGCTCACACTCTCCCACCGAACCCATCCTGACCCCTCCTCTTTACCCCCGACAACACCAAGAGGCAGCTGGACTGCCGCAAGACCTGAGAGCGTGCTCACCCTATCCAGATGGCAGAATTACGGATTGCATCCTTCAACGTCCAGGTACTGAGCTCCCCTTCAGAAAGGTACCAGGTACTCTACCACTTCCACAGACACAGAGTTCAATTCCTATGTTTACAAGAGACCCACTTTAAGGCTGGACATGCCCCTAACATCAAACATAAACACTTCATCTCATGGTTCTACGCCATTGATCCACAGTCATGTTCAGGGAGGTGGTGTAGCTATCGTCTTACATAAATCACTTCCATACACTGTGGTAGACTGTATGATAGACCCCAATGGCAGATTTATACTCATTAACCTAAATGTCAGCGGACACCCATTTTCTATTCTCAATATTTACACCCTGAACCAGAACCATGTCCTCTTCCTTACCTGCCTCATAGATTACATCACACCCCTGGAGAAAGGAACACATGTGCTGGGGGAAACCTATTGTTTAATCTAATCATGCCCGTCTTTTGCACACTTAAACTCCCATTCCTCAACAGGAAAGAATGGCTGTGGAGACTTAATGAATCCCTCCTCCTTGATCCATTATGCACTGATGAGATCACCAACACAATCTCCCAATTCGCCTCAGACCACGTGATGGACCCTGCTCTAGCGTTGACACAATGGGAAATAATCAAAGGCTACATTCGGGGGTGGGGGGGATCATGTCCACCACAATACTATGCAACATCCAGGTGGCCAGGTTGGAAGTCAAACGCTTGCTTGAAAAAGTCTATGGGGGCATGCTACAAGTCTACCACAATAAGTTCTATGAATATGGTAATAAATGCGCCCGCAGCTGGCTAGAGCTCTTAGAACCCGCATGACACAATCCTTCATCTCCAGTATCAGATTTACCCCAAACAAAATAGTACACACCACCACAGAGATAGCAGAAACCTTCCTCTCATTCTACACAGAACTCTACAATTTGCCGACAGTGCCCCTAAGACCCAAACCCCTGCCACCTCCCCCCTAAGCACTGTTTAACCCCCTCTTGACAGAAACCGTCACTGACCTGGAAAAACCTTTCACTCCCACGAAACTCACCCTAGTGGTAAAAACCTACCAGGAGGTAAAAGCCCAGGCCCTGGCGGGTTCACTGACAGTTTTTATAAACACTTTTCATGAGAACTGAACTCAATCCTAACAAAAGCATTTAACATGGTTTCCCCTGAACGTCCCTTTCCTTCGCAAGCCACAACCGCCCAAGTCAACAAGAACCCCCAGATGTGCTCCAACTACTGTCCTATATCATTACTAGAGATGAGCGAGCACTAAAATGCTCGGGTACTCGTTATTCGAGACGAACTTTTCCCGATGCTCGAGTGCTCGTCTCGAATAACGAGCCCCATTGAAGTCAATGGGAGACTCGAGCATTTTTCAAGGGGACCAAGGCTCTGCACAGGGAAGCTTGGCCAAACACCTGGGAACCTCAGAAAAGGATGGAAACACCACGGAAATGGACAGGAAAAAGCAGGGGCAGCATGCATGGATGCCTCTGAGGCTGCTTAAATGCACCATTATGCCAAAATTATGGGCAACAGCATGGCCATGACAGAGTGACAGAATGAAGCTAGATAGCATCTAAAACATCCAATAATTGACCCTGACACTATAGGGGACGGCATGCAGAGGCAGCGGCAGCAGTGGCAGGCTAGAGAGAGGCATGGCGACATACCCTAAATGGACTCAGGCTTCAAACCAATGGGTGGCAGAGAGGAACCAAAGGAGGTGAGCAAGAAGCGCTCAAATAATATCGGTACATGATAAAAGTTTGCCAGTATATTTTGTGGATTACACAGCAGGGTGGCGATAAAGTTAACATGGAAGCCATGAAAACAACCCAAAATTCTGCCTGACACAGCTCGTTTGATAAGGGGACCATGTATGGAGGCAGTGAACTAGTAGTAGATTAAAGGTGCTGCAGTTAAAACTATGTTAGTTGGATCTTGGCATGGAGCTGGCGCTCCGCTGCCAGGCGAGCTTTCGCCAATCCAAGCCCCTGTCTCTAGGCTACTCCCCAAACAGCACTTCTAAGAACCTTTTGTATAAGATCAAGTGTAGTAGCGTTCTTATAAGTTTAGGATATGGCGGGTGAGGGGAATGTAAACAGATGCGCAAGAAGCGCTGAAATAATATTGGTAAATGATAAAAGTTTGCCAGTATATTTTGTGGATTACACAGCAGGGTGGCGACAAAGTTAACAAGTTTGTTGTGGAAGCCATGAAAACAACCCAAAATTCTGCCTGACACAGCTCGTTTGATAAGGGGACCATGTATGCCTACAGTTCATGCCAGTCGCTGCACTGGCTGCCAGTCTCCTTTCGAATACAGTTTAAAATAATAACCCTCATCCATAAAGCTCTGTACAATGCTGCACCCCCCTACCTCTCCTCTCTTATCTCAGTCTATCGCCCAACCCGTGCTCTTAGATCCGCCAGTGATCTTAGATTAACCTCTACCCTAGTGCGGACCTCCCACTCGTGTCTCCAAGACTTCTCTAGAGCTGCACCAATTCTATGGAATGCTCTGCCCCGGACTATCAGACTAATACCTAACCTCCAAAGTTTCAAACGTGCTCTTAAAACCCATTTCTTTAGGCAAGCCTATAACACTCATTAACTGCATGAAGTTTTAACTCTTCTACTAACCCGTCCTGTGTCGTCCTCCCATCTGTTATCCAGCAACCAACAGGCACCAGACTTCTCTGCAGTCCCATTCACCCTGGACCTGGTATATAAGATGTCGGCTGAGTGGTTCAAGCGACAGCAATTCCATTTATTATATTTTGGTCTATTCCCTAAGAAGAATGGCTTGACCATTAAATATTCTTTTACCTCGTGTTACCCCATCATCTTCATAAACCGTAAGCTCTGGCGAGCAGGCACCTCACTCCTGTTGTTCCATACAAATGTTGTGCTCTGTTACATTACATTTGTATTTGTTTCCTATGATTTGTAAAGCGCTACGGAATATGATGGCGCTATATAAATAAAGATTATTATTATTATTATGGAGGCAGTGAACTAGTAGTAGATTAAAGGTGCTGCAGTTAAAACTATGTTAGTTGGATCTTGGGATGGAGCTGGCGCTCCGCTTCCAGGCGAGCTTTCGCCAATCCAAGCCCCTGTCTCTAGGCTACTCCCCAAACAGCACTTCTAAGAACCTTTTGTATAAGATCAAGTGTAGTAGCGTTCTTATAAGTTTGGGATATGGCGGGTGAGGGGAATGTAAAGAGATGCGCAAGAAGCGCTGAAATAATATCGGTAAATGATAAAAGTTTGCCAGTATATTTTGTGGATTACATAGCAGGGTGGCGACAAAGTTAACAAGTTTGATGTGGAATGCCCTATAATAGCTCTTGGGCGGTGTGACTTTTATCGCCTACGCTCAGCAGTTTGAGCACCGCCTGCTGTCGCTTAGGGACGGCACTGCTGCTGTGCCTAGAGCTACCGACTGATGGCGCCATGCCCACGGATGGTAATTCGGAGGAGGAGGAGGTGGAGGAGGGGTGGGAGGAGGAGGAGGTATAGTAGGCCTTTGAGACCTGGACCGAGGTAGGCCCCGCAATCCTCTGCGTCGGCAGTATATGACCAGCCCCAGGGTCAGACTCGGTCCCAGCCTCCACCAAGTTAAGTGTAGTAGCGTTCTTATAAGTTTGGGATATGGCGGGTGAGGGGAATGTAAACAGATGCGCAAGAAGCGCTGAAATAATATCCGTAAATGGTAAAAGTTTGCCAGTATATTTTGTGGATAACACAGCAGGGTGGCGACAAAGTTAACAACTTTGATGTGGAATCCATGAAAACAACCCAAATTTCTGCCTGACACACCTCGTTTGATAAGGGGACGATGTATGGAGGCAGCTATATGGACGACTTTTGGAGGTAGCAATGGAGACAATGTGTGGAGGCTGCTATGGAGACAATTTAATTTGGATAGTGCCTGTATGTGGCAGTCCAAAAAAGTTTTCAAACCAGAGGAGCAGGTAGGTGGCCCTCCAGAAAAATTGAATAGATTGAGTGCCTGTATGTGGCAGTCCAAAAAAGTTTTCAAACCAGAGGAGCAGGTAGGTAACCCTCCAGAAAAATGGAATAGATTGAGTGCCTGTATGTGGCAGTCCAAAAAAGTTTTCAAACCAGAGGAGCAGGTAGGTGGCCCTCCAGAAAAATGAAATAGATTGAGTGCCTGTATGTGGCAGTCCAAAAAAGTTTTCAAACCAGAGGAGCAGGTAGGTGGCCCTCCAGAAAAATGAAATAGATTGGGTGCCTGTATGTGGCAGTCCAAAAAAGTTTTCAAACCAGAGGAGCAGGTAGGTGGCCCTCCAGAAAAATTAAATAGATTGAGTGCCTGTATGTGGCACTCCCAAAAATTGTTTAAAACAAAGGACCGGGTAGGTGGCCCTCCAGAAAAATTAAATGCATAAAGTACTATAGCTAGAGCCAGTGGGCCCTGTCAAAAAATAGCCAGTTTCCTCTGCTTTAGTGTACAAAGAGGAGGAGAAGGAGGAAAATGAGGAGGAGTGCATAAATTATTCAGGTTGAGCTTCCTTCACCTGGTGGAGATTGGAAATTATGAGAAATCCAGGCTTTATTCATCTTAATAAGCGTCAGCCTATCAGCGCTGTCAGTCGACAGGCGTGTACGCTTATCAGTGATGATGCCACCAGCTGCACTGAAAACCCGCTCGGACAACACGCTAGCGGCAGGGCAGGCAAGAACCTCCAAGGCGTACAGCGCCAGTTCGTGCCACATGTCCAGCTTTGAAACCCAGTAGTTGTAGGGAGCTGTGTGATCATTTAGGACGATGGTATGGTCAGCTACGTACTCCCTCACCATCTTTCTGTAAAGATCAGCCCTACTCTGCCGAGACTGGGGACAGGTGACAGTGTCTTGCTGGGGTGACATAAAGCTGGCAAAATCCTTGTAAAGCGTACCCTTGCCAGTGCTGGACAAGCTGCCTGCTCGCCTACTCTCCCTCGCTACTTGTCCCGCAGAACTACGCACTCTGCCGCTAGCGCTGTCAGAAGGGAAATAGTGTTTCAGCTTGTGCACCAGGGCCTGCTGGTATTCATGCATTCTCACACTCCTTTCCTCTCCAGGGATGAGAGTGGAAAGATTTTGCTTGTACTGTGGGTCCAGAAGAGTGAATACCCAGTAATCGGTGCTGGAATAAATTCTTTGAACGCGAGGGTCACGGGATAGGCAGCCTAGCATGAAATCTGCCATATGCGCCAGAGTACCAACGCGTAAGAATTCACTCCCCTCACTGGCCTGACTGTCCATTTCCTCCTCCTCCAACTCCTCCAACTCCTCTTCTTCTGCCCATACACGCTGAACAGTGAAGGACTGAACAATGGTCCCCTCTTGTGTGTCGCCAACATTCTCCTCCTCTTCCTCCTCATCCTCCTCCACCTCCACCTCCTCCGATATGCACTGAGAAACAGACCTAAGGGTGCTTTGGCTATCAACAAGGGAATCTTCTTCCCCCGTCTCTTGTGACGAGCGCAAAGCTTCCGACTTCATGCTGATCAGAGAGTTTTTCAACAGGCCAAGCAGCGGGATGGTGAGGCTGATGATGGCGGCATCGCCACTGACCATCTGTGTTGACTCCTCGAAGTTACTCAGCACCTGACAGATATCAGACATCCACGTCCACTCCTCATTGTAGACTTGAGGAAGCTGACTGACCTGACTACCAGTTCTGGTGGAAGTTGACATCTGGCAGTCTACAATCGCTCTGCGCTGCTGGTAAACTCTGGATAACATGGTTAATGTTGAATTCCACCTCGTGGGCACGTCGCACAACAGTCGGTGAGCGGGCAGTTGGAGGCGGAGCTGCACTGCCCTGAGAGTGGCAGCATCTGTGCTGGACTTCCTGAAATGCGCACAGATGCGGTGCACCTTCGTGAGCAAATCAGACAGATTGGGGTATGTCTTGAGGAAACGCTGAACTATCAGAGTTAACACATGGGCCAGGCATGGCACATGTGTCAGTCTGACGAGTTGCAGAGCCGCCACCAGGTTACGGCCGTTGTCACACACAACCATGCCTGGCTTCAGGTTCAGATCAGTCTGCGCCGTGATACCCTGTAATAGTTCTTGGGCGGTGTGCCTTTTATCTCCTAGGCTCAGCAGTTTGAGCATCGCCTGCTGTCGCTTAGCGACGGCACTGCTGCTGTGCCTAGAGCTAGCGACTGATGGCGCCATGCCCACGGATGGTAGTTCGGTGGAGGAGGTGGAGGAGGGGTGGGAGGAGGAGGAGGCATAGTATGCCTGAAAGACCTGGACCGAGGTAGGCCCCGCAATCCTCGGCGTCGGCAGTATATGACCAGCCGCAGGGTCAGACTCGGTCCCAGCCTCCACCAAGTTAACCCAATGTGCCGTCAGCGATATATAGTGGCCCTGCCCGGCAGCACTCGTCCACGTGTCCGTGGTCAGGTGGACCTTGTCAGAAACGGCGTTGGTCAGGGCACGGATGATGTTGTCTGACACGTGCTGGTGCAGGGCTGGGACGGCACATCGGGAAAAGTAGTGGCAGCTGGGGACCAAATACCGAGGGGCGGCCGCCGCCATGAGGTTGTGAAAGGCCTCGGTCTCTACTAGCCTATAGGGCAGCATCTCCAGGCTAAGTAATCTGGAGATGTGGACATTAAGGGCTTGGGCGTGCGGGTGGGTTGCACTATATTTCCGTTTCCGCTCCAGCGTCTGGGGTATGGAGAGCTGAACGCTGGTGCATGCTGTGGAGGATCGTGGAGGCGACGATGGGGTTTTTGTGGCAGGGTCCTGGGCAGGGGGCTGACTATCAGCTGACACAGGGGAAGGAGCAGTGGTGTGCCCGGCCGGAGGTGAACGGGCTTGGTGCCACTGAGTGGGGTGTTTAGCATTCATATGCCTGCGCATACTGGTGGTAGTTAAGCTAGTAGTGGTGGAACCCCTGCTGATCCTGGTTTGGCAAAGATTGCACACCACAGTCCGTCGGTCATCCGGTGTTTCTTTAAAGAACCTCCAGACTTCTAGCCCTCGCCACGGGAGCTTGACTACGGGCAACATTTGGCGCTGATGCACCTGCTCTGGCCCTGCCTCTCCGTCTGGCCCCACCACTGCCTCTTCCAACCTGCTCTGGTCGAGGACTCTCCTCCGTCTCAGAAGCACTGTGTTCACCCGGCCTCTCAACCCAGCTTGGGTCTGTCACCTCATCATCCTCCGATCCCTCAGTCTGCTCCCCCCTCGGACTTCCTGCCCTGACAACAACTTCACCACTGTCTGACAACCGTGTCTCCTCATCGTCGGACACCTCTTTACACACTTCTTCCACTACGTCAAGAAGGTCATCATCACCCACAGACTGCGACTGGTGGAAAACCTGGGCATCGGAAAATTGATCAGCAGCAACCGGACAAGTGGTTTGTGACTGTGGGAAGGGTCCAGAAAACAGTTCCTCAGAGTATGCCGGTTCAAATGCCAAATTTTCCTGGGAGGGGGCAGACTGGGGGGGAAGAGGCTGAGGTGCAGGAGCTGGAGGAGTGCCGATTTCGGTGACATGGGTGGACTGCGTGGAAGACTGACTGGTGGACAAATTGCTCGAAGCATTGTCGCCAATCCACGACATCACCTGTTCGCACTGTTCTGGCCTCAACAGTGCTCTACCACGAGTCCCAGTAACTTCAGACATGAACCTAGGGAGTGTAGCTCTGCGGCGTTCCCCTGCTTCCTCATCAGCAGGTGGTGTCTCACCCCGCCCAGGACCACGGCCTCTGACCCCTGCAGTAGTTGGACGCCCACGTCCCCGCCCTCGTCCTCTACCCCTAGCCCTCGGGTTAAACATTTTGAAAATGAAAGTTATAACTTTAATTTTTTTTTAACTTTTTTTTGTGTTTTTTTGTGTTTTTTTGTTTTTAAAACCAAACGATGCTATCCTATTGCTATGGCTATTTTCTAGCCAAGTATGAAAGCACACTGCTATGCCAGATGAGATGACGCTGAGTTATGAAAAAATAAACGTAAAATAAAAAGGAAATGGCAGACTGTGCCTAATTGAAATCCAACCCCTAATAAATTTTTTCCACTTCGGTCTTTGCGATGGATATGTGCGTCACTAAGCGCTAAAAACAACGGTCGCAGGTCTCACTACAAATTCCTCACAATATGGTAGTAGATGCACTACAGCAAGGACAGCCACCAGCAGATCAACCAGAAATAAAATATATAACGCTATTGTAGGCGTAAGTAAGCCGTTTGGATTCTCCTATGGCTATTTTCTAGCCAAGTATGAAAGCACACTGCTATGCCAGATGAGATGACACTGAGTTATTAAAAAAATAAACGTAAAATAAAAAGAAACTGGCAGACTGTGCCTAATTGAAATCAAACCCCTAATAAATTTTCCCACTTCGGTCTTTGTGATGGATATGTGCGTCACTAAGCGCTAAACACAAAGGTCGCAAGTCTCACTACAAATTCCTCACAATTTGGTAGTAGATGCACTTCAGCAAGGACAGCCACTAGCAGATCAACCAGAAATAAAATATATATAACGCTATTGTAGGCGTAAGTAAGCCGTTTGGATTCTCCTTTGGCTATTTTCTAGCCAAGTATGAAAGCACACTGCTATGCCAGATGAGATGACGCTGAGTTATGAAAAAATAAACGTAAAATAAAAAGGAAATGGCAGACTGTGCCTAATTGAAATCCAACCCCTAATAAATTTTCCCACTTCGGTCTTTGCGATGGATATGTGCGTCACTAAGCGCTAAACACAACGGTGGCAAGTCTCACTACAAATTCCTCACAATATGGTAGTAGATGCACTACAGCAAGGACAGCCACCAGCAGATCAACCAGAAATAAAATATATAACGCTATTGTAGGCGTAAGTAAGCCGTTTGGATTCTCCTATGGCTATTTTCTAGCCAAGTATGAAAGCACACTGCTATGCCAGATGAGATGACGCTGAGTTATTAAAAAAATAAACGTAAAATAAAAAGAAACTGGCAGACTGTGCCTAATTGAAATCAAACCCCTAATAAATTTTCCCACTTCGGTCTTTGCGATGGATATGTGCGTCACTAAGCGCTGAACACAAAGGTCGCAAGTCTCACTACAAATTCCTCACAATTTGGTAGTAGATGCACTGCAGCAAGGACAGCCACCAGCAGATCAACCAGAAATAAAATATATAACGCTATTGTAGGCATAAGTAAGCCGTTTGGATTCTCCTATGGCTATTTTCTAGCCAAGTATGAAAGCACACTGCTATGCCAGATGAGATGACGCTGAGTTATGAAAAAATAAACGTAAAATAAAAAGTAAATGGCAGACTGTGCCTAATTGAAATCAAACCCCTAATAAATTTTCCCACTTTGGTGTTTGAGGTGGATATGTGTGTCACTAAGAGCTAAACACAACGGTAGCAAGTCCCCCTTCAAATTCCTCACAATATGGTACTAGCTGCAAATAAAAAAAAAAAAAAGTATAACGTTATTGTAGCCCTAAGAAGGGCTGTTGGGTTCTTGTAGAATCACTCCTGCCTAACACTATTCTAATTGACAGCCTAACGCTTTCCCTGACCAGCAGCAGCTCTCTCCCTAGCGGCATCCAGACACAGAATGATCCGAGCAGCGCAGGCAGGGGCTAGTCTATTCCAGGGTCACCTGATCTGGCCAGCCAACCACTGCTATCGACGTGTAAGGGTACCACGTCATGCTGGGTGGAGTGCAGAGTCTCCTGGCTTGTGATTGGCTCTGTTTCTGGCCGCCAAAAAGCAAAACGGCGGGAGCTGCCATTTTCTCGAGCGGGCGAAGTATTCGTCCGAGCAACAAGCAGTTTCGAGTACGCTAATGCTCGAACGAGCATCAAGCTCGGACGAGTATGTTCGCTCATCTCTAATCATTACACAAAGTGGACCTGAAGATCCTTGCAAAACTTTTAGCCAATAGGCTCAACCCTCTTCTACCAAAACTCATTCATAAAGACCAGGTGAGGTTCGTGTTGGGAAGGGAGGGCCGCGAAACACAGTGAAAATCCTGAACATTATCCATTACGCCCAGTCATACCAGAAACTCTCCTAGATGTCAAAAAGCCCTTCGATAGGATCTCTTAGCCCTCCCTCAGACAGACCCTCTCCAATATTGGCCTCGGCCCAAACCTCATGACCAAAATCCTCTCTCTTTACAGCAATGCCTCAGCTGGATCAAAAACCTTATCAGCTCCATTCTCCATACACAATGGCACCTGACAGGGCTACCCTCTGCCCCACTCCTATATGTACTTGTTATGAAGCACCTCCTGACATGGAGTCCATGTAGCTGGAACAGAGTACAAATGTTCAGCTTTTGCTGACAACCTGCTGGTCTACATTACGGACCACCTTACCTCTATCCCTGCCTTGATGAACGAACTGGATAGACTTGGCCACTGGTCAAACTTCAAAATCAATATGTCCAAATCAGAAGCTCTTAAAGTCTCCCTCCCCCCTGCAGATGTACCCCTTCTGATGTCTGGTTTCCCTTTTGCATGGACGCTAGGAGGCATAAAATACCTGGAGATCACAATACGTAGAAATCTATCCTCCCTATTTGCCGACAGTTTTGCCCACTTACTAACTAGATTTGAAACAGACCTGTCTTCTTGGAAAAAGAAGGAATTGGGCGACTTAATATTCTCAAAATGACTCTGCTACCCCGACTACTCTACCTCGTACAAACCATCCCGATCTATATACCATTCTCCTATTGGAAAAAGATTTGTAAGTGTTTTGGTGTCTTCATCTGGTCACCTGGTTGGACTAAAATCCAGAGGGATACTCTAGTCTTCCCTAAAGACATGGCCAATTGGCCTCCTGAACTGCTTCCTTTATTATCTGTCGGCAGCATACTCTCACCTCCTAGACTTTTTCCATTGCAGAATCTCAAAATCATGGGTGGAACTAACACAGACGATATGCCCCAGGGACTTGACGACCCTCCCATGGACCTGGACCACAATGCCTAGAAACCCCACCCCCTCTACATTACCACGGTCCATACTTTACGTACTATAAAAGGGGTCGGACAGAACCTCTCCCTGATGAATCCAAGAGGATCCCTACACCTGATTGTGGACAATCCTGCATTTTCACCAGGCACAATGGGAGGCTCCTTCCTGGCACGCTCCCACGGTAACCCACTCAGATTTCCCCAGGTGTTAGTGGGATCTACAATACAACATTTGCATTTCTTGATTCAGAACCAGACTCCTACACCCACACATCAACTCCAATACAATCAACTTAAACACTTCTACGATGCTATTAAGAACCACAATTACCTATCACGTACCCCTTCTGTCTTTGAACAGGCAACCCTATCCCCCACTCCCATGCCCCACTCTTGTTCTTTCATCTACATCTGGGCAAGACCTTTTCCCAAACAAAGTGGACCCAATGTTTCTCCTGATGTCTGATCACGACCAGACATCAGGAGACAAGCTACAAAATCCTCTCCAGATGGTACAGAGTGCCCACACTACTGCACAAATGGTACCCTGAGGTCCCTGATGTCTGCTGCTTCTGTGAAGCGGAGGAGAGCACAATGTCCCACCTCTGGTGGTCCTGCCCCCAACACAAAAATTTCTTGTCCACATTTATTTCCTGCATCAAAAATGTTACTGGCGCCTCCTTCCTGAATACTCCAGAGGCAACCCTATTTTTTATGTTTGCCACTCTGGCCCATAAATATAAGAAATCCCTCACTCGGCACCTCCTACAAGCTGCCAAGACAGTTATCCCCAGGAAATGCTGCCCAGACTCCCCTTCATTTCCGAATGGTTGGCAGAAATTGCTACCACCCACAGGATGGAAGAGCTTATCGCACAGTCCCCTGCAGATCGCACTAATTTCTCCAACACATGGTTACACTGGCAATCATTCCTATCCTCCCCTGAGTACTAAGCATAACACAACTGAAGTGTCTGTGAAAAGGTTGGACCCCCAATGGATCCCAGGTCGCACCTCCGACTGCCTCCTCCCCCTCACCTCTTCCTTTCCCCCTCTCCCCACCCACCCTCCTTTGGGCCCATCCACTGGAGTGCTCCCCCCTCTATCCCTTCACCCTCTTTCATTTCCTCCTCTCAAATAGTTCAAATTATAAAGATGACTATACAATGCTATGTCATACAATGTAACACGTTTGCTATGGTTATATGGCTATTCGTACATAATGCCCTAAAAGGCACTTTATTACTTCACTGCAATGTCATGTCACTGTTATGTAGTTTAATATGTTGATCAATAAAACTCTTTGAATGAAAAAAAAACATAAAAATGAAAGACTAAAATCACCCCCTTTCCCTAAACAGGTATCAGGTATCGCCGCATCCAAAAATGTCCATTCAAAATATAACAACACTTATTGCTTGTGTTTAACACAGTAAACAGAAAATAGCGCCCAAATTCGAAAATCACACTTTTTGCCATTTTGCAAAACAAAAAAAGCACTAAAAAGTGATCAAAAGGCCACCAAAGTGGCCAAAGTGGTACAGTACAGTGGTAGCATTGAAAACTCAATCAAAAGTCGCAAAAAATGACACTGTACAATGACGTATGAAAAATTTATTAGTGCCAGAAGATGGCAAAATAAAGAATTTTTTTTTGTAAAGAATTCATTTTTGTAGATATATGAAAACATTAGAAACCCTTTATATGTTGTATCCCTGTTATCATACCAACCCAAAGAATAAAGTGCACATGTCATTTGGAGCGTACAGTGAAATCTGTAAAATTCAAGCCCACAACAAAAAGGCTCAAATGCATTTTTTAACCAATTTCACTGCATTTGGATTTTTTTCCTGCTTCCCAGTACACAGAATGAAATATTAAATACCGTCACTATGAAGTGCAATTTATTATGCAGAAAACAAGCCCTCACACAGCTCTTTACATGGAAAACTAAAAAAGTTATGGATTTTTGTAGGAGGGGAGTGAAAAATGAAAACTCAAAAACAAAAAAGGGCCTCAACGTTAAGGGGAAAAATAGCAAGAAAGGAGTGCACACTAAAAAGAAGAGATGTTGAGGTCATTTACCTACAATGAGATCCACACAATCATATGTTATTTGGTTTGTTAGGGCTAAAAATGAAACGTACAACTGTATATGGTTAAATGAAATATATCAATATATTATCAAACTCTGCGCCATGTATATGACTTAAATATAAACATCTGGAATCCTATGAGAGGCAAAAGGAACAACAGTTTAAATACATACTATTTGTCAAGCTCTGAGCTTCCAAGAACTTCTGTCCCTTCCTTCCTGCTGAATCACAGGCAACAACTAGGCAATCGTCCCTACTTTGGGTTCATGCACAGAGCAGAAAGACCAACAAGAGAGACAGACAAATACTGCTGTAGTGAGATCAGACAAACCAAGTCAAAACCAAGATGGCAAATGAGGTTCAGAATCATAAAGCAAAGAATAGTCTTAAGTATAAGAAGAGGGCAAAATACAGAGCAAAAGTACATAGACTATACAGAGAACCAGAGCAAAAAGACTTGTCTTGCAAACACTGAATGGAGTGCCTGGACATCACCCAAGCAGCAGGTTGGATCAGCCATCCCTCACTCCAACTGGCACCTCTGACACATCCTCAGCCTCTCAGCTTATGAAAAAGCGGTGTCTATGTATGTAACAGTACAGAGTGTGTTCATGTCAGTGTTTGAGTGTATGGTTGTGGCAGTGCTGTGTAAGTGAATAGGTGTGACAGAGCTGTGTGTGAGTGAGGGAATGGATGTAGCAGCGCTGTGTGTGAGGGCATAAATGTAGTAGAGCTTTCTTTGAGTGTATGGATGAAGCATCTTATTATAAGATTTACGGATCTTATGGTCCGTGCAGAATGACCAAATTCAAATCTCCTGAACCCTGGTGCATAGAAACATAATTTTTTGTCATTTTAAACAGAAGAATCTCCCAATTAATATTAATAGATTCTGTATAGATGCAACAGAACCTGAGTTATCCACTCATAAAGTTGTACTAAAAAGAATTATTTTTATGTTCAGCTTTAACTTTAACTTTAAAAATTGGTATCTCTGTTTCTCTTATGCACCCATGCACAATCCATATATCATATTAAAGGAGAGACTCTCCTGTTTAAAATGACACATGAACTGTGTTCTAGGGTGCAAGGGTGCAGAAGATATAGGTGCAAGTCAGCCCCCCCTCCACCCTGTCAGCTGAAGGCAAAATATAGAAGAAGCTGCTGGATACTTTCACTTTGCAAACGTACATGTACCCTCTGCATCAGTAGCTGAACCTGGGAAAGGGTGATGGAATAATGCTGTACACATTTATAACATATTTTGTTGAAAGTTATATTTAAAAGAAATCTTAATTGAAAAAATTACAAAAAAGCTTATTTTTTCACATTTGTAGTCAATTATTGGCAATTTTTATAACAAAAAAAATATGTAATCAATAAAACTATCCTATCAGGTTAAAGTCTCACATGTCATGAAAAAAAAAACTAAATAAAAATTGTTATGTAAAGCTTTTCCAGGGATATCGTCATTTAAAGAAGCGCATAGCGGAAACATCAAAAATTGACCTGGACATTCAGGCACCAATGATCATTGGTCATGAGGGGGTTAAAGAAGAATTGGGTGCTATCCAATTAGAAATCAAATCGAACAATCTGAACACTTTAGTGGCTATGCCATTCTTCTGCAGGCTTTTGGGTCCTATCTTTGAAGGGGAAGACTTTACCACACTCTCATTCTATGCTGCTATTAAGCTTATGATCAGCTTTTACCATTTGTCCCCGAATGTATCCATATGTACATTAAAGAAACTCCATAGTACCAAATAAATATAGATATTAAAAAACTATTTTGATGTACTTAAGGATCGGGCACAGTTTTTTCTGTCACATAACTCCATTAAAAATATAATTTTCAGTATACAATTTGTCCAAAGCAAATTCTTGTTTTGGACAATACTTTTTTACCAATAATCCCTATATACCAATGCATTCTTATGAAAAACCCTGAACATTAAAGGCTCTACAAACAATGCCTAGAATAGAAAGATAGACTTTAAAGAGAAAGTATACAAATACTTTAATAGCTGGTGTATCAACCCAAATCAAAACCCATTACCAGAAACATTTTCTCATGCACAATCCAAACCTGAATATTAAAGTGATTGAGGATCCTAATTTCCCCATCACAGCATTTTACTGTTGTACAAAGAGAAAAAAATAATATACCTCAATCTTAAATTATTCAGAAATCAATTCTTTTGTTAGATTGATAGTTACAGCCGGGTGTTAAGTCTCATGTAAAGAGCTTTTATAATAGGTCTGAGTTTATAATTTAAACAGCAGCGACAGTTCATACATCCATCAAAAAAAGTCTATGTTCTGCCATTATTGGGCTCAGTTGTAGTGGTACAACATTTGTTTTGTTCAGTGGATTTTTATTTAAGTTTGCTTTATTTCATTTGCTTTGTCTCCAGAGCTTTTTGACAAACTGCCGAGCTACTGAATTTTTCAGGATACGTCAAGGCAGTTTTCAAGCAACTCATCTCTTATTTACGAAATATATCCTATGTTTAATGGCTTCAGTATATGAAAGCCCTAGAATCAAATTTGGTGAAGTCACTGCTCAGGTTTCATTTAATTTGGAATTGTGAAGAAAACAAGCGGGGAATAAGGAAGTGGTTTACATGCTTCTTCTTGCCTGCATTAAAGACACAGCATGAATAAATCATGCTTGGATAAGGTGATTGTTTTTCTTCTGATCCTTGTACTTTCTTTAACTCATTCACTCCTCATTGTCTTGTAGAAAACGATCTCTTTTTAACTTAGATGATCTCTGCAAATTGCAAATTGTTTTATGCCAGTTACTTCTTTTCTTTATTAAAACCTCAATACTTTTAAATGATGGTGTTAGGATTGAAAACATATGTAAAAGAATTGTACAGACTGTAAAAGGAGGTTACCATATATACTGGAGTATAAGCCTAGTTTTTCAGCACAAAAAATGTGCCGAAACCCCAAACTAGGCTTATACTCGAGTAAAAACAAAATAGGTTTTACCAGGTTTTTGTAGTAAAATTAGGGGCCTCGGCTTATACTTGGGTCGGCTTATACTCAAGTATATATGGTAAAACTGAGAGTTGTACAGGGAAGTAATATTGTCCCACTAAAGTCAATAGAATAGAAAAAACGCCGGAGACTGGCAAGTCACCTAGCGGGATGTCGGCACTGCCGGACCAAGAGTGAGGGTAATTGATGGCAGAGGCACAGGCACAGTACTTCGGGTTTGATTTAATTAGGATATATGGGTGGTGCACAGCTGTTCAACCAGGCAGATAATCCATGCAGACAAATAAAGACAAGAGATAGCGGCACTCACCCAGGAATCTTCTTTATTCAGCTTGATGCATAAGACAGGGAGGTGCAGCACAAGAAAGGCTTCGGCGACAGGCCGTTTCGCGCACTCCTGCGCTTCGTCTAGCCGTATACGGCTAGACGAAGCTGGACGAAGCACAGGAGTGCGCGAAAAGGCCCGTTGCCGAAGCCTTTCTTGTGCTGCACCTCCCTGTCTTATGCATCAAGCTGAATAAAGAAGATTCCTGGGTGAGTGCCGCTATCTCTTGTCTTTATTTGTCTGCATTGTCCCACTAAACTTTTGTGGAGCTCCACTGTACCTTTCATTTTCATGCAAACAGATTCTCAGTTTAAATTGTTTGCACTTTGGAGTTTCCTATTTTATTAATAAGTGCATTCCATATAGATTTCTGGAAAAAAATCTGAAGTATATTTTATCAAAATTCCATGTTGTGAAGTTTGATATTCCTAGAAATGCTGGTGTTTATCGTGGTTTACACACAAGTTTTTCATCATGGAAATCTAGATTGTTCCCCCACCTGAAAGACCATTGCTGGGACTTTTATGTTGTTTACAGTTACAGCTTGAATGTATTTCTAAGGATATATTTTTCTCTGGAGGATAGGAGCATCCTAATTGGTGAGGTTCTTAGCATTTAGATATAAACTACACCTTGGCCAATAACTGCATTGGGTTGTGCCAGTTCCTGGCTGCTTGAAGGTCGGGTATAAGAAATTATCATTGAGGGGAATTTATCTTTTTCTGACATATTACTGATGTTAAATAGTTGCTTCTGCAAAATTGCACATATCATTTGCCTAACCTCGCCACTTCTCAATTGTTTTCAACTTGTGCTATATTAATCAAGTGAATCCATATGTTTAAGTCCGATTTATGTCATCCAGCTCATGCCATATCAACAAAACCACATGTTGATGCTTGTGCAGAGCAAATCATCAGTATGTAATCATTCGGGACAAATCAGTGGCATTATTAAAGGAATAAAGGAGTCATTAATATTAAACTAAATTAACCTAAACATACTTACCAATAATCCTCTTCTTCAGGATCGGGTCGCTGGTATTCTTTAATCTTGACACGCCGGGATCACTGTAAAAAGAGATATTGATTTTTTTTTTTGCAGCAATCTCGTCGTGTCAAGATTAAAGAAGTCAAGCGCCGGGTTCCTAGAGAAGAAGACTATAGGTAAGTACGTTTAGGTCAATTTAGTTTACTATTAATGGTTGATTTCCATTAAGGACAAGATAAAACCTATAGTGTGAACAGGAACAAAAACACAATGGCCCACATTTATTAAATCCCCTGCACCATTTTTTTTTGTCTGACTTGGCACATTCTTTTTAGTGCAAACTGCTTGTACATGTATTTAAGAAGTGTCTGCATATCTGTGTTGCAGCTACACTATACGCAGTGATTGCACTGAAATGGGCATTCCTGTGCACAGTTGGACCGTGCAACACATTTATCATGCAGTGTCCGACTGAATTGTGTGTGCCCTATGTTAAATTTGCACCAAAAAAAGTTGGTACAGTCTGTTGCCAGATTCATGAAGAACGTGCGCCACAACTCATGAATCTGGCACACCCTGCACACTCCAAAGGCAAACTGCACCCATTTTGCATTTTGATAAATGTGGGCGAATATATATGTAGGTTTCGTACAAGATAAGTTCTGTAGGTTTGTTCTTAAGTTGAATTTGTATGTAATTCGGAACTGTATATTTTATAATTGTAACCCCAGCCTGAATTGTGACAAATGGATTTTTAAAATGTTGGGTTATCATAAGAACCAGAATTAACAATAAAGCTTAATTGCAGATACCTTTTATAACTCCTACAGCTGATTATTATAGCCTGGGACTAAAGTACAGTAAATTACCAACACCCAGAGGTCCGTTTGTAACTAGGGGTCGTCTGTAAGTCGGGTGTTCTTAAGTAGGGGACCGCCTGTTTTTTTCATGTAATGGTTGGAACATAGTTGTATCATCTTATGCACCAAAGAATTAAGTCATATTTGAACTGGGATGAATTTCAGACAATTCTAAGTAAAAGTTCACTTTATTAGTTCAAGCAGTTGATAAAGGTTTCACTTTGGCAGGAGAACAGTTTCATGCTTAGCACGGTTGCCAGCTCTGCTACACAACTAACAATAAGTGTCATCTTCCAACACTGCATTAATTTGCAGTGTTTAATGTTACTGCTGTAAGATTTATATAATTTGCCTGAATTGAAACAGTTCTATAGATCTTGGTGTCACTCCAGATAGTAATTTCAATCTATTTTGAAAGTGGGAAAGAAATAAATTAATAGGCAGTGAACGAAGCCTTCCAAATTATTAGACTGAATGTTTAGAGAAATATTGAAATGTTCTCAATGCCTTAAAATAAAATATGTTTTCAACAGCTTTTCACAGATCATTCCCATTGGAACAACCTGTCACTACATTTACACAAATACAGCCAGTGACAGGTTCCTAGTAGAGCCTTAGTAACTAACTGACACTCTTCTTTTAGCTAAAACTTGTTTTGCTTACATCCACATAAATCACCTTCTATCTTATATTCCCTGGCATCAGAGGAGGCATTTCCTGTTTGGTCGGCCCCTTCATCTATGCCTCTCCATGCCTTATGCCTCCTTACTATTTAGCAGTTCATTTCAAGTGACCAGAGTGACATCATAGCAGATCTTTTAGCCTCTTAACAATAGCAAGCTGTGTCCCATGCATGAATCTGACCACATGAGGTCACAGCAGCCTCTATGGACTTCTACTCATTCTCCATGGAGGCCGCTGTTAATTTATGTAATCACATACATAAAAAGGTGATACAATATTTCCTTTATACGTCTGTAGTTGAACATTATCAGACAGTCCCCAAGTACAAGAGGGAAAAGCAGTGATTTGAAGAGACACAGAATTATCAGTCAGAATAACGGGGCTTGGTTCATTGGCAGAGAGAAGAGTCACAGATACCAGTCATGAGTCAGAAAAGCTCATTTGAATATCAGAAGAACTACTGTAATGAAGGTACAGTGCCTAAGTGGCAGCTTATTTTAGGTGATATGGGGAGGACTTGTAACCCTTTATCAGGAGGCATTGTTAGTCAGGGTTGTACAATTCTGGTGACAGGTCTTCTTTAAGCATTTGAAGCATTGGTAACTGGAGATGTTTGAATGGAGGGACATGCAAAACTGCAATGTGAGGTAGCAGACCTGGAGACTTGTTGAATCATACTTTTGTGTGTGTTGTAAGCAGCAGAAGGAATGTGAAAATGGATTTATCTTCCCGAATTGTAGTCAGTCTTGGAACACACGGATATCCTCACTGTTTTTCTGTGATATTTCTGCTCAGAACTGCTTCACAACATCTCATCTGTGTTGTAGGACTCTACTCTGTTTTATCATACTCAACCTAAACCCGCCAACAGTTTTTGTTCATAACAAAGAGGATGGGGTTGTAGTGCAATTTAATGCAAAAAAAAGGATCTCAGTGTGAAAACACTCTCACAATGCACAAAGTCTGCCAACAATTCTGGAATATAAATCAATTATATCGCTTAGAATATATACATATGGTAGGTATGAATAACCACCTCTCAAGGGCTTGTACCTTACACTGTTTCCATTTTTTCAGCACTGAAATATTCAGAACTGCTTCCATTTAAAACGCCACATACAGTCTTATGGCTTTAGTGTTATAGCAATTCAACAGAAACCCATGAGCAGGGACTCAGTGCTGTGGCCTAGAGTACCGTAATTAAACATTTATTACCTCTTGTATCTCATGGATAGTTATGATGCATAAAGATCTCTGGTGTCTAATGTCTAGAAGCTAGGAAATGCCTAAGCTATTTTTATGTTATTGTAAGCTGCCTGATAAAGATTGTTTTAGACTGAAGGTGCCAACATACAAGCCCCTGCACTGGAGGAGATTTATTAAAACTGTCAGTGAATACACCAGTGCAGAGTTCGACTCTGCAGAAAAGTCATACTGGATGATTTATCTGGTTCAGTATTTGACTATGGAGTTTGACTTTAGACCAGGTATTAGATGGTCTAGTTTATGCCAGATTTTGTGGCGCATGGAGTTTTTTTGGTGCAACAACTACATTTTTTGATGCCCGAACTAGGCCACACTCCTTTCTCCAAAGTCTCACCCCTTTTGGGATGAGTTGGAAACTGCCCCAAAATGGTCTAAAACTAGAAATAAATGTGGTGCTCTGCAATTCAGGTGGTAATTACACCAGAATTCTGGCAGAGACAGGTTGAAGGATCTCCCCCATTGGGTCTCAAAGTACAGTAGATGTGAATCAAGTATTGCAAATGCAAGTCAACCCATTGTTACTTGCCAAACTCTCTGAAAGTGTAGACTATTTACCTTCCCTGAGTACATAGTAATGGTAAAGCCTTCCTGGAAGCAGTTCTTCCAACTTTCTTGAGTGCCAACCTCTCTACCACCTGGACTATAATTCAATGCTGGGGTGTAATAATCATATGGATGTTGGGAATACTATATCTTATAACCATAGCTAAGAATTGTATTCAAAAGGTTATTATTGTAGAGGTAAAAAGGGCAGTTGCAGGCACGTAGAAGAGGGAGTGTTGTTGAGCACCAGGGATCCAAAGTTGTTTTTGTGCCCAAGTATTAAGAGGCCAGAGAATAGTGTTACCTAACAGATGCAGCAGAAATCCCCCTGTGTAATCGGGTGAGGAGACCTGAAGAAGTTAATAGAAATTTGATATTGAAAAATACAGGTAGAGACCAGAGTACAGGTGGTACGAAATAAATACATTTATTAAAGACAATAATAATAAATAAATGTAATACATAAATAAATGTATTTATTTTATGCCACCTGTACTCTAGTCTCTTCTTGGAAGTGCACCCTTATTCCCTGTATTTTTCAATACCAAATTGTATTCAAAAAGCAGATGTGTATTCCAGAAAATATTCATTATTCAAGTATTCATACAAACACTTTAAAGCCATTACATGGGATAAGAACCAAAACCTCCCACAAACCTGAACAGGGCTATATAAATATACATACATGCCATGTGTCCACTTGCTAAACACTACAATTAGTTTATATACTATATGGCCTATACTATATTAATACGAGTTGAATATGTCTGGACGTGATGGATGATAGGACCTCCAAATAAAAGATATTAAAATTATAATTTTTTTCATTAACGATAGCTGTGTTTCTTTGTGGGGATCCATTTAGATATATCGTTTTTATTACCTACATGTGGTTTTCCCGTGGTAAGGGAGGTATTCTCCTTGCGAGATTTAGAGGTACGTTATAAAATCATTGATAGCCCTGGACTCGGGCTGGATTTTTTTGATTAAATGTATTCATCTATGCAGATTAACTTTTTTGTTTACTAATCGGAGCTGAACTTTTGTCATATAGTTCTTTACCGTACTTACCTATTATCCTCTTCTGTCATCTGGTCTCGGAATCACTGAGGAGATCACATGATCGGGACGGATGACGTATAACTCGGATATATCACATGATTAGGCTGCTATGACAACCATACCAACTACGCATGCGCGTTGAGAACAGTTGGCTCATGGATAAGGAGAGGGGTGGTATCCACTAATGAAATACACATGTGGAGTGTTTTCTCAAAATGCTCTTTATTGAACACTGTAATATAATTCCTCACTTGAGGTCTACCTATATGACCATTATCAATTATTGTATATTTATTATATATCTTGATGTCACTTTTTTATGAAATTACATGTTTACGATTGCTGAACACGTCACTACGGAAAATGATGTCACTCTATTTTTACTATATATATGTTTGTCTCGACCATGCTTTTTATGCTTGATAAAGATTCAATGAGAATCAAAACGTTGCTGTTTTTTACCTGGATGAATTGTAAATAAAGAATTGTTGGAATTTAACCCCTCCGGTGCTGTGGTCTTCTCCAATCACTATGTCTACATGGGGTTTTGTTGAGCACCAGGACCCTGGGCTGCGTGCGCCTTATCTTTGAACTACTACAGTCTTTTGGATTGCTGCCTTTCTCCCTTTGTGATTGAAACATGAGAACAATATTTACAATAAGTATAAGTAAAGGGCTAAGACTATATACATGAATAGCTATGCAATATTATAAACAAAGAGTATTAAAAACAAATAATAACATTACCCTGTAATTTAGCCCTCGGGTAGGGGGAGTAAACGCCACACAGATTTCATATAAAAATCTATGTTCTTTTTTATAATGACCCGTGAACAATAACTGTTGGTTCAAACATTTTGGAATCTGCGGAACCAAATTACTACCTTGAATGGTTTGTGATATTTTTTCTAACCCCCCCCCCCAATGTGAAGATCATCTGTGCGGCTCCTATAATGTTCTAGAAAGTGCAAGGCCACTGATGTAATGGTCTTACCTTTCTGTATGTCAGAAGCTGCAGTGTTAATCGAAGAGAGATATTGTTGGCATCTCTTGCGGAGCTCTTGGGTCCTTTGTCCAATGTATAGTTTTGAGCACGGACATATAAGAGCATAGATAATAAAAAATTTAGATTTACAATAGAAGTGGTCTTTCATTTTGTATTTTCCATGCTTGGGGATCTTGAAATTCAGTTGTTCGAATCATGTGAGGACAGACAGTACATTCTTCACAGGAGAAAGAACCTTTTAGACGGATCTCACAACGCAGAGAGATGAGAGGACGTTGAAAATAGCGAAAAGTAATAACATCCTTGTTGTTCCTAACCCACCTTGCTGTTATTTGAGGTTTCTCTATAATGAAAGGAATTAATCTTGAATCACTCTGCAAAATTTCCCAATTTTTATCCATGATTCTATGTATATCACTCCATTATCACAGTTTTTTGCCCGTATGAATGCTTTGGAGATATCCTTCTGTGGACATGTCAGGTCACATGCATGTCATGTGAAATCAAAATCTGTACAACAATTTTGTTTTACCCTCAGGAACTGTCCTTTTGGAATCCCATTCCTTAGACGTGTTGGATGGAAGCTGGAGAAGTGGAGGAAGTTTTTAGCTGCAGTTTCTTTACTGAAGAGCAGGGTGGTAAGAACTGGGTGGGTATAGGTAATTTTAATATCCAAAAAATAAGTTTGAAACATGTGAGGTTGATTTTATATGCCAAGGGTGAGTATTTAAATTTGCCATATACAAATGGCATTCCATCATACCAATCCAGAGGAGGGGAATGTCATGCCAGCCCACCACATTGTTCTTGAAAGTATTCAAATGCTATATGACATTCTCCTCCCACCACCCTAAAAAAATATTTGCATAGGAGGGTGCACATTTCTCTCCCATGGCAGTAACCTCTCTACCACCAAGAGCCCATAGATTTAAATTATTAAACAAACCCTAACATGACCAATTACATGTGGATATCACAAACCTCACAAAGACCTCATCAAAATGTTAAATATACACTGGTATAAAAAAAGAAATGCCAATGCAGTAGGTTACTGTATTAATTACAATGAAAATTAAGATACAATGACAAACATCCAGCTTCTTCAATACTTCTACTCAAAAGGTTTAAATCAATAAATGGTTTGTTGGATCTTTCAGCCAAACTACTTGTCTTTACTTCTTCAAGCCGAAAAAAGAATTTCATGTGCCAGAAAATGCATTTGACATCTTACTCTTAAAATGTTATTTTGTGTTTTTACAGTGTGTCAAATATTGTGGTAGAAACCAAGATGACTTTTTACGCCTTTAGTTTAAAGATTTCTTGCTTGATGTATTTTACCATTTACATGATAGGTTAATGGATAACTTAACTGCACTGCATGCACCTCAGGTATGTGTGTAGCCATAAAAGTATATCTAAGGGAACAGTCAGCAATGAAGAAAACATATCATTTCATTCTGCTCGGGCAGACTTCTATTTCACAAAATAATAATCTCAAAATGCGCAGCAAACATAACAATAGTGCAGCTGTAAGGATGGAGATAGGAAAATAATAAACAAAATGAATAAACACGTAAACACTGATTTGGAAAACAGAAGAAGAAAGTCAGGATTTGTGACAAACATTACGTTCCAAACAAATGTCAATGGCAATTTGAAAACAGAGCTGAAAAAGGTATTGAGATGAAAAAGAAATAAATGACAGCCCAGCAAATGTCTCTGTCAGGAAAAGCAGTGGCGACAGCTGTTCTCTTTGAAACGCCTATGGCAATCGCAGCAGAGATGCAAACAGGTGGTGAATGACGAAGAACTGGCAGTTATGTAGCAGAGGTTAAAGTGCTTGAGCTTAGATGAAAGGCGTAGAATAGGGTATGACTCTGGCGCAAGATTAATATTCCATAATGGGATTGCTCCTATTTATACAGTACCATGCTGTCTCTAAGGTATCTCAAGAAGCCATCATATCTCTCATGCTAGACATCTGTTTTCACTTCAGGGGTGAATCTGAGCTGTTGTTTGTCTGAGCAGTTGAGCACCTCTCCTAGATGGGATGAAAAGATGGATATTTTACTGGCACACTTTAATGACACTGACAAGGAGAACAGCCTATTTATTTTTTCCAAAGGTAACAGCACATATGTCTTCAACGGCTGTTTATTTTGCTGATGCCCAAGAAAAAAGAATTATGATTACGGAGAAAGCTTAAAAAGAACTTTTCAGACAAAGTAAACACGTTTAGCTAACTATTTTTCTCTGTTTATCTTAGCATAAAGTATATTTATGAGAAGAAGGAATCAAAATTCAAGAACATAGAAGAATCTTTATAGTTTTTATTGTTTTAGGCATTGCACAGTGTCTATGATTTCCGCCGTATTATATATTCATTTTTGTAACTGAATTCATTTTACAGTTTGTTCTAAGGATCGTGCCTGGTACAGGGTCAAAAAACTTATTGAGGTAGTCTGGATATTATCTGAGGTTGATGGTGTGTTTTACTTTTGTCCTGGCATAGTCCGCTTTTTACTCAGATCAGGCTCTAATTTATGCTTCACTGATAAGCATGCGATAAATGCATGATCTGGTGAATGTTGAAGGGGTCGTTAGGAAATCCAGGCAAGCTTGAAATGATTTATATGAAAAATAAAGTTTCTGTTCAACATTTTGGCAATATCACGCCTTTGTCAATCACTATAACAAAACATACAAATAAATAATTAAATTATGAATTGAACATCAATATCATCCAATTACAATGTTTAAATCTGGAGATTGGGAGAGGTCAACCCATAAATGTATAAATCAAGAACTACATTGCGCTACTTTGGCCGAATACATTAGGGTCCAACATATCCCAAGAGGCTTATGTTTCCCATTGAGACCAACGTTCCTTCAAGAGGACAAAGATTATTGTCAAGAATTTGAAAAGCTTTTCAATTATTGTTGAAAAAACCCCCTACAAGATACCCATACATCTGAGGAGTTCACAGGTTTAAAGGAACACATGAACACAACAACATTGGAGCATTGCAAGACCACAGCAGAAACCAAAAAGAAACAGAGGACTACAGGGCCAACAGAGTATATAGATGGTGAGACTCGTTTTTTCACTTGTCCTTTTCCCAGGAGCAGGTCTTCATCAAGGGACTAATCACTAGAGATGAGCGAGCACTAAAATGCTCGGGTACTCGTTATTTGAGACGAACTTTTCCCGATGCTCGAGTGCTCGTCTCGAATAACGAGCCCCATTGAAGTCAATGGGAGACTCGAGCATTTTTCAAGGGGACCAAGGCTCTGCACAGGGAAGCTTGGCCAAACACCTGGGAACCTCAGAAAAGGATGGAAACACCACGGAAATGGACAGAAAACAGCAAAGGCAGCATGCATGGATGCCTCTGAGGCTGCTTAATCGCACCATTATGCCAAAATTATGGGCAACAGCATGGCCATGACAGAGTGACCGAATGAGGCTAGATAGCATCTAAAACATCCAATAATTGACCCTGACACTATAGGGGATGGCATGCAGAGGCAGCGGCAGCAGTGGCAGGCTAGAGAGTCTCATGGCGACATACCCTAAATGGACTCAGGTTTCACCAAAGGAGGTGCAATGATTTCCTATGTGAACAAAAGGTTGACGGTATATTTAGTCACAGCATGGTGGCGACATAGTGACCAAGTTCCATAACGTATCTGGTGAAACACCCGAAAAATGAGCCTGACACAGCTCTTTTGATAAGGGGACGACATGTGGAGGCAGCCATGGAGACGACTTCCATGATTAAGAGCGACAGTATGGGGCATTCATATTGCGCTGCTATGATTGCAACTTCAGGTCTCCAGCATGGCGGCGACAGATGGGCCAAGTTCCACTATGTATCTGGTGAAACACCTGAAAATTCTGCCTGACACAGCTCGTTTGATAAGGGGACGATGTATGGAGGCAGTGAACTAGTAGTAGATTAAAGGTGCGGCAGTTAAAACTATGTTAGTTGGATCTTGAGATGGAGCTGGCGCTCCGCTGCCAGGCGAGCTTTCGCCTATCCAAGCCCCTGTCTCTAGGCTACTCCCCAAACAGCACTTCTAAGAACCTTTTGTATAAGATCAAGTGTAGTAGCGTTCTTATAAGTTTGGGATATGGCGGGTGAGGGGAATGTAAACAGATGCGCAAGAAGCGCTGAAATAATATTGGTAAATGATAAAAGTTTGCCAGTATATTTTGTGGATTACACAGCAGGGTGGCGACAAAGTTAACAAGTTTGATGTGGAAGCCATGAAAACAACTCAAAATTCTGCCCGACACAGCTCGTTTGATAAGGGGACGATGTATGGAGGCAGTGAACTAGTAGTAGATTAAAGGTGCTGCAGTTAAAACTATGTTAGTTGGATCTTGAGATGGAGCTGGCGCTCCGCTGCCAGGCGAGCTTTCGCCAATCCAAGCCCCTGTCTCTAGGCTACTCCCCAAACAGCACTTCTAAGAACCTTTTGTATAAGATCAAGTGTAGTAGCGTTCTTATAAGTTTGGGATATGGCGGGTGAGGGGAATGTAAACATATGCGCAAGAAGCGCTGAAATAATATCGGTAAATGATAAAAGTTTGCCAGTATATTTTGTGGATTACACAGCAGGGTGGCGACAAAGTTAACAAGTTTGATGTGGAAGCCATGAAAACAACCCAAAATTCTGCCCGACACAGCTCGTTTGATAAGGGGACGATGTATGGAGGCAGTGAACTAGTAGTAGATTAAAGGTGCTGCAGTTAAAACTATGTTAGTTGGATCTTGAGATGGAGCTGGCGCTCCGCTGCCAGGCGAGCTTTCGCCAATCCAAGCCCCTGTCTCTAGGCTACTCCTCAAACAGCACTTCTTAGAACCTTTTGTATAAGATCAAGTGTAGTAGCGTTCTTATAAGTTTGGGATATGGCGGGTGAGGGGAATGTAAACATATGCGCAAGAAGCGCTGAAATAATATCGGTAAATGATAAAAGTTTGCCAGTATATTTTGTGGATTACACAGCAGGGTGGCGACAAAGTTAACAAGTTTGATGTGGAATCCATGAAAACAACCCAAAATTCTGCCTGACACAGTTCGTTTGATAAGGAGACAATGTATGGAGGCAGCTATATGGACGACTTTTGGAGGCAGCTATGGCGATGACGTGTGGAGGTAGCAATGGAGACAACGTGTGGAGCCAGCTAAAAAGACGACATGTGGAGGCTTCTATGGAGACAATTTAATTTGGATAGTGCCTGTATGTGGCAGTCCAAAAAAGTTTTCAAACCAGAGGAGCAGGTAGGTGGTCCTCCAGAAAAATTAAATAAATTGAGTGCCTGTATGTGGCAGTCCAAAAAAGTTTTCAAACCAGAGGAGCAGGTAGGTGGTCCTCCAGAAAAATTAAATAGATTGAGTGCCTGTATGTGGCACTCCCAAAAATTGCTTAAAACAGAGGACCGGGTAGGTGGTCCTCCAGAAAAATTAAATACATAGAGTACTATAGCTAGAGCCAGTTGGCCCTGGCAAAAAATAGCCAGTTTCCTATGCGTTAGTGTACAAAGAGGAGGTGAAGGAGGACAATGAGGAGGAGGAGTGCATACATTATTCAGGTTGAGCTTCTTTCACCTGGTGGAGAATGAAAATCCGGAGAAATCCAGGCTTTATTCATCTTGATAAGCGTCAGCCTGTCAGCGCTGTCAGTCGACAGGCGTGTACGCTTATCGGTGATGATGCCACCAGCTGCACTGAAAACCCGCTCGGACAACACGCTAGCGGCAGGGCAGGCAAGAACCTCCAAGGCGTACAGCGCCAGTTCGTGCCACATGTCCAGCTTTGAAACCCAGTAGTTGTAGGGAGCTGTGTGATAATTTAGGACGATGGTATGGTCAGCTACGTACTCCCTCACCATCTTTCTGTAAAGATCAGCCCTACTCTGCCGAGACTGGGGACAAGTGACAGTGTCTTGCTGGGGTGACATAAAACTGGCAAAGGCCTTGTAAAGCGTACCCCTGCCAGTGCTGGAGAAGCTTCCTGCTCGCCTACTCTCCCTCGCTACTTGTCCCGCAGAAGTACGCCCTCTGTCGCTAGCGCTGTCAGAAGGGAAATACTGTTTCAGCTTGTGCACCAGGGCCTGCTGGTATTCATGCATTCTCACACTCCTTTCCTCTCCAGGGATGAGAGTGGAAAGATTTTGCTTGTACCGTGGGTCCAGGAGAGTGAATGCCCAGTAATCGGTGCTGGAATAAATTCTTTGAACGCGAGGGTCACGGGATAGGCAGCCTAGCATGAAATCTGCCATATGTGCCAGAGTCCCAACGCGCAAGAATTCACTCCCCTCACTGGCCTGACTGCCCATTTCCTCCTCCTCCAACTCCTCCAACTCCTCTTCTTCTGCCCATACACGCTGAACAGTGAAGGACTGAACAATGGTCCCCTCTTCTGTCTCGCCAACATCCTCCTCCTCATCCTCCTCCACCTCCTCCGATATGCTCTGAGAAACAGACCTAAGGGTGCTTTGGCTATCAACAAGGGAATCTTCTCCCCCCGTCTCTTGTGACGAGCGCAAAGCTTCCGACTTCATGCTGACCAGAGAGTTTTTCAACAGGCCAAGCAGCGGGATGGTGAGGCTGATGATGGCGGCATCGCCACTGACCATCTGTGTTGACTCCTCAAAGTTACTCAGCACCTGACAGATATCAGACATCCACGTCCACTCCTCATTGTAGACTTGAGGAAGCTGACTGACCTGACTACCAGTTCTGGTGGAAGTTGACATCTGGCAGTCTACAATCGCTCTGCGCTGCTGGTAAACTCTGGATAACATGGTTAATGTTGAATTCTACCTTGTGGGCACGTCGCACAACAATCGGTGAGCGGGCAGTTGGAGGCGGCGCTGCGCTGCCCTGAGAGTGGCAGCATCTGTGCTGGACTTCCTGAAATGCGCACAGATGCGGCGCACCTTCGTAAGCAAATCAGACAGATTGGGGTATGTCTTGAGGAAACGCTGAACTATGAGATTTAACACATGGGCCAGGCATGGCACATGTGTCAGTCTGCCGAGTTGCAGAGCCGCCACCAGGTTACGGCCGTTGTCACACACAACCATGCCTGGCTTCAGGTTCAGCGGTGCCAGCCACAGATCAGTCTGCGCCGTGATGCCCTGTAATAGCTCTTGGGCGGTGTGCCTTTTATCGCCTAGGCTCAGCAGTTTGAGCACCGCCTGCTGTCGCTTAGCGATGGCACTGCTGCTGTGCCTAGAGCTACCGACTGATGGCGCCATGCCCACGGATGGTAATTCGGAGGAGGAGGAGGTGAAGGAGGGGTGGAAGGAGGCATAGTAGGCCTTTGAGACCTGGACCGAGGTAGGCCCCGCAATCCTCGGCGTCGGCAGTATATGAGCAGCCCCAGGGTCAGACTCGGTCCCAGCCTCCACCAAGTTAACCCAATGTGCCGTCAGCGATGTATAGTGGCCCTGCCCGGCAGCACTCGTCCACGTGTCCGTGGTCAGGTGGACCTTGTCAGAAACGGCGTTGGTCAGGGCACGGATGATGTTCTCTGACACGTGCTTGTGCAGGGCTGGGACGGCACATCGGGAAAATTAGTGGCGACTGGGGACCGAATACCGAGGGGCGGCCGCCGCCATGAGGTTTCGAAAGGCCTCGGTCTCTACCAGCCTATAGGGCAGCATCTCCAGGCTAAGCAACTTGGAGATGTGGACGTTGAGGGCTTGGGCGTGTGGGTGGGTTGCGCTATACTTCCTTTTGCGCTCCAGCGTCTGGGGTATGGAGAGCTGAATGCTGGTGGATGCTGTGGAGTATCGTGGAGGCGAAGATGGGGTTTTCGCACGGGAGGTGTTTGGGCCGTGGTCCTGGGCAGGGGCTGACTAGCAGATGACACAGGGGAAGGAGCAGTGGTGTGCCCGGCCGGAGGTGAATGGGCTTGGTGCCATTGAGTGGGGTGTTTAGCATTCATATGCCTGCGCATACTGGTGGTAGTTAAGCTAGTAGTGGTGGAACCCCTGCTGATCCTGGTTTGGCAAAGGTTGCACACCACAGTCCGTCGGTCATCCGGTGTTTCTTTAAAGAACCTCCCGACTTCTGAAAATCTAGCCCTCGCCACGGGAGCTTGACTACGGGCAACATTTGGCGCTGATGCACCAGCTCTGGCCCTGCCTCTCCGTCTGGCCCCACCACTGCCTCTTCCAACCTGTTCTGCTATAGGACTCGCCTCCGTCTCAGAAGCACTGTGTTCACCCGGCCTATCAACCCAGCTTGGGTCTGTCACCTCATCATCCTCCGATCCCTCAGTCTGCTCCCCCCTCGGACTTCCTGCCCTGACAACAACTTCACCACTGTCTGACAACCGTGTCTCCTCATCGTCTGACACTTCTTTACACACTTCTTCCACTACGTCAATAATGTCATCATCACCCACAGACTGCACTGGTGGAAAACCTGGGCATCGGAAAATTGCTCAGCAGCAACCGGACAAGTGGTTTGTGACTGTGGGAAGGGTCCAGAAAACAGTTCCTCAGAGTATGCCGGTTCAAATGCCAAATTTTGCTGGGAGGGGGCAGACTGGGGGGAAGGAGGCTGAGGTGGAGGAGCTGGAGGAGTGCTGATTTCGGTGACATGGGTGGACTGCGTGGAAGACTGACTGGTGGACAAATGGCTAGAAGCATTGTCCGCAATCCACGACATCACCTCTTTGCACTGTTCTGGCCTCAACAGTGCTCTACCACGAGTCCCAGTAACTTGAGACATGATGAACCTAGGGAGTGTAGCTCTGCGGCAATCCCCTGCTCCCTCATCAGCAGGTGGTGTCTCACCCCGCCCAGGACCACGGCCTCTGACCCCTGCAGTAGTTGGACGCCCACGTCCACGCCCTCGTCCTCTACCCCTAGCCCTCGGGTTAAACATTTTCCAAATTAAAGTGTAAACTTTTAATTTTTTTTTTGTGTTTATTTTTTTTTATTTATTTATTTTTTAACAAAACGATGCTATCCTATTGCTATGGCTAGTTTCTAACCTACACTGACAGCACACAACTGGATTTTGTGCTGTGCCTGATGACTTTTAGCTATAAAATGAAATAAAGGTAAAAAAAAATTAAATCAGCAGACTCTGCCTAATTCTAATCAATCCCCTAATAAATTGTCCCACTTCGGTGTTTGAGGTGGATATGCGTGTCACTAAGAGCTAAACACAACGGTCGCAGGTCTCCCAGCAAATTCCTCACAATATGGTACTAGCTGCACTACTAATGCCAGCAAGCCCAGCCACAAGCAAACAAAAAAAAGGAAAATATAACGCTATTGTAGGCCTAAGTAAGCCGTTGGGGTTCTCCTATGGCTATTTTGTAGCCTACAATGAAAGCACACTGCTTTGCAAGATGAGTTTGAGCTATAAAATGAAATAAAGGTAAAAAATAAATAAATCAGCAGACTCTGCCTAATTCTAATCAAACCCCTAATAAATTGTCCCACTTCGGTGTTTGAGGTGGATATGCGTGTCACTAAGAGCTAAACACAACGGTCGCATGTCTCCCAGCAAATTCCTCACAATATGGTACTAGCTGCACTACTAATGCCAGCAAGCCCAGCCACAAGCAAACCAAAAAAAAAGGAAAATATAACGCTATTGTAGGCCTAAGTAAGCCGTTGGGGTTCTCCTATGGCTATTTTGTAGCCTACACTGAAAGCACACTGCTTTGCAAGATGAGTTTGAGCTATAAAATGAAATAAAGGTAAAAAAAAAAAAATCAGCAGACTCTGCCTAATTCTAATCAAACCCCTAATAAATTGTCCCACTTCGGTGTTTGAGGTGGATATGCGTGTCACTAAGAGCTAAACACAACGGTCGCAGGTCTCCCAGCAAATTCCTCACAATATGGTACTAGCTGCACTACTAATGCCAGCAAGCCCAGCCACAAGCAAACAAAAAAAAGGAAAATATAACGCTATTGTGGGCCTAAGTAAGCCGTTGGGGTTCTCCTATGGCTATTTTGTAGCCTACACTGAAAGCATACTGCTTTGCAAGATGAGTTTGAGCTATAAAATGAAATAAAGGTAAAAAAAAAAAAAAATCAGCAGACTCTGCCTAATTCTAATCAAACCCCTAATAAATTGTCCCACTTTGGTGTTTGAGGTGGATATGTTTGTCACTAAGAGCTAAACACAACGGTAGCAAGTCCCCCTTCAAATTCCTCACAATATGATACTAGCTGCACTATTAGTGCCAGCAAGCCCAGCCACAAGCAAATATAAAAAAAAAATGTATAACGTTATTGTAGCCCTAAGAAGGGCTGTTGGGTTCTTGTAGAATCACTCCTGCCTAACACTATTCTAATAGAACACCCTAACGCTTTCTCTGACCAGCAGCAGCTCTCTCCCTAGCGGCATCCAGACACAGAATGATCCGAGCAGCGCGGGCAGGGGCTAGTCTATTCCAGGGTCACCTGATCTGGCCAGCCAACCACTGCTATCGACGTGTAAGGGTACCACGTCATGCTGGGTGGAGTGCAGAGTCTCCTGGCTTGTGATTGGCTCTGTTTCTGGCCGCCAAAAAGCAAAACGGCGGGAGATGCCATTTTCTCGAGCGGGCGAAGTATTCGTCCGAGCAACGAGCAGTTTCGAGTACGCTAATGCTCGAACGAGCATCAAGCTCGGACGAGTATGTTCGCTCATCTCTACTAATCACCCATGGATTCCAAGACCGGAAGGGTCCCAACAACAGATATATCCACCACCCTCTTCTTTTTTTGGCCAAGGATTGAGATGACATGAATGAGGACAAGGAGAGGCCACCAGTGGCAGACATCCCCTACCAGTCATGAAAACGAGATCCTAGGTAGGGACCAATCTCTAGTCATTAACATTTTATCAGCCCTATTGAGTCTGGCACAATTGACTTTACTACAGAAAGGGACTTCATTCTGCCCCACACAACAACTCAATACTTTTTGAGTTAGACATGAGCATTCAGAGGTTCTTTAGAACTATCAGAATCAAAACATATTCCCACGTTAAATAATATAACAGTAGGGATAACAATCTGTTGTATATACAATCAAATGTCCATGAGGCCTACTATATGTTGGCAAAACCAACACCACCCACACGGACAGGACAGCTTAAGTTAACTATCCAAATGAATAACCTGCTATTACCAATACATTATTATTTTCATCAGGCTGAACACAACCACTCCAAACTCAAGTAGCAAGTACTTAACCCCTTCCTGATGGCCGCCGTAATAGGCCTGAGACCTCTGCATAACCAGAAAGTATTTGCTGCATATTGCCGCAAAGACTTACTGGTTACACCCGTGTTCAGTGCTAGCAACATTGTCGGGTGTTAACATTCAGTGCTAGCAACATTGGCGGGTGTTAACCTGTCCATCACCACCAGCAAAGCTGCAGCTGCGGCTTCAAAAAGATGGCAGTGCGTGGGTACCGCCATCTTGGTTAAGATCGTTGTTCCACGTGACGTCATAAGGGGGCCACGATTGGTTGCCATGACAGCCTCAGGTCTTCCGAAGACCCGAGGCTGTCTTGTTTTAACACATTCACTACAATGTACAATGTGCGATTAGGTGGTCTGACCACCCATACAGATTTCTTTGTCGGTCACTAAGGGGCCTTAGTAGAGGCTGACGGGTTTCTCCATTGGCCTAACCTAAGGTTTACACAGGGGAAGAGCAGAGACAGCCAAGACCCTGCTCTAACAATCTGGATTGGATAGAGCTATGATCCAGCCTGTTTAACCCATTAGATCCCCTGGCCACTGCAGAAAGAGTGGGCTTCCTCCCTCTTCTCTCGGCAGCCTTATGATGCGATCACGGGCTGCCAACTTCACTGCAGCCAGGGATGTAATGAAGGTCCCCGGGTCTGTCTTCGGCACGTGCCTTTCAATTTATGCATGTGCATAGGCTAACACTTCTAATGCAGTCCATTACATGGTTATTGCAGTGCATTCGTATGAACAAGTGATTACATGGAAAATAAAAAATAAAGAAAAAAATAAAATTCATGTCGCAAAAGCCCCTAACACATATCAAACAATAAATAATTTTAAAAAAGTGGAAAAAAGTTTAAAAAAAACCACACCATTTTAGGTATCACTGTGTCCCAAATTTCCCAGTCTTTAAAAATATAAAATCTGTTATTCCAGGCGGTGAGCCCCATAACAAAAAATGTGCTTAAATGTCTGAATTGAATTGGACCAAAGAATATACTAGATATGCCATTTGGAATGTATAGTGAAAGATGTCGAAAATGAGACCACAAGAAAAATGGGGCATATGTGGGTTCTTGTCAATTTTACCACATTTTGAATTTTATTTCCACTTCCCAGTGCACAGGATGGAACAAAATATACTGTCACTAGGAAGTACAATTTATTACGCAGAAAAGAAGCCCTCATACAGCTCTGTACACTAAAAAAAAGTTATTGATTTTTGAATGTGAGAGAGATAAATAGAAACTAAAATGGAAAATGTACATTAGGGGCAAGGGGTTAAAATGCCCCCAATACCACGTGATAAAACGTTAACAAATTCTCTGAGATAAGGGTTTTTGGTTGCTTTTGTAAATGCAATCGAAAGGCTCCACTCATGATCACATATTTTGGTAATATTGTGTTTCCAACATGTTAACTAAACACAAAGTAAATGCAATCTTCCCTCAACATGCGATTGCAGGTGGAACCTTTGGACTACATGTAAAAAGGCAACAGAAATGCCACTTATGAACGCGGCCTCAGGGGCTCTACAAACACGTCATGGCACCTGAAAACTATTCTATTAAAATCTGCCCTACAAAAGTTCAATAGCTCCTACCCTTCCGCGCCACGCTATGTAATCAGACATCGGTTTACATCCACATGTGGGGGCAGTGTCGGACTGGCCCACCAGAGTACCAGAGGATCCTCCGGTGGGCCCTGGCTCAACCCAATACTGACCCCAGAGGTCCATCAGAAAACACCACAATTTGGAGGCTGCTAGAGTATATTTCCTGGGGGATAATGAAGTGTGGGCCCCCAAATTGATTTTCTCTGGTGGGCCTAAGAAAACCCAGTCCGACACTGTGTGGGGGGTCCTCTTACTGCACAGTATATTCGTAGGTGTGTATTCTACTTTTATTGATTTAATGTGGGTAAATTTTAGGGTCAAATGAATGTATTAATGATAAATATTAGTGAATTCAAAATCAAATAGTTTGAAGTTCTGTAAAATACTTAAAGGGTTAACAAGCTTCCTACGTGTTGTTTTCAATAGTTGAATTGTTGGAAACAGGCTCGTCTGCTGCACCTTTGGGATACTTCTCGCTGGACTGTATGATCTATGCTGCCAAATATCAGAACATTGCATGGGTGAGCTATATCTCACCTCATTTTTCCTTTTTGTGTGGTACTTATTCACGGGGAACAAAGATCCTCAGGAAATGGCATCATGCACAAGCAGACAGTATTTACATGCCATCTGAGGCTTTGCCAGAGGCATTTAAATGTTAACACCTTTGACCGGTGCCATCATCGATTGTGGGTGTTACTGTTGTTATCTGAATCTGAACCTGAACGAGTTTGCTCATCCCTAATAATGATGAATTCTGGTTATCATAAATTCATCCAGAATACATTTGACAAATTTACTTCTGTTACATTTGTACTTAACTAATATATCCTAATTAATAATATTAACAGTGTCTATTATTGTAGATTTATATATTAGGTGATCTTTTGTTTTCTCACTTAGGATATCTTCTGCAATCCTGTAGCATTTCCAATTATCACATCTCTGCACATTTGTGAGGTTATTTTGTTTCCTTGTACTAGCTGGTACGAGATCCTTGATAAAAGTTTACAAAGACAGACAAAGGTATTTATCTGTTCAGAAGGAAATAGATCTGCTAAATTGTATAACAGGAACTGGCAGTTATCTTTAAAGCAATTTTATGTGTCCAAGTGAATGGCCAGGGCGTCCATTTAAAGAATAATCTTCAAAATCCACCAAATATATAATAAAGTTAATAGATGCTTAGTGTTTAGCTAATAAGGTAATGGTATCTCCAACAGTACAACATAAGACATATTTAAATCAGCCTTATTAATATATATATTTTAATAAATGAAGGTAGTATGCACATTGTTTCCTTGGAGATGCTTATCATGTGGTCACTCATATTACCAAACAAATTACAAATGTTTCCTTTGAGGACCAGAAGGCAAATTTACAACCATTGCAATTCCTTATTCACTGTAATCTTATTTATTGTTAGATGTGGCTTAAAAGATAGAAGTGAAATGCCACAAGAAAACAGCATGAACATATTTCTGACGGATCTGTTGTACTTGTGTAAGTGCCTAAAAAGTCACATGTCCATAATTGTTCAATTTTCTGTGCCAAAAATAATGCAATTATAGACATGATGCCGTCGCACATAGTAGGATGTCAGTGAGTGGCTAACGTTACAATCCCTGCGATGAACAGCACGGGGACATGGAGCCGACGCCGGAGCATCACTGTATAGAAGAGGACCTGCCAGGGGGGGGGGGCATTGGAAGGTGAGTACACCGTTGGTTTCTTTTTCTTGACTCCAGTATAAGCCGAGGTGAGCTTTTTCAGCACATTTTTCGTGCTGAAAAACTTGGCTTATACTCGAGTATATACGGTGTGTATGTATATATATATATATATATATATATATATATATATATATATATATATATATATATATAAGCCAAAACATCCTTCAGTTCCCTGTATTCTTCAAGTGCCTCAAGTACAATGATAACATTAAATTCTTAACTTTATACCCTCATTAATTAATATATGACTCCATTTATCCTAAAACAGAATATAAACTTAAATGAAAGGGAACATATTATAAGGATTTAGGTAACAAAACTGACACCAACGTGTTATCAAGATGGTAGCAAAACCACAATTATGTACTTATTTTGTTTGGAAGCTTAACAGGGTGGAAAAGAATCACCAGGCCTGACCCTTTTTTGCTAGAATGATTACCGTCATCACAAGTCTCATACAACAATATCAACTGTTGAGTAACAGCTCATGAAGGCCGCTTAATGGCGTAGACAATACCTGTGGAAAACCATGGAGCATGGGCCCAATTTACAAAAATCAGTGCAAACTATTTGCGTTAAGAATATTGCAGATGCAACACAAACAGCTTGTGTGCGACACTTATGTGGCGTAGACATTTCTTAAATACATGTGCAATTAGTTTTCACATAAAAGTACATGCAAAGTCTGACAGAAAACTGAAACAAGGACATTAGTAAATGTGCCCCCATGAACCAATATTGATAAATGCCCCCCATAATATCTACAAAGAAATACATAACATGATACTTACCAAAATAAAATGGGTTCTGTTAATGACTTATTTTGGTAGTTGGCATTCAATAATCTTATAAGACATTTTATAAAATTATGCCAGAGTTTACTACAGTGGAAAAATCCAAAATAATATGGAGCTGTTGTTACAGGTAGTTCTGAGTGTGCCGGAACCGGGTCTAGGTTCGGCTCAACCCCCCTGCCATTACCGTTCTGCAATTGGTGGTGGAACTGATTTTAGGCATCAACTCTTTAAATGCCACTGGCAAAGTTTACAGCAGCATTTAAATCTCAGTGGGGCACATTTACAAACCTGGTCAATGGAGTTCAGAGAGTGTGTGTGCGACTCTTAGTAAATGAGCCCCAGTATCTTTCTCTTGCAGCTGCTCAAATCTTACTAAACCCCTTTTCTGTATTAAGATTTTTAAAAATATATTTGCATATTTCTTAAAAGGATATCTTTATACTCTTGTTGAAAAGTTGTAAAACATATTTGCTTTAATCATTATTAAATTATACATGTCCAAATTCTCTGGTCCAGACTCTACCACCTAGCCTAAATATATAGCACAAAATTTAGTCCTGACATGAGCAAAGATTTTTGTTTAACCCCTTAACGCCGAAGCCACTTTTCACCTTCCTGACACGGCCCATTTTTTCAAATCTGCCCTGTGTCACTATAAGTGGTTAGAACTTCGGAACGCTTTAACATATCCAAGTGATTTTGAAATTGTTTTCTCGTGACACTTTGTACTTCATTTTAGTTGATAAAATTTTGGTGGTATGTGTTGTGTTTATTTATGAAAAAAACCCAGATATTTGGTGAAAATTTGGAAAAAGTCTTGATTTTTTAAATTGAAAATGTTCTACTTTTTCCATACGTTGTCATAACAGCAAAAAAACTCGATAACTAACATTAACCGAATGTCTGTTTTATGTATCCATGGTTTTATATGCATTCTCTCATTTTTGTAAGATGTTATGGGGCTTTGAACTTTAGGTACAATTTCTCAAATTTTCATAAAAAACACAAAATCACGCTTTTGCAGGAACTGCTTTGATTTCAAGTCACTTTAAGAGGCCTAAATAAAAGTAAAACCCCCAAAATTACCCCATTATAAAAACTACTCCCCTTAATGTATGTAAAACAACTTTCATGAAGTTTTTTAACCCTTTAATTATTTTACAGGGGATAAAACAAAATAGGAGGCAATTTTGAAATTTACATTTTTTTGGCTTAATGAATGTGTGGATAAAATACCAAAACGGTCCACAAAGTTTGATACCCAATTTCTCCTGAGTGTAACAATACTCCATATGTGGTGGTAAACTGCTGTATGGGCACACGCCAGGGCATTGAAGGGAAGCTGCGCCATTCAGAGAGGTTATGCATTGTCCCTTTTTATTGGCCATACAATCTTTATTTTTAGGGAAATTTGGACAAATAAGGGCTTACTTTTTGCGACATTAGATACACTTTGAAAATACTTCATCTAAGTGGGTCATTAACTCATTGATGAGATTTTTTAACTCTTAAATGTATGTAGGAAAAAAAATCGTAAATTTTGGTTTCCTTTCTTCTTGTATTTTTTTGGGGCCATTCACCGTACCATAAAAATAACATATTATCTTTATTCTATGGATCCCTACAGTTATGGTCATACCTCATTTATATAGTTTTTAAATATATTTTAACAATTTTACTGAAGAAAAGTAATAAAATCTCATTTATTTTGGTATAGCCATCTTTGCGGAGATATAACGCTAATAATTTTTGGTTGACAGAGCTGGTTTAGGGCTTATTTTTTGTGTTGAGTTTTCAGTGATAACATTTTGGCGTACATATCTTTTTTTGATTGCTTTTTAGACAGTTGTGTGAAGGGATTTAATGAAAAATTTACATTTTTGGCGAGTTTTTCCGGGTTATGTTTTTACGGCGCTCACTAAGCGGGTCCAATACTGTTACCGAGTTATTGTACAGATTGTTATGGACGCGGCAATACTGAATATGATGTTTTTTTCTGGTGATTTTGTGTTTTTTTCACTTTATTAAATATGTATAGGGAATGTTTGTGTTTAGGGGACTTTAACTTTATTTAATTAATTCTTTTTATTAATAAATGTTTATATTCAGTGTTTTGAACTTTTTTTTTTACTTTTACAGGTTCACTTGAACAACGATTCTCTGATCCCTTGTCCAAACTCTTCTTCACCTAATATAGTGTAATTATGTTAATGTATTACACTGTATTATGTACTGCGCATGCTCAGTGTGTCCAGGAAGAAGCCGCGTATCCCTGGGGCACTGGCAGACCCCGGGGATGACAGCGGAGGATCAGACGTGACCGCGGCATGTAAAGGGTTAAGGCCTGCGATCGGAGGAAACTTCGATCACGGATACTAGAGATGGGTGCCAGCTATAACATACAGCTGGCACCCCATGCTTCTGGTACCGGCTTCATTTAGAAGCCCGTGCCAGAAGCATGACTTAATAATACTGCAAAATGCGGGAACGCACCTCCCGCCATGCAGTATTATTATTACGTCAAATGTCAGGAAGGGGTTAACCATTGCGCATCTTGAAATATCGAGACTTGAAAACTTGTCTTTATCATGCAAAATTAAAAAAAAAGGATACAGATTTGGTGTCTGCAAAATGATACTGACCTAAAAAATAAAGTCAATGGCCCTCATTTATAATAAACGGTGCAGTTTGCCTATGAAGTGTGCAGGGTGTGACTGAATTGTGGTACACGTTCTTAATGAAGCTGGTGCGCCCTGCACTATTCCCGAAGAATGCATCATTTTTTTTAATGCACTTTGTTCATGCTGCAGAATTATGGCGCAGACACAATTGTGGCACACTTTAGACAGCATTTTGGCGCATGGTCTGACTAAGCAGTAACTGTCCCTTTAGGTGCATATTTTTCTGTCTTGTCGAACACAGTGCAGGCATGACACCAAACTGTACAAGAAGTTTGCACATTCTTTCTAGTGCAAAGTCAGACAGAAAAGTGGTGCAAACACTTTAATAAATGTGGCCCATTATGTTATTTATTTAGAAGTCCCCAAAATTCAACTTAACTTGAAAAACAAACCCTCAGGCAGCTATGATGTCAGAAAATCTACAAAGTTTTTCATGAAAGGCGTGGTTGGGAAAATGACAAAAATTGCTTGAACATATTGTGGGTCATTTGTTATAGGATTTCCAATTGTTTTTTTTTTTGGTTGTTGCACCATGTACGCCTTATGTATTATCTGTAGAATGTAGAAATTAGCTACTGTTCTGAAACTCACTGGTTTTTTGTCTTTCAATTTGGGTGCAACTTATGAATTTTTCTCCAACTGTCAGGATCAGGAGTGGTGGACCCATTGTACCACCGCGAGGGCTGGCAGCAGAGGAGCAGAGTCAGGAACAGAATCGGGGTCACAACGGGAATTCGGTGTAAACACACAGGAAACCAAAGACAGCTTTTCACTAAAGCACGAGGCACAAATATCCAGCAGGGGCCACAGGAAAAGGCCGGCTATTTCATAGGTCAGAGGAAGGGGTGCTGGAATAATATCAGTGAATAAGAACCAAAGTAGTAGGGATGGGAAAACCTATATAAAGTGTATATACACTAGTGCCAGAAGCCTCAAAAACAAAATGGAGGAACTGGAATTCTTAATATTGGAGGCAAATATGATATAGTGGGAATCAGTGAAACATGGCTGAAAAACAACTATGACTGGGCTGTTAATATAGATGGTTAAAGTCTGTTTAAAAACGATCATAAAAATATAAAAGGAGGAGGGGTTAGTTTATATGTGAAATCTAGCCATTCCTCGGAGATGACAGTAAAAAAAATGAGTATGTGGAGTCCCTATGGGTGGAGAAAAGGGGAGGAGAAAAGAATAATAAAATATTATTAGGGGTTCGTTATAGGACAGCAAAGGAACTGCTAATACGTCAAATAGATGTTCCCCCAAAACACAGTACTCATCATGGGGGACCTCAATATAGACTGGGGGTCGACACCTGCAGGTCCTAAAAAAAACAGATCCTGCGACACAAATAATAAAAAGAGGTCTATAGACTACAATTCTCATCATAAGTCTGGTATTTTTGACATAATGTTTTTTTTTTTACTAAGGGTCACGGATAGCACTTTCGTCAGACTTTCCGCCGTTTTCGGGTTATGCAAGGCTTGGTCAGGTATTTAACAGGTGTCTGCTCTGGGATTGTTGTGCACGCGATCGGATTGTGGCGCAACTGCGCTGGCTTTCATGCGACAGAAATCGGGGGCATGCCATCGGACAATCGGCACAGGATTTAACTTTCAAATTGTCTCGCAAGACAATGCACTTACATGCAACAGGAAGAAGAAGGTGAACTCCGTTGGACCTGAACGGGGAAGCGACACATGCAGCAAATGAGGCGTATAATCTTATTGAATCCACTGTGCCTTATCTTCGGACAATGCACATTTGGGAAACTTCGTCGGACGGGTAAGTAAAAGTGCCCCATTCTTTGGATATGTGATGAATATGGGAGATAGGACAAGTATTTTAACATAACAATTACTCTAAACTTTAATCATGCAGTTTTGCAGCTCATGTTCTCTTTAAATAATGAGTGCCATTTAAATATCATGTAGAACCAGTAAAGATATGAATCACTGGACTATAAAAGTTGGGAGCACAAAGCCATCAATTTACAGACTTTCATCCAGCTTTGGTAATACTTAAAACAAATGCCGGAAAATACAAATAAGCACTTTATTTTTAATGAAAAGTGATTTATCAGAATTGAAAGTACGTCATACAGGATACATTCTCCTGTCTTACTTTGCCTGGTAGCAGATAGTATTCCAAGAAAAGTGAAAGGCTACTATCTTTTTGCTAATGTTAATTGTAAATGCTTGTAATGAAGCGTCGAAGCAAAGAAAATATACCAAATGAATGCACACAATTGCTATCACATCAGAGAAAAATATAAATATCAGCCATATGAACTTAGGCAATGCAAAATTTAAAGTTTAGAGTAGATTATTATCCAAAATCTGAATTTTGTGTCTTGTTTTATTTTTTAATTGATGTAATACATTTGAAATAAAACTAAAAGGGTTACGCAAATACCAATTCTTTCATACCAATGTTTTCATACCAATTCTTAATTTTACTTCACAGTTTCATAATAGATATAAAACCTGCATTGTCCTGCAGTGTTACCGTATATATTTTGCTTTTGCAGAGTGGGAAAAGTAAAACTATCCCTCAAACGTTGCCGTTAACCAATTACCGCTCATTGGCGTACTATTATGGCATAAAGATAGACAGATCATGCTATATGCCATAATAGTACATCATGGACCCGATGCCGGGTTCAGCTAAGCACCGGAGAGAGCGTGTATTAACCCTTTAAATGCTGCGATCAACGTGACCATGGCATTGAAAGTATTTTGGAGGATGCTGACTGTTGCTATGACAACCCTGAGGTCTGATCCAGGAACCCAGGGCTGCCCATAGTAAATGTCTAAATGTCACAGACAGGACCTTAAAGGCAGTGTGTCAGTCTATGCAATCGCACGATCCACAATTACAGGGTATTATAACGAACAAATTAATAAAAAAGCTACAAAAGGATATATGACATAAAAGTGAAAATCACCATACAAACCCTATAAATGGCATACATTTTTTTTCTTTAATTTATGATTTTTATCTTGTCCAACATAAAATGCAAAAATATTCTGTTAATATTTAGTAACTATTCAGGTAATATAATGTTATCCGTGGGACACATTGTACTTTTTAGTGATGCAATTTAATATTTCATGCAATGTACTAGAAAGCTGGAAGAAATTCCAAGTGTGGTGAAATTGACAAAAAAACACATTTGCAGCGTTTTCTTGTAGGCTCTGTTTTTATAGCTTTCATTCTGTGCTCCAATTGACACTTCCCCTTATTTCCCCTTTTGGTCAAACAGATCACCAAATGTATATAGGTTTTATTAGGTTTTAGCAGAATTTAAAAAATTAATCTTTTGTACAAAAAAATATTTGCCATTTTGCAAAATTTTGAGGACAATGGGGCATATTTATCATGACCTCTGTGCCACATCAGTGGCGTAAAGGCCCTGAAATAATTGCAAATGCTAGCTTACTGAGGCGTGAAGGGGGAGGGGCACGGCCAGCTGAGCTTAGGGCATGGCCGGTCTTGAGTGGGCCGGCGCAGGCCGTTACTGTCTGCGAGCTGGCGCACTTGCTGCGCACATGTGAAAAGTCGCTGGCTGCGTTTATTTCTATGCCAGGCCTGGTATATGATAAATATCCCTCAATGACTTTATCACACTTTGATGTATGGCTCTATGTAAGGTGTTATTTTTTGCGGTACACGGTGAATTTAATTTATATCAATTTGGGACCTATATGACTTGACTTGATCATTTTGATCCAAATATTCATGGATGGAAAAATGAAACAAAGTGGAGATTCAGACATTTGCGGGTTATTTTCAGTTAAAGCTTTCATGGCCAGGAATAAACTTTTTTCTTTTTCAACAAATTTTAAAAAAGTATAATACACAAATAGTGATAAGGCTCCCAGACAGAAGCCTCACCCAGCAATTATTACAAACTAAAAAAATAAGGGAAAAAGGGGTTTACAAACAGGGGAATAAAATAAAAGGTTCATCACTGGAAGCAGTACATATGAAGTTATAAAACCATGTTTTACACAAATCCAAATAGCACAGAATATCTACCGTATATACACGTGAATAAGCCAGGTTTTTCAACACAAAAAATGCTTTCAATAAAAGAAAATAAACTTACATACTCACCTTCCGGCGTCCCGATGCTCGTCACGGTTTCCTGATGCTCATCACAGGTCCTCTTTTGTCTTCTATCCGCTGTAACAGCCAGCAGAGCTGCAGCAGCTGGTGACATCACAGTATGCGCCGGATGGCAGATCACATGGACGTGTCTCTGCCGGCTGTTACAGCAGAGAAAAAACAAAAGAGGACCTGCGACAAGCAGACAAGCATTGGGAAGCCGTGACAAGCATCAGGGACACCGGAAGGTGAGTATGTAAGTTTATTTTTTATGCCGGCTGGCTATATACTAAAGGGGGCTGGCTGGCTGTAGAATAAAGGGGGCTGGCTTGCTGTATACTGCAGGGGGCTGACTATATTCTACAGGGGGCTGGCTGTATACTTCAGGGGGCTGGCTTTATACTACAGGGGGCTGACTGGCTGTATACTTAAGGGGCTGACTGGCTGTATACTTAAGGGGGCTGGCTTGCTGTATACTTAATGGGGCTGGCTGTATACTTAAGGGGGCTGGCTGTATACCTAAGGGTGCATACAATTTAAGGTCTACGTTTAGTAAAGAAATGGGACAGAAGTTAGGGGGAGAGTGGAGGATCAGGCTTGCACGGTTTTGGGCTTATGTGACTGCTGATAAATTGGTGTATAAAGATAATTCAGTAAAGCGGGGGGGGGGCAGGTTGAAAACTGGTTATTTTTTCATTAATGTGAAAACAGTGGATTTGCGCAAAGATGTCATGCAGGGAGTTTGCTGAGCTATGTTTTGGTTTGGGTAGTCTATGCACTTTGTGCACTATGAGATTAGTTTGGTACAATTGAAGCAGTAGTCAGTCAAAAATTTCAGAAGCGCATCAGGCTTTACCAATTCAGGGACCCCCTCGGAAGTCGAGGTTATTATGAATAAACTTTTAAGAATCTCGCCTCAGACGGCGCCCCTGTGGGTTGGTTTGGAGGCAGTATTTTCAAGGCTTCTACTGAAGCAGCAGCCAGGATGTCTGTGACTATGCCTGAACCAACACTTCCTAGAGCTCAGTGACTGCAGAAGTTCTTCTTTAACTACAAGAGGGGGCCTCCACCACCATGCCTCTTTCCTCCCATACCTCTCCTATTATGGTTTGCTTGGCTGGCTCACAGGAGGGAGAATGGCTGTGGCTCCGGCCTAACCCCGCTCAGTGAGCTGAGAAGATGCTGAAAATGAACAGGAGCATAGTTCTTCCATAACAGACAGAAGATAGGTGTAATGTTCTCCCCTCTTAGACAGTACCTGCCTTAACCCCTTAGTGTCCTCTGATTTGTGACTGAAAAGGATTCAATTTAGGCCAATAGTAATTTCCTGGACAACAGTCCAGACAACTGCATCAATCTCATATCATATGGATATTACACACAGAATGGATGCTCTATGTCCATTGGAAGTAATAAAAAAACAACTTAAATTGGTCAGGAATTATATCACATCTCCATATACTATCCAAATAGATCACTGGTCCAATTGGAAAGGCTTTACACCTGTCTAAAGATAAGGCATTCATCACATTAAATTTAACATGGGTAAGAATCCAGATTTGGATGAATGATTTATTATTTAAAGCAGCATAACACTAATTGTTACACATTTTACATTTATACTATTGCACCTACAAATTAATCTGTCCCGAGGCATGCACATGCTGAATCTCACTTTACATGTTCTTGTGTAAAAAGTTTCACTGAGAAAGGTTATAGAATTCACCTTTAAAGTTCAATGACTAATTTATGTAGTGAAATCAGTCTGGTTGGGTCTCTGGAACCATATAATTTACAGGGAACTGAGAGATTGAATATATTGCCTCTGAATAACTTATCCTCTCTCAAGAACATTCTAACACAATACTCTGTCTTCATTAGATGCTGAAGTAGGTTGATAAAGTACAATGAAAATTTAAGGTAGTTTTAATTTACTGCTCACATGTGGCCACAATGCTAAATATGCCATCTGCACTAGGTGATCTATTACTGCTTTGCTTCTTTGCCTTAAAACGTTTAGTATTGATTTTTATTTTGCTTTTATAATTCTGGTTGTGGTATATTTTAAAGTGTGTTTGAAGTTTTTCTCAGAAGTTGTACAAACAAAATTAAAGTTTTTTTTTGGACATTTGAAATGATGACATAATTATAGTTCATAATTTCATCATGACTGATGGGAGTTCACTGAACTTTACATCTAAGTGACTGAATCTCTAGCAAAGCTTGGCATGTAGTTTGCAGTAAAACTCCTGACCTGGCAATGTCAAAAGACTGTTCTCTACACGAGGCCTGTTTGAAGCCATATGGACCTTGGACCCAAACATTTGTTGTACCGAGACAAATTATTACAAATGTTTTCTGATTAAGAGGCCCAAGCATATTGGAGTAACAGTCCTAGAAGTCTTACATAGGCTCCACACTGTCATTAAAATGGAAGAGCAACCCCCATGACATTCGGGCAAAGTGATTGGTTTGATAAACTTTAGCTGCCATAGTTACAATCGGCTGTGGCATTTAAGTGGTTAACAGCTGTTATCAACACTTTCAACAATTGACAGCTTTACGATACTATCAGCAGTCACCACACATGATAAGGACCCAGCTCCTGAGAGGTTGTTAAAGTGAATAATATATTTTTTTTCTTCTCACAGTGATGACATACATATGCTAAACATGTCTCTACAATGGTACCAGATTTACCCCATTGAAAAACAAAAATATGTTTTAACACTTCAAAAATCAATCAGTTTTTGTTTGATTGTAATACGGAGTATAGTATTGGTGGTTTGGGTAATAGGCCCAGGCCTTCTAGGGGTCCTATGGCCACCCAAACCACCCACCACATTTTATACTAAGAAGGACCATGAAATCTTTGTACATGTGTTGCGTACTTGTTAGAAACATGAATGGCATTCACCACCAAAGCTGTTCTCATTTTATTCCATCTTCATTACAGGAGGGTCTGTCAGAGATGGATCCTAACCTCTGGACTGTAAGACACATGCACTTTTTATCAAGATTTTTTTGCTGAAAAGTGAGCCTTGTAGTCCTAAAATACAATTTATCTAAAAAACATCTGAAACATAAGATAATTTATGTAGTGCATTTATGAGACAGCTCCACCCTATTTCTATTCACAAATCTTTTACAAAAACTATTACAAATTATTGAACACTCCCATTCTAACAGGGCTGCACTTTATTTATGTAGTATCATGTATTGCAACAATTCTATTGTATTTTCTTTGTATCTAGTGTTGCATACAATAAGATAACATTAGATGGTACAGCTCTTGCTTTAAAATGTAAGTTACCGTCTCTGTTGGGAATATTATGCATATGTGATTTTAGCACAACAGCTTTTAATTCTTTCATTTAGAAAATAGCTACTTCCCCATCCAGATGTTTTAATGCCAGATGAAGTATCTCGCTGTGCTGTGTCTATACTTTAAAACTGGATTTCAAAAATGACACAAACCCGAGTGACAAAAGACACAAATCTACTTAAGCCCGCCTGTGAAGCATATCTTTTTATGTTAGTGTAATGATCTTGTTTATATCTTGTCACGCAATTGTACAACTGCATTTGGCCAAAGTAGTTTTTTGTGCTTCGCAGTCAAGGCTGTCATGTCATATAACAGACACAAAACTGAATGTAATTATAGAAAAGGATAAAATGGAACCATGGGAACATCCACAAGCCTTTTACTAAAGGACTTTGAGTCATGCTGCTGTTTGAAACATTGACATAAAGAAAATGTCTTCTGTACATGTAAAATGAAATTGAGATCTCATAAGCTTTTAAGCCACAATTATGAATTACAATCAATAGTTTGGATATGACTATTTTTAATGTGTGATCAGCTTTACTAAAAGTAAATCAATAAGAACATAAAATATGAAAACCCATATTCTTAGACTGAATAGTTTTCTAGTTTCAAGTAAACTAGAAATATATAAAAAAAGAGGGGAGGGGGTACGGCCTGGAAACTGATAAGAGCAGACGTGTGAGCCTGCAGCTCTGTTACTTTACCCCAGTAAAAGGGCCATAACCGACGCTACAGCTAACCTGATGGACCAGAACAGGAGCAACCTCCCCTGCATCCACAAACCCCGGAAACTTGGCCTCCAGAGATTGTGGCCTATGGGCTTACCAATGCTGACAACCCTGCAGACCAGAGTGTGGACTGGCCGGCGCTACCAACCCCCCCAGCACCTCGGCCCCAGCAGCAGATGGGAAAGGCAGGTAAGCAGACCTCCTCGCATGGTGGCCCAGCAGCCACGGATCCACACCCCCAAGGACCAGCCACACTCAGAACGCTTGAGAAGGCCGTTGGTCAGTCCCTAGCACACCACAAGCAATAGAACATCTCTTCAACAAGCTCCTAGGCAATCCAGAGACAACCAAAATCACAGGGCACTCCACCCTATGTGATTCAATTTCAATGTGATCTTCTCGATCGGACCGCCTATCTATGTCCAGCAGTCCAGCTTCAGCAACACAAAAAAAGGGTAGCTAGGGAACTCCGTAAGCTTATTAGGTTGCACTCCCTGTACAATCTATGGAGAGTTGATCACCTAGGCGAGCATTCTTTCTCTTTTTTTTCGCATCCCCACAGTTGTCACACCCGCATTGATTAATTTTTTGGTAAAATCATAGCCTTGCGACTCCTCGGTTCAGCAGATATTGGCACTATCTCGTGGTCTGCCCATTCTCTGGTCTCCGTAGCCCTCACACGCTCTTTACTGCCCACTACAATTTGCTGATCAAGGATCCTGCACTGTGGGAACAGATTAGGGTCACCATCCATGACTTTCATGAGAGAGAAGGGCACTCTCCCCTCTCGGAGGCGGCGCTATGGGAGGCTCACTAGGTAGTAGTATGGTTGGCGAATGTATTTCTGTATCCAAAACGAGATTGGAATATTATCAGAAAATCTTAAATACAATAAAAGATTTAGAGGCTAAAAAGTTATCCTCCCAAAGCACAGTGACCTTAAGGGCGCTGATAGTGGCTCGGGCTAGATTTTAAATAGAAAAACTGCTTACCTTTTAAAACAGCGATATTATGAAAAGGGTAACAAAGCCTAGACGCTATTGGCACTCTTATTGTCAGAAAGACATACCAATGGCACTCCCCAAGCGATCAAAGATACAAGAGGGAACCTTAGGTATCACCCACAAAACATTGCTCACCTATTTAGAGCTTATTATACTAAACTTTATGCACTACATAGTGGGCTACCCCCATATATAAATGCAAAGCGTGACCTATTAAACTCTTACCTGTCCTCTTGCCAGCTACGTAGACTATCAGGCAAGGCAGTAGCTAGCCTCCATGCCCCTGTGTCCAGGGAGGAGTTAAATGAGGCAGTTAAGATGCTCCCATTGGGAAAATCCCCTGGGCCAGATGGGCTCACTTACTTGTATTACAAGGTCTATCTGGACGACCTTGCCCCTCATATGCTATCACTATTTAATACTTTCTTGGAGAGAACCCCCGCCTTAAAATATCTATATTAAAATATTTAATGATGACATTCTTTTGACTATAACATCCCCCCACACATCTCTTCCAGTTTTTCATGCGATTATACAGGAATATGGTAGGCTAGCTAGATATAAGGTGAATACCTTGAAAATGGAGGCTTTACCTCTGAACATACCTCATAGAGAGCTGTCTTTACTGCAGCAAAACTACCAATTCCAGCGGAAGGCAAATTCTCTGAAGTACATGGGGGTACAATTAACGGCCTCCTACTCATCATTGTATGGAGCTAACTATCAAAGATTTACGAGCTATGTTAACTAAATGGAAAGTACATTATATTTTCCTGCTTGGTCGGGGTGGCTGCAGTCAAAATGACTTAGCTCCCGAAACTCTTATATTATTTTAGGACTCTACCAATTAAGGTACCTCAAAAGGAGCTTAAAGCTTTACAAGGCACTATTTTCAATTTCATTTGGGATAACATAAGACATAGAATGCCTAAATCGGTCATGCTTGCCCCCCAAAGCCTGGGGAGGCCTGGTGGTCACACATATTATCAATTATTATTGAGCAACACAATTACGATACCTATCATTCTGGGCGGCTTCAGCGGCCTATACTAAATGGGTCGAGGTGGAGAAACTCTGGCTTGCACCTATGCATCCTAACTCTTGCCTGTGGTGATTCCCCATCCCCAGCCTACTCACCCTCTCTTAGGACCTATTGCCTTTACATTATCTGCATGGCGGACATGACAAAAACAGTTAAACCTTTCCTCTAAATGTTCCCCAATGATATCAGTTCTAAATAATCCTAATACCGGACAGCTTGACGGCACACATGGTGAGACAATGGTCTAAAGCAGGTGTATTTCATCTAGTGGACTTGGTTGACCCTTTCAAATTGGAATTAAGGCAATTTGACTACCTTGCGAAGGAACATAATTTGCCTACAGATGAATGGTACCATTATCTACAAGTGAGGCATTATGTTACAAATCAGTTTGGATCTACATACATTTCCAGGCCTTCTGAATTTGAACAGTTATGCAGGAAGGGCTCCTTGATACGAGGTACAATATCAACTATCTACCAGATTTAGTCTATCTTTTTAGGGGATTCCCCATCTACACATAAGTATATGACTAAGTGGGCTCTCTGGCAGGTAATTTGGAGCAGGACGGCTAAATCGTCTATATGAACAGTCTATAAAGAAACGCAATATAAGATCTTAATGCACTGGTACCACACACTTGCACACATTTAATCCAATAATAATAATAAATAATGCTGGAGATTCCAAGTAGAGGTGGGGACGCTCTATTGCATCCTCTGGACTTGCCCCCTCATAGTGCCGTACTGGCGGTGTGTGTCAGAATTGTCGGGGGGATTGTTCGCCTCTGGTGTCCTGTTAGATCCTTTGACATATGTTCTTAATGTACCCCCACGCAACATTTATAAAAACTGTGTAAAGCATGTACATATGTACAGCATTCAAATTTGAATAGCAAAAGCCTGGAAGCAGACGGACCCTCTGTCAGAGCTGTTTCTTCGTGTAAAGGAAATTCACTCACTAGAGAGGATGACTGCCTCCATTAACAACACCATGGATGCCTTCCTATCAGTGTGGGACTCTTTCTGCACACAAGTCGGTATATAAGCCCCCCTGGGCTATGCTCTACCTAGCACAAACTATTATAGCTGTGATAAGCAGCTCTGAATCCCCCGATACCATTATATGTTTGTTGTCTCGTCTACCCCAGTCTTGTGTTTTCGTTTTTGTTGATGAGTTATATAAGTTTGGTTACCATTTACACCCAAAAACCTTTTTTTTTAAATTTGGATGCAGTTAGTTTGAAGCTACCAAAAATAGCCCAACATATAATAGTCAGCTCGAAACATACTATGGAAAGTATGTATCTATTTACAGTAACCTGTTGTATGACTATATGATAAATGGATGGCTTGCTATATTATATTATGCTCTAGAAAAATATGTCTGTGCTTTACATGTTGTCTGTATGACTTGAAACCTTTACTTGTGTTCACAAGAATGCTGACTACTGTGTTATATTGATTCTCGTATTATTATTACAAAATTTTAAATACTACAAATTACAGTTAAAAAAAATAAAATAAAATAAAACACACATACATATATACGTACATCAAAATAGATCCAAAATACATTATTAAAACATTCTCTTATAAGGCATTCATCTTGCTTAACACTAGCTCTCGAGTTATAACAGTTTAATAGCATTGTCCCATTGTTGTGTACAGGCGCTCATTTATGGGTTACTACCCATACATCTTCAATCCCCATGCTATTCATGGGGATTTAAAGATGAGGAGAAAGAAGAAAGAACCCAAATAGGCTGATCATTCTAAGACATCATAAATTGACAGTTTCAGGTTTGGGATACTGTCTCCTGTGAGAGGTAAAAATACATTAATATTCAGTCTTATAGGCTGACTTGAGACATTAATGCATGTATAAGTCAGATGTATAAAGGATTTAATTTTCAATTGAAATGATGACATATTTCAAGTATAGTTAATAACTTCTAACTGATGGGAGTTTACTGAACTTTAAATCTAAGTGGCTGAATCTCTAGTAAAGCTTGCATGTAGTTTGCAGTAAAACTCCTGACCTGGCAGTGGGAAAAAAACTGGTGAAGGTTTCTACACAAGGCCTGTCTGAAATGAATGCTGTCCAGAGGATGAGCCATACGGACCTTCGACCCATACATTTGGTGTACCAAGATAGATTATTAAATATAATTTCTGATTTAGAGGCCAAAACATATTTAAAAATAACCTAAGGTGGTGTGAAATGGGCATAATGCAGTAACAGACCTAGAATTCTTACATAGGCTCCAGACTGTCATGATAACGGAAGAGCAACCTACATGATATTGGGGGAAAATTATTGGTTTAATAACCCTTAGATGCTATAGTTACAATCGGCTGTGGCATCTAAGTGGTTAACAGCTGTTATCAAGTCAGCTTTGCTATACAATCAGCACTCATCCAAACCCACAAAAAAACGCAACATCCTTTAGGGCAAAACTGTCTGCGTCAGGGAGATGAATCAGGGTAATACATTGGGGCTCATTTACTAAGGATCCGTGGACCGCACAAACGTAGGATATTCTGACTATTACAGTGGGGCAGTGTGGGGTATTTCATGCAACACAAATCAGGGGGCGGGCCGTCGGACAATCCGACTGATTCGGACTAAGTGCGGGATTTAACATTTAAATTGTGTCGCAAGCTAAGCACTTAGATGCACCGGGAAGAAGATGGTGAACTCCGGCGGGGAACCTAAGTGGTTATCCTCGTCGGACATTCCGGATCGGGGACTGCGCAGGGACCGGGTAAGTACATGTGCCCCACTGTGTAAAATTACATGAGGTTACACTACAGGTAAATCAAAGACCCGTCGCTAACACCCGCAATCGGTGCTAACACCCGCAATCGGTGCTAGGATGATTAGGATGAAAATCACTTTGATCTTTGATTAGTATGAAAAGTTATTAGCGCCAGGAAGTTTGTACAGGAAGTTTGTATGAAAACATTATAAAACCTATACGAATTTGTTATCTCAGGGATTGTACTGACCAAATAAATGAAGTAAACCTGTCATTTGATGCGCACCATGAAAGCCGTAAAATCCAAATCCACAAGAAATGGCACAAATGCGGTTTTTTTATTATTTTCACTGCATTCAGAATTTTTTCAAGCTTCCCAGTACACGGTATAGAATATTAAATTACCATCATTATGACGTGTTACGCAGAAAACAAGGCCATACACCGCTCTTTGCTTGGAAAAATAAAAAAGTTATACATTTTTGAAGGTGGGGAGTGAAAAATAGAGACGCAAAAACGAAAAAAAAGACCTGTGCTGCAACTTTTGTTTTTTCTATTACTGCATATAGTGCTATGCCAGGTTTGAAAAATCGGGCTCCGATATCAAGGCCCTTAAGGGTTAATGAAGAACTTGTCCTTGATTGTAGTTAACTATCCTCAAAAGTGAAAGGTCATTTTTGCAAACTTGCTCTAATTTACTCATGATGTAGTCATTACTGTTAGAACGATAATGTGATTGGAAAATGCATCATTAATCCTAGTGGATAGGACATCATATACCAAGAACTAAGGTACTAAAGCTCTACAAAAATGCAGACCGGAAGATTATTTCTGCACACCAAGGACCAGGATAGACAGCCAATAAATCCAAGGAAACTTGTACTTTTCTAAGGAAGATCCATTTGACCTGCTCTGACTTACTTTGGGTTGACCAAGGTACTTTAATGTGAAGTGCCATGGAATTAATAACTTACACTGCAAGAAAATGCTTAATTCAAAAAGCATTTTACCTGTAAGGGCTGTGAAAATGGTTTGTCTGCCAGTGAACTTTGACAATTTTATAGCAGCAATACTAAGTACCAAAACTCGGCAAAGAAACTGTTTCAATTAATGCAATTTAATGTATTGATTATCAGTAGCAGCTAGATGTTCATTTCATAGTTACTTACACTTAATACGATTATAGAACGAGTAGCGCATCAATAATGATATTCCAGCTGGCGGAGAAAAATGTATCTTCAGCTCATTGTGATTACTTTGAAACTTTTCTCAGCTCAATATTTAATTATCCCTGCTTTGATGTCTGCGTTTCTGCTGTCTGAAATTTCAACATTGTTATGGTTTCAAATAATAATTTAACGTTTTATTTATCATTTCACTTTCTTTTTTTAAACAAACATGAGGAAAACAGATTTAACATCAAACGTGCTCTTTTCATATGGATGGCACAGCTGCCACTTGCTCCTGGAAAAAACGAGCCACTCTTCTGCAATAAATGAGATGCTGCTTCAAACATTTTACTGAACTGACAGGGTTTTAATTGGCCTTGAATCTTAAAAAAAAATAATTTAATGCAAAAATAGGGAAAAAAACATTGCAATTTTATGTACAGTAAAATCTGCCTTCGGATAGCTTACACTGAAAATGGCCTCTATTCTAACATACTTAATAAACCATACATGGATGAAAAAATATTTTTGATAAAATGTGATTTTTTTCATTTTCACCTATGGCTCTGTAATCAGTCACAATGGGGCAGATCAACCATGGGCAACTGGAAATATTCTGACTTTCAGACACTTGATAAATCTGCCCCAATGTTCCAGTAAGTAATACTTTCTCTTCCTAGACAAGTGACATCATATGTGTTCATTTTTTTTGCAGCTCTCAAAGATTCCACAGGCTTTATAGGAAGGAATGAACAAGTCAGACCAGCTCTCAAAGATTCCACAGGCTTTATAGGAAGGAATGAACAAGTCAGACCAGGTACTTGTCCTTACAGATTCACTATAACCATGTGCACTTGATGCTACAGAATTATTAACAGAGTTATCCAAGATCCATAATTTATTTCTTAGTGGCCGTAGCTGCTATAGCTAAACAAAACTAACACTTACCTCTGTCCTTACCGCCATCCACTTCTATGTCACTCATCTGTTATACACAGCCATTTTACCTGCCTTTTATATACTGTGACTTAGGCCAATATAAGGCTGTGAATGGTGCACGCTGTCAGAGTGAAGTCAACATTGGGCCTCTGTTTTTCATGAGAGGTGACACCATTGGATGGGAGGGGCCTGGGCAAGGCCAAAAATAAAAAAATTAGTTTGACAACAACTTTAAGAAGCACTAATGTGCTGTTTTATAAGTTGAAGTATGCAAGGTTTTATGTAATTGTAGTAAACCACAATAATCTATTATATGCCTATTTATACTTTATCTGTTTTTATGTGGACAGTCTGATTGGTTTATCCATTTCTGCCAGTTAAAATACCATTGAAAATGTTTGTGTTGTGAGACGCATACACTGTTAACATAGTGTAAGAGACTCTTTCAGGGGCAAAACTAGGAGAGGCTCAGCCTGATTGCAGACTTGACAATGTTTTTTGTAGTGTACCCGGGGATTTTTTTTTATTTTATGGGGAAATGTGAATGTATTTTTATTAATATTTATTAATATTTTGTGTGTACTGTATGTGTGTTTTTACTTAATATGTTCCCAATGAGGCCATAAAAGTCTCCTGGGGGACCTTTTCACTTTTTTTCTCTTCTAATTTTACAGTATTCTTTTTGTTTTACAAGTTTCACCTGTAACTAGGATGTCTATAAGAGCCTCAGTGATAGTGGAAAACCACCACCTGTCACAAGTGCTGCTGATAAGAGCTGAACTGAGTCTAATTAGAAGTCTATAGAGTTGGCAACAGCGCTGGCCCTGCTCCGCCTTGCATCACACTCCTTCAGCGCGATTCTGTTAGGAGCAGAAAAAGGAGAAGAGGTAACAAACCGCATCTCCCTTCTCCCTAGGGTCTCTGGGTGTCCTGCTCCCGTGGCTAATGCAGGAGAAGTCAAAAACAGCAGATTTCGGACCTGTGCCCGCTGACGTCTAAAGTCAGCAGGTGGTCCGAAAAAGGTTAAGTTAATTGCATTGTAGAACTGAGTCAGGATAAATGTGGAAAATAATAACTGTAGTTCTCAATCTTGCTTTGGCTAAACCGTGGTGGGAGTCCACTCACACTATTCATATCTTACAGTAGTAACCATGGCAGAAACATGATACTCAGCCATGGTGACTGAACTCCAAGTCTACAAGACTACTTCTCTGTATGCTCTGCAGAGAACTGAGTGATTGACATCTTGTTGCCTTTTTGACCTGGGGGGTTTTCACAAATGCCTGTTAAAGGGACAGCTTGTGGTTTAGTGTATGGATGGCGAGTAGGCAGAAACAGAGTTTGTGTGAATAGCAGGACTTTGTCTCTGAACATGTTCTTACTGTTGTGAAAATGATAATAATTTCTATCTGTTTGGAAGCACAAACTAAAAATGTCCTCTGTGCTCTTATGAACACAATTTCTTTTGCATTTTCTAAGTTATTTAATAGTTATGGTTCACAAGTGTTCTGCTTTATTGATATTTTATAACAAGTGTTATCACTTAGACTCCATTTCCAAATCATTGCTCTGAAATACTTAAACTACTTTAAATTACCTTGAAATACTTTGAGAAATAAAGCGGTATCTGTATTATTGTGATGAGGAACAGTTCATCAGTCATGAAATAACACTATGGGGCATATTTACTAAGGACTATGCGCCAATTTTCTGTCAGACATTGCACATTCTTTTAGGTTGAAACTGCTTGCACAGGTATTTAAGAAGTGCCTGCGCCTCATTTGTGTTACACGTGAACCTTTAGTGGCGCGAGTGCAATACGCTTCATACGACACACATTTTTGCACTGAAGGGGGACGTTCGAGTGCTCAGTAAAACCGTTCTCCAGATTTAACATGCAAAGTCCAACAGATATGTGTTGCATGCCCTATGTTAAAGGTACACCAAAAAAAAACCCCCTTCACTCTGTCGGAGCAGTGCAGGGAGCGTCAGATTCTTGTAGAATGTGCGCCAGAAATACTGAATCTGGCGTACTATGCACTATACATAGGCAAACTGCACACAAGTGTAGTTACAAGAGGCCTGGCTTTACTTATCCTTGAAAACTTTGCATATTTTCACAGAATCCCCCTAGAGGAACATGAATGGCTATAAAACACGACGCCTTAACTGGAAGCCTCTGTAAGGAGACATTTTACTCCCCGACCCTATAAAAGGAAGGGCCAAAGTAGACCCTACCAGTAAATATATGAGCTGAATGCACATTCTCATTAGTCAGTTCTCAACTTTGGTCGTAATTTTGATTAAGACTACACCTTTATCAGAGTGTTAGCACATTCACTCTTGTGTAGAATAGGCCCTATTCCATTCTTGAAACATGACCTTCAAAGAACAGGCTTTATCTGTAAAAAAAGACCTTATTATAAAATGAAATATAATAAGTATAATATAATATACAAATGACGAGTCAAAAGAATGGTCAGTGATAATAAAAGTTTAGCCTTCCAAATGGATGTTTAAAAATTTTTAATTTTGAGGCTATCCGACATAAAATAGATGCCAGAAAAGTTTCTAAAGCTGTTTTGTGTGATGGGCCATTAAACAAGTTAAAGGATTCTATTTGTATCAACATACAATAATGTGAGCCAAGTAATAGTGAAAACTGTCCCCGTCATTTTTCTTATAGGAGATCCAGAAGCATTGGAGACCATTTTGACTCTGATGTTTATCCTTTATAAAGACAAGGAATTCTAATCTTACGGGGAAACAGAGAAAGGGCTGCTATCCCTGTTTATCATGTATAAATTGCTTATATCTGTGCTTTCAGATTGATACCTTTCCCTAATACCATTAAAGTGCTGCAGTCAAACGGGATTATGGCACTAAAATTCAAGCAACACATGGGCGCTGCCATCTTTGATGCAATCGGCGCTGATCAGTTGCTATGATGGTCAGGACACAGCATGTCAGGTTTGGCCCCATTAATCCTTCCAACAGATGTGTTGCTTTGGGAAATCTCTCCAACAAGTTATTTCACTAACTGAACTTGCTCATAGGCAACTGACCTTATATAGATTCAGTACATTCCCACTATGCTACAATACAGTAGTATTGCAGTATATTGGATCAACAATGAAACCCCCTAGGGTCCTAAGAACCAAGTGGACCAAAAAGATTGTATAAAAATAAGATAAAGATAAATCGCCCCTTTCCCTAGAATGCAAATAAAATAAACAAACACAATCATAAACTTGCTAAGCAACGTCATTTCCCCAAATGATAATCTATCAACATACAAAAAACTATTTTTCCCTACAGTGAGCCCATAGCATTAAAAATATTGTTGGGCAAAAAAATGACACCACGATTACATTACCAAAAGACAGACTCATTTTCACGGCTGAAAATATTTTTGCAAATGTCACTCAGTAAAAGCATGGTTAGGCTGGAGCGAAGGATCAATTAATGTGAAGTCCTACAAAGGACTTCCATTCCATTTGCAGATAAGAGAAGAAGAAATGAGCTGTGCAATGCAAAAAATAGCTTTCATCATACAATTAACAAGCTGCTGTTTAAAATTAGATTTACTGATTTGTACCATCTTGGTGCAGCATATTACATAAATTATAGAATTAGCTTTTTCAACCTTTTCATAATGAGATCGATAAGCCATTTGCGCTATTGACCAAGAAAGTAATGAAGTACTTTTTAGAACTCTTTTATATAAATCATAAATTTCATTGCAAGAAAGGTATAGCTCGTCCAAGTTTCAGAAGTATACATTAAATGCAGATAATGTATCCATGCAGCCTCTACATCTTTTCTAAAAGAATGCATTTCAATGAGAAAAGTTCTTTCATTTTCAGTGAAATTAATCTTTAAATTGGTGTTCTTTTGTGAAGTTATTTCCCAGTGAAACATATTCTCATGATCCGATACGAAATGAAGATTTTCTATTGTATAAATGAATGTAATTGTTATTAAACACTATTATTAGAGTTCAAGGAGATAAATACACTGGTCACTGAGCACTAAAAAGTCAAGGACATTGTGTTTTTCACATTTTAGCATACACAAAAACAATGTGATAAGACAATGTTCTGATCTAAAAGGGTCACTGATCTAGAATATGAATCCTAAAATGGGCTGGAATTTCAATTGTTGTTGACAATATTGTAGCTACTGTACTTGAACATTTCTGCTTGCAATAACAATATGATTTTTTGATCTGTTCATACATGCAACCTTTATTTTTCACACATATAGATAGATGTCAGTAATTCAAGGATTGTGTCTCTAATGATTTAATGGGTTGTCATCCATAATTACTCAAAATGTGGGAACAAAAAATGATGTTTATTTCATTTAGTACTTTGTCCAAGGCAGCCATCACTGCTTCAAGAATTGTCATACATCACATCATCAAATGGATCAGGTCTTGTAGGCATTTTGGGGCTCCCCTCATCTCTGGCAGTTCTAATAGAAATGAAGCATGTGATAATGTACCACTATGAGTACCGGTAAAGAAGGAAAAACTGTGTTTGCAATGTTAACCAATGGGTACCTGACCACTGTGTGGGGCAGCTGGATTCCCAGGGAATTCATTGGCTGGCTGTAGTTGCGGCCTAGTGCCAGGATATGTCACAGTGGCATCAGAACCAGCAGGGAGAAGCAAGAAGAGAGAAAGGCTGTAATGTGAATAAGGAATCCCCCTGGGGCACTTCTGGTGTGTGTGTGGTAATGGATGGTGAGGTGGAGGCCTGTGATTTTAGCAACAATCCAGGAATCACACTGGACAATGTAAATCTTTGCAAAAACTCATTGTTCTTTATTGTCAGACACAATCCACACAACAGCAGGTAACAAACTGGAAAATAATCCTTAGTGCAGGCAAGCTCAGGCATAGTCCTCAATTGGCTGGCTAGCTATTCCAGTTGTGGTTAGCTATTGGTATTACCTCAATCCTGCACCATTGTGTCAGAAGACTGGCAATAGGAGCCAGGTTGGCTCTGCTACTTGGTCAGCAATCTGTGTCAGATCGTATCGCAGACGTGTGTCTCTGAACTAACTATCAAGATGGAGATCAAGAACTATCTTCAAAAAGGCCCAGCCAATGACCCAGCCTAGGTTAACTGCAGGATTGATACATTTAGTATAAACAAAACAGTAACTCTTTCAGGTCACAAAAATACATACACATATCATACACAGCACACAGTATTGCCACTCAGGACAGTAGGTGGTGGCCAATAGCAGAAAATGGTCAGCATGATAGCTAGGCAGACAGATTACTTAAGCAAACAAATTTAATTGAAGGCCATTACAACTGCAATTCCTATACCATACATAACCATATATCAACTATAACAAGCACATATTACATGCATGGTAATTTCCATAATAGATGTTGAATGACATTTTAACATTTCTTTAAATGGAAAATGAAAATGATACACACAAAAACCTCTAAAAATGATATTGCATTTCTTAACTAAATCTCACATTATATTTACCTTTTTCTGATTAGCTGCTGACAGTAATATACCTAGGCTTCATGAGCCATGTTGTTATCTGTTGACTTTGTGTCTACTGTTTCCATACAATTGAATGAACCAGCTCTCCTTCCCCCTAAACATCCAAGAATGAAGAATGTGGTCCAGATCAGTGAAACAACCAGGCATTATTGCAGATAATGTAAAACCACCTTTGTCACTGTTGAATGTTTTTTGAATTATCTGCAAGGCTTGTTTCAATGACTTTGACCTCACTCAACATACTTGCGTTTCCATAAACTGATTAAAATTATGTACTAAATAAAGTAATTTTACAGCTGACTCTTGTACATGGTCTGTGTCTTGTATTGCAGTAGAGGCATTATTAATCATACAAAAAGAGACATGTTATGGTTAAAAGGAAACTTCCAAAACACCCCACAAGTGAAATCATAGTGTAAGACACTAAAAACATACTGGACGAATATATGATTGCTCCTGCACCCGAAAATGACATTTTGCACCACAAAACCAGTCTAAAATGCTCCAGCCTGCTGTTTGGAGAGAGCCTGGGCTTGAGCAGCAAGTTCAGATACCAAACCTACTATTGGTCGATTGATTCCCAAGATCATTAAGATTAGACATAAAGAACCAGGACCAGAAAAAAAAAGATGTAATAATATGGCTATTTAAACTGTAATGGGGAACTTGACTTTTAGAAGACAAACAAGACAGAGAGACCTAAACTTCAGCCCCCCAAAAGTCTGTGTCTGCTTGGCTATGCATATCCTAAGTGATACGAGACAACTAGAAGACAGTCCCCCTCTACACCAAAGTGAAACTAAAAAACCATAAGGACAAACAACAAACAAACAATTAAGAGAAATCGCCAAGCTAAGGTCACAAAAGAGAGAGGGAAATGCAGTACAGAATCCGTAGACAGGAGAATGTTCAAAAGCCAAGCTGAAGTCATGTTACAAGAAATCTAATATACAGGAAACATACAGGAATACTTCTTTGATCTGTGAAGCATGCAAGGTGATCAGAAGAGATAAAAGATTTAGAAGTCCTGGCCTCCAAGTAGATTTGGCCAGATTGGTCAATCAACAAGGATTAATAACTCTAAGGTAGGCTGCAGGACAGAAACAGGTGAGGTGCTTAATCCATCAAAGCAGCACGGCAAATAAACCCATGTTCACACTATGAGCGCCTCCTCAGTCTCACAGAAGGACCCTGAAGAGCCTAATAATGTGCAACAATTATTTACTGTAGCTTGCTCTTCTTGGTACCCCTGATGGTGTGGGCATATTACTAAGAAAGTTAATTAAATAACAATAAGAAACCAGTAATTATTCCCACCTCTCTTTGGTCTTCAATTAGATCAATAAAGACCAAATTCAGAAATGGATTTAGCAAAGAAAGGCATATTCCTGACTTCCAAATACTGAAACAACATCCATATATATATATATATATATATATATATATATATATATATATAGATGTTTTCATATATATATATATATATATATATATATATATATATATAGTCGAGGATCGAAACTGTATCATTCTCACTGTACTTCCGTCTCACATCTATATCATATTCCCATAGATTTTCTTTCTTAATTTCTTGTGTCAGATCTATCATTCTAGAGTATATTGAGTAAAGTACCTTAGGGATCAAAATAAATTGAAATTGTGGCTGTTCATTTCTGAGTGGAGAATTGCTATATATAGGTTCATAGTTTGATGTGGATGGGTTTGCCATCAAGTTAATTTATCATTTAAAATCAATATTAAGTAGCAGTATATTTTTATGTGGGAGCAGTTACTGTTATTAGGTTTGAAATGCCTAAAAAACTTATATGGACCCCCACCCCCCCTTTACTAATAATACTTCTTTAAGAAATGTCTTTCTTCATTAAATTATGACAGAGCGCTTGTCTTTTCTTCATGGTCCACGAGTTTTCAAGCAGCATAAAACTTTCAATCTATGGATGGTATTTAATAATTTTTCTCCAAATTGGCTTTACTGTCAAATTATATTAACTGTAGATGTCAATTCTGATGCAGTGCTTGTTGATGGGCTGACGAATAGGGGCACACTGTTTTCTATTACATAATAAAAAAAAATGTATATATATATTAATGCATTAATACACAGATGTATGAAGTACGGTAAATGTTACCATTAGTGACAGCCTGTAACTAGGTAATGATTGATGGAACTTTATCAGATGCTAAAGGAAATCCTTTGAGCCATATCTTGATTTCCTGCTTTTATTCCATGATTTTTTGTTTTAAAATTATGCACGGATGCATAGTGTTAGTTGTCTTTTTTACATTGCAATGAAAACACATTCACTTACATTGCAGACTTTACTTCGAAATATAAAGCAAAGGAAAACCCATGACAATGGGCATAGCAAATGCTGGGTGGAAGTATTTTTAACCCTTATATTACCATTTGCATCTGTTATAGAAAAATACATACATACAGCTTTGTATGTATGTAAGTAAAGTAATTTTTGATATTGCAATAAATAAAAGTAATAACAAATTACAGGCAGTCCCTGGGTTACATACAAGATAGGGTCTGTAGGTTTGTTCTTAAGTTGAATTTGTATGTAAATCGGAACTGTATAATTTATCATTGTAATCCCAGCCAGAATTTTTTTGGTCTCTGTGACAATTGGATTTTAAAAATTTTGGGTTGTCATAAGAATCAGGATTAACAATAAAGCTTAATTACAGATACCTTTAATAACTGGTATAGCTGTTTATTGTAGCCCAGGGCTAAAGTACAATAAATTACCAATATCCAGAGGTCCGTTTGTAACTAGGGATCGTATGTAAGTCCAGTGTTCTTAAGTAGGGGACAGCCTGTACTCATTGTTTAGATATTGTTGTTTCAAAAGATTATTTCAAAGAGTAACTAAACTTTGAAAGTATTAAAAAAATGAATACAGCAGGTGATAGTAGTAAATCATTTGCAGTATACTTCATTAAGTGCAAGCAGTTGCTTGGTGCCTTTTTTCTGATACAGTGCTCACTACAAGAGAAGAAAGTATCTGATAGCAAAAAAATAAAGAATAACTTTAATTTGCTTAGTTTGTAAAGAAGCAGGATGCCAAGGGCTCCTTAGTAACATATTTTTTTTCTCTGTTGATAAGGCAGATCCATAATCTAGGCAGACTAGAGGTTTCTTAATAATAATAATAATAATAATAATAATAATCTTTATTTATATAGCGCCATCATATTCCGTAGCGCTTTACAAATCGTAGGGGACAAATACAAATATAATAAAACATGACAGAGCACAAACATTCGTATGGAACAAGAGGATTGAGGTCCCTGCTCGCAAGAGCTTACAGTTTATGAGGAGGAGTGGGGAGACACAAGAGGTAAAAGAATATATAATGGTCAAGCCATTCTTCTTAAGGGAATAATTTCTTTCTCCTCTTTGTTAAAGTAATGAAGTACTCAGCACTCAGAGACAATAGACAGGACAGTGAGCCCTAAACTCCTCCTCATCAGTCTTGCCTGTTTGCCTCTGCATATCTCATCGATACAGGATAACCGCAAATACAGTCACAATGCAGACAAGAAACAAGACAAACAAACACAATAAGAGGTAGTAAATTATCTTGGTCACAAATGACAGGTCATGTAAGGAATAGAATTGCAAACACCAAAGCATAGTCTCAAAAACATGTCAGTGATTGAATACCAGGAATATAGCAGAAGAAAACTACAGCAGAGTAAAAAATTCTGTAGATGCTAGATGTCACGGATGCTCCTGCGACCCATATCTCGGTTGCAGGCTCACCCGTGCTCCTCTGTGTGCCCCCACGCCCCACACTTCCGAATCACCTGTCCCTGCTCCTGTTTCTGGTCCGGGTGCTGAAGGCGTCCCCGTCTCCTAGGGCGCGCACACCGGTTTTAGAAAATTTTAAGGCCCAGGGTGCTGCCCATACCCAGAATCCTTTATATACCAGCCTCTTCCTGCACAACCCACCGGATCTTTGTGACTTAGAAAAAGCTTGTTTCCCATGACCTATGCGATTAGTGTGATTTCCCGTTGTGACCTCAGACCTGTTCCTGTTTAGGGCTGCCAGCCCTAATGTTCTGCTCTGCCTCTGACCCTGAACCTTTGCCGCCTTTCATGACCTCCTGCTTGTTCCCGACCACAAACCTGCCTTCTGTTTCCATACCTCGCCTTGGCAGCCACCACAGACAAAATCTCACCTGTGGAACGACCTGGTGGTACCATGCTGCATCAAGTCCAACCCGCTGTGCTGCGGTCTCTGGTGAAAACCGGTTGCCACTTAGACTCCAGTCCCAGGTTTCCGCTTACGTCCTGGAGCCTGACAACAGAGCTAGCAAAATAATTTTTCCAGCAGGAAATGAACTGAGCACTGTACATTTATAATGAGGAGAAACTTTGTCCTCGGTGGTAGCACCAAGGACTTACAGTCACATGGTGTTTTAGCTCTTGCAGGTCCAGAACCTTGCTGCAGAGAAACAAGTGTGGTGAATTTAGTTCCTAGCCAGCCGATAGAGCATAGTTCACACTGCCAAAATAAAATAAACCAAAAGAAAAGCCAGTTTTCCCTCAACTTATTAGCCCAAACTGAGGAAGATGCAGACATGGACGTAACATTATGTGTATACAACATTAAGCAGTGATTTTAGCCCTTTCTGCTCTAATAAATCCAACACATCCAAGAACTAAAGAAAAAAATATTTCTGTTCTTTTTCCATACAGCTCTATCTTCTGTGGAGTGGCCACTTGGCTTAGTCACGGTACAGTAAGACACGCTAGGCTCACCACACCCTGATGTGCATGACAGACCTCAATGGCAGTCGTGAGATAACTACCGTTGTTGCACTAACATATGGCGGATATTTACAGTCTTTAGCATGAGGTCTATATTGGAGGAAATGCTGATTTACACTACCAAAAGCAGGAAGAAACGCAGTGTCTTTGGTGCAACAACCCCTCAAAAGTTCATACTGTGCATCCCATTATTTAATTAATAACAGTAGTCACAATGAGATTGAATTAATCTATAGAGTATTTATCAATTCAGTGCAGCGCCTAAGGCCTAATATGTGACAGTATTTTCAAGTATTTTAATTTCCAAGTATTAAAACCTATAAATATGGCTTATAATGTAGATATATCAGAGGGCAACAGTGCTCTGGTAATTTAGCCCACAATGTCATGCAAAAACGTGTTCAGAGATACCCAAGGACACAAAGTCTGTCATAAGATTAATTATGTTTTATTCTAAACTAGGTCTTACCTTATTTGTATGGTAGTCAGGGCTTTGAGCCTCTATATTGTCTCCCCTATGTGCACAAGTCATTTACTGCCAGCTCATTAGCTTGTCTATGTTATTTGCAGCCTTTTAAATAATTTGCTGCTAGAAGACTTAAAGATTAAAGTTTATTCAGATAATGTTAATTATGCTGATTTTCTTTTTTACCAAGTTGAATTCACTATGGAGGACTATTACTTCCCAGCTGCATTAGAAATTTTACAAGCTGAAGTTGTTACAGTCATAAGATGCTTATCATATGACAGTCTCATAATATTTTGAGTTATAACGCTCCTGTCTCAGACTATTTTTTACTTCCCAACTACATGAGGTACCCTACTGTCAATTGATCCATGGGTGTTTTATGGCTGACTGGCCACCAGATTAATGGAACTGTAAACAGTCGGGGCAACATGGCATAATTGGCAATAATTAACATGATACTTCTTTGTGGATCGATTTGCCCACTGATTGTTACTTACCCCTGAGGGAGTCACATTGGTGATGAAACACATGGGGTCCGCTTCCCCCTACCCTGCCTTCTACCACTAATGAGATACAGTCACTTGTTTTTTTTTCCCCTCCTACGTGGCGATTTCCACACTGGTGAAGTAGATTCATTTATATGTTTTGGGATCATTGTCGATCTTGATCTTTCCAATGTGGTTGGTACATTTCATCCAGATTTGGATTTATTCATATATTTGCATTGGCAGGGTATTGGGGACTCTGGGACTCTGCTTTTTACTGTCAGGTGCCCAGTTTTGATGTAACATTCACATTACATATTTTAAGTGGTTTTATCTTTTTCTACATTTATTTTTGGTCATTTGTTGCATATATCTGTTTCTTCTGTTGAGCTATTTGTGCATGTAGCACAGTAGCATAATTTCCCCACAATCCAAATATGGCTGTCATAGTTCTGCTCAGTGGATCTATGATGTTGGTAGCAGAACTTCTCTGTAATATCTAGAAACTGGCTGTGTACAAGACATCCATGTATTCCAGGAGTTGTGCTGCCAATGCCATAATGGAACATATTGGGGGTCGATCCACAGACAGGCATCTTAGTTCCAGCATTTAGCAAGCGTGCAAAATAAAAGCAATTTTATTTTATTAATCATACAGTAATACTTCACATCCCTCCCTTATGCAAAGAAAGTGTCCTGTTATGTTCAACTTTTGGTTTTCCAGTAAAAATCTTTAGGGATCAATGTGGGCTTAATGTCTGAAAGTCATTGCCCAAAATGTTTTAGTGCATTTTAGGTTATTGTGAAGTAGGCAGCTTGGCCTAAATCAGTGGAGTAACTAGGAGAGACTGGGTCCCATAGCAGATTTCTGCATGGGGCCCCTCTTCCCCTTAAAAAAATATTTACACATAAACGTGTGCCAGCCCAGCTATAACCTGGCAGGCACACGTCTGGCGTGCTGGAGAGGAGGAGAGGTGATCGTGGCTCACCCCTCCCCTCTCCATAGAGAATAGAGCCGCATGATCGTTCTTCTCTTTTGTGGCTCACCGTAGCAAGCCCAGATGCTATAGACGCCTATGAGGGAAGTATATCTGGCAGCAAATTTGCAGCCAGATACAGACGTCCCCCATATGTTCTTGTGAATGTACCCTTATACAGACATGTTTATACAATTACACACATTTATAAACTGAAATATACACACCTTTATATAATTTTATACACACACATAAAGTTCTACACTCATATACTCGCACCCATATATGCACTCATATACATTTATACACTTATACACAGAGTATATACAAACTCATAAAGTATATATATACATACAGTATATACACATCACACATACTGCATACACATAATATAATATAATATATATATATATACACACATACAGTATACACTGACTATATATACACATACATGCAGTATAAAAACACCATATACACACATGCTGCATATACATACAGAATATACACACATACAGCAAATACACACACATTCAGTATATACAGCATATACACACACATACGGGAAATACACATACACATTCAGTATATAGAGCATATACATACATGTACATACCATATACATTGTATATACATATATATATATATATATATATATACATATATTTAAATATATGCTTATATAAATATATGCACAGTAGATGCATATATACACAGTAGATGCATATATACATATATACACAGTAAATGCATATATACACAGTATATGCATAAATATATATATACACAGTATATACATATACACTCACCGGCCACTTTATTAGGTACACCCTGCTAGTAACGGGTTGGACCCCCTTTTGCCTTCCGAACTGCCTCAATTCTTCGTGGCATAGATTCAACAAGGTGCTGGAAGCATTCCTCAGAGATTTTGGTCCATATTGACATGATGGCATCACACAGTTGCTGCAGATTTGTCGGCTGCACATCCATGATGCGAATCTCCCTTTCCACCACATCCCAAAGATGCTCTATTGGATTGAGATCTGGTGACTGTGGAGGCCATTTGAGTACAGTGAACTCATTGGCATGTTCAAGAAACCAGTCTGAGATGATTCCAGCTTTATGACATGACGCATTATCCTGCTGAAAGTAGCCATCAGATGTTGGGTACATTGTGGTCATAAAGGGATGGACATGGTCAGCAACAATACTCAGGTTGGCTGTGGCGTTGCAACGATGCTCAATTGGTACCAAGGGGCCCAAAGAGTGCCAAGAAAATATTCTCCACACCATGACACCACCACCACCAGCCTGAACCGTTGATACAAGGCAGGATGGATCCATGCTTTCATGTTGTTGACGCCAAATTCTGACCCTACCATCCGAATGTCGCAGCAGAAATCGAGACTCATCAGACCAGGCAACATTTTTCCAATCTTCTACTGTCCAATTTCGATGAGCTTGTGCAAATTGTAGCCTCAGTTTCCTGTTCTTAGCTGAAAGGAGTGGCACCCGGTGTGGTCTTCTGCTGCTGTAGCCCATCTGCCTCAAAGTTCGACGTACTGTGCATTCAGAGATGCTCTTCTGCCTACCTTGGTTGTAACGGGTGGCGATTTGAGTCACTGTTGCCTTTCTATCAGCTCGAACCAGTCTGCCCATTCTCCTCTGGCATCCATAAGGCATTTCCGCCCACAGAACTGCCGCTCACTGGATGTTTTTTCTTTTTCGGACCATTCTCTGTAAACCCTAGAGATGGTTGTGTGTGAAAATCCCAGTAGATCAGCAGTTTCTGAAATACTCAGACCAGCCCTTCTGGCACCAACAACCATGCCACGTTCAAAGGCACTCAAATCACCTTTCTTCCCCATACTGATGCTCGGTTTGAACTGCAGGAGATTGTCTTGACCATGTCTACATGCCTAAATGCACTGAGTTGCCGCCATGTGATTGGCTGATTAGAAATTAAGTGTTAACGAGCAGTTGGACAGGTGTACCTAATAAAGTGGCCGGTGAGTGTATACATGTATACACAGTATATACATGTATACATAGTAGATGCATATATACACAAATACACAATATATACATATATGCACATTATGGGGAACATTTACTAAGGGTCCGACTTTCCTCCGGCGCCAGCTTTCACGGGACAGAAATCAGAGGGCGTGGTCGTCTGAAAACCCGAAGGATTTGGAAAAACCACAGAATTAAAAAAAAAATTGTGTCGCAAGAATATCACTCACATACACCGGAACGAAGGTGAACTCCTGTGAACTTCAGCGAAGCAGCAACACCTAGTGGATATCTGGCGCACGACCTTCCCGGCAGAACCCGAATCAGCGTCGGAGAACGCGCTGCTGGATTGTGGCTGGACCAGGTAAGTAAATCTGCCCCTATATGCATATATACACAGTATATGCATATATACACATATACACAGTAGATGCATATATACACATATACATAGTAGATGCATATATACACATATAAACAGTAGATGTATATATACATATATACACAGTCCACTACGGTTGCTACGCAGTAGTTACGCCACTGGCCTAAATTGTGATGGGTGATTTCCCTGGTTTGGGAAGATAAAACTGCATTCAGTATTTCTATAAAAATTATTAATTTCGGAATATATTGTTAAAGTGTGCTGCCAGTAAAAGGCATATACTGGGGCTCGATCCACAGGCAGGCGCCATCTTTCTTCCAGCATTATCAAACGTGCAAAACAAAAGCATTTTTATTAATCATACAGTAATACTTCACATTCCCCCCTAAAATGATTTGATTTTGGCCTTTCCCTACACTTTGACATTGACACCAGGTTCTCCAGGAGTAGAGAAGGGGGGTATAGATTCTTCACCAGTTTGAGATAGGTTAGAGCCTTATGCTCAACCCCCTTTTTTTCTTGGACTTGCCAGCCAACCTCCACCTGAACCTCCATACATCCCAATATTCCTTTAAACCAATTAACAGAAAAACATATCATGTGATATTGATATACATGAGGCTCAAGTCTTTCTCAAGCGATGTACCCTCTTCAAGACTGTGTTGGAGATGATGTTGTCTTCGCACACATCATTATTTTTTCATAATTTTTATAGACCATTTTTGCTAGACCATCAAGTCTGCTTGAATTAATTAGATTAAAACTTTAGAGTTGAAAACTTTATTCAATTCTTATTCAGAGAATGGGGTTTAGAGATGCTTCTTTTGGGGAAATAGTAGTTTAGCGTCTTTTAAAAAGTTCTCAATATTATTAATTCCAGGTTGTGGGATATTTTTGTGATCACACAAGTTGTACAGAGATTAATAATATATTAGTAATTCATATGTGATTCATATGTGATTTTTTGTTTTGATAACTTCAAAATGTGCTGTCCATGAGAAACATCTAGAACAATTGTGTACAGATGGTATTTTACGCCATAGTGGTTGGTTTTTATGTATCCAACATATCTTATGTCTGGATAGGTTATTTACTTCACGTCTGGTGGACCTGTAAACCAGCACAAGACATTTAGAAATTAATGCACACAAGTTTAACCCCTTAACGCCACTGCTCTTTTTCAGTTTATTCTTCCAATCCTCAAAAATAACTTTTTTATTTTTCCATGTTCAGAGCCATACAAGAGATTGTTTTTTATGCAACTATTTATCCTGCCTAGTGACAGTATTTAATGTTCCATGCCGTCTACTGAAAAGCTGGATAAAAATTCCAAATTGGTGAAAAAACACATTTGTGTCATTTTCTTGTGGGCTATGTTTTTACAAATTTCACTGTGCGCTTCAAATAACACCTCAAATGTATTCTTTGGTTCAGTATGATCACAGCAATACCAAATTGATATAGGTTTTTATTATGTTTTAATAGATTTTAAAAAATTATATCCTTCTGTACATAAAAATCTCAAATCTGACTCTAATAACCTTTTCCTACTTTGGTGTACAGAGCTGTGTAAGGTGTTTTTTGCACGACAATATGATGTTTAATTGCTACTATGTTGGTGATTGTATGACCTTTTGATCACTTTTAGTTCAAAATTTTATGTGATGCAAAATGGCACAAAAGTGGTGATTTTGACATTTAGATGCTATTTTCCATTATGGGTTTCACTACAGAGAATAACCATTTTTCCATTTTGATTGGGCAATTTGGGAAGTGGCGTTACCTAACATATTTCTGATTTTACTTTTTTATTTATTTTTATATTAGTTCTAAGGAAAGGTTTATAATTTTAAATTTTTTTGTAATTTTAAAAATATATTTTTTTTTACTGTAGTTTTAGTCCTCCTAGGGTACTTAAGCCCTAGTGTGTCTAATCCATCTCACCATATACTACAATACTATGCACTACACTACATCTGTATTGGTTTGTTACACATAGTCTATTACAGATGCTGCCAGCTGTCTTGGCAACTCATAGTTACAACCCAATTACATCACAGGACACGCCGATCAGAATCAAGATGGTGGCCCCAATGTGCCACCAACATTTAGATCCCTCCTGCACCGTAGCCAGCTGCATTTAAATTTAAACACCCACGATCAGTGTCAGGACTGAACATGAGTGATGGGTGTTTGCTGAATTATGCAGCAAACACCTGGTGAGTATGAAGAGGGGAGAGCCCTGTTCATACTCCCGCTCCTGCAACAGAATGTACAGAAATGTTCAAGTACGGGAAAGGGTTAAACAAAATCACAGACTGCTCTACACTATGGGGCACGGTTTCTCCTTTCTCACAATACAGCATCACTTCCATCTATAAATGAGATAATAAGTGTGTTTCATCATTTCTACTTGCTGTGTCGTAATGCCTTTAAAAACTTATATATAAAACAGTAGGAATACTGGAGCAAATATACTAATGAAACTCCCTAAATAAAACCAATGTATTAAGAAATAGCATAATTAACTACTGACAATACAATATTATAGAACAGACAATAGTGGGCCCGATTAGGTTTTTGTTGTAAAATAACCTTGACTTTGTTGCTACAACATGTACTTATGTAGAACCTTTATTGTACATGTAATGATCAAAAATAAAGTTATAAAGAGCTATAAAGAAAATAAAATATAGATGAAATTAATTACCTATATCTATGAAAAGAGAGCTCTAAACAAATGGATACATTCCATATAGCTTTATTGTCAGTCTCCTTGAATATTTATAATTTTAATAGAATATGTAACGTATTATTTGCTTTATAACAATAATAATTGGTTTATTTTTCTTTGTTTTGTTCTTTGTTTACAGGGTCAAGCAGTCTCTTTTCCCTGAAAATAAATGAGTTGTCACACTCCTGCCTGTTACTTGAATCATTGAACGGAAACGTGAGCTCGGTCTTTAATTACTTTGAACAGTGGGAAATGCATCATTCTCACTACCTGCTGATAAAGAGATAACTGCAGCTGTCAATGGCGACCCAGCACCCACTTTTGCACAAAAGGTGCGCTTAAACAGATCTACACAACACTGTCTTTTTTTAAACTCAGTGCATTCAAAAATATGATTAAAGTCATCGGACATGAACACAAATGTGAAGATAACAGCAAAAAAACAAAACATTCCAGGGTTACAAAGTATCATGCATTGATACAGGTACAGTCGTACAAGATAGGACAAGGGTCACAACGATGCTGCAAGAGGTTGTCATACAAAACATTTTTAAAAGTCAATGAAAAGAAAAGAAACAACGATGTATATAATTATTACTGTTGTTACTAAAAATATAGATTTTTTTCCCTGAAGAGAACCTGTCTTGAGTGCTTATTTCAGCATTTTCTGTATTTTCTTAGTTCTCTGCATTGTGCCATTAGCTGTTTATTCTTCATGAAAACATATAATTTTATTTGGAATGAAAATGTTTAGTAAAAAAGTCCCCTTATGAGACTTTCAATGCTAAATGGTACTTTTTGGGTCATAACTGGCCACTTTTGTACTATTACTGTGTGCTCTACAATAATCTATTGTGTTTTTAAAGGGGTTGGCCACTTTACCTCATGTGTTTTGTAATATGTGTATAAGTGTGGCGAAGGGGGGGTTGGATATTACGTAATTTACCAATACACATCTACTAAAGTTGTGCACAGCTTTCTTGATATGTATAAACAAACTTTTGTAACTCCACTGTATCATCGTTTGTTTGGTAAGACACTGGAAAACAACATGAAATTACTAGAGGGCCACAGAACCAGTGTCATGAACCAAGCTCAATCACCAAGGAGAGAAAAATAAAATCCAAATGTTTATTGGAATACATTAAAACCACATAAAATGCACAACCAAGTGTGCCTCACTGTGCAAATTTCCCAGTGTACTCCCCTCACTATTGCCTAAAAAGGAAGCTAAATATGGGCCAGGACAAAAGCACAGATAAATATACTCTAGTTATAGATCAATACAGGTGGTCCCTTGCTTAAGAACACCTGACTTACATACGACCCCTAGTTACAAACGGACCTCTGGATGTTGGCAATTTACTGTACTTTAGCCTTAGGCTACAATAAACATCTATAACAGTTATCACAGGTGTCTACAATTAAGATTTATTGTTAATCCTGGTTCTGATGACAATGCAACATTTTTAAAATACAATTGTCACAGAGACCAAAAAAAATTTGTCCGGGGTTAGAATGATAAAGTATACAGTTCTGACTTACATACAAATTCAACTTAAGAACAAACCTACAGACCCTATCTTGTATGTAACCCGGGACTGTCTGTAAATTACAAAAAATAGCATGATGGATAACATGAATAAAGGTAATATCACCAAAGTCCATATGCCTGGAGGAGAAAGGAATCCCCATGCTTATCACAGTTTTTCCTGTGGCTTCCTCAGGCGTAACCATATTCTAGACTAAATGTTCCTTATATCTGTGAGCAGTGCTAAGCCGGCGTGGGACATCACATCCACCTGTCAGCCAGAATCTCCTGCGCGAGTCCCGAAGGAACGTGCCCCAAGTGCACATGCGCCTCGACGCCTTCACCTTTACCGGGGGGAGGCATCTGGAACCCCAGATGATGTATGTAAACAGTAAGTAAATGCTCGTATGAGAATTAATGATGATTCATGTTTCTTTAAAGTATTTCTGCAAGACTGCCGATATCTCTTGATGATGTATGTGATTCCAAGGGTATTGCTCCAATGCTTCAGCATTCTTTTTGTCTAGGTACATGTTGATGGTCATTGTCATTAGATGAGGACAGACACTGTAGTAAAGTAAACTAAAGTAAATAATGAATAGGATCAAAAATTAATCATAAAACCACATAACAGATATATAAGAGTGTGACAGGTGTGCCACTGAGGAAGTGCTCCAATTCAATTAACAGTGCTAATTCCTTAAAGGCTTATATTTGCAACAATAAGAAGAAATGTGCAGTAAGATGAACAAGAAAAAAGTTTTATGTGATTACTAATGTGATGTGCATTAAGTTTTAGTTCCGCCAATAGGCAGAGTTTATAAAATGTGATATATTATATACTACTGTGTATAATGTAGAAATGTGATGAAGAAAAAAGAAAAGAAAAGAAAAAAGGGTGAGAGTGAGAATTTGATCACCATACACCAAAAACAAAAACCGTGTCAAATTAGTGCCAAGGACTACTTACCTCATACTTACCATAATGAACTGAAAAAGAATCAAATTAGTGTTGGAATACAGTCCCATTCCCATCCACACCTGAGATATAAACCTATACTTACCTCTGTTTATAAAAGCCTGTAAATAATAATTATTCATTTAATCCCCAAGGTACCATAGATTGCATGGAATAAATCCACTTAGATTCACATTGTAACAGTTTGGGGGTGACGCTGCCTCCACTGATGTTGGAGAATATTCTTTTCAAATCTACAATTTATACATCATTATATTTCCCTCTATGTTATTGGAGGAAGTGGTTGGCCACTGATGTAAGATTCTTGTCATTTTCATAGTATCTGCTCGCTGTATTGATCAGAGAAAAATGTTGCTGTATTTTTCCTCTAAGTTCCTGTGTCATCTGCCCTACATAAATTTTGGGACAGGAGCAAATGATGGCATATACCACAATGTTTGAGATGATATATCTTATCATCTAGTGGGTCTTCAAAGGCATCTCATGAGATCATATATTGACATATATTACAATTTCCACACATGTATGTTTCCGTGAATCAATCTCTTCCTGTGGTGCCGTCACTTGGTCTGATGAAGTGGCTATGACTTAATTGATCTTTTAAATTCTTTGCTCTTCTAGCTGTTAGAGTTGGTTTGTCAGTGATATGTTCTGTCAATTTGGGCTCACTTAACAATATATGCCAATTTTTCATAAAATGGCATGTATGTCTCCCCATTGGTTGTTATATATCAGCCTCGCTTTATTGTCCGGGCATCTCTTCTTCGGTGATAACATCTCTTTTTTGCTCTCAGGTATGCTTGAGAAATGATCTTTTTCAGATAGCCTCTTGCACGTAGTCTTGCTGTTAAGTCTTGTGCGTTTCTTCTAAAATCTTGGTCATCACTACAATTTTGTCTCAGTCTAATTGACCGACAAGTATGCCATTTTTTAAATGCTGTGGGTGAAAGCTGGTGTAATGCAGTAAATTATTGGTGGCTATGGTTTTCCTTAACAGTGTAATTTCAATTTTGTCATTCCTCCTTAACAGCCATAGGTCCAGAAATTCCACTTGTTGGGCAAACATCTGTAGAGTAAATTTGATGTTAAGACAGTTGTTGTTCAACTGTGCATCTCCTCCCACCAACCTCAAAATAGGTTGGCGTATGAGGGTGTGCACCTGCCAAGACGAAGTAGTTGTGGTTTAGCACAAAACACAATGCTAGTGTAGAGGGCTTCCACATCCAAGGTTAAAAGGATCGTACCTATGGTTATCCATTTTTTTAAATGGGTGTGGGCACAATCAAAAACGGTTTCAGATGTACAGAAGTAAAACGTTTTTTTAATTTATAATAGTTTCTAAAATATGACAGACATTGAGTAAAATTAACATGAACAATGTAAACACATCCGCGTACAAATCATGTAAAGATCTTAATATAGATATAGGAACTTAGATCGACCTTAATTGTATGTGTATCTTGTTAACAGGATTCCTTTAGAGCTTTGTAAACAATTTCGTAAACAATTTCGTAAACAATTTCGTAAACAATTTCTATTCCTTCTGATAGCGGTTGATTCTCTAGCTATAGTAATATTAGTAGTCCCGTACACAGTGGGGAGTCCTATGTCCCAATAGAAAGATTCATAAAGATGAAAAAATTCGTAGAGCTGAAAAATTCATGGGGATGAGAAAGTTCATAAAAAAGAAAATTGCATGCATTAAAAATAAAGATAAAAAATGAGTAGTTAAAAACAAATTTGTTTAAGAGTAAATTGGTATCCAGGAGGTTTTTATGTTGCACAAAGTGTAGGGCCCTACACTTGTGTAGACTCTTACAGCTATTTGCCAAAAATATATAGGATGTTTAAAGTCTAATCACTCACAGTTGGTTGATCATATGCGTCTTTCTCTCTGTTCGAGCTGGAAACGTTTACTATTGTGGAGGTTTTGGTAATCGTTTTTAATATGTGATGGCGTCCTCCACGTGCAGCGGCATCTGTGTATGTCCTCCGGGAGCGCTTCCACGGGAAACAAGTTCGTACGTTTCACACTCCTCACTCTCCTCCTTTCACGGTGTGGATTCTGTGTCTGTTAGATGCCGCGGAGGATGTCGCACATGAGAATATGCAACGTTCCAGACAATAGGCTCGAGCCCACCCACGACTCGTAGGTGAAAGTTTTCTTGTATTTATATCGAGGGTGGTGTAGTGGATCAAATTGTGAGGATGTTTAGGTTCTGTAAGAGTCCAGTAATTTGTGGATAATGGCTAGACGCGTTTCAAAGCGCAATGCTTCTTCCTCAGTAGCCTTGCAATTGCAATTTCTCTCGAACAGAGAGAAAGACGCATATGATCAACCAACTGTGAGTGATTAGACTTTAAACATCCTATATATTTTTGGCAAATAGCTGTAAGAGTCTACACAAGTGTAGGGCCCTACACTTTGTGCAACATAAAAACCTCCTGGATACCAATTTACTCTTAAACAAATTTGTTTTTAACTTCTCATTTTTTATCTTTATTTTTAATGCATACAATTTTCTTTTTTATGAACTTTCTCATCCCCATGAATTTTTCAGCTCTACGAATTTTTTCATCTTTATGAATCTTTCTATTGGGACATAGGACTCCCCACTGTGTACGGGACTACTAATATTACTATATCTAGAGAATCAACCGCTATCAGAAGGAATAGAAATTGTTTACGAAATTGTTTACGAAATTGTTTACAAAGCTCTAAAGGAATCCTGTTAACAAGATACACATACAATTAAGGTCGAACTAAGTTCCTATATCTATATTAAGATCTTTACATGATTTGTACGCGGATGTGTTTACATTGTTCATGTTAATTTTACTCAATGTCTGTCATATTTTAGAAACTATTATAAATTAAAAAAACGTTTTACTTCTGTACATCTGAAACCGTTTTTGATTGTGCCCACACCCATTTAAAAAGATTGCTCTATTTTCCCTGGTCTCATTCGGTGTTGAGACCTACTGTGGATGCACTCAGACTCGGCACAACAGAGATTGATAAGTGCCACCATAACCTTGATTTAATCTATGGTTATCCATGTTTGCTCCAATAGTTCCATAAGGTGCATCGAGTCTCTCAGATAAGAGTCCAGCTGTAACACAATTGGCTGTAAAAAAATCCAGGTAGGAGCATGCTTTTTCGCATAGGCTTCCGATTCCCGCAACTATGGCTGTTCCAGGGGGAGAAACCATTGACTTATGTATTTTGGGTACTAAATAAAATGTTGCCATAACAGGTTTATCAGTTTTAAGATATCGTACCTTTTTCTTGAAAATCATTGTGGGATCTGAAGGGAGATCAACATTATTCTGTTTGTTGTACAGTTGTTTTTCAATGTAAGAGGTAATAGGCCACACAACTATATTACCTCCCTTGTCTGCTTCACATATGACCACCGAGTCTAGTCTTCTTAAATTTTTTTACAGCTTTTTGTTCATTCTTTGATAGATTGTTGTGTCTGCATCTGTCAGTTGATAGTAGTTGAATTTCTCTGCAAACAGAATTAAAGAACACGTTAATGGCTGGGCATAAGCCCAGAGACGGCGTGGCTTGCAATGGTAATCTGCCCAGGAATTTTTTACCTCTATTCTCTTCTCTCTCAATAATTCCAATAGACCTAGCAGTATCTGTCGGTCCTCCTCTGTGACTTGAATCAATATTGTAGGTTGGTGGTATAATAGTTTGAATGTGAGCTGTCTACAGAAGAGATACAGGTCCTTGATTAGTTCAAATTTGTCTAAGATGTTAGTGGGAGAGGATGTGAGGCCCTTTTGTAACCCTGACCTTTCTTTGGGAGTCAAACTATGTGTAGATAAATTTATAATTTGTAACATTTGAGAAGTTTCCTGAGGATGCGATCCTTGGAACAATTTGGCTTTGTGCAGCGCTGCGTAATCTGTAGGCACTATATAAATAAAGAATTATTATTATTATTGTATCTCCACAAATGGTGCCTGTAGATGAGTTTTTGTCTTCTCTGAATGGGGGAGTGATCTAAGTTTCTGGGACCTCTCTTTTTGGGATTTTTCATATCTCTAACGATATCCTGATTCCACTTGATTCATGTTACTCATCCTCTGTTGTTGTGGCTGTTGCTGTCGATCTGCACTTTTTATTGCCACTCGTCTATTCCCCATGGGTACCCATTTGTACGCTTTCTTGCGTTCATAATCCTTTTTACCTCTTGTGAATTTGTTTTTCTTTCCTTTTATGATATCCTTCTCAAATCTATCTATGGTATCTTTTAATTTATTCTGAAAAGGGATTATCACTGTCTGTTTATTAAATTTGTTGCAGGCATTCTCCAATGTTCTAATTTTTGTTCTAATTTCTTCTAGCAACATCCGATCATGTTCTAATAGCATATTAATGAGAAGCTGGACCATTGACCTAACCCTTTTTCCCATATATGTTTGAAGGACTCCACCTCCCAAGCAGGGAAGATTTGTACTCTGGCTTTTTTGATATGTGCAGTGAAGCTTCCTGTCTCTTACTTCATCAGCCAGACATTACTGACAATAAAATGGCTGCAGATGGAGGGTCATGAGATTTCTAACTGGCAATTGTTCACCTCCCTATTATTTAAATTAGTTTCATGCACAGACCTTGTTTAATTTAACAGCATTCCAATAGTACATGCATCACAAGGTCTTTATACCAGAAGTACTTTTATGCCACCTAAGACATCCCCGGATGTGTAAACATTTGTCCCACTATTTATTAGGGATCTCACCAAATTTCATATGGATTATAGTAGGGGTCTGTACAAGTCACTGAACAATTGAAGTCATACAGACAGACAGGCTTTGAAGTCCATTATACATAATAAGTGCAACATCCTAAAGTCAGCAGACCAGCTGACGAACACTGTTACAGAGATGCTGACTAAAACTGTGTTTGAAACATCACTCATTGAATTTTACATAGACCTGCTACATCTGGTACTGGAGGAAAACTGCTTCCTCTTCCAAGACCAGTTTTACGAACAACGCCAGGGCACAGCAATGGCCCTGCCCTATGCTATTTGTTTCGTGGCTGATTTTGAGGAAAAATATGCTTACTCACAAACCCTTTTTCAGGAGCACACAAGGATATGGAAAAGGTTCATTGATGACATTTTCTGTATTTGGGAGGTGACATTGGACTCATGCTCACATTCCATGCAATTTTAGACACTATCTACCCTGAGCTACAATTCACGATTCATTACGATAAGACCTCATTAAGCTTTCTGGACACACTTGTGATCAAGGATGGCCAAGTCATGAGACTGGACCAACTAGTCACTAATCCTAATGTTAGGAAAGAGAGGGTCAATGAAATCACTCAAGGCTTTAGAAGTTCTGGCTACCTTGAGAAATTCATACTGGAGAGTCTCCAACCAGGCGACACTCCGCGGTTTAGAGGGGATAACAAAATTATCCCTTTTGTCCACAGGTATCACCCTACCATGAATAAGGTTTTTAACATTAGACGTGGTCACTGGCACATTCTAACCAGGGCCTACCCAGGGGTGATAGAATTTCAAAATCCAGTTCGTTCATGCACGAAGCGACCAAAAACCTTAAGGATACACTAATTAGCGTAGGCATTGGTTCTGCTTCCAGAAACGCGCGACAAAGCTTTCTTCAGAAACAGGGACATTCCCATGTCTCCATTGTACACAATGCTGGAATGTACAGAAAGGCAATTCCCTATACCATCCATACACAGGTTGGTATTTTCCAATATGGGGTTTCTTCACTTGTGATTCTACATACACTCACCGGCCACTTTATTAGGTACACATGCTAGTAACGGGTTGGACCCCCTTTTGCCTTCAGAACTGCCTCAATTCTTCGTGGCATAGATTCAACAAAGTGCTGGAAGCATTCCTCAGAGATTTTGGTCCATATTGACATGATGGCATCACACAATTGCCGCATATTTGTCGGCTGCACATCCATGATGCGATTCTCCCGTTCCACCACATCCCAAAGATGCTCTATTGGATTGAGATCTGGTGATTGTGGAGGCCATTTGAGAACAGTGAACTCATTGTCATGTTCAAGAAACCAGTCTGAGATGATTCCAGCTTTATGACATGGTGCATTATCCTGCTGAAAGTAGCCATCAGATTTTGGGTACATTGTGGTCATAAAGGGATGGACATGGTCAGCAACAATACTCAGGTAGGCTGTGGCGTTGCAACGATGCTCAATTGGTACCAAGGGGCCCAAAGAGTGCCAAGAAAATATTCCCCACACCATGACACCACCACCACCAGCCTGAACCGTTGATACAAGGCAGGATGGATCCATGCTTTCATGTTGTTGACGCCAAATTCTGACCCTACCATCCGAATGTCGCAGCAGAAATCGAGAATCATCAGACTAGGCAATGTTTTTCCAATGTTCTACTGTCCAATTTCGATGAGCCTCAGTTTCCTGTTCTTAGCTGAAAGGAGTGGCACCCGGTGTGGTCTTCTGCTGCTGTAGCCGATCTGCCTCAAAGTTCGACGTACTGTGCGTTCAGAGATGCTCTTCTGCCTACCTTGGTTGTAACGGGTGGCGATTTGAGTCACTGTTGCCTTTCTATCAGCTCGAACCAGTCTGCCCATTCTCCACTGACCTCTGGCATCAACAAGGCATTTCCGCCCACAGAACTGCCGCTCACTGGATATTTTTTCTTTTTCGGACCATTCTCTGTAAACCCTAGAGATGGTTGTGCGTGAACAACCCAGTAGATCAGCAGTTTCTGAAATACTCAGACCAGCCCTTCTGGCACCAACAACCATGCCACATTCAAAGGTACTCAAATCACCTTTCTTCCCCATACTGATGCTCGGTTTGAACTGCAGGACATTGTCATGAGCATGTCTACATGCCTAAATGCACTGAGTTGCTGCCATGTGATTGGCTTATTAGAAATTAAGTGTTAACGAGCAGTTGGATTGGTGTACCTAATAAAGTGGCCGGTGAGTGTATGTTGTCAATACCATGAAATGTCGATTTGGCCTACTATATGTTGGCGAAACCACCCTGTCTATTGGGACGCGGATAGGTCAGCATAAGTTGACTATTCGGACAAATAACCTGTCCGAATAAACCTCCCCCCACTTAAGTACCAAGTAATAATAATATAATATATAATGAATACTCAGAAACATCACTCTTTAATTTAAGACTTATCTCTAGTATGTTTTATTAGAATACACCATTATCATTGTTTTCCTCATCTATTGGTATAAATGGTCCAGTTATTAATTTACTCCGCAGGGACTGTTTTATATACTGTACTTTACCATGAATCTCCCTCCATACGGGTTATGTGATACTATAATCTGTTGTCATCACTGCAATATGCTTATGCTTTTGATTATTGTTACTACAGTGATACTATGTACCATACAGTATATTTCATTTTTTCATACCATGTGACATTCATATTGATGTACACTTCATGATTCTAATTAATTATTTGTATGTTTTGTTATAGTGCTTGATAAAGGCGAGATTGCCAAAATGTTTGCCGCATTAACAAAAACATTTTAATATAATTAACTTAAAGTGTGCTGGATTTCCTAATTGTATTTATACACTGTAGAAGTTATAATTACAATAATAAATAATAATAAAATGTTATATTGTTAAAATATAAATGAATATTGTTCATATAGCATAAAACTGATATGCTATCACTAATGATGGCCTTTTATGCTTATGCATTTAAGTGAAATGTTTAAAAATCTAAAAAAAATTTTTTAACCCAGTCTGATGGTGAAAGCTGAAAAGGCATTTCAAGTTTAGTTAGGGAGTTACAGTTCAATCCGGAAAGGTACATAATAATTTGTCACACAGTCTATTGAGATATTGGTGGAATGGCAATTAGTTTCAATGAGGGTCATACATGACCACATGGATGGCGCCCTTGCATTGAATAGAATTTATACTTTGGTATACTTCTATGGGTTTGAGTGTAGCTACTTTGCATTTTGTCTGTAGGTTTTGTTGAACTATAAGTCCCTGAATTATATTCCTGCACCACAACACAATATTATCTGGAAAAACTTGCAAGCATAAAAGAAACAAAGTAAAAATTCTACAAAACTCTGCAGACCATGGTTTCATACAATATATAAAGCTGAGTGTATGTCGGTCTGCTAAAGGAATCTGTAATGTTGCATTTATAATGACCAATTTTGCACACCTGCTCTCTGTCACTCAGGGAACGTCACTGTTGGAGATTTTTATCTAAGGCCTAACTGCCCTTATTAGTTGTACAGGCGACTTTCATATTAAATATTTCATGGTTGTCCTGGTACCAGGAACTTGAACATAAAACCAAGACACATCAGTCTCTTAGTGTATGTAAAGATCTTCTCCTCCGTTTAATCTCTCAAATGCATAATACCACAGACAGAAGACTCATCAAAGAGGCGTGAACAGAACACTCCAATGCTATTGGTCATAGTGAATTCATCAGCATATTCTGGGAAAAAATTAATAGGCCTTGTTCACAGACATGTTTATCTACAGAATGTCTCCAGAAGTTTCTTCATAACTAAAACAAATAACAAGAAAACAGAGGCCTGAAGGACAGTAAAAATGGCAAGGATAATGTGAAAGAAAAACAACAGTTTAAACAAGAAAAATAGCTGAATTAAGACATTTAACTCTATAGCTTCTGAGTGGGCAACATACCCCCCCCCCAGGCCAGGCCTGTAATAATGGCGTCTGTTTTGTTCTCTTGGTCAAGATGGCCGCCGTAGAGGAATATATCACCAACAGTCACAGACCAGGTTTTGAGCCCAAAATTTCACCCCTCTGGTTCAGTGGAAGCGCTTAGCCCAAGTGCGAAACACGTTGTTCTATATATCATTTTATATTTTACATTATTTTATTCTTTTTGTGAATATATTCTTTTAATATATTCTGAAACCAAATAAATCATATTTTAAACGGGACCAGCCAGCGCCCTCTTTCAGTGTTCGAAAAAACCAACTCCATCCCCTGGAGAAAAAAGATACTTACCATTTGGAACTGCCTATACACGCCACGGGGGAGTAAGCAAAACCACGAATGCAGCAGCGGAGAAAAGGTCTATGTAAAGCAACACCTGGGAGTTGTGCCCTAGATGCACAACCCCACAAGGTTAGTAGTTTGAAGCACTTAAATTCATCCACTCATCACAAGGATAATACACCACAGGAGTGCCCCTTGTGTCTTTTCTATCCCCCATCTCTTCTAGGGATACAGAGATGGGGGAGATTTATCAGAAATGTCTGTTTCAGTTGTCCATGGCAACCAATCAGGGATCAGCTGTAATTTTATAAACAGCTGTGCAAAAATCAAACCTGAACTCTGATTGATTGCCATGGGCAACTAGAACAGTTCTGCTTTCAAACACTTCTGATAAATCCCCCATAGAAAAAAGTGACAGAGACAGTCACTGAAAGAGACAATGAGAGACAGGGAGATGGAGAGACAGAGACATATAAAATATTTTTTGTCAACCCATTCTATTTTTTTATAGCTAAGAACAGTTAATTTTATTGTGCTTGCTGGAACTAAAAAGTTACTTGTCTATAATTGCACTTGCTGCATCAGAAATGGCATAATTATGGACACGATCCATTTTGGCAATGGATATTGCCTACAGACATTTTACACTCAAAAACAGTCATAACAAACTCATCAGAGCTGTTATTAATCCCCCCATTGAGTAAATTTATCTGTATACAGTTCAAAATGGCAAAAACGTGCCATTTTCGACTTTGGGCGCTATTTTCCGTTACGGGGTTAAACGCATTGAAAAACCGTTAATATATTTTGATAGATCTGGCATTTTCAGATGCGTCGATACCTAATGTGTCTATGATTTTTACTGCTTATTTATATTTATGTCAGTTCTAGGGAAAGGGGGGTGATTAGAATTTTTAGGTTTTTTTATTATAATTTTTTTTAAACTTTTTTTATTTTTCTTTTTACTATTTTTCAGACTCCCTAGGGTACTTTAACCCTAGGTTATCTGATCGATTGTATCATATACTGCCATACTATGGGGATTTTCCTCCTCATTCAGCACATTGTAATGAAGGGGTTAAAACGAAATAGCCTCTGGTCTTCGGAAGACCTGAGGCTACCATGGAGATGGATCGCCGCTCCCCGATTATGTCACAGGGAGCGACGATCCTAGGCAAGATGGCAGTGCCCATGCGTTGCCATCATTTTGAGCGATCGCTGTGATCGCTGTGCTAGCACCGATCGCGGGTGTTACCGGTAAGTCTTTGCTGCAATATGCAGCAAAGACTTACCGGCTATGGAGAGGGCTCAGCCCGTGAGCCCTCTCCATGCAGCGGGAGTCTTTGTCACAGGGAGCGACGATTATGTCACAGGGAGCGACGATCCTAGGCAAGATGGCAGTGCCCATGCGTTGCCATCATTTTGAGCGATCGCTGTGATCGCTGTGCTAGCACCGATCGCGGGTGTTACCGGTAAGTCTTTGCTGCAATATGCAGCAAAGACTTACCGGCTATGGAGAGGGCTCAGCCCGTGAGCCCTCTCCATGCAGCGGGACCCGACCGCCGCCGTGAATACTTGGCGGGCGGTCTGAACCAGTTAACCATGCAGGGTCTGATTGCTAATACTAAATACTGCAATATTACTGTACTGCAGTATATAGCAATATTACTGCTGATCTCTAATAGTATGCCATCTTTTGGCTATTAGAGATCATTACACATGGTAAAGCCTACAAGTCTCACTGAGACTGTAGGCTGCCATGGCAACTGATTGCTGCCCTCCGATGACGTCACGGGGGCCGGCGATCGGCCATCAAAGATGGAGGTGCCCATGAAATAGTAAGTTAGGTCGTCGGGTAATTTTGGTCTGTACCCTCATGAGGATGGGGGTTTTTAATGCATGCTTAAATGGATTTCCTCGATAGGGCATCCTTTGCGAATTTATGCATCCCCCTGATGAGCCCAAGTAGGGTGAAAAAGGCCTATCGGGATTTGGGATTTTTATCCCACATTGACACCTATAACCAGGGGCAGCTATTGCAGGAACAGGTTCCAGTCAGGGCTGTGGTTGTCTAGGACCATGGCTCTGAATTTAGGCAATTAGAGTTTGATAGATCCGCTGTGTGATATAGGGTGTTATAGGTTGGGTGACCTTGTATGTCATCTTGATCCTTGCTGTACTGACATCTATCACCCATCTTTTCTTTTCTCCTTCATCTGCACAGTCCATATCTATACACATCCTAATGGAGCAACATGGGTGATTGATTCTTGATGCATATCCATAATATTAAGGTGAACCCTCCGTTTAGCTTATCAAAGTAGTTTCGTAAGCTTGCCAGTTATAGGAGGTCAATAGGTCCTCATACGCACATGTTTTTTTAGACTGGTACCATGTGCAGAAGTTTTGATTAACTCATTAATACTTCACGTCTGTTTTTAGATTATTTAATATTCTTAACATGGAAGTAAAAGTTATGTTTTAAATCACTAGTTGAATTATCTTTTTCCTGGGTGGCAAAACAGTAGTTTATGTCCACATATATTACAGTGTTGTGCCCTGGGTAACCCACCTAATGTTGCATTGATGAACATAAACTGCTCTTTGAGTATACAATTACTGTTTGGGTATACAGAAGGAGAGGAGAGCTGTTTGGCTTCTAGATCACAGATTCATATGGTATAATGTTTGGATCCCATACCCCTTTTGTAAAACCTCTGGCTGCTAGTTTAGCATAATCCCCAGGAAATGACATTTTAGAAACTCAAGGAATGTAGTATGCATATAAGTTTCAATCAATGCAAAAATAAATAATTATTTATGCCTATGAGTCATGTATATGTATGTTTTGCACTTTAATCCATTAAAGTTTCATAGTCAAAAATATTGCTATGTTACTAGGTCATCCCAAGCAGCCAGTCTCTTAGATACAACTCCAAAAAGCCTGAATGTCCTAGTTATAAAGCTAGGGTCAGGAGGGTCAGGAGAATGAAAGCCACAGGAGGACATACTTCATAAAATGAACAGAAAACCAACATGGACATAAGCTGAATTAATAATGAATCTCTTCTACAGATAATCTTTAAAGTAACATCATATTCCATTGAATTGCTCGCAGACAATACAATGCTTTTATAGCTTCCACCTAATACATATGTCCCAAAAAGAACCCTGCATCTTACCCTACATCTCTTCAGGCAATTTCCGTAGATAAAAGGTCAGAAACTAAAATAACATCACAAGGGCATGATGTTTCTATAAGATGTGGCAGCTGAATTTTTTTTTACTTAAATCAGTATATACTAGAACTTAACTACAAACATTGAAACTATTCTGAGCAGTATTACACAGTCAATATTTGTTCTTTTTTATGTTTTTTTTTATATTTGCTCAATTTCTTCAGCTTCAGCATTATGTTTGACAGTCAACTTTTAATGCAAGTAGTGTTTAAGTAATTTAGCTTTTCTGGTCAGACACTTCTTGTTTATATTCCGAAAACTCAAGACATGGATTCAGCACATATCTATGACGAAAAATATCTTTAATCGCTTTCTTACAAAAGGAAAACAATATACTTTTTTTTACAGTTTGCTGCAGACTGTGGTTGTCAATCCATAGCCAAATGTATTACATTTCAAATAGTGTCAAACTAGAAATCGTCTGAATGTATACACTATGGCATTCATCCAAAACTTCAGTATTGCATTGCTCCAGGGGAAACCCATAAAATACATTTAGAAGGTGTTGATGTTTTACTGTAGTAAAAGGAACTTTATATTTCTGTGAAGTAAAAGCAGCGGAAACATTCATTTGTTTTATTCACATTTGTAAAGCTCACACCATAGTAACATGGAGAAAACAATAAATTTTAAAGGAACCTCTGAAAACAGAGAGTAAAACAATGCTTGGAGTTGATTATGGCACAAGGTTTTATTTTGCCATTATTTTTCTAAAGGAAAATGTGTCATTGATAAGTTACCACTCTCATTAAACTCTTTATGTTATTCTATAATATAATGATACAGTTACATCCAGGTGATGATTTGAAAGAGAACTCACAGAGTATATATTACCTCTTATTGCCAAAACCCATAAAATTGTAAACCTAATGGGGGTAGATTAGAAAGTACTTAAAGGGGTATTCACATGAAGACAAATTTCTTTTATGTCCTCAGGATAACAAAATAACACATTCTCTAATTCACTGTTATTAACAAAAATGCAGCATTTCCCAGATATAAGTCCAACCTGTCTCAATCAGTCCTGATGTATACAATTTCTGTCTCTCTCTGCTGTGTGGCTGTAGCTACCCCCCCTGAATGGAGCTTGGAGACACTCACCGATTCGCTTCCTGCCAGTACATCCTGAGCAGAGAGAGAGGCTGCAAACTTCAAACTACAAGGAGATAAGTGATCTGGGTGAAGGGGGAGGCAGGCACATATCTGTGAAATGTAGCAGAGCTAAAAGTGTAACAGTGTAAAAGTCTGTCAGCCTCTGTGTAATCTCATGCATCTCTGATCTGTCTCATCTCTCTTTCTATGTGTCAGTGTGTTAGTACAATGTCAAAAGCCAGATGAAAGTGCATATAAACCCTGTAGCCTCATAATGTAACCACACTGTCATCCCAAAGAATTAGATGGATAATATAGTAATGTGTTTCATGTTAAATTCCCTCAATCATAGCTAAACCAAGCCATTGATTACCACTTATGAGTAAACTCTTTTTCTTCTCAAAGATATTTACTGGTTTAATTCAAGGCAAAAGACATGTCACCTGGATTGTTAAAAGTTTGGTATTTACTTTAAAGCAACAATTTTCCAAAAGTACTAAAAGCATACTTTTCCATAATGCATCGAAGAAAACTGATAAGAATATTTTATTATCTAGAATTTCAAGTGATGTATACAGTTAGGTCCATAAATATTTGGACAGTGATAATATTTTTTGAATTTTGGTACTTTACATTACCACCATTAATTTTGAACAAAACAAGCCAGATGCAGTTAAAGTTCAGACATTCAGCTTTAATTTAGTGGGTTGCACAAAATGATTGTATAAAAATGTGCGGAACCAGAGCATTTTTAAACACATTCCCTTCAAAAATCTCTTTGAAAATAATTGGACAAATTAAATACAGAAGGTCCCTTACTTAAGAACACCTGATTTACATACGACCCTTAGTTACAAACAGACCTCTGGGCGTTAGTAATTTACTGTACTTTAGCCTTAGGCTACAATAAACAGCTGCAACAGTTATCAAAGGTGTCTGCCATTAAGATTTATTGTTAATCCTGGTTCTTATGACAAGCCAAATTTTTTAAAATCCAATGTCACAGAAAACAAAAAAATTCTGGCCGTGGTTACAATTATAAAATATACAGTTCCGACTTGCATAGAAATTCAACTTAAGAACAACCCTAAAGAACCTATCTTGTGCTTAACATGGGGACCCCCTGTAATTGTAAATAAATCTGGCTCCTTCTGCTTCTGCTTCAACCACAGGGTTGCCTTACTTGACTGCCTGCTGGGTCGGAAATTTTCACCAAATTTCCATTTTTTTTAAATAAGTGCAAAAATTTTCAACTAAAATATAGCATTAATGTGAAGTACAAGATGTCATGAAAAAATAGTCAGTAACAGAAATTAAACTGTAATCACAACTAAAAAAAAAAATGTGTCTTAATTTTCTAACAGTCTATACAAATAAAAAATTAAAGTGTAATTTCTTTTCAAGTTTTGGTGTTTGCAAAAATTATCATGCTTATCATTTTGCAGTTCATAAGTTAATATATAATGTAATCTACAGATGTATCTGCAGATCTATTTTAAACCTAATTCTTACTCCACAGAGCAGTGGTTTGACAATGAATAAAAGGACACTGAAATGAAAGTATTTGGTAAAGAACCCAGTTTAAGTTTGAAAATTGTTAACAATAAAGAACCTCCTAATTGGATGATAATATCACACCGATTGAAGATGTTCTAAACCTTTTCTGATCATCAAATTGTAGACTGAATCCATGCCATCAGTCAAACAGTCCAAATAACCCTCTGTCTGGCTATTGTTTGCAATTTTTAGAACAAGGATTACCCGATGATATGAAGTGCCTTTTTATCTTTTTTTTTTTTTTTTTTTAAGGCTGAGCTCTTTCTATGCAGAGCTACTGTCATTCTTTGTGCTCACCATTTGTGGCAATTACCCTAAACTGTACCAGTGCATAAGTACTGTCATATTGAACTTGATCGGTAAACTCCCCATGCCTCGCCGAGGGTCCCAGGCCTGTCATTTGCACAATTTATTACAGCCTCCCGGAGGTAACAGGTGGGCAGCATATACACAATATAACTCAATACAGTTGTATTTCAGTATTTTGTATCAGCAATAAGACATTCTATAATTCAAACACCTTTGGGGGGGGAAAAAATTAAAAAAAGTTTGAAAAATATTTTAAAAATTAAAATAATTCAAATCACATATTTCCCTAGAATACTGATAGAAATTATTAAACAAGAAAAGAGTCAAATCCTACAAATGATATTGGGTATCAAAAATGGTGAATCTATTAAAATATTAAAAAATTTATCCAATTTGGAAAAGGCCAAAATGCCATCTAATTGGCCTTTCCAACCATGAATTTGGATGAAAAGTGATCAAAAGGTCATACAGATGTGATAATGGTGTCAATGAAGTTCATCTCACAAAAAAATTACACCTTACTCAGCTTCCTATGTAAAAGTAAAATAAATGTTAAATGTCACTATATGAAATCATTTTTTTTTGCTAAATTTAAGTGTATTAAGACATAAAAAAAATAAATAAATTTAGCAATTTCCAAATTTTCCAAATTTGGTTATTAGTCATTTGGATCCCATAATAAAAGTTGTAAAAACAAAGCCTGCAAGAAAATGGCGAAACTACAATTTTTTGGTATCAGTTTGGAATTGTTTTCAGCTTCCCAGGACATTAAGGAATTTTAAATGATTGTGCTAAGAAGTACAATTTTTCCTGCGGATAACAAGGACTCATACTGCCTTGGTAATGGAAAAAAAAAACTTATGGCTTTTGGAATTCAGGAAAAAAGGAGAAGCAAAAACGGAACCGGACATGGTCCTGAAAGGTTTTAGTCTGCATTTGCATTCAAAACAAATGTGTGCAAATTACTGTTGAAATGCCTATGTTATCCAGCTGAACCTGTGGCCGTGAGACTTTCATTTTTCTCCTACTGTGTGACAATACTATAGAGCAGTGATGGCAAACCTTTTAGACACCGAGTGCCCAAACTACAACCAAAACCCACGTATTTTTCGCAAAGTGCCAATGCGACAATTTAAGCAGTAACTTATTACTCCCTGCCCTTTCACAGGTTTAAATTGTATAGGCACCCGAGGCCACCAATACAGTAGAAAGAAGGAGAAGAAGTTTGGATTATCATTGTAGCTTCCTTCTACGGTCCTGGACTGCCTGGGACTGCAAGAGGCCTTGAGTCCTGTCTGGCAAACTCTACCCAGGGGTGATGGCAAGAGTGCCCATATGGAGGGCTCTGAGTGCCACCTCTGGCACCCGTGCCATAGGTTCGCCACCACTGCTATAGAGTGATGGACACATCACTGCAAATTGTACCATATAGCACAGTTGTATCTGCTAGAAGGGTTCTGTCTCAGAGACAAAGTGCAAAGATATTGGTGAATAATTATTGTTTTACTTTACTTTGAGAACTTTAAATCATGAGGAATAATGTGAAATAATGTGAATTATAGTCTGTTATCTACAATAAACCCTGACAGCATGAAAACATCTGTGCTGTACAGAGCAAGATATTTTACAAGAAAAAAATAACTTCCTATAACCAGGCTCTAAATAATCCTGCCCATGTAAAGGGCACTATGGACATATTGGTAGTGAAGCTCAAAAGATAATATAACCTAATTTTCAGTTCTTCTCCTAGTATTTGCTATATATGATAGTTATGCACTATATAAATGACCTACAGCAAATCTTGAAGATCATCTTATTTGTAATTGAGACTAGGAAATCTGTGTTATTCTTTTGTACCTTAGTGCCTAGCGTCTGGTATAGGCCTAATTAGACAGTGATTCATATCCCCTGCCATCTGAGCCGTCAAACTTGTAACTCAGGGACTCCAGAAAGTATTTCATACCCCCGGCACTAATATGGTTAGAGAATATGTTCCTTTGAAAGAAGTATTGCTCTAAAACTTGTGTTTCTCACACGCAAGTACATGAAGCCTTCCAGGTACCATATGGTAATTAAAGCTTTCATTTTATATTAACTCCAATGCTTCCTTAAATGAAAACTTCAAATTAACAACATTCAATTTCCAATTTTTAAGTGTTTTTTTAACTTAATTGTCAAAAATCCTAAATAGATCATAAACTTATTTTGTGCAATAAGATGCAAACTAATTAGTTGAAAATCAAACTATTGGATCTTCTGTATTTTTTTAGATTTTGTATCTCTCAGAAGTGTAATTACAATAAAAATTACAGACCTCTCCATTCTTTGTAGATGGGACAGCTTGCAAAATACTTGCACGCTTTCCCCACTTTATATGATGCAACAATCCTGTCCCCAACAGTATGGTCGACCACTAACACAGGACTCTGCACAGTCACTGATAATGGGGCCTATTCATATAGTGTGAAACTTTCCTTACTCACCTAGAAACGTCAGTTGACAGATTTGCTGCAGTAGAGGGCACAACCAGTCAGCAAGTACCAGGGCTATCTCCAACTTCAATATCTGCCAGTGTGACTGAGCAGAAATGCATTACCAGCTATTACCTAGGCCACGGCTGATACTTACAGGCTATTTTGCTAACTTTATTTGCAATTTATAAGGCTATACAGAGTCAGCTTCAGCAGCCGTAGACAATAGTGGGGGGGGGGGGCAAGAGTGAGAGGGAGATCCCAAGAGGAACACTTACAGTAGGTCTGTATAACTGGCACCCCTAACAATACACCTAAATGGATAAATAATGTGCAGGAGAGAGCCTTTTCTTCATACTTGTTGAATTGCAGGCGCATTGGGGCACATTTATTTACCCAATCTGGAGGAGATCCCGAAAGTGCGTTGTCCAACAACAATGCACTGTGCCGCAATTCAAGAAGATTGTGCGCCCGATATCCTGCATGTGTCGCTTCCCCGCTCATGTACACCGGAGTTCAACATCTTCCTCTGGATGCATGTAATTGCATGGTTTGCGTCACAATTTTTAAGTTAAATCCCGCAGTTTGTCCAAACCCGTCGGATCGTCCAACGGCGAGCACCCCGATTTGTGTTGCATGTAAGCCAACGCGATTGCGACTAAATACAATCGCGTGTGACACAATCGCCTACTAGATACCTGTCCCAGCGGCACGATCCCCCAAAACGTCGGAAAACCCAGCGGAAATGTGGCTGTGGGACCCTTAGTAAATAAGCCACATTGGATGCTTTAAACTTTATAAAATTAAACTTATTTGTTCTATGTGCATATTTCAGAGCAGCTTTGTGCTGTGATGGGGCAGAGGGGCCTTTAACCCCTTAACGCTCTGCGCCATAGCTCAACGGTGCAGAGGTACAGGGAGTGTATGAAGAGGGCTAGCAAACCCCCACCGCTAACAGCAAACCCCCACCGCTAACAACCGCAGTCGGTGCTTGCACCGATCGCGGCTATTAACCCTTTCATTGCCAGCAAAGCCGCCGCCGGCATTTAAAAGACGGTGGCGCGTGGGCGCCATCTTTATTACGATCATCGCTCCCCCGAACATCTTCTCCGGGGGCGGCGATAGGTTGCCATGGTAGCCTCGGATTCTGCAGATTCGTTACAATGAGCCAGTGGCTCATTGTAATGAATGAGCTGCAAAAATGCCATATATTGCAATACAGTAGTATTGTAGTATATGGTAGGAGCGATCTGACCATCTAGGGTTAAAGTACCCTAGATGGTCTAAGAAATAGTGAAAAAAAAAATAAAAAAAAAATAAAAAAATAAAAAAATGTAATCAAATATTCAAAATTCAAATCACCCCCCTTTCCCTAGAACTGATATAAAACATAATAAACAGTAAAAATCACAGCCGCATCCAAAAATGCCCGATCTATCAAAATATAAAAACGGTTACGGCCGGCGGTGACCTCCGAGACAGGAAATGGCACCCAAATGTCCGAAATGCGACTTTTACACCTTTTTACATCACATAAAAAATGATCAAAATGTCGCACAGACCTCAAAATGGTAGCAATGAAAACGTCGGCTCATTTCGCAAAAAATGATACCTCAAACAGCTCTGTGCACCAAAGTATGAAAAAGTTATTAGCGTCAGAAAATGGCAACATTTTTTTTTCCTTTTTGTACACATTCGTTTAATTTTTGAAGATGTATTAAAACACAATAAAACCTATATAAATATATAAATTTGGTATCACCTCGATCGCACCGAACCAAAGAATAAAGCTGAGGTGTTATTTGGAGCGCACAGTTAAAGTTGTAAAAACTGAGCCCACAAGAACGTGACAAGTTCACATGCCTTTTTTTTTTTCAATTTTTCCACATTTGGAATTTTTAACATGGTATGGTAAAATAAATAACATTACAGGAAAGTAAAATTTGTTACCCACAAAATAAGCCCTCACACAGCTCTGTACACGTAAAAAGATTTTTGAAGGTGGAGAGCGAGAAATTAGCAAAAAAACCCTGCGTCCTAAAGGGGTTAAAGACACAGATAATTAAGACAGTAGGACTAAATAAAGAAAATAAAAAATACTGAAGTCCTTAATTCTTTTTTGTACTGTACTCTGCCACTTTCAGGCCCAAGTCTCAACTCTGCCTCATGTTATTACAGAACTGGAGATTTTTGATTTGTGATTTTTGTATGGATAATAATTTTTGTATAGAAAAGTGTAGATTTGTACCGTGTTAGCTAAAGAGAGCAGAAGAAAAGTGAAGAAATCAGACTATACCTTTTTAAGCCTAATTGATAACGGAGTATATTCGATGGTGAGCTTTTGAGAATACTTGTTCCCTTTGGCAGACATGATGTTATGCATGAAACAGAAAATTCACAGCATTTTATACACATTAGGCAGTGATCAAAGTATATTAAAAAACATTAAAACAACAGCGTGATATATAAACAGACATATTGGAGGTTATTTACTAAGGGCCCGAATTGCTTTTTTTCGTCAGGTTTCCCGAATTTTTCTGATTTGCTCCGAATTGCCCTGGGTTTTTGGCGCACGATCAGATTGCGGCGCTTCGGCGCCGGCATGCATGCAATGGAAATCGGGGGGCGGAAAAATTGCGGTATTTTTTAAAAAAAAGTGTCGCTTGACACGCACTTACCTGCACCAAGAAATAGAAGGTGAATTCCGGTGAACTCCAGCGGACCTTGGCGCAGCAGCGACACCTAGTGGATATCGGCCCACGGACCTAAGTGAATCCCGGCCGGACCCGAATCAGCGTCGGAGAATCCGAGAATCAGGTAGTAAGCCGACAGCCTTGAGTTTATTTAAACAGTCAGTAGTGTCCTGGATGTTGTTGGGAGTATTTCCGACCTGGGGTTTTAGGAGGTTTCCCACCTAACCTGAGATGTTTTATGTCAAAGTGCCAGTTACAGTTTGTATGGAACGTTTCAAAACACATAGGGAAAGAAAAGAATGGGACTATAAATTAGCTTTGACCTAGAGGCCACACGCATATAATATAAAACAATATAAATCACAAGACATCAAAAAGTTAAAAACACTTAAAAATACACCCGACGGATGTATAAAGCTGCCAAGGGCGGTGATGCCCTGAACTCCCTATCTCAATCAAAAGATTGCACAAGTAGACAAGTAATTATAGTTCAAACATCATAGTCCACATAAAACCATATGGCCCCTGAGGAAGTCACTGGACTGGTGACGATACGCTTGGGGCTCGCTCCACTCCTTATCCACCTGACTTGCTTGCCTCTCTCATCCCACTTTACCAGGCACAACATGTTCTACGAGGGGTACAGTATGAGTAGGCTTTAGGATACTTTAGGTGACAGATTACTTTGCACAGGTCACTTTATTATCATATAGGCAGCCATAGGTTTTATGTGGACTATGATGTTTGAACTATAAATACTTGTCTACTTTGATTGAGATAGGGAGTTCAGGGCATCACCACCCTTGGCAGCTTGATACATCCGTCGGGTGTATTTTTAAGTGTTTTTAACTTTTTGATGTCTTGTGATTTATATTGTTTGTTTATAAATTAATACATTTTGTTACGCTATTTGATCCTGTGTACGCATCTTTTTCTTTGGTTCTTTGTATTGTTTATTGGGATGCATGGATATTGCATCATTTTGTATTTTGGTAGTGCCTGCTCATCCTTTGTCACTTCATAGTGACAGTATTTAATATTCCATGCCATGCACTGGGAAGCGGGAAAAATTCCAAATACAGTAAAAATGGTGAAAAAATTTGCAATGTTTTCTTGTGGTCTTGGATTTCACTGTGTGCCCCAAATTACATGTCTACTTTATTCTATGGAATGTTGAGATCATGGGGATAGCAAATTTATATAGGTTTTATGATGTGTTCATACTTTTACAAAAATTAAGACTTCCTGTACAAAATGTTTTGGAGGGCTTTTGTCATCTTCTGGCGCTAATAGCTTTTTATAATTTGTTATACGGCGCTGTGGGTGGTGTCTTTTTTTGTGACTTTTAATAATGTTTTCAATTGTATCATTTTTCCGAACTGTATGACCTTTTATCACTTTTTATTTAATTTTTTATATGTGTTTATGATTTTTACTGTTTATTTATATTTATATCAGTTCTAGGGAAAGGGGGGTGATTTGAAGTTATATTTTTTAAAATATTTTTTTTAAAACTTTTTTTATTTTCACTTTTAATATTTTTCAGACCCCCTGGGGTACATTAACCCTAGGTTGTCTGATTGATCCGACCATATACTGCCATACTACTGTAATATGCAGCAAAGACTTACCAGTTGTCAGGATTTGGGATGAGTAGATCCTGTGGGCCACCGCGGGAGGTGGTGCTAGCTGACAACTGGGACCGGAGTCTAAGTGGCACCTGGTCTTCACCAAAGCCTGCCGCAAAGCGGGATGGTCTTGCTGTGGCAGGGTACCACCAGGTCGTTCCATAGGTGTGGCTAGCCTGAGTTTTATTCATACCAGTTATTAATATAAAAGCAGGTTCAGGGAACCAAGTAGAAGTGGCATTCTCCCATCTTCAGTGTGTTGCAGCATAATTACGTTAAAAAACAGGTATATCCTGGCTGCTAAGAGCCTTATGGTGTTGTAGAACGTTGTGACATGCTCAAATATGCATAGGGAGCGTGGTTTGTTCTTCAAACAATGCTGTGTTTTAGTATGACATGCACATGACAGCTTCCGCTCTTGCTCTTTAATTCACTCTTTAATTCCAGGGGCACTTACAGGGGCCAACTTCACCAAATAAGTGAAGCGGGAAAGCAACCTGACAAGGTAAAGTCTGAGCAAGCTCATTTCACTGATGATTTTGCCCTTCTTTTCATCCGTCAGTGTCCGCTTTCAATCGGTCAATAATCTATCAGTATTGCTAAAGCCAAAAACAAACAGGAGTTGATCCAAAACAGAGATGACAGTAAATGGGATATTTGCATGTCTTCTGTGTACTGTATCCACTCCTGCATTTGGTTATTTATCCTGAAGCTTTTCATTCCTTCTGACAGATGAAATGAAGGGGACAACCAAACATAGTGGCAATGTCATAGAGTGGTGGAGGGTGAAAACAGCATCATGGAAATCACAGGGTGTTCCAGGAAGACAGCAGTCAGTTGGCAGCAGCATGAGTAGGCCGCACAGTGTGGCACAATGATAGAGTGTTAATGTGGCAGCAGCAGCATGAGGTCAGAGAGTGGCACAATGACAAATTCTGGAAGGGGCAAGAACATGGTAGGCCACAGTGTGGCACCATGATAGAGTGTGGGGGTGCCAGCAGCAGCATGAGGTCAGAGAGTGGCACGATGATAAATTCTTATGTGGCAGCAACATGGTAGGCCACCATGGGCACAATGACGAAGTTTGAAATGAATTTAAATTTTGAATTGAATTTGAATTTTGAAATTAATTTAAAAGTTTGAAATTTCCAATTTAAATTTGAAGATTAGAGAAGCCACATGCATTATTCATTACAATTTCCCTAAAAAGTGGTGGCTACCTCCACAGAGTGTCAGTGGGAGCTCCCTGGAAGCCTAGCCGGGCTCATGGAAGTGGTCCCCAGCCCCACTCGGTGGTAGGTCCCAGTTAAGTACATGTCCCCTGGAAGTAGAGAATACTTCCATGGGACTCCAGCGGGAGCTCCCAGGAAACCTAGTTGGGCTCATGGAAGTGGTCCCCGGCCACACTTGGAGGTAAGTCCCGGTAAGAAACATGGCCCTAGAAGTGGCCCAGTGGCTTGCCTTGGATCTCTAGGACCAGCTATGAGATCCTTCTTTGGAGCATTTCTGGTGGTGACCGGCAAAACCACCCTCCCCTAGCCAGGAGACAGCACATGCAGTGTGAAAGCCACGATTGGAAATGGCTGCCTGTTTTTATAGGGCTGTGTGACATCACATGTGCCTGCCGGTCGCTGATTGGCTTACAGGTCTGCACATGTGATCGAGGGTATTCCTTTCACAGAGCTTCTTCCCAGAGCTCTCAGCCCCATGTAACATGTTGTGCCCACGCCCATTTTGGTAATAAAGGAGAAAAAAAATCTTCATTCCCACGAATCACCATAAATTTCAGATTCGTGACTAATCAAATTTTCCCAAAAAACTCAGACCGAATTCCACTTCGTTAGAATCTATTCTCCCATCTCTAGAAATAAGTATTCCAAGAGACTGGCGTATGCTATAGTATCTTTTTCCATTGTGTTACTTTTATTACATTGAATATTGTATAACGTTTAAGATTCATGCATATGTGTAAAATACCCTTGCTTACAAGCCTGTCTGTGGTTGTAATATTCTGTACATTATAGCACTGTAGGGTTTTGTTGTCAATGGCAATTTAATTAAACTAGTTAATTCGCCACTAAAATGTGTTTAATTTAAAATGTTTTGTGTGTTTGTAGCTTTTTACGTAATGCTGCAGTTACTGAGCAGAAATATGTCTTCTAAGGATTTGCAAATTATACAGTGCATAGATTCAAAATAGAACAAAAATAAAATGCTACATATATCAATTTTGTAATACAGCATACTATAAATTTACTGTTTAGAACTTTCTCCAAGGAAACACCCATTAACGTAATATATACTTGTTGATATACTTGAATGAAAATATTGTATAAGTAATTAGAAAGTAAGTTTTTTTTTATTCTTTAAACAATCACTTAATGAAAGGTTCCTGCAAAAAAATTCCCCATCTGAGAATTCTCACAACAAGTATTTCTGCCACACATCACCATCTGGCATATTTAAGCTATTCTCCAGCAGCAAATAAAAAATGATTGCTAACATTTTTGGCCATAAGAACAATGTTAAATTGCTCCCAGGAGATCTCTATAATTTAAATGAATTATTAAACACAGAATTATGCAGCAAAACAACTCCAAATGTAAGCATATCAATACTTAAAGCCACATATTACTGTTCAGCAGCCAACATTTTATGATTCTGAAATGCTTTTCAGCCATCTGATGTAATGAAATATAAGTAGACACCTATATTTGTGTACCGAACAGACACTTTTGTCTCAAATAAACTGACCACTTTATTGTTTTATTCCAGCAATTGTAATTATTGTTTTTCTCATATCATATTATTGCTTTCTTACATTACTGCCATTTGTAACATCATGCCTTTTTTGTTATACAGATACAGAAGAGATTATTTTCTTTTGTGTCTATTTCTGATACTTTGGGTTTTTATATATCTATGATACATGCTACTTCTCACACTACCTTGGTTTGCGCTGCAGGATTGCACAATGTCCTTTTTCTTGAGACTTCATCAGTCTATGATGTTTAAGAGAAAGCAAGTCCTGAAGCAGACAACTGTATTATAAAGTGATAATGTTCTAAGTGTATAAAGATTCTTATAACCATCAGATAAAAGTCCACTGGCACCGCCTCACACCAACTTAAATAGTTATTCCCATGAATACAAGATTTGTTTATTGATAAAGGGGATTTGGGGATTGGGTTTTTACTCAGTTACTATAGGTTTCAGTGGTTTTATCCAGCACCTTAGTCTGTGCTATTTATCATAAGCACCCACTCCAGTCCTTCATAAATCACGAGAGTAACATACAACCCTTGCAAATATTTATATGTAAAAATACTTTACTAGCAACATACATGTGACAAAGTAACTACATAAAATACAATACAAAATACATAGAAAACACAACTAAACTTAAACCTCCTGTCCTGTCCCCTCCTGGACCCCCTGTAATGTGTATGTATATACAATACATTCTAATACTATAAAGAGAGTTTAGAACCAGCCAGAATATGGGGTGAGGTAAATTGTAATATATTGTACAATATATTGTATTGTAGCATATGGCTATTCGGTATTCAAAGTTATAACCCTATATATATGTACACCATGTAGCTATGTTGGTAATTATACTAACAGCCTATTGTACCTCCTAACATCTAGGAAGAATGTGATCCAAACAAAAGCATGGAATAAAGGATATGTATTCAATAAAGTTTATTAAATAAGACAATTTACTGGTTAAAAAACTTGGCCCCACAACAGGGGGAACACAAGGCAAAAACGGTTTGAAAACCAGGCAAACAGATCAGGTAATTTAAACAGTGTGAATTAATAATATTGCTATAATAGCCATAAAGATACATACAATGGAATGGGAAGCACGAGAAGATGACATGTGAACAAAGGATTACAAGTGCAATTGTCAGCAGTGTGAATGCGGCTTACCCATATTGGACCTGATCGCTGCCTGGAAGTCAAACGCCCCGACGCGCGTTTCGGCTGCTGCACAGCCTTCGTCTGGGGGTAGAGTCTTCAGGGCAGCGAGCCACATTAAAAACCTTTTAAGAGCCAATGAGCGTGCTGGATGAATTGTCACGTGACCGCATGGTTGATCACACAGTGACACCAAGATATCGCGTGATGTCGGGCATGCCGCGCGTGCGCACAATGCTTGTTTCGCCTGGTGGATGACGCAATGTTGGGTGCGCTGTGATGTACGGGTATCGTAGGACTTAACATGCCGCGCATGCGAATCACGAGAGGACAGCTGGAAAATAGATAAGGGTAAGTTTTATCGTAGAAACGCATTAGAAACACATTAAAAGTGGACGATTGTACATATTCATTGAAAGACATTGCATATTAAGGTACCTAGAAAAAAGAGATTCTCTAAAAAACCTACAAATGTGCTTATTAAATATATGCAGGGGGAGAGGCATCATCAAGCCACTGTATAGGAGAAATACATGTATGCAACAGAAGGCTGTCTAAACAGCGGAAAATATGCACGGTAGATAGTGTGAAACATATGGTGATATTATAGTTAGCATTATAGTACAGTTTAAAACAAATATAAAAGGATTATTTATGGCAGTACAAAAATTAAAAATAACAATGATACCATACATAATTGAAAAACTTCTTCTGTCAATTAAATCAGAACCCATATAACATCAAACTAACCTATGAAGTTCATAGGACCACTGTGACGTTCTTAGATGTAAAGTTAACAAAAAACAGTGATGGTTTCTTACAAACCAACGTGTTTAGAAAGGAGACAGCGGTCAATGCATTATTACACGCTTCATCCTCTCATCCTCCCCAGACAATCCACGCGATCCCTATTGGACAGTTCCTTAGGGTGCGCAGAATCTGTTCCACGGATGAGGAGTTCGAGACGCAAGCAAAGGAATTAAAAATACGATTTCAATGTCTTTCAATGAATATGTACAATCGTCCACTTTTAATGTGTTTCTACGATAAAACTTACCCTTATCTATTTTCCAGCTGTCCTCTCGTGATGCGCATGCGCGGCATGTTAAGTCCTACGATACCCGTACATCACAGCGCACCCAACATTGCGTCATCCACCAGGCGAAACAAGCATTGTGCGCACGCGCGGCATGCCCGACATCACGCGATATCTTGGTGTCACTGTGTGATCAACCATGCGGTCACGTGACAATTCATCCAGCACGCTCATTGGCTCTTAAAAGGTTTTTAATGTGGCTCGCTGCCCTGAAGACTCTACCCCCAGACGAAGGCTGTGCAGCAGCCGAAACGCGCGTCGGGGCGTTTGACTTCCAGGCAGCGATCAGGTCCAATATGGGTAAGCCGCATTCACACTGCTGACAATTGCACTTGTAATCCTTTGTTCACATGTCATCTTCTCGTGCTTCCCATTCCATTGTATGTATCTTTATGGCTATTATAGCAATATTATTAATTCACACTGTTTAAATTACCTGATCTGTTTGCCTGGTTTTCAAACCGTTTTTGCCTTGTGTTCCCCCTGTTGTGGGGCCAAGTTTTTTAACCAGTAAATTGTCTTATTTAATAAACTTTATTGAATACATATCCTTTATTCCATGCTTTTGTTTGGATCACATTCTTCCTAGATGTTAGGAGGTACAATAGGCTGTTTGTTATTCTAATACTATAGCAGCTTCTGGATATATCCTGAAGCAGGGGTCAAGTCCAGTACCTGCCCATATACATGTACATATAGAGACTCATGCACAATAGCATCTATATATCTACTCCTCCAATACATGTGCAGGGCACAGATCCACATGTGAATGGGATATGGCTACAGGTTGTACATGTAGTTACACTAAACACTGTAGTTGCCCACCCCCCATAACTCCACCCTAAGAGACCACTCAGGATAGACCCCAGTGTGTTTAGAGAATCTCACACCTGGTTCATTGTGGCTTCTTACTGTTCAAACCCTTTTGCTATATTAATGACCAAATGGCTTCAGTACACACTGACATCTCACCACAGAATATCAGTATATAGTGTATCCATTTACCCTATATGCAATATATATAATTATAGAGCAGAGTGTCCAGTTAGGAACAATGTTCCCCTGTAACATTAATATACTCAGGATTGAAAATAACACATTCTAATTCACTGTTCACTGTTATTAACAAAAATACAGCATCTCACAGATATAATTCCAACCTGTCTCTATTAGTCCTGATGTTTACAATTTTGGTTATCCCTAGATACCACCGTAAATCTTTGGATTATGGTCGGCTTCTTTTTATGAATAGCTTCTCTTGAATGCACACTGCAGTGCTCTCTGCATTACAAGACCAGCTCAGATAATGCACTTCCTCCCAGCAAGCATCAGTGTTCAGAGACTTGCCCTACAAGCTACAGACAGAAAACATCTTTATAGCAGAGCTGACTGTGTGTTTTATTGATTAGATGTTTTAGCAGAGCTGAGAGTGTCTTTGTGTTTTATATCCATTTTATGGATTTTATCATCTCTCATCTATGATCTGTCTCATCTTGTTCTATGTGTCAGATGCTAGTAGAATGTTCAGAAGCTAAATACTATATATACTCAAGTATAAGCCGACCCACGTATAAGCCGAGTTACCTAATTTTAACACAACACAGCCTGCCAGCTCATGCTCCCCAATACATAGACAGAAGCCATTTGTCCTCAGTATTTAGACAGCTTACTCATGCCCCCAGTATACAACCAGCCCTATAGCCTGCAGCCCCTGCCCCAGGATACAGACTGCCAGCCCCTGCCCCAGTATACAGACTGCCAACCTCTGCCCCCAGTGTATAGAATGCAGCCCCAGCCTCCCAATATATAATCTGCAACCTCTTCCCTCCAGTATATAGCCTGCAGCCTCTGTCCCCAGTATATAGCCTGTAACCTCTGTCCCCAGTATATAGCCTGCAACCTCTCTCCCCAGTATATAGCCTGCAGCCCCTGCCCCCAGCATAGACTACCGGGCCCTGCCCACAGTATACAGAATGCCAGCAACTGTCCCCCAGTATTTAGAGTGGAGCCGTTGCCCACCCAATATATAATCTTCAGCCTATGCCCGCCAGTATATAGCCTGCTGCCACTGACCCCCAGTATATAGTCTGTAGACCGTGCCCCCAGTATACATGCATTTATAAACATCGGTATATACAAAGTTTAAAATATGAACAAATTCAGGTTAAAGATTGATAAAAATAAAATAGAGTAAAATAAAATATATAAAAAAAATATATAAATGTTTGTGTGAACAATATTCATATGAAAAGTGTCCAGGAGGTTTTTCTTGCTGACAGAAAATAGGGCCCTATATATGCAGCATAGGATTATATCACAGTTGGTTGCATGCTGATTGTGATAAATTGAACCCTCTATAGTTTTTTATGTCAAGATTTTATAAAGATGGGCACTCACGGTTTGATGGGACAAGATTGTAGTCACAGCTCCGTCTGGTTGCAAATTATTTCTTGTGTGTAAATATCGCCGCGTTAACACTTTCATCCGGCATCAAGCCGTGTGGTCGGCTTCACTGTTGCCGGCGTTTAGTGAGTTTTGAACAACGGTGTTCCTTTCAGTGGGGTTGGCGTTTGCGGGCTCTGGAGAAACTGTGTCCGGAAACGCCGTCGGAAAGCCTGACGTCTCGCTGCGGGGTTTCTCTTCCGTATGACCTGGATTGGACAATCTCGCTCCACAACGGATATGCCACACAGGTGGTGTTTTCCTTTTGTTTGTCCCTGGTTTACCACACAGAAAGTTGGTGAGTGCGTTTCTTTTGTGAATAGGGTTCAGTAGTTCAAATGTTGCAACTCTTTGCCAAACGCGTTTCTAAGCAAGAAGCATCTTCCTCAGTGGCTTATGTCTTCTTTCCATGGATGTTCCAGCTGCAGTACACTTTTTTTGTAAATAGACTCAAGTATAAGCCAAGTTAGTTTTTTCAGCACATTTTTTGTGCTGAAATCTCAGATTTTATTCAAGTGTACAAAGGAAAAGTGTAGATAAACCCAGTACCATGACAATCTCAGCACATTGTCAGCACACAGCATCTGAGAAGGATCATGAAGTGTCTGCTTAACGAGTCCCTGCCCAAAATCTGGATTCTTACTCTGACCTGCCTAGAGAATGATTAAAATCGGTAAAAAAAACTGACTAAAATCGCAAAGAAAGGGGTTAAATATGATCTTTATTGTGTACACATAACAAGGGGATTCAAATTTGACAACTGTCTTTCATAGGAAAGCTCCTTTTACATTCAGCCGACAGAAACGGAAGGAAAACTGGTGGAAGCTCTTTGGTTCTCAGCCCAGAAGATCCATCCAATATGCAAAGATAAGAAGTAGAGTGCCACTTACCAGATTGTTTCAATCCTTTATTGTACAAAACGCAGCATATCAGACAGCATGAGTGCCGTGACAAGTGATGTGGCATTTTGCATTAAACTAGCACTTCCTTTAGCTTACAAGGATGCGCTTGAAATGGCCCTTCAGCATTTGTACTGTCCGATATGCTATGTTTGGTACAATAAAGGATAAAACGAATGCTGTGCCTCTCTACTCCTTATCTTTGCATATGTATAGATTCTCACCTGTGCTAGTGGTACAGCACTTGTATCCAGCTTTTGCCTGTCGCTGTAGGACATTGAACTGCATCCTGCAATTATGTGCGATAAAAAGAAATTACTAATTGAATATAAAGAAAATAACACAAAAACAAATTATAAAAAAAATCTTCATTAATTTCAACATATGTATAACGATATATGCTTCAGTACTGTATTTGTTTTTACCTGCCAAAAAACACATGTGGAATAACTGAAGGTGTTTAAATACCTTTGTGATCATCAATAGAGATTTTCCTAACCTAAGTGTTGCATTGGTCTCCCTAGTAGGGCAGAGCTGGTTGCATACTATAACAGTCTGGATATGAGAAAGGGGCGCCCTCTGTCATTCTATTTTCCCCACCACACCTGTGGCTTGTGACCAATAGCATGATTCTCCACCTCCACAAGTCAGTTTTTATATTCCTACAAGACTCACATGAAGGCTCTTTTACGAATAGATAATAGAAGCTGACCTAAGGCCCACACATAAGATGCAGTTTCGGTTGAAGAGTGTTTCCATCATCCCTGGTGACTCCTCACACTCCATTACAAGTTGTCTAAAAGGTGTTAAAAGACTATAGAGGTGGAATCTGTTATTGCAGATTATTTTGAGACATTTTTAAAACAAAATTGAAATATCAGCCTCTTTGCACCATGTAAGCACCATGTTTTGTGGTAACAAAATTTAGTGTGAGACAGGTTACACCAGCCTGTTACTGCTGCTGTCATTACTGGCGCCGATCGTGGCAGCCAACCTGTTAAGAACCAGACCATGGTACCCAACATTGCTGTGACATCACTGGAGGGTGGCGATCGGTTGCCATGGCAGCCTACAGTCTTATAGAGACTCTTAGGCTTGCCATGTATGATGATCTCCAATAGGCTATAAATATCAGGCTATTATTATCATTAATAATATTGCTATATACTGCAATACAGTAGTGTTGCAGTATAAAGTATAAGCAATCAGACCCTGCAGGATTAAAGTACCTTGTAGGGTCTAAAATAATAGTAAAAAAATATTACCCTCCTTTCCCTAGAACACATATAAAAATAAATAAACGGGAAAAATCATAAATATGTTAGGTATCGCCCTCTCCCAAAATGCCCATTCGAAATATTGAAAATGATTATTCCCGTCCGTGAACACTGTAACGGAAAATAGCACCCAAATGTCCAAATCGCCACATTTTTGCCATTTTTCCATCCATGAATATTTGAATAAAAAAACTATCAAAAGGTCATATAGGTCCCAAATTGATATAATTTAATATACCATATATACTCGAGTATAAAAATGTGCTAAAAAAAACCAAACTCAGCTTATACTCGAGTTAAAAAATTATAGGTTTTACCAGGTTTTTGTGGTAAAATTAGGGGCCTCGGCTTATACTTGGATCGGCTTATACTCGAGTATATACGGTAACAAAAAAAATGACACCTTGCATAGGTTCGTACACCAAAGTGTGAAAAAGTCATGGCCTCAGAATTTGGAAAAATGGCAATTTTCTTTTGTACAATACATTAAATTTTTTTAAATCTACTAAAACCTATTTAAATTAGGGATCCCTGTGATCGTGTTGACTCAAAGAATAAAGAGTAACTGCGCAGAATGAAAGCTGTAAAAACAGAACTTACAAGAAAATGCTGCAAATGTGTATTTTTGTCAATTTCACTGCACTTGGATTTTGTTTACAGCTTTTCAGTACAATGCATGGCATATTAAATGGCACCACTATAAATCACAATTTGTCCAAGAGATAATAAGCACTCACACATCTCCGTTAACATAAAAATAAAAAAGTAATCGCTTTTGGAATGAGGGGAGTAAAAAATAGAAACACGAAAACGAAATAGGGTTGAGTCCTATAAAGTTTAAAGAATAGCTAGACCAGTGATTTTCAACCTTTTTTGAGCCGCGGCACACTTTTTATACTTAGAAAATCCTGGGGCACACCACCAACCAAAATAGCACAAAATGACACTAAAAGGTCATAAAAGGCCTCCCTTTACTAATAAAAAACCCCTATCGGCCTCCCTTTACTAATTAAAAGGCCCTAGAGGCCCCCTTTACTAATTAAAAAAAAGACCCTAGCTTCCTTCCCTATACAAATAATAACCTTATATACTTACCCTTGATGTCTTCTTCCGAGTACCTTCACTCCTAATGGCGATCCGCCCACCTTCTGTAGCTCCTGCACCGCACGCCTCTGATCACGTGACTTAGGCCGCGCGTGCAGGAGCTACAGAAGATGGGCGGATCGCTGACGCGGGGCTTGTAGGTAAGTATGGACGCAGAAACACGGGGCGCGGCGGCAGTGCTACACAGGGGCACCATGGTTCGGGGAACTTTCCCCGCGGCACACTCAACCATGTGTCGCGGCACACTAGTGTGCCACGGCACACAGGTTGAAAATCACTGAGCTAGACAACTATACAAGCTCTCATACCTCTTGTGTCACTCCCTTATCCGCATAGACTGTAAGGTCTTGCAAACTATTTCTCCATATGACTGCCTTTACTCTGTAATGTAGTATTTTATTTGTACAGTATATACTCGATTATAAGCCGACCCGAGTATAAGCCGATGTATATAGTTTTACCACCAAAAATGGGAAAACCTATTGACTCGAGTATAACAGCGGCCGACATAACATTTGTGTATCTGCTGGGCCGTATGCACGAAGCTGTTGCAGACCTGCAGCCAACATGAAGACAGAAGAGGCGCTGCCCACAGCTTGGTCCAGCGTTTGCAGCCCTATGAAGTGCAGTGTTTGCTAGCTTTATCAGAAGGTTCTATCAGAAGGTTTAATACTGCTACACCTGGGGTAGGGCTAAGAAGCTGTTTACTTTAGTAAGAAGCTCCTACATAGATTATTAGGGTGACAGGTCCTCTTTAAAACCTTTTCAGGCTACATCATTAAGGCGTTATTAACAGACACCATCTGCAGGAGCCATCCTACGACTGCCAATACCGGCATTTTCTGCTTCACCTTTAAGTTAGCTATTTGAGACCAGAAAATGTTATTAGTTTGTAGACTGGAGTATAAGATCTTGCAGTGATATTAAAACATATCATTGCCTGAATTAAAGGGAAGTCAAGGTAAGACAACTTGTTCCTCATTTTAATTATTCATTAGAGAGTCTGTTATACTCTCACATTAATGATTTCCAAGCCACTGCTTAATAGCAGAATATGTGTCCTGCTTAATATAACTGGTTCCCATACCAAGGATTGCATATTTTCTCATTAAATGCAAGTATTAATATTGTGTAATTAGGGTGGCATTGAGGGTTGCATGGTGAATGTATATATGTTTTTTAATAATGGATTCAGTAGGGAGACTGTGGATGGTTAGAATGAGAAACTATTTCTCATATGATATGAAAGGAACATACAGAATTTTTATAAGTAACTAAGTTTGGACACTTTGTATTTTAGAATATAGAATATTACTTATTGGTATTTCATTCTATCTTTTTATTTTGAATAATATCATGGGTACGACTATCTTTTATTTAAAATGAAAGAAAATTAAAAACATCTGTGCCCTTGTCATCCTCGGTCTGTGGTGTCCATTTGATAAGAAGCTGATTTTGTCTTTTTATTTCATGTAATTTGCCAGTGTGCACAAGCGCTTAACTTTCTGTCTGAACTGGAGTTGAACCACACACTTATTCTCCTGCAGTCTGCTCTAGTCTAGTAACAGCTAACTGTTGTGACTGACAGAGTTCGAATCACTAGGGAGCATAGGTTAGGTTCTCCTATTAGTGTTTGGTTCCCATTCAGTCCAATGTGTTGCTTGTCCTGTTACGTGTTATGACTTTGGCATAGGGAGGGAAATTCATCTAGTTAGTGGCCACCAATTAATATGGATTGTGTAAGCAGGCAGGTGCTTGAGTTTATGGCTCACTGTCCTGTTTGTCTCCCCTGAACCTTAATTACAGAAAATTTACAATTTAACTAGTGGGAATTGTAGATCAATAAGAGTTACATTCAATTGCAGAGCCAGAAAGTTATTTTTCCTTTATTGTTAACAGATTGTTAACACCTATCATCTGTTAGTGTTTAGTTCAGAGTGTTCATATTTCTCTAGTCATAGATTCTACAAACCCCTTTAATTGAGTTTTTTGATTCAGTCAACTTGTTCCCGACACCAACTGTTTCGGGTTTCAGTATTTGATGCTACAGTTACCAATGCATGGCTGAAAAACTGTATGTATACATACAGATATATGGACAAATGAAAGAAGTTAAGTCTAAAAATAGGAAACCTCGTCCTATTTGTATTATAAAGCACAAATTGTCAAATTGTAATATTCACATAAACCTTACATTACTGCAATACAACGGCTGATAAAACACTTCCACCAGATATTTCTAGCAATGTGCGAGAAAAGAATGTGTTAATGCTCGAGCTAAAAAGTGCAATAGCTTGAACTTATGTACTTTTAAGCTACCTGCTGTACTAGGAGAGAAAATGAACACTGGGGGAAACCTCTGTCAATTTAATTATATAGTACTATCTAACTCGTCGTAGCTGTACATATGTTTGGCTCCTGTACAGCTGCACCCTTATTTAATGTTTGCCTTGGTTCAGACAGCTTAGTCTCTGTTGGAAAATAATATCCCCTACAAAGGTCATGCCTTTCAAGAAGCGTAAAGTAAAGTGAGAGGCAAAAAACTGTGGGAAGTCGAGCATTGTACAATTCAGTGAGCAACAAGGTCAATTACTTCATTCCTAGTTGTTTTTCAGCACAGTCGGAGAGAACAAAATCATAATGCTTGACTGACATTATGTAGCAGTTTAATACAAAATAATAATGAACTTAAATACTCATTTTCTAAAAAATGTCAGCTTGATTGGCTATAGAATTGAAGCATGAACTAGTTACTTGTAGGAATGTAGAAAAGGAATAGAAATAATGTTTTAATGTCCAACATTACATTGTGATATTCAAAGGTGTCTCACCCTTGGAAAGCAGGACTGTCTTATAACAGGATTCTGTGAAAAATCATGAAAAAAACTAAATAAAAATTAATGAATGTTTAGGTGCCTTGGTCTAACTCTGGAAACACATGTTACCTCTGTCAGATGTTGTATTTTCAGAAAAGGTCTCTCCTAGAAGTAAATATGTTAAGTAAAATTGCCTCCATATAAACCCACAATAAAGAACTATGGGCATTATCTGTGCCTCATACAAATCCAAATTCCTAAATAAATGTTTCCCTAAAATATTTGCTAGTTTTTTTGTTACACGGCCATTTATCCCTAACTTTGATTTTTGTAACAAATCCAACATTTGTGACTAAACCCTAATATTACCAAATTATGTATCTTTATGCAACTTTAGGAATGCAGCTAATGTATTAATAGTATTCATAGAATTGTAATACATTGTAATATATTAACATTTTTTTCTGTATTATTTAATGTTTGCCAAGTGGCCTTATTCTATATTCATATTATTTACACAAATCATTTGATCTAATAACTTAAAAAAGTACACCTTTCAACATCAATGCATGAGCAAAAATTAAGCTACTTTACAATCAAACTTAATTCCAAATTATCTTTTAAACCAAAAAAATTTGTCCAGAGTTAAAACTTCTTGCTTTATTTGATCCTAGGCAATCCATAAAAAAGAATAGGATTACATTGCAATTCTTATAGGCAGAAACCTTAGTGATGATGTCTGTCAATGGGGGTCATTTATCTTTTCTGGGTTTTGGACTTGTTGGACTGAGTCTGTGGGGGAGGTTTTGTGACTTTTCATTAAAAAGTTGCACAAAAGTCGCACATTCTTCTGCAACCTCTTTGTGACTTTTCAACCAAGATTTTCACCAAAATTGTGACTTTTTCATAGGCCACATCTGTATTTTAAAGACATATCAGACGCAACAATGAAAAATGCTTGCACAGTTAATTGCTAGGCAAGAGGAAAAGTAGCAAATTTAGGCGCAAATATACAGATGTGCCAAAAGAAGACCCAAATATAGCGGAAAAAAGAGAAAATCTTAAGATAAATGATCCGTTATGTGTTTCAAGCATTACACAATGCGACATGTTTTATGAACATTCACCCAAACTCCTGAATAGCTGGTGTGTACCAAAGACCAGAGCACCCAAATACAACCTGGGATAGAAATCAATCCACAACATATATCAAGCATCCTATGAGAAAGCGATTTCCCTGCAGAGCAACATTTATAGCACTTATAGCATTTTTAAGCTACACTGGGACTCATGAATGAGATGCACACACTTCCAGGAATGAAAACTGGTTATAGTCAGCTCTACGCCACCCTGCTTTATGTTCTATATAAATATATAATACATTATATTTTTACCTCCTCTCTCCTTTACATTTTGAAAGTAAAGTCTCCTCTTCATTGGTTCCACAATACTCATCTCTAATGAGCCTTAATTCAATTGTAGTAGCATTTTAGTACCCAACCCTATACTCTGTTCCTCTATATACGTTAAATGTAGCCCAAGAAGCATAGACTGTGGGGGAGGGGGGGAATTAACAATGTGTCTTAGGCCCCTTCCACACTAGCGAGTGTGATGCGATGAACTCGCATCACACTCGCAACGCAAGCTGCCGGGAACGCACGGCCCGAACCCTGCACCGCGGGAGTGAACTGACATGCTGAGTTCACTCCCGCGGTGCAGGGTTCGGGCCGTGCGTTCCCGGCAGCTTGCGTTGCGAGTGTGATGCGAGTTCATCGCATCACACTCGCTAGTGTGGAAGGGGTCTTAGTCTCTAACTGGGAAACATTAGTCTTTTGCTGCGCCAGATTTATCACTGTGATGATGAATTCTGGTACCGTATAAGACTTTTACTTTAGAACTACTTTTAGTTGGTCTAAACTGTGCGCCAGAATTTTGGGTGCATGGAAGATGTCCTACAAGCCATACCCCTTTCTCTCGAGGCCACGCCCATATCCCGAAGGTCGCACGTCTTTAATCAGACAAGTCGTAAAGTGCCAAAAAAAGTTCTAAAAATCTTTATAACTGTGGTGCAAGGTGTTTTAGACAGTGTTTCTGGCACAAAACCACCAGATTTATGGTGCAAGTGCATTTATAAATCCCCCCTGTATGTTATTCTTTTTCTATACTGTTGTAAAAAGAATAAAAACTGTTTAAAAAAAATCCTATCAATAACATTATGATTAAAAGTGCATGTAATTCACTGTTTTTAACAAGACTTCCTTGCTTTTAGTATATATGAAGCTTTATAGCGAGCGCTGGTTTGCATGTACATATTCTCAAAAATATGTCAGACAAGGCTGCATGATAAGTGCAAAACCCATATCTCTCAACTCTGAATACATGTATGGCTAATTGGCCTATTTTAATAGAATATGGATATACATGATGCTCCAATGAACACCAGAAGCGACTTATCATTTCTGTAATAATAGATCATGCACCTTATTCAAATGTTAAATGCCCAAGCTTTATACACATGTGCATATATATCACAATAACCGGGAATGAAAAAACAGATTTCCGTGTGAACAGTGACCAGCACAGCACATCTTATGCTTTCCACCATTGGAATGTGAAAGTCGTCTCAGAACATTGGAGATAAAAGGTGAACAGAACTGGAAGAAGAAAAAAGTGGTTCAGATAAATGGGCCAGATTTCTACATCATGGCCACTGGATCATATTATTCAAAATGATAACAATATATTAAGCGCTGGTACTATAGGCCAATAGTGCAAGATTGCCCTATATTGATTATATTAATATATTGATTATATTAAAGGTCAGCCAACACACATTTTACAATATGCAACATAAATATAATGGGGGTCATTTACTAAGGGCCCGATTTGCGTTTTCCCAACGTGTTACCCAAATATTTCCGATTTGCGCAGATTTCCCCTGTATTGCCCCGGGATTTTGGCGCACGCATTCGGATTGTGTCGCATCGGCGCCGGCATGTACGCGACGGAAATCGGGGGGCATGGCCGAGCGAAAACCCGCCGGATTCGGAAAAACCGCCGCATTTAAAAAAGGAAATGTGTCGCTTGGGACGCGCTTACCTTCACTTGGTCTGGCCCGGTGAACTTCAGCGCGTTCAGATGCTTTTCAGCGCAGCAGCGCCACCTGGTGGACGGCGGAGGAACTACCTTGATGAATCCCGGCCGGACCCGAATCCAGCGCAGAGAACGCGCCGCTGGATCGCGAACAGACCGGGTAAGTAAATCTGCCCCAATGTGTTAATTTTATCTATATACATAACTATAAGTTGTATATTGATTAACTCTTATCATTCTGTCCCACTCTTTGCTGCAATGTTGTCATGTGAGCTATGAAACACTGGAACTTTCAGTTAAATGCAACAGTTCTAGTACTCAAAACACATTGAGTCATGTGTTGAAATTAACAAACAAAAGGATAAGAACGTCCAGCACCCAGAGGATAGCTCAAAACTTCAAACTATTTATTTCAACATTTAAAATATCAGACTGATGCTTTTGTTTCTCAGCTTACACCTTCCTTGACATCTGACCTTTTTTTTTTTTTTTGCTTTACACATCCTGCTATTTTAATTGTTTAAATTAATGAGCAGAAGTTTTAAGCTATTCACTGGATGCCGGACTTTCTTCTTCTTTTGTTTGCTGTAGAAGTTATTGGGTGATATTTATCCTTTCTCTATTTTGTGTTGCTAGTTTTTGCCTATCTTTTACACCTCTAAGCACCTTCTCAGTTGTTATTTTGTCTTTTAGCTAGCGTTAAATTTGTCTATTTAGTTAGGGGATTTTTTTTGCAACATTTTAATGAAATGTTTCAAAAATGTTGCACAAATGTCTCAAGTCACATTCCTCCTTAAGTATAGGTTTGGCTCGAGGTATTTGCTCCAAAAAAGGAGCAAATTTTAGACCATTTCAAAAGATAAATGTCATTTGCAACATTTAGCACATCTGGAATAGAAGATAAATGTGCCTTACTGATGCTAAAGTAACGGCTAGCGGACTTCGGTGAACATTTCAGAAAGCTGAAAAAAGTGCAAAAATTGCAATGCACCAAAAAAAATTGCTTAAAAGATTATGATTAATTAATTTTATATTAACATGAGAAAAGCCCTTAAAGTGCATTTAAAATAAAAATCTGATCTAAATAATGTTTTTAGCTGATGATACATTCCTTTTAAATTCTGCTTCCAACTTATATGTATTAGACCGGCAATTCATCCCATTAGATTTTTCTGGGTTGTGTTTTCATTAATTAAATTAAAAAGCAATTATAATTGTTAAAGTTTTAAATAATTTACGTAGAAACACTTATAAGTGTTTCAAATCGCAGATGGATTCCAAGCTCCTACTGCTTGCCCCGAGGACAACTTGGCTGTAGACCATTAGAGATGTAATACTATCAAAATGTGTGATTAATTGTTCTCACAGTTGGGGCACTTCTTTTTGTAAAGAAAATACTTAAAGTCTTGGCAACATTTAAGAACTAATTATATGTTTGAAAGAATATCATGACAAAAAGTGTCAGCATTGATTTAATCTACTTCCTGCTATACAGTACAAAAAATACCCATTAATTATGAATAATTAACTGTTAGGCGAGAAAAGTTTGATGCGTATGGAATTCAATCCACAAGCAAATGTTTCACAAAGTTTAACTTATGTATATGATTTTACAATTTTCCCACAGTAAATATTGTATTAAAGATCAGAACTGCAATAGCTGGAATTGGGAGGGAAAGGTAAATGGAGGTTGAAGGAGATAGCTCTTTGGGAGATGGATTATGGGGTATTTTTTGAGGAGCACTATACAGTCAGACCTGGGAGGGGGAGTTGGGGGGGGGGAATGATTATATGTACAGAGCTAATGTTCTACTTATACAGTTGAGATTATGATATCTGTATATGTATGCTGTAATATGTATACGCTTTAATAAAAGTTACCTGATTTAAAAAAAAAAAAAGATCAGAACTGCAATGGAAAACTGGCGCAGGGTGTAGCTGAAATCTACCTCAAATTTAATTTCCACCATACAAATGTTTCAACGTAACTAATAATAAGGCTGTAACCAATTAGTAAATCCTGCGTGCTATGTGCCTATGTGAACAATCTCCCACAATATCTCTGCCCCTACTGAACTTTACAGGAATTCTAAAAGGAAGTGTTCTAATAAATTGAACATAGTATAGCATGCTTCTGTACTATGCTCATGTTCCATGCACATCTCCGCAGCAGCAGACAGGTGCTGTCTGCCAGAAGACCGGAGTAAGGGGATGGGTGAGCGTTTCTCAAGGGGCATTCCAGTGTGTATTTGCAACAATTGTGGCCCATGCCAGTTAAAAAAAACTTGTGCACTCAGCTTATTATCTTTGGGCTTCCGCAGGGTGCACCAGTTTAATAAAGATCATGCGGCAGTCTTCCCTAATCTGCTGCACTCTGTACACTAGTGCAGTTTGCCTTCTCTTAATTAATGTATTCACCGCATGGTGTCCATGCATAATGCGTGTGTCTACGGCGGCAATGAGCTACCTGCTGTTTTACAGGTAGCTCACAGCCCCTCTTGCAAACGTGTAAATGTGGCCTAAAACACAGGGTACATTTATTAATACTGTCTGGAAGTTGGACCATGTAAATTTAAATTAAGCAAATATGTTTTCCAGGTTAAGACACGGTAAACAATGCCTCTTTTTGCTACCTTAAAAGGAAGCCCCCTTACCACCAAGTATGACTTTCAAGAAGCCTTATGACATGATGTGGATTAAACCAAACCAGAATTTCTATTTCAGACTGAATTGATTCTCAAATGTAAACAGCACTGTTTTGACATTGTTGCGTCTCTTCAGTAAAGTGTAGTGAACTGGTTTGGCTGAGTGAGAGGCTATTGACTATGGTAAAGTGGTAACCATAGGGCTTCTTGAAAGTCTTGCTTGGTGTTAAAGGGGCCTTTTAACCCCTTCCCGACATTTGACATAATAATACTGCATGGCGGGAGGTGCGTTCCGGCAATTTGCAGTATTATTACGTCATGCTTCTGGTACAGGCTCCTGAACGGAGCCGGTACCAGAAGCATGGGGTGCCAACTGTATGTTACAGCTGGCACCCGTCTCTAGTACCCCCGATCGGAATCTCCTCCGATCGCGGGCAGTAAGCCCTTTCACCCCGCGGTCTCGTGTGAGGGTTTGGTGCGCTAAATTCTACTTCCTGGAGCTGGGTCCTGCCTCCTGTGTCACATACCCCTGAGGAAGTCACCAGTTCGGGTGACGATACGCGTGGGGTCTGCCTCTTTTACCCCCGTCTGTCCCTGTCAGCCTGCTCGCATTCTCTTCCTACCCTCCAACTTTGGGACTATTTTGGGTATTGTATGACCAGGCTCAGGGACACCACTATTCATGCATTTTATCTGCACAGATAAAATTTTGTGTATTTTGTCACTTTGTGTATTTTGTTGACACCACATTATTTATACATGAATTGTTACTGTATCTATTACCTGTGTGCGGATATTTGATTGACTAGTTTGGGATAGGGAGTTTTGGGCACGATTTGCCATTGGCAGCCATAAACATCCGCAGGATGTATTTTTAAGTGGTTTTAACCTTGATTGTCCTGTATGGTTAGTCTGTTGATGAATTAATAAACTTTGTCACAATTGTTGTATCCTACATACGCATCCATCTTTGTTGTGGTTATATAAAGTTCAAAGCCCCATAACATCTTACAAAAATGAGAGAATGCATAAAAAACCATGGATACATAAATCAGACATTCAGTTAATGTTAGTTATCAAGTTATTTTGCTGTTATGACTACGTATGGAAAAAGTAGGAAATTTTCAATTTCAAAAATCGAGACTGTTTCCAAATTTTCATCAAATATCAGTTTTTTTTCTATAAATAAACGCAACGCATGCCACCAAAATTTTTAAACTAACATGAAGTACAAAGTGTCACAAGAAAACAATTTCAAAATCACTTGGATATGCGTTCTAAAGTTGTAACCACTTATAGTCACACAGGGCAGATTTGAAAAAATGGACCGTGTCAGGAAGGTGAAAAGTGGCTTCGGCGTTAAGGGGTTAAGGTAGCAAAAAGAGGCATTATTTTCTTTGTCCCACCCTCGAAAACATATTTGCATATTTCCCACAATCCTCTAGTAAAGCAATAATGGCTATAAGTCTCCACACGCCTATGTCGGTCTTTAATTGGTAAAATCTCTGTAAGAAGAACACTTACTTAATTACCTAAATTTAAATTACACAGTCTTAAAGTGTTGGATAGCATTCTTTCAAATTCACAGACTGTCTAGTCTAACTTTACTTTTTTCAACTGTACAAACTACGTAACTCTGTAAGGATGGCACAGATGTTACATTTTGATTCTTTCATATGCTAACACATTTTTTTAAATAAATGCCTTTATAGCTTTAATAGCATAATATGGCTATTATTTTGGATCCATATCACTTAAAGTTCAAATTAATAGCTTCACTCCACATGTCCACGTATTTTTTTTTTTTTAGTTACTCTGTTTAAAATGTGTTTCAGGCTTCACATTTGATTTCTCATTTTTAGTTAAAATCTGAGGATAAACTTAAATACTATTAAAAAGAAGAATTACATTGTTCCTGCAAAATTTGTGCTAAATAAACAAGTGTTTGTAAAATTTTTGAAATCTTTTACAACTTGTATGAAAAAGGAGCATGGGTTGACTGTGCAGATGGTGACAAATACTGTGCATCAAAAATACCCAAAAGTTGGCACATTTCTGAAGTAAATGAGGCTAACTAATATGAGGCATAAATGTAGACTGGATTGTCTAATATTTTTACGATTTATTTAGGTAGCATTAAGCACTGTGATAAATATGCTGCAGTATAAGAAGTTATTGAGTAATCCCATTTCAGCAAATAAATATTATTGATTGCATAGAGAAAAGTCAACATACTTTCTGTATATATTCCTCATGGTTTTCCTAGATCTCTACCTACTGACATTTTGTTTAGTTTCAACAAGGTTTTATTGTTTGAAAAATATAGGACTTCCAGTAGGTCAAGGCACAATTTATACCCCACGCCAGGGGAATAGTAATGAAAACAGACTTTTCTTGATACATAGCCAGCTGTATCATTCAAAACAATAAAACATAGGGGACACAGGGGGAGGAGAAAGTATACAGGTAACAAGATCTGTATAGTTTAGAATATGGATAGACCAAGACTACATGTGGAGAAATGCTGGAGCCATGTTGATGCATAATAGACGGACAGGGATAGAGCTCTCTTGAGGGTGAAGGAGCATCATGAAGCAATCCACAGATTTCAGATCCCTTCAAACAGTGGAAAGCTGTCTATCCTAGTCTCTCAAATAGCATCAGTAGGTTGATTCTGTTCTTAACTGAAGTAAATGATAGGTCTGGAGCTTTCTACTTTGCTGCTATGTAAATTCTACTTGCGAACGCTATAAATTGGACTAACTGTTGGGCTTTTTTTTTAACCTTTGCTGGTTTATCTCCTAGTAGTACTACTGGGGTTACATGTGTTGCATTACCTAAAAGAGAGTAAATTTTGACTTTTTACCCGATTCCAGAGAGAGGCAACTATGGAGCTGTACCACCATATATGCACCATATCACCCAGGGCATTGCAGCTTGGTATGGAACTGTATATGTTAGAGGTCTCTGTTAACGAAATTTGCTGGCTACCTTTCACTAGAGTGGCAATGCCTCCACATTGCCAGGGAAAACTGGCAACCCAAATAAGACCCCCATTGTTCATTAAACATGATTTGATGACCGTAGGGGGCGCTTTGAAAATAGAGAATAGGAAAGAGATTGTTCCTCTACAAAATGAGTCATTTATAAAGATATTTTCAAATATCTTATATTTTAAAATTGATTAAGTTGGAAAAATTCTGAGGGAGGAACCTCATATTTGGATATAACCTCATTGTGAAACACGTGCTCCCACCATCGGAAGTTCCCCAATTCTACTCCTGGAGGAAAAGCGGGGTTAATAAATAGGGGTAACAATGCAGGAGGGTTAGTTTGTAATGTATGTTGGAATCTAAGGGAGTGCCAAATTTTGAAGGAGTGAAGTTAGAAGGGGGAAAGGGTCTGCAGTAAGGTTGGCAATGGGCAGGAAAATTTGTCCATAGAAATCTGTCAATGGTCAGGGGATGTCACACAGGTACACAACTCATTGGGGCTCATTTACTAAGGGGTCCGAAGCATGCGATTCCGTCGTGTATCTCGACGATTTCTGATTTGCACCGAATTCTACTGGGATTTTGGCGCACGCGATCGGATTTCGGTGCAATCGGCGCCGGGTTGCGACCGAAATCGTGGGGTGTGGTCACCGGAAAACCCGGCAGATTCGGAAAAACCAGTGTATTTAAAAAAAAAAAGTGTCACTTGAAATAGGAGGTGAACTCCAGCGGACCTCGGCGCAGCAGCGACACCTAGTGGATATCGGCACACGGACCTTAGTGAATCCCGGCCGGACCCAAATCTGTGTCGGAGAACCCGCCACTGGATCGCGACAGGACCGGGTAAGTAAATGTGCCCCATTATATCACAACTCTAATTATGCTCTTGGATAATAATGGCTCGTGCAACGGTGTGACATCTCAGGACCATGTACAAATTTGTACTGCAAGTAAACATAGAAGCTTTCTATACAATTACAGCAAGCAGAGGTATAGAAAAACATGATATAGAATCTAAACAGAAAGGATATTGTAAAATTGGCAAACAATGCAGATTACAAATGTATGACATAAACCCGTAATAATTGAGGTTTACTAAAAAGATACTCCTAATTAATATAAAATTGTGTGCCCAGAATGAGGTTGATGTTAACCGGATAGCATCGTCAGTCTTAATGGATTTTTTGGTCTTCTCCTTCCAGTGCTTGGATGAGAGTATGGTAGTAACATCAGGAATCAAATCAAACAACTCTTGGAAAATGAACCACATAAGTAGACATTCCCGCAATCTTGATGTGTGTGTATGTACATGACACCACCCAGTGAAAAAAAGTTAACACTTTATTGAGTTGTTACTTCACTATAGTATAAATAGAAGGCTTGTACATACTATTTATATGTACTTGTCCAAGCTCAACACCTGCAGATTCAATCAATAGTTCGTTACTGGTTAATTCGGCATTTATCTACTGATGTGATTGCACCCCCTGAACTTTATATTATCACTCCCTTCGGGATGTACCTTGTCTGACAAATTTCTTTTCCTATAATGATATAATTCTTTTTGCCTGACATATGTGTTTTTTTTTTACATGTAGCCAAATGTTTCTAACACAAGTTAAATGGGATATAATTATTTTTGATAATATTTCTTTAATAAAAATAAATCATAGTGAATAATATTTAATGGTCATTGAGTTAACACAGCAGGAGAAAGCGGGTGTGGAATATAATTTCTACCTTTATAACTAGAATCTCACCACAAGGGCTGTTGAATAAAAAGACTGAAAGGAATTCTATTGAATGATGATTGAAGCCCTTTCTCTTTTACAGAAAAACAATTCAATGCAAACAGAGGTTTCCCATATGCTTAATGGCCAGCACTGTATTTTCCTTTCAAAGAGAATAATACAATGAAATGTCTAAGAGTGTAAACATGTATTAATACTATGCATCAAATATGTGCTCTTGTAAGAAAACATTTGGTGGCCTACGGCAACATATATTTATCTGCTGTAATTGTCCTTTCATATACCATTCATTTTGCAAGTGCATAGTTACATTTTAACAATGAAAACTGATTTGTATGGTATTCAAAGTGCGTTTTGACAAAGTTTAGCCACAAACCGTAGCAGTAGCTTAAAGGAAACCTACCACATGAAATAGTAGGTGTAAGCTGCAAATACCGAGCACCAGCTCAGGGTGCCGGAGCTTATTTTCGTTAGTGTCATAAACCGCTGTTTCGCGGTTTAAACACTTTTTAATCTTTATATCTTAAGCAGCTTCGGCGCACCATGCGGTTTATGACACTAACCAAAATAAGCTCCAGCACCAGCTCACCCTGAGCTGATGCTCGGTATTTGCAGCTTACACCTACCATTTCAAGTGGTAGGTTTCCTTTAAGGACTTGCTCACATCTGTATTTTTGCTTTAATCTATAATAAAAATTACCATTATTGGATCTTTTACATGATAAACACCATTTGCATTTGACAGAGATCATTGACTTAAAATGAGGTTTGTCAGGTTCTACAAGGTATCTGTTACCCTAGACAGAACCTGCGGGCAACCTCTAGACAGTCCCTTATAGTACTGTTTCACTCTCCTATGGATCATTAGTTGCACTATGGTGTACATCTGTGAAATATTCATTTACAACCAAAAGTCTGTACCTTTGATTTTTTCACATTTGCTCAAAGTATTGTAACTTTTGAAGCTTTTGTCAACTTTGCAAAGGGTCTAAACATCTTGGCCTGAATGATTCATTATGGTTTATAAGGAATAATATACACCTATGACATTCAATCAACATCTCAACTACGGTATAAGAAAAAAGCCTACACTATATTTAAAGGGGTTGATTTATTATATATGGCTTGGCGGTCTTTAAAAGTTAAAAAGTTTGTAAGTAAAATGTGGTAAAAGACATAAAATGTGAATGTTATATGACATACAATTTACATCTGATTTGTTATAGGGCCGGTAGAGTGTATTCACTCCCCTTAGACTCTCCCTTGTTTTATTATGCTTTTTTGAGACTAATCACTTGAGAATCTTTACTGGTTTAATTGTTCGTGTATTTAAAAAACAAAAAACTTTAAGCCTGAAAACTTTTTAATATTCAGCAGAGACACCTTTGGCAGCACTTCCATCCTTTAGTCCATCTTAATAGATCTTATAGGTATGTACCAAGCACATGTAAGTGTGTTGTAGGATCAGGGTAAACATGCAAAATCTAAATGAGTAATAATTTGGTGTCACTAATGTATATTTGCTATGATACCCATGTGTACTTTGGTTTCTTCTCATTTGGTCAAAGGATTGTAACTTTTAAACCTTTTGTCAAATCATCTTGGCATGATGATAGCTTACATCTATGGCAGCACATGACCAAGACAGGTTTCTATCTGCTGGAACTATGTACAATTGTTAAAACTTTGCTTTGTCATTAACAGTTTTCATACATATTTTTTAATTGGCTGAAACTGCAATACCACCCTCATTTTGTGAACTAAAATAATAAAACATAAAAGTTATTGTAAAAATACAAAAGAAAAGAATCAAGAAGAAAAAAAAGGAATTTTGAGTCATCCACTGTAGCTGAAATGTCACTTTTACTAAAAATCGTAAGCAAAGCAAAATATTGTATTGGTGCTTTATATGTGCTATAATTTGACCTTCAGAATTATTATGCATTCTTACATTACAGCTTTGAATAATTTATTCCATTTCTACAGAGGAGTATAAACATAGTTTGATAAGACTGAATTTCATGTCAAGATGCATTGCTTTTTCATTTTAAATAGGATTTTATACCATTCACCAAAAGCAGGATATTTATATATATATAAATAAATGCTGAAAATGTGTCACTGCTGCTCAGAAATTTCACAATCTGCTTTGATAAATGCTTATTGCCAAATAATTTGATCCCACTTCCATTTTAAATCCTTAAGAAATCAGAATGTGCAAAGTGGCAAAAATACACTTTCTGCTCCATATAATGTGGAAGCCTTGGCTGCTGGATCATTTGTTTCTGAGATTGATAGCCTGATAGGTTTAGGAAGTGCCTTAGGCTTGCTGGTTATAAATAGGTGCAGTGAAAAAAAAATATAATTACTGAGATGTCACAAAATGCGATTGCTAAGCATTGAGGTAAAATGAAGGAAATAAAATCAGAAGAGACATTGCATCAAGTAGTAAAACAGTAGAAATAACAAAAGAGTCGTGTAATGTTTTAACAACATCAAGTTCAATTTGCGACATTGCTAGCTAAAACAAACATTTCTGCAAATGACCTATTTAAACAATTCTTATACAGTTTTAAAATAGGAAAATGCCAAAATAAAAAACTAGTGGGTGTGTATAATATTACTAAATATTACATATAGAAAATGTCCTTTTTTATTTCTGTTTATAATCATGTTACCATTAAATGTTGTCTTAGTTAGGAAAAGCAGGTACTTTGCCAAAACAACAAACTTGTACCAATTCTCAGATTTCACATCACCTCCAGTGCCAGACTTCCGTCCTGCTTATGGGATATTTGTTATATACCCACCTTATGCTGAAGTCATTCATTAGCCTTAGTGTTCCATGAGCTGAGACAACTGATACAACCGCTGATTGTAACAGTAAGACAGGCATATGGACATGTCGACACTGTATCAAAGTACATACATCTGGGTGTGGAGGACAGAAAATTTGTGCTGAAAGTAAACCTTATTTTGTTACTTAAGCACCGTCCTTGCATTTTCATAAAAAAATAATTTATAACACATTTATTGCTATGAAATGTGCTTGTGTGGCCAGTTTAGCTATTTATTTGAATTTACTGTTTAACCATCTAGCTACTGGCCAACTTGGAATTGTTTGTCTATCCATTATGGGGAAAGATAACCAAACATCTTCTACCAAAGGACAAGAGACAGACAGTAGTGGCATGAGGACTGAATAAATATTGGAACAGAGCGGACCATTGAGTGCTGTCTGAAGTGGAAAAGACTATTTAATATATCTCTGCTCTGGATGTGGTTCTTCTGATTCAAAGGTACTGTTTATTGCTGAAGTTATACAATGATTTACAGAAGAGTGTTTCAAGCAAGGGGATAAGACTTTTTAATTTGTTTTCCTATCCAGATTTCTGTTCAGCACTGGGCTGTGATCTACTATCTTTACTACCACGGCTACTACTACTACTACCACTACTTGAAAAATAGCTCAGGGTAGAGCATTTCATAAAAGTGTGGGTACTGGGGGGCAGTGTGGCTCCTGGGAGCAGTATGGATACTGGGGGCAGTGTGGCTACTGTGTGCACTGTGGCTACTGGGTGGGAAGTGGTAACTGTGGGCCGTTCAGCTACTGAGGGGCAGTGAGGCCACTCATGAGGTCTACTCATGGCTGTGACTACTGGGAGCAGTGTGGCTATTCGGGAGGATTATGGATACTGGGGGGCACTGTGGCCACTGGGGGCAGTGTGGCTACTGGGGACAGTGTAGCTACTGGGGACAGTTAGTACTGTGGGGCACTGTGGCTGCTGGGGGGCAGTGGGTATAGTGGGCAGCATGGCTACTGAGGCGCAGTGTGGCTACTGGGCTCAGTGTGGCTAATGGTGGCCCTGTGGATTCTAGGGGGGTAGTGTGGCTACTAGGGTACAGTAATTTCTTGGGGAAGTGTGGTCACTGTTAGAACTGTGACTGCTGGGGAGACAGTGTGGCTATTAGGAGCAATATGATTGCTGGAAGAGTCAGCTTTGTGTTTGTCCTCAAAAGGCTGATTGTAATGGTAACTATGTATAAATGTAACTACTAAACAACTCAAGTTGATATATTTATACATTAATAAAATGGCAATTGGCCCCTTTAAGGCAACAACTAGGCTGATTTGGCTACCTGAGAAAATTAGTTTGACACCCCTGTCTTATTACAATGCTGCAAAACAGAAAATATTGATTTAGATATTTGCTACAATGTTAACTGTATGACTGTGACCAAGGGCACAATGACAGCTGAAGCAAAAAGCACACTTAGAAATGTACATGTATTCGGTTAATTTTTCATGTCCATGTTTTGAGCCAAACAGGAAAGTATTAATGAATAGTAGAATAATGGCAACAACCCAGGAATATAGTTAATCTTTCAGCTCACCTGTATTCTGTCACTTTTCATTGCATCAATTAGATGCACCTTTGTTCCTCTAGTGATCTTTAACATTAGAGTATGTATGGAAAGGTTCAGTGATGTCGTATTACTATGGTAATGTAAATGCCACTACTTACAATGAATGGCACAGGATATATCAAGTTTGACCCGTAGCATATTACAACTATGGGTTGCAATGAGTGTCAATGTCTTTAATGGATATATAAAAAGATATTTTTTTGAAATTCATTTTTATTGATTTTTATAATTGTACATATACATATACAGAGAAGCATATTATATTATTTACATAGTAGTTTTGGATTAAGTCCATCTCTTCTTGTTGTTATTTGTTGGAATCTGCTCTGTAGAAATCTAGGTACATGCTATCGATTGGTATGTTTAACTCGCGGGCCGAGCCCTCTCCATAGCCGGTAAGTCTTTGCTGCATTTTGCAGCAAAGGCTTACCGGTAACACCCGATCGTGGGTGTTTTCACCTCAATCACCGCTGGCAATGCTGGCGTCCAAAGTCGAAAATTACAATTTTTTGCCATTTTGAAAAATATAAAAAAATTAATAAAAAGTGATCAAAAGGTCGCACAGTCCCAAAAATTATAGCAATGAAAACGGCCTCAAAATTCTGCAAAATATGACACTACCCACAGCTCTGTACACCAAAGTATGAAAAAGTTATTGCCTCCAGAAGATGGCAAAATAAAAAAAAAATATTTTGTACAGGAGGTTTTCATTTTTTTAAACGTATGAAAACATTATAAAACCTATACAAATTTAGTATCCACGTGATCGTACCAACCCAAAGAATAAAGTAGACATGTAATTTGGGACGCAGAGTGAAAGCTATAAAATCCAAGCCCACAAAAAAACGTCGCGAATGGGGTTTATCACCATTTTCACTGCATTTGGAATTTTTTTTCCCGCTGCCATGCCATGGAATATTAAATACCGTCTCTATGAAGTGCAATTTGTTATGCAGAATATAAGCCATAACGCAGCTCTTTATGTGGAAAAATAAAAAAGTTATAGACTTTTGAAGTTGGTGAGTGAAAAATGGAAGTGAAAAAACTAAAAAAGGCCAAGTCGTTAAGGGGTTAACATGCCTAAAATTAGTACAAGGTACACAAACATTTTTAAACAATTGACCAGTTCCAACAACAACCTGAGCTTGACCCTTGGTAATTTAGGCTATGTATCCATTTTTCCCATCCTGTTTTTTTTTATTTAAAATGTTTGTTTTTTTGTATAGAAATGTGTTTTTCATATACACAATTGGTATTCACTTGGTTAATAATTTCACTCACCCTAGGACATTGGATCTCTTTCCAATGTCTGGTGATGGCAAGCTTGGTAGCTATTAAAGTGTGGGTGATAATTGTTATGTTACCAACTGAAAATTACTCTATCCCTATCAACAGTAGTGCTGTGGTGCTATGTTGTGGTTGAATACATGGTGGTTGATCTTCTACATCCACATCTTCTCCAAAATAGCGGTGATGTTGAGGGGTATATCTTGTTTAAGCGGGAGGGGATAAAATACCATCTCATGCAAACTTTGGCCAATGCCTCTTGATGAGTAGTGCATCTGGTTATTGTATTTGCTACTTGAATAGCCTTAGTCTATTGCTCCTCTGAGAAGGCTGCATTAAGATCTGATTCCAATTTGATCATGTCAGTTTAAAGAAGGGTTTTTTGTTTTCTATTAGATTATAGAAAAATTATATTCCTTTCTTTATGCCCAATGGTGTTTGTAGTTTTTGTATAATCTTAGAGTTTACCACTGGATGGGGGGTGTGAATAGTGTTTAAAAATCTGTGCATTCTCATTAAAAAAAATCAGCATTGGGGAAAAAAATATTTCCATGAGAATACCGTAGGGAGAGATTTTTCCATCGGTAAGTATTTCACTAATGGAATGAATTCTATTAATGCACCAAGTGGTTAAGTGGTTACGTTTACAGATGAGCGAGCACTAAAATGCTTGAGTGCTCATTACTCGAGTCGAACTTTTTCCGATGCTCGAGTGCTCGTTTCGAATAACGAACCCCATTGAAGTCAATGGGGGACTCGAGCATTTTTCAAGGGACCAAGGCTCTGCACAGGGAAGCTTGGCCAAACACCTGGAAACCTCAGAAAATGATGGAAACACCACGGAAATGGACAGGAAACACAAGGGACAGCATGTATGGATGCCTCTGAGGCTGCCTAATCGCACCACGCAAGTCCAAACAGCACTTCTAAGAACCTTTTATATGAGATCAAGTGTAGTACTGTTCTTATAAGTAATTGGCTTGGTTATGGCGGGTGAGGGGAATGTAAACAGATGCACAAGAAGCGCTGAAATAATATCGGTCAATGATAAAAGTTTGGCGGTATATTTTGTGGATAACACAGCAGGGTGGCGACAAAGTTAACAAGTTTGATGTAGAAGCCATGAACACAACCCAAAATTCTGCCTGACACAGCTCGTGTGCTAAGGGGACGATGTATGAAGGCAGCTTTGTGGACAACTTTTGGAGGCAGCTATGGAGATGACGTGTGGAGGTAGCAACGGAGACAACGTGTGGAGGCAGCTATAAAGACTACGTGTGGAGGCTGCTATGGAGACAATTAAATTTGGATAGTGCCTGTATGTGGCAGTCCAAAAAAGTTTTCCAAACCAGAGGACCGGGTAGGTGGCCCTCCATAAAAATTAAATACATAGAGTACCTGTATGTGGCACTCCCAAAAATTGTTTAAAACAGAGGAACGGGTAGGTGGCCCTCCAGAAAAATTAAATACATAGAGTACTATAGCTAGAGCCAGTTGGCCCTGGCAAAAAATAGCCAGTTTCCTCTGCTTTAGTGTACAAAGAGGAGGAGAAGGAGGAAAATGAGGAGGAGGAGTGCATACAATATTCAGGTTGAGCTTCTTTCACCTGGTGGAGAATGGAAATTCTGAGAAATCCAGGCTTTATTCATCTTGATAAGCGTCAGCCTGTCAGCGCTGTCAGTCGACAGGTGTGTACGCTTATCGGTGATGATGCCACCAGCTGCACTGAAAACCCGCTCAGACAACACACTAGCGGCAGAGCAAGCAAGAACCTCCAAGGCGTACAGCGCCAGTTCGTGCCACATGTCCAGCTTTGAAACCCAGTAGTTGTAGGGAGCTGTGTGATCATTTAGGACGATGGTATGGTCAGCTACGTACTCCCTCACCATCTTTCTGTAAAGATCAGCCCTACTCTGCTGAGACTGGGGACAGGTGACAGTGTCTTGCTGGGGTGACATAAAACTGGCAAAGGCCTTGTAAATCTTACCCCTGCCAGTGCTGGACAAGCTGCCTGCTCGCCTACTCTCCCTCGCTACTTGTCCCGCAGAAGTAGGCCCTCTGCCGCTAGCGCTGTCAGAAGGGGAAAACTGTTTCAGCTTGTGCACCAGGGCCTGCTGGTATTCATGCATTCTCACACTCCTTTCCTCTCCAGGGATGAGAGTGGAAAGATTTTGCTTGTACCGTGGGTCCAGGAGAGTGAATACCCAGTATTCGGTATTGGAATAAATTCTTTGAATGCGAGGATCACGGGATAGGCAGCCCAGCATGAAATCTGCCATATGCACCAGAGTCCCAACACGCAATAATTCACTCCCCTCACTGGCCGGACTGTCCATTTCCTCCTCCTCCAACTCCTCCAACTCCTCTTCTTCTGCCCATACACGCTGAACAGTGAAGGACTGAGCAATGGTCCCCTCTTCTGTCTCGCCAACATTCTCATCCTCTTCCTCCTCATCCTCCTCCACCTCCTCCGATATGCGCTGAGAAACAGACCTAAGGGTGCTTTGGCTATCAACAAGGGAATCTTCTTCCCCCGTCTCTTGTGACGAACGCAAAGCTTCCGCCTTCATGCTGACCCCTGCAGTAGTTGGACGCCCACACCCTCGTCCTCTACCCCTACCCCTAGCCCTCGGGTTCAACATTTTCAAAATTAAAGTGTAAACTGTAAATTTTTTTTGTGTTTTTTGGGGGGGGTTTTTGTGTTTTTTTTATTTTTGGTGTTTTTTTTTTAACAAAACGATCAGAAGAAATCACACAGCAATCACAGAAGATGATGATGATTGCTATGGCTAGTTTCTAACCTACACTAACAGCACACAACAGGATTTTGTGCTGTGCCTGTGATGACTTTTAGCTTTGAAAAAAAAATAAAAGTAAAAAAATAAATCGGCAGACTGTGCCTAATTCAATCAAACCCATAATAAATTGTCCAACTTAGGTGTTTGAGATGGATATGTGTGTCACTAAGAGCTAAATAGAACGTTTTCAAGTCTCCCTGCAAATACGTCACAATATGGTACTGGTTGCACTACTAGTGCCAGCAAGCCCAGCCACAAGCAAAGAAACAAAAAATATTCTATCCCTAACAAGGGCTGTTGGGTTCTTGTAGACTCACTCCTGCCTAACAGTAAGCTAATATAACACCCTAATGCTATCCCTGCAGCAGCAGCAGCTCTCTCCCTAATGGCATCCAGACAGGGAATGATGCGAGCAGTGCGGGCAGGGGCTAGTCTATTCCAGGGTCACCTGATCAGGCCAGCCAACCATTGCTATAAGTGTACCACGTGATGCTGGGTGGAGTGCAGAGTCTCCTGGCTTGTGATTGGCTCTGTTTCTGGTCGCCAAAAATCAAAACGGCGGGAGATGCCATTTTCTCGAGCTGGCGAAATATTCATCCGAGCAACGAGCAGTTACGAGTACGCTAATGCTCGAACGAGCATCAAGCTTGGACGAGTGTGTTCGCTCATCTCTATTAACAACCCAACAAGAAAACAAGATGCACCCATATAGCTCGTCTATGACAAAACAATATAAATTTTTATTATTTCAATCCAAACAGAGAAACAATGCAACAAACATTTAAAATCACTTAAAACATGTAATATACATGAAATGACACCTGGTGACCCTGGTATGGGTTCACACAGTCTAAGCACCTGCAAAAAGCGCTAAATAGTGCCCAATGGAACTTCCCTGACACTCTATTGATGATGCTCTAAATAGACAGGTATGTGTGTCAAAAAGAAGGTATAATATGTAAACCAGTATGTGTGCCAGCATGAAGCATAGCCATGTAAAAAAGAGAAGAAAAATTATTTCCTCGTGCAAAAAACAATTGTATGTATATAAAGTGCAAGTGCTGAGGTATATAGCCAAAAAAGAAAAAAAAAGGTTAAAGACTAATAAGGTATAGTTTCAAGTGCTGGTTACCCAAGACGATGCTGGCAAACGGACTTCGCTCATCTCTATTAGTAACCTATTTGAGAGGTTAAACTAACTGTATGATGATTATAACATTTACAAATCAGAAAATTGTTAACTTTTTTACGTTTTCTAAAATAAATGCAAAACATTTTATCCAAAATAAGCAGTATTTAAATATTTAAATCATAAATAACCACACTTTACTCCAACTAATCTCCTCCACTTATGTCAAACAACTTTAAGGAAGTCTGAAAACCCCTTACGTGTTATGCAGGGGTTAAAATAAAAAAGAATTGCAGCTTTAAAACTTGATGTGTTTTTGTGAAAACACATTCATTTATCCAAAAAATACACATTCACAAAGGATTAAATGATGTAAAGCACTGCAACGCTTGATAACCAATTTTTCATGAGTGGTGGTAAACTGATTATGGGCACACAACAGAGCAATGATTGTTCCGAGAGCCATTGAAGAGCATATTCACAATCCATTATACAAGCTATTGTACATATTTGTCACATTCTATAGACTATAAAATTGTTATTTTTTTAGTAATATAGATATATGATGGCTTATCTTTTGCGGGATGAGATACACTTTACAGAAACTTTATTTTGGAAGGTAAGTGGCTTATTGATGATATTTTATTAACTCTTTCTGGATGCATGAAAAATATCATCAATTCTTGCTTTTTTTTGCCCATTCACTGTATCATAAAAAATGTTATGGGTCCTACAGTTACAACAATACCTCATTTGTAGATATTTTTTGCACAATTTTACTGAATAAAAACTTAACTGGAGAAAATCAGTTTTTTATCATTGCTCTTTTCAGAAGCATAACTTTTTGATCTTTTGTTAACAGAGCTGTCTGAAGGCTTATTTTTAGTGAGAAGAGTTGTATTTCTCAGTGGTATCAATACTTTTTTTTATCACTTTTAAGATTTTTTGTTAAGGGATTTGTTGAAAAAATATCTTTTCCAGAAGGTTTTTCAGGTTTTTTTTATGGTCTCCACCAGACCAAATATATGTTTTGTTTTTTTGTGTCTTTTAATACTCTGTTAGATATTTTGTGGTGTTGTAAAGACTTTTTATTTATTTATTAATTTGTCTTATGAAAATCTTTTTTAACATTTTTACTTCACTTTACTTCTTTACTTTTCATACTTGGACTTGAAGAAACAATTATCTAATCACTTGTTGATGCCAATGCTTTTATTTATTGCGGATTAGTACAACTGTCATAGCAGTTAAAGCAGATCTTAACAAAGGCAATATCTGACATTGGACAGCCCTGGGGTCCTTATTAAACTATGGTAATGCCATGGGATGGATTTCATAGCACCAGTGACTCCATTTGACAGGGAAAGGGGACAGAAGCTTCTTACAGGCTGCGTTCATACATGAGATAAAGTTATCTCCAGTTGTGGGTGTTAGAGAAGTCAGCTGTAATATACTATACAGATGACACCTGCAGCTTATGGCATCAGCGCCACTTGTGTACTGGTACCCTAACCTGGACATATTAGTACCGTATATACTCGAGTATAAGCCGACCCAGTAGTATACAGCCACCCCAGCCTGCCCCCAGTAGTATACAGCTTGCCCCCAGTAGTATACAGCCACCCCAGCCTGCCCCCCAGTAATATACAGCATGCCCCCATTAGTATACAGTCAGCCCAGAATTAAATAAAAAAATAAACTATTTACTCACCCTCCGGTGGTCCCGATGCACAGCGCTGCTCCCCCGATGTCATCGCGGCTCCTCTTCTGGCTTCCTGGCTCCTCTTCTTGCTTCCGCGCCGTCTTCTGTCTTCTTTAACATTGCGTTGGGCGCCGCAACTGTTCTCTCCTGTGGGGCGCCCAACAGCGCGGAAGCAAGAAAAGCGCTGCGCATCGGGGCCACCGGAGGGTGAGTAAATAGTTTATTTTTTTATTTAATTTTAAGTATTGACTCGTGTATAAGCCGAGGGGACGTTTTTCAGCACATTTTTTGTGCTGAAAAACCCGGCTTATACACGGGTATATACGGTACTGTGTTTTGTGGGAAGTGCCTTTCCACAGTTAAGCTCTATTGCAGGAAGGGGTTCAAGGAGCTAATGGTTTGATCTCTCTGGAGAATATCTGAGAAGTTACCCCTGCAGTTACAAAGGATATACAGGCAGTCCCCGGGTTGCATACAAGATAGGGTCTGTGGGTTTGTTCTTAAGTTGAATTTGTATGCAAGTTGGAACTGTATATTTTATAATTGTAATCCCAGCCAGAACTTTTTTGGTCTCTGTGACAAGTGGATTTTAAAAATGGTGGATTGTCATAAGAATCAGGATTAACAATAAAGCTCATAGCAGATACCTGTGATAACTGTTAGCCTAATGCTAAAGTACAATAAATTACCAATATCCAGTGGTCCGTTTGTAACTAGGGGTCGTATGTAAGTCGAGTGTTCTTAAGTAGGGGACCGCCTGTATCTGTATGTATAAATAAATATTTTTACTATACAATTAATAATCCAATATTACCCAATATGTGTGCAAAAAAACCAAAGCATAAAACCAATACAAAAATATCACTGAGTTGTAATCTCATTCACTCAGTGATTGAATCTGATATCCTAAATGAGGGGTAATTATTTAAATGCTATTCAAAATAGATACATTTTAACCCGCGTGGTGAGCATCTGCTCTATTATTCAGTAGACAACTGCCATTAATAACAAAGTTTGATGCTGATACCAATTGGGGGTATAACTCTTCAAGTGACAAGATCTGTGATGGCACTTAAACAGCTGCAGTATCTTCATTTCTGTGATGATTGTTGCCCCCTAAGTAGTCATCTGTGGGGCACCAATCAGCTGCTATGACAGCTGGTAACATCTGAGATACTATTACATTACTATTATCAGAAGATAAAATGAATTTTCACTGTATTTGACACTGTAATTGAAAATAACAACTTAACACCTTAGATTATTCTTTGCACCAAAAATCTTAAGAAGCAATGAGTGTTATAAAATGGCAATACAGAGTAATTTTTTTTTCTGAAAGATTTATTTTCAAAGGTACTGGAACATAACACAACTATGCAAATGTAGTATTCCCATGATTGTAGCGACCCAAACAATAAAGTGTATGTATCATTTGAAGCACAACGTGAAAACTGTAAAAGCAGTACTGGCAAGAATATTGTTTTTCAAATGGGGCAAGCAAGAAACAAAAACAAAAAAAATAAAGTTTTTGGGGAATTGTGGATTGCATTGCAATACACATAATAGTAAATTTAAGTACTGCATACTCTACTGTTACTAATGATGATATCAACATAACTGCTGTACTGCTTTATATTCATGTTATATCCAAAAACTATAAATCAAAGAGCTGAGCTTCTAGTCTTCTATTATTTCACCATTGAGATGAATACTTAAAAATAATAATTGAAAGGTAAGTCAATAATTTAAAAACTGTGCAGGACATACTGTAAAACAGATACTTGTTCCTGGGGAGGGAAAAGACTATTGGAGGAGCAATATAGACAGGGCACGCTCTTATTGTTTGGCTCTGTGGATTAAAATATGTAGGAAGGACAGGAAGGAAACTAGATATGCATAGGGGAACACATAAGGAACATTAGAAAAAGGGTTACCACACATAGTCCGGCATGATTCACGAAGCTCGTGCGCCCGAGTTCCTGCATCCATCGCTTCCCCGCCGAGGTCCGCCGGAGTTCATCTTCTTTTTCGCGGTGCCAAAAAAGCTAAAATTGTTTTTATAAATAATTCTAGTCACACCAATGTTATTGCAGTTTTTAACTTGCCATATCCCAAATTTCATCAATGAGGTCAGATATGCATTAATGTAAAAGACTGAATTAAATGGTTATATTAGGTATTAAAGTAGTTGAGTTAGCTGTTCTTAATGAAGGGTGAACTTTTCTATCAGTCCATGTACAGTATATGCAGTAAATGGTCGGCACTCGGCTCCTTTCCCTCGTGCACGTGGATACACTTCAACAGTATAAAAATTTTCTATCAGTTCAATAAGATTTAATGTTTTTAGACATCACATATATAAATCAGGCAAATTTTTCACACCATTAGATGGTTTAGATCTGACAAGATAAAAATTTCTTATAGTAACTGAATTGTCAATGAGTGAGCTTAAAGGTTGTCTAAAAAACATTCGATAAAATTTGTCTAATATTGTTCTACCTTAAAAAACCAAATACTGCTTAAATTATTAGACAAGAATGTTTTTGAAATTGTATGTTACATGCGTTAATGATATTTAAGTTAATACTTCAAAATAACAATCTGAGCAATTTTAACGTCAAACATTTTTGAACTCATCTTTTGTGATTCTTGTATAACATGAACATCAATCAAATTTTCTGTTTGCCAAGTGAGCAAAATATCACAAACATGTGGGAAGGCAAAAAAATTATCAAATCTTTAAAAATTATATCCGCAGAACTTTGTAAACAAAATAAATTAATTTGAACCTCCTAGAACAAGGCAAAAGAAAACATATTGTAAAGTGCTTGGCCAATGTATGACTGTATGTGGCAAGTTCTTAAAATCATACAGTTTGAAAATTCCGATGATGCAATTTGTTGGGCATCTACTAAATAAGTCAGATTGGAAGCAATTCAAAGTGTTTTCTTCATGTTCTCTGTAATCTCCTGTAGATTGTTTACAAACTTGTTAATTATAAATGTATTTTTCTAATTTGTTTCTGAATCAGGCTTCATTTATGTAAAATAAGCCACTTTTTTAAACGATTTTGTAAGTTTAAATTGATAATTAATGTTGAGGAAATTTTTCCTTTTCTCATCTACACTAATGGGTGTTGCTCAAATAAAATTTCATTACAGATTTATTTTTATTTAATATACTATCATATGAGCTGAGTAACTAACCCTTCGAGTACCAGGATTTATTTCTTCTAATATTGGGGATAGGATCCCTATCCCAGGCAACCACTTAATCTAAGAGTGTGACCAATACACTAACTCCATGTATAGAAGAATAAAATGTTACAAGTGTGAGACCAGGGGAATACAGACACGTTTTTTAAAAACAGTATAATACATAGTAGGATTGGCGCAAATCTAAAAAATAAGAGAACTAGAATGGGGTGTTGCTGGTATGAATAGTTGGTGACCTGCACCAAAGCTATAATGTGGACCACTATAAGTAAACACCTAAAACCTACTAACTGTATATATCTAGTATACCTGCGCCAACCTTGAGGTGTGAAACAAACACTGTATAAACCAGCAAGTGATGAATTTAGCTGATACATCTAGTATGTTTAATATAATAGATGAACTGGAGCTCGACCACACTAATTTTGAAGACATCACTACACACACAGTGTCCCCCATACAATAGATGGAGGAGACACAGAACCAAGAGTACTCATCCCTTTAGAACCTATGATTTCTATCAATCAAAAAAGAGATGTTATAAAACACTCAGTCCCAACAATGATATCTGTATGTGCTGAGTGATAGAAGCATCTTAGATAAGGTAGAAGAAATTCCATCAGAGGATAATGTACAAATAATTGTACAGTCCAAGGAAGGTGCAACACAGAGTGAGAATTATGTGTCCGACAATGATAACACAAATACAAATAATAATAAAAACATAAACAAGCAAAAAAACTTAAGGTCCAGGATTAACAGAGATGAAGATGTTAAAATAGGTAATGTAAGGAGAAAAATAACTCCACAAATAAACTAAAAAAGATAACAATGAAAATTTTTTCAGGCCCCAAAAAAGAAACACAGACGTGGACAAAGGGCAGGGAAACTCACCAAAAAACAAAATAGTTGGGAAACTAACAAGAATACAGGAGACTGAGAACTTGTCCTATTTAGGTCTGAAAATATTTAATCTAAGTAATCACATACTGACTGAAGGGGAAACCAAATTATTACAAAAAGGGTTAAAATTTGCCCCAACTGTAACATTTGACAAATTTAATGCATTCGTAGTTATAAAGAAATGTATGCGTAATTTTCAATCAAAAAGTATTTTGAAAAGTATTTTTTAGTATAAAAAAACCTACATATGTAAATGCATCAAGTACATCCAACACAATTGTTCACACATCTCTAAAACCCAAATTTTGGTTTGGTTTCAATCCATTAAATAAGTACTTCCAACACCTAGTTATAAATAATATCCGGAAAGTCAGAGACACAAATATAAATAAAGGCAGATACACTAGTAACCTTGACTGAAGAGAACAACGAGCCATCCTCTCACTACAGAAGAACAAAAATATAGTTATTCGCTCTGCCAACAAAGGGGGTAGCATAGTAGTCCATAATACTTTGTATTATCACAAAGAATCAATGTGATTATTGGGAGATAAATGCACATATCCAATACTTAAATCAGATCCAACTAATCAATAGGACTGTTAGTAACAAACAGAGCATCATTAAACATATTAAGCAAAAAAGAATAGCAATATATTAACAACCTTACCCCTTGAATACCTGTTATGTATCATATTTCAAAGATAGACCTATCATATTGGAAATGGGGTATCATAGTATCATAGTTTATACAATTGAAAAAAGACACATGTCCTTCAAGTTCAACCAATGAAGGGAATGGATTGGATGAGGAAGGGATTTATAGTAAACAATTCTATATAACATAACCATCAATGTAATTTATGTGTAAAAAGGCATCTAGACCCTTCTTGAAACTCTCTGCTGTCCCTTCTATGACCAGCGCCTGAGGCAGGCTATTCCACAGATTGACAGTTCTCGTAGTAAAAAATCCCTGTCACCTCTGGTGATTAGACCTTGATTTCTCCAGACGGAGACAGGGCACCCTCGACTTTTGATTTGATTTAATTTGAAACAACTTACCGACATATTTTTTGTATGGTCCATTCATATATTTATATAAGTTAATCATGTCCCCTCATAGTCTTCTCTTTTCCAGACTAAATAAATATAGTTGTTTTAATATTTCCTTATAACTGAGACCCTCCATACCCTTTATCGTTTTTGTGGCTCTACGTTGTATCCTCTCCAGCTCCAGGGCATCCTTTTAATGGACCGCTTCCCAGAACTGGATAGCATATTTCAGGTGAGGCCAAACCAATGCCTTGTACAGTGGTAATATTACATCCCTATCCCGAGAGTCCATACCACTTTTGATACATGACAAGATCCTACTGGCTTTAGAGGTAGCTGATTGACATTGCATGCTGTTATTCAATTTATGATCTACTAGTACCGGCAGGTCCTTCTCAACAAGGGACTCTCCCATATTTACTCCTCCAAGGACATATTTTGCCTTTGGATTATTAGCCCCCAGGTTAATAACCTTACATTTATCCATATTGAACCTCATTTGCCAAGTGGATGACCAAACACTCAGTTTGTCCAAGTCACCCTGCAGCCTATGAACATCCTCCATATACTGTATTACACTACACAGCTTGGTGTAATCTGCATAAATAGACACAGTGCTATTAATTCCTACCTCTATATCTAATATTAATTTTATTTGCAGACATGGGGCACAGCCATGGCGTCCAGATTCGCACCGAGCTACGCCAATTTATATGTGGGAGGATGGGAAGATACCTATAAAAAATGACTGTTTTCTATCATTCACACCCACTTTTAGTCAAAAATCTATCAATTTCTTAGATTTAACCATTTATATTGAAAACTAGACTATAAAAACGAGAACATTTAATAAGCCAACCAATAGCAATAGTTTTATTTTAAAAACGAGTTGCATCTCCCAACATGGCTAGATGCCATCCCAAAATGTCAGTTTCTACGCCAGGCTAGGAATATTTGTACTTTGGTTGCACCAACAACAAAGAATGTGATAACCAAGACGCATATCCATAAAAACCTTCTGCAAAAAAATGTTCTTTTTCCATGCAGACAGTGTATCGGATGTAAAACAACCAAAATCAAAAAGGCAACCAAAACCTTTGGACACATTTCATGTGTGGATAAATATAAAATTAAGAGCCATATGAATTGTCTAACTAAAGGGGTTATTTATTTATTGAAAGATCACATAAACGAACACAGGAGGAATATTATAAAAGGATTTGAAGGACACGCCCTTTCAAAACCGTTTTTTGCCACAGAAAAAGTCCATCATAATTGGGGGGGGGGGGAACTATATCTCCCAGGTGTCAAAAACACCTAATACTTTATCCCCTATGGCAGTGATGGCGAACCTTTTAGAGACCGAGTGCCCAAACTACAACCAAAGTCCAGTTATTTACCATGAAGTGCCAACGTGCCATTTTAAGCAGTAACTTATTGATACCTGTTCTTCCACTTCTTTAATTGTATCGGCCGCCTGAGGCCACCAATACAGTTGAAAGAAGGAGGACAAATTCATTGTAGCTTCCCTCCCGGGTCTCTCTGTACAGGAAGAATGTTAGGTCCAGCAGAATGAGCTCCAAAGATAATGCAGTTCTGTCAACACCTTCTCACTTTTCAAGCAGTTCCAAACAGTCAATGAAGTGTCGCTGTAAAATAGTGCCGAGAGCAACATCTTATAAGTTGCCTGTGACTGTGGGAAAATTTAATGGATTTGGTCCTGTTTGGTGAACTCTGTCCTGGGCTGATGGCCTGAGTGCCCACAGAATGGGCTCTGAGTGCCACCTCTGGCACCAGTGCCATAGGTACGCCATCACTTCCCTATGGGGCTCAATAATGAGAATGAATTATTTGCATTTATGTAGCAATGGTCCTATAATTTTCTGTTCATCAATTAAATATGCAGAATTTTTCATTTTTAACAATTTCCATTGTCTTATTTATTGTGCGAAATTTATGTGAATCCAATCCATGGCATGTGAGTGTTATAAAGCACAGTACGTTCCCTGACGAAGAAGACAGCATAGGTCTTTGAAACGTGTTGGAAGTTTGTCTCTCTGGACCCACCATAGTTTGGTGACATCACCACACAGAACTCAACAGTAGTTTAGTCGTCGGCCAGAGCTTCACTCCACACGCTAGAACGCCACATAGCCTGTGAAGAAACCTGCAGTGGATTGTCTGTATCCAGCAACTTTCAAGACATCTCTTGTGGATCCTTAAAGAAACATCTATTTCTGGATTTTGGACTTACAGCTACACTTTGGAGGAGAAGTCCGCCACACCTATCAATACTGGTACAGGTTAAGAAAGATGAGTAAAACCTCATTTGTATTTTCTTTATACAGCTTTGGAGTACTTTGCATAGAATGTTGAATGGTTCCACTAGAAATGCCATCCATTTTTTTACAATATAAACAAGTCTTCATATGTTTCTATAATTGGGAAATTAAAGTTATGGCTTTCAGAATGCTTTAGGTAAAGTATGGTAACGAAAAATGAAAATGGGCTATGGCATTAAGCGGTTAAATATTCACTCTGAATCACACTGGTTCCTGGGAAAGACTAAAGAATTCCTGGACCTACACAAAAGTGATGAAGTAAACATATTATATGTATTATTTTAGCTTGGGTGTTTGTAGAGTGTATTACTCTCACTAAAATTACTCATGCACAAGTCCAATAGCACAAATTAACACAATTTTAATTAAGCAATTTTGTTCAACCATTAATTTTACTGTCTAGCACATCATTCTATGGTGTTCCAGTTTTTAACCACCAACTTACTCCACCTTAGTCCATCAGTTCAAATAGTAAAATTAGGAAACTCATTGGGGGGAATTTAACAAGGTGTCACTGGTTCCACCAGTCTCTGGCTAAAAATCACTAGCCTATTGCTGCACCAGATTTATCAGTGTTATCATGAATTTTGGTCTAATATAAGAATCTTGGTTCATGCATTAGACCTAGTTTTAGTTGGTCTAAACTGTGTGCCAGACTTTTTTCTCGTTGGCCATGCCCCTTTCACGTAAGGCCACACTCTTCAAAGGCCACACCCCTTAGTCAGACAAGTTGGAAACGTGCCAAAAAAGGTCCAAAAGCCTTGATAAATGTGGCACAAGGCTTATTAGACAGTTTTTTGGTGCAAATATGCTAGAATTCAGGCACAAGTGCATTAATCCATCTTCCATCTTCTTTTTTCAAGTCATACATGAAATGTGGAATCAGTTAAGCATATCTCAATAGCAACCTTCAACTTCTGGTTTGATCTTTTCATCTTTACATCTATTTCTACTGATAATGATAGAAATTATATTGTATTAAAGATAAAGCAATCTTTCCTTTTACATCAACCTAAGTTTTTTAATCTGAAAAAACACTACCAGTTGTCATTTTCATAGCTGAGCTAAGTGTCATTTTGCATTCTGTACCCAGCTCATTTTTTTTACCTGCAGTGCAATTTCATTAATCACAAATGTGGCAGTTTAATGCTTGAGTTGTAGCATAAAAAGTAATTTATTAATAAATATGTTCCAGGCTGCTTTAGAAGTGCTGTAAAATATGAATTACTGTTTTCTATATTTTGTGAGTTAAAGAAGCCATTGCTATATTGCACATTAGGATTCATAAAGAGAGAATTGTTCTGTAGACCGTGAGGATCATTTATCAAAGAACAAGGGGTAGAAGAAGCACAACAATTATACAGATTACAATTGACCCCACTACCATTAAATGACACATATAATCTTTGTATCAAAACACTGTAATACTATAAAGGTATTTCGGAGGATTCCATTAAATGCTTGAGCTGTTTAAAGATCACTTTCTTTGGTTTTAAGAATATTGCACATACTCTCAATAAGAGGTGTTCCTGTCTGAAGTCAAAGTTAAAATGTCTGGCACATGACTGAGGTAAAACCCATTTTTCTTTAAAGGGACATTTCAATCAAACCCAACATTCCCATGGTATTTTATGTGATAGTTTCTTATCTGTTCTTTCTGTTTCTTTCTCTACATATCATTTTGAGACAGTTGCTTAGCAGCAGTGTGATATGACTTCAGTGACATGTTTATCATGCTTAGATCTATGTGTCACCCTTTACATGCGTCATATCTAATGTATGGTAGATGCAGAGACTCTGCCCTAGATATAGAGAATATATAAGAATATAATAATGGAAGAGACTAAGTCAGATATAACAATTAGAGATAAGCGGGTTGGTTGAAATTAGGGTTTGCAACAAAATTCAGTTTGGGACCAGGATGTTAGGCCAAACTTTGATATGAACAGAAACCCCTTTGAAGTCAATCAGAAAACTGATATTTTGTATTTCTACTGATATATTTGAAGGTGAATGTTTTTTACGGTTTCCACGTTAATATGATGTATATATATATTTTGTATATAGTCCTTGCCTTTTTCTGTACAGCTGTATATTCATTCACATACCTGCCAAAAATGTGAATCCTCCGTGGAAAAGACCTTGCCTTGTCCAAATGTGTCTCTGCTTTACTGATACTGGATAGACGTTGTTGGACTCTCTTCCTGCACTCCTGCGTGGTCTAATCAACATATATTTTTTTGGATGTGATCCCTTCAATCTTGTAGCTCTTTCAAGAGTTCTTATAGGTCATTGAAAATAACTTTCTGTTAGGTTATTGTTTAGATTATTTGCAATAAGTTGTGGTACATTGGAAATAGCTCTGTAGATGATACTCAGCCTTTAAAATATTCCAAATCTTATCCAAAACATACTGAATATCTTGCCACTGGTTATTATAAATGGTTGTAATTTCAAGTCTGAATTCTGATGTCTGTTCCTGGGGATCTCAACATTTCTTCCCTTTCAGAGTCATGTGCTCTGAGGAACATTAGGGCCCATTTACTAAGGGCTTTGTTACAGTTTTCTGACAGACTTTGCACGTTCTTTTAGGTGTAAACTGCTTAGACAAGTATTTAAAGAGTATCCATGTCACTATTGTGTCGCACATGACCCTTTTGTGGCGCAGCTACGCTAGCCTCCATGTGACACAAATTAGGGGGTGTTCCAGTGCTAAGTCAGACCGTGTACCGTATTTAACATCCAAAGTCTGTTGCACACCCTATGTATGTTAAAGCTGCACCACAAAAAAGTTTGTAAACTCTGTCGGGCCAGTGCAGGGAAGCGACAGATTCATGATTTCTGGTGCACGCTCTTAATCAAACGGTCACACCCAGCATTATACATAGACAGAGGACTTTTAGTGAAGTTTCCGACTTTCTTAGTAAATGTGCCTTATTGAGTCAAATCTCCTGTATTTTTATAAAAAGATTTATGAAGTCTATGAGGAACACAAGGTGAATGTTAGACCTTCTGTTCATATTTTGCATTTTTACTTTGCTTTACACTCTCTTTAAATGGAGAATGTTACAGAAAGCCTAGACACAGGCATAAATTGGCCCTAAGAAGGGTTTTCTTTTGTGCATGAAGATAGATTATTCACTAGTAGTACCAACGTAGGACAGTTGACAACCTTCTCAGCTGTGTACAATCCATCAAATTCAACAAAAGTTTAGACCACGCAATGCTCACATTAATTTAATGAGATGCATCATAACTTGCACATGTTATCATTTAAAGGGTTTGCGAGGATTACAATGATGAAAAGACATATGGGGAGAGCTTTATCTTTTTTTCTTCTTTTCTTAAAACAAAAATTGTCTCATATTTTTGAGCAGTTGTGAACCTGTGCATTTTTCTGCACTTTTCCATATCCAGTTTTTGGATGGATTTGCTTTATTTATCTAACTAATCCAACTTTTTAGACTAAAGTTATTTATATTGGCAATCTGCTACTTTCAAAAAAGTAGCAAAAAAAATGTACAAAAACTTGCCTCATCTCAGGTGGAAAACTTGGAAGGAAGAAGCAGGACAACCAACTTTGCCACTTTTTTGCACAAAAATGTGTGACTTTAAAAAAAAAAGTTGCATCCTCCACACCAGGCAGCAATGTTAGGCCCCTTCCACACTAGCGAGTGTGATGCGATGAACTCGCATCACACTCGCAACGCAAGCTGCCGGGAATGCACGGCCCGAACGCTGCACCGCAGGAGTGAACTGACATGCTGAGTTCACTCCCGCGGTGCAGCGTTCGGGCCGTGCGTTCCCGGCAGCTTGCGTTGTGAGTGTGATGCGAGTTCATCGCATCACACTCGCTAGTGTGGAAGGGGCCTTAGTCTAACAGGCACAGGTGCAATTTAGCACAAGGAGAATCCAACTAAAAAAATTAGACTAAGAAACTAGACAAAAACGGAACTAGACTGATAGGAAAACTAGAAAGAGAAAGAGAAAAGATTAATTTCCCCCATGTAATGTACAGAGAAGTTACTTGGGAACATAACTTTATTTTTAAAGGGAGATTGTCCCAATATTAGGTGGAAAGTAAAAATTGCCTCCAAAGTAATATGTAAATGAGCTGAAAGCAGTGACTTGTTGCCTAAGATGAGATACACTGATAGGCTTAAAGGAAACCTCCAGGGAAAACATAACTTGGCACTCCTTATTGGTCAAAAATTGAGAATTTATTTGGTCCAGAATAAACAGTACAGCAATCCAACAAAATATTATTTTGCAACGTTTCGGTCTTGTAAAATCAGACCTTTGTCAGGCACTAGAATAGAAACAATGAATACATGATTATCTAAATGTTGCAAGTAAACAAGAGAGTATAATAACAGTGGTATGGTCCAACAGATCAATATATAGAGAACTTGGAAAATGGCCAGTGTGGTGACAATAGTCGGTTCAAATGATAACAGGAAATTGTATGGTATTGTGGCCATGTAGATGCTGGTATGAACAACACTGTAATAAACCAGAGACACGAGTTATAACATAATGTAGGTCTATGTGTCAGGAAACTGACACCCATGTCATATATCAAAAGATAGCTATGCAGTACAGTACAATATTACAATGAATGGCTGTTCGCCAGACAAGACACATACAGTGTAAGTATTGTATCTGATATAATGTAGTACATCAATGGTGGTAACAAGCAAAATGACCCCAAGTGGGCTGAAACTTACCGGATAGCAAGGTATAAGTAGAAATGGAGATGATATGCGGTGCTATGACCACTGGAGCGCAGGTGGAAAGGAGGAAAAGCGGGTGCTCCCGCTGGAGAAATGAGAGCTGGCATTCAGTGTGAGCGCCACTGCTTTAAGCTGTGGCAAAAAAACGGAAGTGACGCTCCAGCCCGAAACCGGAAGTGACGTTTTGGAAACCCGAAGTGACGTTCCGGCCAAAAAAAAAGAAAAAAAAACGGAACGTCACTTCCGAACGTTGCAAAATAATATTTTTGTTAGATTGCTATACTGTTTATTCTGGACCAAATAAATTCTCAATTTTTGACCAATAAGGAGTGCCAAGTTATCTTTTCTCTATATATATGGTGTAGTAACCTACTTGTGCACCCGTCTACTCCGAAACATTGAGTGACGTGTATTTTTTCCAATAAAGTAAACCTACCACTTGAAGTGGTAGGTGTAAGATGCATATACCGGGTGAGCTGGTGCAGGTGCTTACTTTCATTAGTGTCCTAAACCGCTGTATCGCGGTTTAAACACTTTTTATTCTTTACAGCCGAAGGAGCGAGGCGAAGGAGCGTGATGTCACTGGCTCTTCTTTAAGTTGAGTTTAGGACACTAATGAAAGTGAGCACCGGCACCAGCTGGAGGCATCTTACACCTACCACTTCAAGTGGTAGGTTTCCTTTAAGGGGGAATTGTCACCCCAGATGTCCATATCTTAAATGTTGTATTTCTCCACCATATGCCTGAAGCAATTTGAAAGATAACATTTCAATCTTTAGTCTACTACCATAAGATTGGTTCTACTGTAGAATCTACAGCACCAAAAATGCGGGTGCCAAAAGTGACACTCCCCCTCAAACTTGTCTCGTACAAGGTAAAAGTAACTGTTTTCAGCATATATGCATATGCATTTGGAGTTACAGATATACAGATGAAATTAAACATGAAAGAGGATATGTTAAAAATTTCATCCCCTTCCAGAGAGATCTTGAAATCGGGTAAACGACAGAATCATTCAATATTAATAGATTTTTTCTTAGAAACAACGCTAGTACAAGAGTATTGCAGCTCATTTCCATTCACTTGAATAAGGACAACTATTTTAGACTCAGCCTTTAGACAGTAAATGCTCTTCCTGCAGGCAAACAAACAATTCGCAAGCAGTTGTTTTCATTATTATATAGTATATCATCAATCATTTAACCTTTGCTATCTGTTAGATATTTCAGATTTATGTATATGTGTAAAACGTGTTTCAGAAAGGAAAGGGTGCCAACCTTCATATATATGTATTGTATTCTGACTATAGCTTAATGAAACAGATGTTTTGTGCCCACACAGATATAAAAACATCATATGCCAGTATTGTATTCCCAAAGGCACACTTTGGAGACTTCTTATTACTTTAGCAGTGTTTTCATAAACATATTTTATGATTGCATCTTGAATTTATGGCCATATAAGCAGCATGCTATATACTTTCCCCTTTATCAAAAACACAGAATAACATAACTGTAAGCATTATATATTCTGCCAATGTTGCTCTTCTTTTACTATGCAACATTACATTATGTGAGTTATAGTTATGGTCCCTGTTATGCAAATTGTCTTAAATATAATAAGAACAACACCTACATTGTTTCCAAAGCATTTTTGTCAAGAATAATCCATATAAAAACTGCAAGATTGTCCCCAAAATGTATGATGCTTTTATAACCACTGTAATCAATAGTATCAAGATTTTAAAGCTACTGGGAATTCAGCCAACATTACAAGAACAAAATTTATTAATGAGAATGATTACTCAAAGGGGTGGCAAGAAAGTAGAAACAAGGACAAGTTTAAGGAGTTCAAGTTAACATTGAAGTTCAAAATTTATGAATTTAGTAACTGCTCTAAAACAACTTCCATATTTAAACAATATTACACATCTTATCGATGCTTATGAATAATTTGGGGTCTGTTGCTGCCTTTAGTCCTGCTACCCAAAATATCTGCACCGTACAATTGGGTGAGATTAATTAACCTGAAAACAAACCTTGAAAAGCCACATAAAATTAGAAGGTTGACCAAACACACTGGGGGTCATTTACTAAGGGCCCGATTCGCGGTTTCCCGACGTGTTACCCGAATATTTCTGATTTGCGCCGATTTCCCCTGAATTGCCCCGGGATTTTGGCGCATGCGATCGGATTGTGGCGCATCGGCACTGGCATGCACGCGACGGAAATCGGGGGGCAGTGGCTGAATGAAAACCCGACGGATTCGGAAAAACCGCCGCATTTAAAAAAAAAAAATGTGTTGCGGAGCTTGCACTTACCTTCACTCAGCCCGGCTGAACTCCAGTGCGTTCCGGGGAACTTCAGCGTAGCAGCGCCACCTGGTGGACGTCGGAGGAACTGCCTTAATGAATCGTGGCCAGACCCGAATCCACCGCAGAGAATGCGCCGCTGGATCGCGAATGGACCGGGTAAGTAAGTCTGCCCCTCTATGTGACAAGCTGAACAGAGCCAGAATGAGGGGAAAGGGGAGTTGATAGGAGATAAAATTGGTAAACAAATATGCCAAATTATCAGTGTCCTTTCCTCACTATATTTATGGTCACACTGTTGTAACCTATGCAAACTGAATAAAATTTTTCCACACATCTGATATTCACTCTAGGAAAGCAAAGTTGATAAGGCTTTATTACAGCAGCTGGTATGGCTACATAAAAACATCAACTCCGATCCAGACCCTTTTTTTAATTTTTGGCACTAGGGGTTGTTTTCGACACCCAATTTTTGCGGTGATTTGCACTGTGATGTTATATTGTGGCACACAACCTTAATGTATTTGGTGCACCGTAAAATGTACAAATCAGCATCAAACAACATTCATGAAGGGCTTTAGAAGCTGGTAGACTTGCTTTTTGTTTGTCTAATATTGTGCCACAAATTGGCCCCAAAAAGTGTTGGGAAAGTATTCACACAGGAAACGTGTTAGCTGCTCCCAAATTCAGCAACAAAAAGTTGCAGAGCACATTGTAGCTGCATTGCAAATATGCCTTTCTGCTTTCTGCTTTTTTGGAGAACAAAGGTGGGGACTGAGAGCTGAGGAGTGTGCAGCATGTGTTGTTTTCTAAAATGCATCCAAACCAAAGCCCAACCCCTGGGACTACACAGAGCATTCTTTCAGGGTGCAAGGTAAGTTATAACACAAAATTATTTTGTAATGCAATGCTTAGAAAAGGCAGAAAGACATTTTTGCAATGCAGCTGTAATGGGCTTCTGTAACCTGTCTTTAGTGAAAATGAGGTCCCTGGTGACAGGTTCCCTTTAAATTGAAATCAGCACTCACTGGATTGCAGCTGCCTTTCAAACTGTTGTTTTGTGGAGGTACCAAATATTGGACCTTCAATAATAAAATATTATTGACCCATCCTAAGGTTCCTTATATGAGCCCTAAAAAAACATTTAGCCTATATATGAGATTAAAAGACTTAAAAGCTTGCATAGCTTAAAAAAGCCCCATTCCACAGTACAAGACCTTTCTTGTTGTTCTCACATTAATAATTGTAACTGCTATTACTGCACTCTTTAATAACTTTAAATTCACACATATATATTGTGGGGAATTGCTCTGGTAGATGCCTTGTCGCAGTTCAGGAAGCAGGGACACACGCAGAGTTAAAGTCCAAAAATCAAGTGTTGATTCACACTTCTTTGTCAAAATAACAAATTCAGCCTTGGCTTAGACACATACAAAATACAAAATAAACCTTGCCCGGCTGGGCACTGCCTAAAACAATAACAGCACCTAACTATACATGTACCAGGCTGCTGGTACACGCTCTTGGCCAGCAGAATATCAAGAGGCACTCAGTTACCTTTGCTGTGTGAACACAGTCCAGCTCTCCAGGTAATGCCTCACCTACTGCTTCAGGCCTGCAGATTATATCAGGCTCTAACGAGGTCTGTGATCCACACCTGTGGGCTATACAGAAACCCAGGACCGAAGCCCAGATGGAGTAGGAGTCCCGTAGGAGTCCCACTACCAGCCTACCCCTACTCCATAATAAGCAGTCCCAGTACGGACATTACAAAAATGTCTATGCTAGCAAGGCCAACATAGACCAAACAGACTGTGGGGCTGTGGCAGTGAACTGATATACTGTGAGTTTTTGTGGTTCCTGGCAGTAGGCCTGCACCTGGTGAGGTATGGAACCTCTATTTTTAGTAAGTGCTGAAGAGGCTTATTGCTCAAGACTTGTAAGTGTAGTGTCAGGTATTTTGACTTTTTCTTTGCTTTTACAAGTCATGATAAGTGGCCCTTATTGAGGTAACCCGCACATTCTTGGATCAAACAGCTGGTGCTATGAAATCAGCGGCAATGTTGGACTTATTGGTTTGTTTCTACTGAACCAGACAAAGGAGCAAAGCATTGAATATGTGTTTCTTCAGCACTGGAGCACCTAATAAAATGCATAGATTCTTGATCTACTCAAGTAAATGGAGTTGTATTCAGACTTTCAGTTTCATGAGTGCAGAAATTGCTTAACATTATTTTAGATAGCTATGTACTTGAAGTTGTTTTTAAACAACTCTGATTTACTATATATTACAGAATCTTCTTTAATAAAGAAATAATTTACCTTGATATATTAGTTGAAATGTTATATTGGTTGGATTGCTGTGAGTTATCTACTTTAGGTTTATTTTTCCTAAATTCAAAGTTTTAGAATAAATTCTTAAGGAATCCTGACCGCATTCAATGGCTTTACCAATTCACTATAAAAGAGCCATAAGACCGGTACCCCATATATACCTTTTTACTGGCTACATTTACTTCTTTCCTTATCCTTTCCATCCTTTTTACGATATAGTTTTCTCTCATTATCACTTTACTTTCTCATGCCTCTGGCTTTCTTTTCTTCCTTAGAGAAACAGGATATTATGAAATTGTAGCCCCTGTAAAATGACCTAGTAATTCTACTATACCAAGCTAGTTTTCAGACAGGATAAGTTTTTACAAAATATTAGATGAAATATCCTTTTCATATGTAGTTTTCATCTGTACCGTGGAAACGGTTATTTCTGCAGGAATATATTACACTACTATCAATCTATCTGCACACATAAAGACACAGTTCTGCATAACAGTTTTAGGCATGTGTGGAAGAAATGTTGCAGATTAAAAATGCTTTCCTAAATAAATGTACTCTTGGCAGGATAATTATACCTTACACCAGTCATCCGGTATCAATTCTGCCCCAAAAATGGTCATTGTTAGAAAATTTTCTGACTAGTATAACAAAGGCTTTTGAAAACAGGGTGTGGATTCTGATGATGCAGATGTTTTAAGATTTCGGAGTACTTTTTTGAAGTAAAGTAAAACATTTAATAGATGGTTAAAAGCAGGGCCAGATAAATTAAGGTGCAGGCCCCTAGGCACAAAATCTTGTGGGGTCCCCAACTGAATGTAGCCCAGTCAGTGCTTTACATTACTATTCCAAATTATCATTAATATTCAAAACTTTCTCCTACTTGTGTCTTAGACTAGGTGCTGTCCTAGCAGCTCAGTATCCGCGGCAGTAGTAATAACTACTAGTCCTAGTAGCCATGCTAGTCCCTTGTGCCACTGCTTCCCAAAAATCCTCTTCTCATAAATCGGCCATGTGATTTGTGAGGAAGTAATTCTAACACTGATTGGCGAAGACTTGGCTGGCAACCAGCTCAGCCAACCAGTGTTAGGTGCTAGGGGAGGGAAGGGGGAATCAGGTGTCACTCTGCATGCAGTGCAGCTCCTGAAAAGCATGCCACATGAAGAATGTGATTGAGTATGTCTGGATGGGTACGCTCTCAATGACAGGTGCATGTGCAGGGTGTTGGCACCGCTGCTGTGCATCGCTCCCAGAGACAGTCAGCTCACAGTGAGTCAGCACTGTCAGTCATCACTGCTGGGAGCCCCTGCTGGTGGAAGCACCTGGAGCTCTTCATATAATCCAGCCCTGACATCACCAGTCTTAAATATGCTATAGTTATCATCCAGCATTATGAATGTGGTAAATATGGGAAGGAAGTCTAGTGCTGTTCTACTTTGTGGTAATTTTGATCTCCCCTTAAAAGTTATGGAGGGATGATGTAATGGCCTGATCTCAATAACAAGTCTTTATTTACATGAGGTAACAGGAGGATTTGAACATACCTAAAACCAGGGTCAAACTGGACTACCGGTGGACCGGAGACCATAAATAGAAAGGTGGGATTGTATAGTATGAGTGGTATATTAATTTATTAAAGGGGGCCATATATCAAACTGTTCATGTATTTAATGCACCACATTATTTTTAAGGGTACAGAATTATTTTTTCAGAGAAGTATAGTATAGTAATATATTTAGATGGTCACAAGTTAATTTTTGATATATGCAGGGGCACAGAATGGTTTTATTAGAGGGGTATATTGAGGGGAGGGTAACGTCTGTCCAGTTCTGCTATGGACATTCTTCTGCATCACAGCGTGGGACATTTCCGTTATCCAGGTCACATTATACTATAAGTAACTGTGGTATTTTTAGGGGTGCAGTGTGGGGGATGTGCTGCCGGGAGCTGAAGACATCTGCCAGAAAATTCAGCAGCCAGATTTTTGGTGATTCTGACCTGAAGGAGAAGACATGTCAGTTGTGAGGTACTAGATCCTACTTGTGCCTGTTTCAGATCAGTATTGTATTCAGTGAATAACCTTCTAGTGTGAGATAGATATCAGATTATGTACTGTTATATCCATAGAGTCAGTGAGCCAAGTGTGACTTGCCTTCATGGTGCAAAGACCTCAGCATGTGGGGTCATTGTTATCAGTTTTTGTAAAGGTTTTCAGCAGTTTCTTATTGATAGGTTGGTGTAGAGTGTTAACGCTTACATTCCCTAACCACAGCCCAGCTATCAGCAGAAAGCCCCAGAAAAAAAGGGGTAATGCTTATACAATGCCTAACATAATAATATTTCTTTATTTATATAGCGCACACAGATTATGCAGAGCTAACATTAATGAACAGACATAATATGACCCCGATAAACAAGAGACATGCACTTGCGGAGCAGAAAAGGATACATTTATCCTTTATCTCATTGCCTCCGCTGCCAGCGCCTAGCAATTCCATGATTCCAGAATATTCCAGAATATTTCTGCTGGGCCCCGGGTACCCCAGTCTGACCATGCCTAACACTACAGAAGAATAAAAATCATACACATATTTAATATTTCTCTAACAACTTATACAATATGAAAATCTTATTTACACTGTGAAATTTAAAAGACCAGGCTAATGTGTAAGGTATATGCACATGGTAAGGGTAAAAGAACAGTGGCGTAACAAAACTGTTATGGGCCCTGGTGCAAAATTTGTGTCGGGGCCCAAAAAAACTGTTATGGGCCCTGGTGCAAACTTTGTGTCGGCGCAATGGAGAGGAGGAGGGATGACCCCTACCCTCTTCATAGCAATGTACACTCACCAGCCACTTTATTAGGTACACCATGCTAGTAACGGGTTGGGCCCCCTTTTGCCTTCAGAACTGCCTCAATTCTTCGTGGCATAGATTCAACAAGGTGCTGGAAGCATTCCTCAGAGATTTTGGTCCAAATTTACATGATGGCATCACACAGTTGCCACAGATTTGTCGGCTGCACATCCATGATGCAAATCTCCCGTTCCACCACATCCCAAAGTTGCTCTATTGGATTGAGATCTGGTGACTGTGGAGGCCATTTGAGTACAGTGAACTCATTGTCATGTTCAAGAAACCAGTCTGAGATGATTCCAGCTTTATGACATGGCGCATTATTCTGCTGAAAGTAGCCATCAGATGTTGGGTACATTGTGGTCATAAAGGGATGGACATGGTCAGCAACAATACTCAGGTAGGCTGTGGCATTGCAACGATGCTCAATTGGTACCAAGGGGCCCAAAGAGTGCCAAGAAAATATTCCCCACACCATGACACCACCACCACCACCAGCCTGAACCGTTGATACAAGGCAGGATGGATCCATGCTTTCATGTTGTTGACGCCAAATTCTGACCCTACCATCCGAATGTCGCAGCAGAAATCGAGACTCATCAGACCAGGCAACGTTTTTCCAATCTTCTACTGTCCAATTTCGATGAGCTTGTGCAAATTGTAGCCCCAGTTTCCTGTTCTTAGCTGAAAGGAGTGGCACCCGGTGTGGTCTTCTGCTGCTGTAGCCCATCTGCCTCAAAATTCGCCATGTGATTGGCTGATTAGAAATTAAGTATTAACGAGCAGTTGGACAGGTGTACCTAATAAAGTGGCCGGTGAGTGTATGTCCTATCTTTTCCCCTTGTACGAAGCGATACACTCCGTGCAGCCATTGCCGTAAATGGAGTATGTATGTACGGCCACAAGCTTGCGGCTGTACATACGCCCCTTATGGTCATGTGAATGCGGCCTAAACTTGAGAATATATATATATATATATAAACACGTTACACATACATACACCTGAAAGCGTACCTGTGGTGAATACCAGAAATTAATGTACTGCACACATGAATATATACCAGCATATAATATATAGCTGTTCATGGACCCCACCTGTCTATCATATTGTTAAATAAAAATGGTCATTTTAAAGTCAGAATTGTATAATATTCATAACCTTTAAATATATATAAAGATGATATATAGATGGAATACGTCGGTAGATAGCTTTTCCTAATGGTTTGTGCATAGGAGCCATAGGTGACATCATACACATCTAGTAATGTACATATCACTTTCATAATACTGAAGCGTCAATCAGGTGATCGCAGCAATGATCGCATCCAATTTCACTAGTAAGGCTACTAGGGAGCTGGCCTTGCATGTACAGTGCTAGGTATGAGGTGATCGAACCTGGTCGGTTCGATCAGGAGGAGGGGGGGGGGTTACTTGACAGGATAAAAACATCTCAATGACCCAGAGAGAGGCAAAGCAGAGCTCTCTGCATCAGTGCCTCCGTTAGTGCTGCATAGGGACTGTACCTATCTCAGGCAGATGCAGGCCCTCCCCAGCAGTGGTGGCGGTTGCATACCCTGTGAATGTGATTGTTATGCCCCTGTAAAATAATAATTCTTTCTAAGGCTACAATGTCAAAATGCTAAAGCCTATGATTACTATGTTAGATGTGTTCACATCAGGTAAAATGCAACAGGTCCAAATCTTAAAAGAATAAAATAACATCAATGAATGAATGTTTTCAAAACAATTTTTATATATGAAATAAAGCAGTCACTGGTGACATAAATTCTGTGTTTATCCCTACTAATATCTATAAAATCCATTAAACAGTTCAGTATAAAAGCATACAAGTAAATGACAGTTTAAAGGTTTTAAATGACACAATTTAATTAATTGACTGCACCATCATGCCGCTATAGCAAAAATGCCTAATAAAACGGACCTTTTCATTTTGTGGAATACATAGTGTCAGACAAAGCTTTCTCTTTAAACAGATGGTTGGCTATTAAACATGCAAATTAAAAGCACTGAATGCTAAATTCTATGGTCTTCAGAGAAATGGCTAAAACTCTGTAATGGTTGACTTTTTGTAATGCATTTTTTCCTAAGATGCCAAGATTAACCATTTCATACAATGATTGAGGGATATTTTTGTATTGTATCAGAAAGTTCTTAAGTAGCTTTCCATTTCTGTGTTAACTATGGATTATTCATGTAAAAAATATACAATTTGAAAAGCCAAGAGAGAAGTAAGAGGATCAACAATGTTTGTATATATGTTTGCTGCAATGCAATGTTGTTTCTGGATAAATAGTTCTCTGTTATACAAAGTAATTAGTGCAGCACATGTATCAAATAAAAGGGAGAAAGCTTCCACAAGGCTGGCCGGCCCTGACCAATCAATAAGCAAATACCGTCATTAAGAGGGTGTCATTGGAAGCACTTGGTGGAATACATTCATCTTTATGCTTACTTTATTAAATTAAATTAATTATGAAATTCATTAGGGCTTACCAAATTATGAGAGTTGCTAAAGATTTTGGATTAGGGCTAAACCTGGGGGCAGAGTCTCAAGAATTCCCTGATATGAGCTTTAGGAGTCCGAAAGTTCTCAGTTATGACTGGATCCCTATGTAGTTGAAATAGTATTACAGGAAGCGCTGGCTACAAGTGCTAAAAATAGTAGTCAATGGGGGACATGCACCTTAGTTTTTTTCCTTTGGTGTATAATTGTAACTTTTGACAGATATTTTTTCTTGTGATACATGTTTAGTTTTTCCTCTCCTGAAACAGCCCAAATTTTCTGTGTTTCCTGGACCAGATGCAGATTTGTGCTTAGAAAGTTGTAAAAATAAGCAAAAAAATCGATACATAAGTGAAAAATCACACAGAACATCTGGAAAATAAAGATACATAAGGTGCACTGCACAAAGTGCAGACAAAGGTGTACTGCAGAAGTAATAGTGAAAATTCGCAAAAACGACAGTAATAAAATGTATCTGCATCAGACACAATTGGTTCACTTGGATCACAGTGCAGTTATCTGAGATCTATCTGATAACAAGCCATGCAACTGCATAATGTATATTTTATTATAGATAAACTACACCTTTATGAGTACATCTTAAAAAGATGCAAATAAAGTGAAAAGGGCAATTTTTTTCCAGTGGTTACTCAAATTTAGAGGCTGGAGGGGGAATATCTTTTCAGTAGCCTGTATCTTGAACTCTTTAACAGCTAGGTTTTGTATGTGTTAGAATAGGGCCTTATGGTTGTCTGGGGCCAAAACATGCATGTAGCACATGGCTGTGTCCACAAGGGATATATGGGACAAGTGCTGAGACACACAGAACTCTATGGAAGCAAATTGTGCAGCCCTATCACTGGCCCCCATTCAGTCATGTGCATGGGGCCTAAGAAATAAGAATAGAATGTTAATCGGCAGCTTCAATTTTAAGCAAACTGGGAATGCCATTTATAGCTTTCTATCTAAATCTAAACTTAATTTACATTACTTGGCACCCTGCCACTATAATGGGGTGAGTCTCTGGGCAGCTACAGCCTGTGTGTGCAAGTTTCAGTCTCCTTTCCTCCACATTCATGCATCTCCCTTAACTCTACCCACTTCTTTTCATGTACATTGAGCAGGCAGGGGAGGGAATGGTATGGAGCAGGAGCGTCGCTATTTCAAAGTTCGGGGGCCATGCAGTATGTTGATGTCACCATGCATCGTCCTGCACACTGAGAAGAGGAGATGAGAGGAGGAAATGTGAGTATTTCTGTTTATTTTTTATTATACATTTTGAGGGGGAAGCACATTAATGGGGAATGTAGGGAACATTACTGGGTGGCTGAGGAAGACATTACACGGAAAGCTCTAGGAGACATTACTGAGGAGGGCTGAGACGACATTACTAGGGAAGGTTGTGGGGGTAGCTGTGGTGGACATTACTTGGAAGGGCTGTGAGGGACATTAGTGGGAGGCTGTGGGGGATATTAGAGGGGCTGGAGGAGACACAACTCACTGGGGGATAACCTTATTGGGGCTGTGGGGACATTATTTACAGGGGGCTGTGTGCGACATTACATAGTGGGGACTGTGGAAGACATAAAATGCTGGGGATGTGAGGAACATTACTTACTGTAGTGGTTACATACATTATTTACTGGGGATGGTAAGGTCATTGATTACTGGGGGCTTCTGGGGGAATTATATTCTGGGGGTTGTTAGGAACATTACTTCCCGGGGACTGTGGGGGCATTATTTAATGGGGGCTGTGGGAGACATTACTTAGTGGTGGATTTGGGGACATTATATGCTGGGGGCTGTGGGGACATTACTTATTTAGTGTATGGGTGCTATTTAGTATGGGGTTATATTTTAGTTGGGAAAGCATTTTATAGTGTGGGTATTCTAAGGTGGGGGCTACTTTCAGAGGGCATGATTGTGAAAGGGCAACAATAGGGGGGAATTAAGGGTAGGGAAATAGAGGGGGCATTGTTTAATGCCGGTCACATTGAGGGGGAATTGTTAGAGGCCACAACTATTAAGTATAGGTTGCATTATTACATGTTAAGCTACATTTGGGGAACATTATTTTATCTGTGTTTTCTGTAGCTGAAAATGATAAGTACAGTTGTTTTTGGTGCAAGCATGTGTTAGGTGGTCATGCACAGTAGTGGACACAAATGAAAATTTACTACACATGCATTGGGGCCCTTGCCCCGAATCTTTTACGACTCTAGCAATGCCTCTGATATGGAGGATTGTAAGAAAGCATGAGGATTCACTGGCACTCAGCCTGCTGTAGCTCCCTTTGTCCCTCCCATCCCCCAGGACTTACCACAAGATTCTGGAAGGGAGGCAGATTATGTGAATTAACTTATGTAAAGTACTGAAATGATTCAGAATGCGGACAAAGGCATTTTAAAAATCAGCATTGCCTATTGTGATATCTTTCTTGACAATTGCAATTGTGATTGTTAAATGTAGGCTTTATTTGTCTCAATAGTAACTTGTGAAGTTGGTATTGGGTCCTATTATAGATGTTAACAAAATTCCATTCTTGTAAAGGTTATGTTTATTTTTGTGTCATATCTTCACATAAGACATTCCTAGTCTCTCTATCTTTATTTCTTTTGTATGCTTAAAATAGTTGTGGTTCAATCCTTGACCTTATCATAACTATTCACACATTTATTTGCATCTTTCCATATCCAGGGAAGTGAATTTCTTTTCTGTTGTGCTCTTTTACGTTGAGTTAGTTATGGGGTTATTATACAATATGGAGCAGTACTTCTTCTCTTGTATATTTTTTATGATGTGGTGCCCACATATTTAATTGTTTAACTGCCTGTACATCCTTTGTGGCTTACAGAAAGGCCCTCTTTCAAACTTCTTCAATACACTGGTTTACATTGTCGAGAGATCTAAGAATTGATCAGAATAGAAATAATCTCTGGAAGCAGGATGAAGTGGGGTGAAAGTTGTATGATAAAACCAGCACCTAAAGGCAAGCACAGTTGATCTCTGTAATATTCAGTGTTTGTAGTATACTGTACATTTATTGGAATACCATCACGCTTTATTATCCCTTAGCTTAAATCAGTTTCTTTAGAAAATACTACAATTCATCTATATCAAAACTCATTAACGTTTAACAATCATTAAATTAATGACTGCGGAAAGAAGTGACAACTTTTCCTTTTTTATCATTTCACTTGAAAGAACATTTTAGAGTTTAATCATGTAAATGTAGTCTATGCAGCCTATGAATATTAAAATGCTGCAGAGGTTAAGGTCATTTATTCAAATGTTTCAGCAAAGGTAAAATTTTATGTCATTAAGCTAAAATATACTTTCTTGTTAGTAATTAGTAGTAGGAGCAGTATGATTGGAATACAACATCACAGATGTTCTTAAAATTACCTAACGATCCCAATTAATGACTTAAATTAGCTAATGTAAGGGATTTAAGGGCAGTACTAAGTTGGTGTATCCGTGTCCACAGTCTATTAGGAAACATTTAATTGAACTATACAAGTTAATTACAAATGTGTGTTGTTGTGTCTGAAAATTGGAAATGTATTTTGTTGTCTTTATTCAGTAATAATCTTGTCTAAAAGTTTGTGTTAAAGTAAAATTCATGTAAAATGTTCATTTATCTGCATATTATTACTGTAAATCTAAAGTAATATTTTTAGCTGAAAGTCAACCGGTCAGATGGTTTCATTATTTTACAAAGGGGGCACTGTATACATGTAAATTAATTAGGGGAGCTTTGTATATATAAAACATTAATATAAAAATTAATAGGGAGCACTGTATAATTTAAAACTTAATAGAGGGCATTCTATATATATGTAAATTAATTAAAGGAATTGTTCTGTATGGAACCCAGTACTGGTCCTGTGTTTCTGAGTTTGGTTTTTGTGCTCTATTTCTGCACAAAGTCTGCTTATGGTGATCTCTGCCTGCAATATGGATAATTAGTTCAAAGGAGACACTGCATTATAATGGTGGGGGGCACTTTACAAATGTTGGTGTGCTCACTGTATATGCCAAAATTAATTGGGAAAGCACTGTATATACTTACTTTGGCATATGCTGCTATATATTCTATTCTATTTTGCAATAACAGCATTTAACCTTTTTACCATACATGCTGTATATATATGGTTCATGGGATGAACATGGTATAAACATGCCTTGTAGGCTGAGCTTCCTTTTTATACAAGGATAAAAGGTTGTATACACCTTAAAAGGTATTAGACCTTTAAGTGCTGCATGGTCCCCCATCTTTCAACCATCATTGCCCTTAACCTGGTATCATTGACATGTGCTTATCAGTTGCTATTCCAGCTTGATACCTCTAATAGACAATTATATTGTAATATATTGCATCATCAGACCCTCTACAGAACAAGAACTAGTGGACAGGGAAAAAAAAATTAAAATGAAAGAAACAAAAAAAAGAAAGCACTACCACCACCATGTTAGGTATCCCAGCATCCTCACATCCCCGGGTTCCAGATAGGTATCTTAGGATTCTACTTAAGTTGAATTTGTATATAAAATGGAATTGTATATTTCATAATTGTAGTTCCAGAAATTTTTTGTCTCAGTGACCTTATTACAGCCACCTTACAGCTAATCATTGCAGGCTGGAAGTAAAGTAAAGCATCCAGAGAGCGTAACCAGAGGTCACAGTGGAAAGAGGGTCCGTCTGTAACAAGGGGTTCTCTGTAAGGGGTTGTCTGTAAGTCAAGTGATCTTAAGTAGAGGACTCCCTTTACTGCATATGGTGAACCTTATTAATTGAAAAAAAGTCAAATGTCTGAATTGTTGCTTTTTCGCCCATTGCAACCCATTAAAATTTCCAGAAATGGAATCAAACAAAAAACAACATCTTTACAAAAAAATTACATCATACTATGCTCTCACTTAACATTATGGGTTTTAGAACTTGTAATGTAGTGATTTTTAAAGAAAATCTACCATCAAAATCAAGCATGATAAAGATGTGACTGTAGTAATCTTCTTATATTTATTATTCATGGCCTCCGTACTAAGGGTGAGGCAGTCTAACAGTCTATGAAGCTACAGCACAGAGGGGCTCTGGTAACACCTCGAGGAGCCCTTCAGGCTCATTAACACATTTTTTATAGTTAATTTTAGAAGGAAGGAAGCCATGGATAACAAATATAAGAAGGTTATCACAGTCTCTGTGCCTGGATCTATGAGTAAGTGTCCCTGATGTATCCATGCTTGATGGATTTTGATGGTAGGTTTACATAAATGTAAAAAATAAAAACATGGGATATTGTCACTTCCATTACAAATTGACCTATATGGCAGTAAAAGGTCACAGTAAAAGTCATAAATGTCAATTTTTGTTTAACTATAGAAGCCACCCACCAGTGGCCAACACCAAGTATTCATGGTGGAAGTGTCTGCTCTATAATACAGTGAATGCCAATCCTGTATGCAGAGGGTCAGCCTGTGAGCTCCCTTCATACATTCTTGGTGCACTGTAATAGTAAGGTGTTAATGTGAGCTCATTGTTAAGGTGTTAATGAGTACAAAATCTGCAAGCGTCTTGGTTATACTAGGAATTACTAGCAATGAGACAGCTAAGATACAGATGTGTGCTACCTGTAATTGTGGAAGTCATCCACTTTCACATTGTAAATTCAATACAATGTTCAACATGCTAACAAAATCCAAAATTTTCAGAACACCTTATGGCAAGTTTATGTTTTTTAAGGAACTCGTAACCTTACTAGATGGAAACAGTGCTGTTCACAGTTGGGAGTCTATTACTTCCAGAAAAGATACACTATTTTGGTTATTATCTCACACTATGTGTCATGGGTGCTCCCGCGATCCCTGTCTCGGATCGCGGGTGCACCCGTGCCTCTCCAGTTTCCAGTGCCCGGTGGCACTCACCTCTCCCGGCTCCAGCGGCGTCCTCCGCAGTTCCCGCGGCTCAGCACGCGCGGCCCCGTCTCCTAGGGCGCGCGTCCGTCGGCTCGCTGAGATTTAAAGGGCCAGTGCGCCAATAATTGGCGCTGGCCTGATTTAAATTCCAGCCTCTTCCTTTTGCCCTTGCTGGATCTTCAAGTCTTCCCATGAAGTGAAAGCTCTCCTGTGCGTTCCTGTGATTCCTGCGTTCCTGTGATTCCTGCGTTCCTGTGATTCCTACATTCCTGTGATTCTTGTGTCCTGTGATTCCTGTGTGCCAGTCCGTTCCTGTGGTCCTGCGTTCCTGTGTGCCAGTCCGTTCCTGTGGTCCTGCGTTCCTGTGTGCCAGTCCGTACCTGTGGTCCTGCGTTCTTGTGTGCCAGCTCCTGCGATTTCTGACGTGAGTGGTGTCTCCTGTACCTTGGCAGCCACCGCGGGCTAGTCGCACCTGTGGAACGACCTGGTGGAATCTCGCTGCAGCAAGTCCATCCCGCTTTGCGGCGGGCTCTGGTGAACACCAGGGTTCCACTTAGACTCCGGTCCCAGGTCGGCTAGTACCACCTCCCGCGGTGGTCCAGAGGGTCCACAGACTTCCGGCCCTGACACTATGTCACTAGGCTTCTCGTAAGTCACGTATAGGGCTGCTTTCAAGGTAAGGGCAACATTTTCCTTATCTCTCTTTGCAAAATGTATTTTTACATTACATTATTATGACTTTTTCTGATACTTCTTTATAAAGATATATATTCTGGGGTGCAAAGGAGGTAGAAATCAATCACAACTCCCCTTTAAAATATCGATGAGCACTGGTAAATGAAAGCTGAGCTGTGATTGGTTGTCGTGGGAAACTAGAAATAGTCTGACTTTCAGACAGCTTGATAAATCTGCCCCAATGTGCCTCAGCGTGATAAAATACAGAAAACCTTATTTATTACAACGGACAAGCACAGCCCTTCTACATCTATAGCTTAGTCTAATCTAAACAATTAGGAAATAAAGCGCACATACTGAATATTGCACAGACCTTAAATATATGTCATGGAAAGCATATTATATCAAAATGAGCAGTTTATTATTAAATGAAGTAGCCATCTTTCACGGCTCTTTATTGGGTAAAGCAATCTTATTTGTCTGGTGTTTTACAATCAGGCAGTCTCCTTTGGCCGAGCCCAGCAATAGCTAATGGGTATAATCACCAACATTTATCTTTTTCCAATTAGTTTCAGACTACTGATCAACAGAATAATTGATTTTGGTAGATTTATTTCATAAAAATTATGTGAACAGCAGTAATTTAAGAGAAATCTAGATGTGCATTAACTCTGCTTTAAAATTCACAAAATTTGCTTTACGCCTCAATCTCCTGGTGCATGAAAGAAAAGTTGGTTTTTGATATAACTTCTATTCCTGTTATAGAACTACAAATACATATACATTGGCATGGAATGTATGTATTGTGATTTTCCTATTTCATCATTTAAATCACATGCAGCCAATCATGGTATATATGGCATGTCACCACTGTAAGAGATGTGAAGTGGTCACATACCTGCCGCTGCACAGACCAGGAGCTGTGCTATTAGCTTTAAACTCATTATAACTGTATTATTGCATAATAAGAAAGGCCATTAATTCATAAAAATACACAACTTATTTATTATCAATAAATGTTGCTGTTTTGTAGAAATGAAATAAAGACAAGCATTTGTTAGGACTGCATAGTTTGGGTCTGTACTTCATTTGACGGATCCAGCAACCACGGACCCAGAGACTGAACAGGTGTTGCTGTTCGGGATTTGGATCTTTGTTCAGGATAAAGTGCCAAGCTGCTTTATAGATTGCTGAAGCATCCGATCGAGCAGCTTGCAATTATTCAGGGACCAGAGGAATGTCTTCTGTGATTGGTCGTGCTGGACTTGTGACTCTGAAGCATAAGAGCATCATATATGCCATCACACATAGGAAAAATAGGGAGAGGGAGAGGTTGGGTCAGTCAGATAGACAGGCACTTATCAAAAACCAGCAGTTGCCCTTTTTAAGACACTTACATAGAGGAGGCTGCTGTCATCAGGTAAAGGTGGAAATCTGAAATAATTGCCCTTTTTAGGACACTCTGCAGAACAGCATTGTGTTACTCATAGGCTGATAGAGTGCAGGGATATTCTTAATGAGTATAGAGTATTATACAGCAATACTTGGAAATACCAGACAGGAATACTAGCATTTACTGAATCATCTAGCAAGACCTTAAAGGTTCTGTCTCGTTCTTTCTGTATCGTTTTCATATCCAGAAAAATAATAAACCATCACCAATGCCATACCTAGATTGTATTGTTGCTCCTATCAGTGACCAGCATCCAGTAATATCTTCACTGTAAAGCTGCACCTGTCAGTGAATAGCACACACTAATACATACAGCATAAAGATGCTGTTCGCAGTGAATAGTGTGCTCTAATAGCTAGTTTGTAAAGTTACTCCTGTCTGTGAATAGAGTTATGTAATACTTTGATTGTAAAGTTGCTCCTGTCAGCAATATTGTCCAATAATACATTGAGTGTAAAGGTTTTCCTGTCAGTGAATAGCATGCAGTAATACCTAGATCAAATGTTTGTATGGCATTTTCTGTACCAGAATTTTATTAATCTGACTGGTAATATTCATTAACTTCTTAATAACCAGGCATGAAAAGGCTTTAGTGACCAGGTCATTTTTAGCAATTTTTCATACATATTGGTTTATGGGCCATAACTTCCTTTATTTCATGCCTCCTTAAACATTTTTGTACTATTTTGTGACACATAAGTCTGGTTAAAAATAAGGATTTTGTGTTCATTTTTAGGTTTATGTTATTTGTGTGTTCTTTGTTTTATATGTCTCCCGTGAGGTCATAAAAGACCCATGGGGGACATTTTTACATTAAGAAAATGTTATTCTTTCCTAACAAGTTTTCCACTGTAACTGGAACATCTATAAGAAGCACCATTTACAAGGGAAAATGACCCCCTGTGGGGCAAAATGCCAGGGGGCCAGCAGCTCTGCTTAACCCTTTCAGCTGTCTTGTGACCACCAGGTTTACACAAATCTACACTGAATAAAATCCATCAAAGAAATAGGCGAAGACTTAACACACCAATATTTTCAGGAAAACTATAATGAATGGTGTATGAGGCATTTGTAATCTCCACGAGGAGAGCATAGTTATCTGTAACCTCCACTGAGCCCTCATTGTCAAATAGGAACTCCACAACTAGGGTATTCTCCCATTTTTTCTGGAACATATGAAAATAATGATTATGAATAATGAATTTTATCATGAGGATAAAATAAAGTGATATATACAGGTCAGGGGAAAAAACACTCATCACCTCAGAGTCCAATATAACATTATCACACTAGTGCAATATTGCACACAATTCCATGCTGGCCTCAACTAAACATATATAAAAGGTGTCGCGGTCACAGACAACAGAACTAAAAGTCTCTATGGGAAGAGTTCGGAGGGAGGAGTCTGTGGACCAGTGGACCCTCTGGACCACCGCGGGAGATGATGGAGCTAGCCGCAACCCGGGACCGGAGTCTAAGTGGACACCTGGTCTTTGCCAGAGCCAGCCGCATAGTAGGATGGTCTTGCTGCGGCGAATGCCTCCAGGTCGTTTCACGGGTGCGACTAGGCTTGCGGTGGCAACCAAGGTAGTACGGCAGGAAAAGCAGGAAACAGTCCAAACCTGAGATGACAGCAGGAAACACGGAGGAATACTGGTAACACTGGCAAACAGAGGAACATTGGTGATGCTGGCACGGACTGTAGATTCCCCTGGACAGGAACTCTGGAACGCACAGCAGGACAGGAACCCTAGAAGGCACGGCAGGTCACAGGAATGGCACAGAGACACAGAGGAACACTGGTAACACTGGAACACAGAGAAACACTGGAAACACAAGGAACACTGGAGGGCTTTCTCTTAGCCGGAAAAGATGTTGAAGATTCGGCAGGGAGTGAAGGGAGGTGCCAGATTATAAGGGCGAGCTGTATTAGCAAGAGACAATCAGGAGGATGCTAGCCCTTTAAGTCTTAAAGAGCCCGCACGCAGGAGTACAGCCAGGAGCGTGGAGAGGTGAGTCCAGGGAGCGGGACAGCAGCAGCGGGGACCGCGGCACATAGAGGGGCACTGGTGTGCCTGCAATCCGTGACAAGGATCGCGGGTGCATCTGTGACAAAAGGTTATAACCTCCTGCAATCCATATACAACATACAATAATAACATAAATGGAGGACAGTAGGAAAATACAATACCAAATTGCAATCGATATTGGAACGCTGACTTGTATGTAACCCTTTATTTTAACCTTATAAGCACAATAAAGCTTGTATTATGCTGTAATCTTGGTGTATCTTTAATCCATACCATTGGTAAGAGTGTTTGTTGATGCTATAAAAGACACAATGGGATAAATGTGCCCTTCCTCTCGTTGCCATAAAAGACAGAATGGCCCACATTTATTAAAGTTTTTGCACCAGTTTCCTGTCTGAATTTGCACTATAGAGAACATGCAAACTGTTTGCACATGCTTACATGCTTACACAACAAGAATTGTTTACACCATTGTGTTGAATTGTGTCTCAGCTGCACTGTGTCCAACAAGACAGGAAAAATGTGCACCAAAGGGGTGTTCTGTTGCACAGTTGGATCGTGTGCCACAATTCTGTCTGACATGTGCCACAATTGGGTCTAAAGCTTGAAGAAAAATGCATCAGAAATAAAATGGTGTATTCTGCCGGAGTGGTGCAGGGGGCGCCAGATTCATGAAGAACGTGCACTACAATTCATGATTTTGAGGCACATAGTACAGTTTGCATTAGTTTTGATAAATGTGGGCAATGAGTATGCATACATTTTGGTAATGATAAAACAGAGCTAATGCCCTGCAAAAAATGGGTTGTGTAGTTCATGTTTTTGTAAGTGTAACCCCTGCTAAGAGCACAACACGTGAACAGGACAATGTAATTGCTGGGCAGCAGGGGTTAAGACCAGCAGCTAGCAGCACCTACTCCTCAGGAGCAGACTGGACTACATCTCCCAGCAATCACTGCTGCTCTGTGCCACTGACACTGATAGGAGGAGTTGCTGGAGAAAGGGCTGATGGGAAAAACAAGGGATTATGGGGAGGAGAAGGGAGAGAGACCTCATGTGCAGTAGAGAGGACTGACAGCACATGGCAGAGTGTAGAGAGTCCTGCACTGAGAGTGACACAGCAGAGGACTAGAGACAGCCCAGCAGCTCAGCCCCAGAGGAGAAGAGGACCTGCTGGAGGAGCTCCACCTCTGCACCACAGCCTGATCCCCAGGAGGTCTCCACATCCACCACACAGGAGGTTCCTGCCTGCCCCTCCATTACCATCCAGGTGCCTGGTCCCAGCTACAAGCAGAAGCCTGGGTGCAGTTACTTAGAGTTGTGAGTAGACTTTATTGTTAGTAAGGAGTTTGCAGGAAAATAATTTCCAAGAGTACTGAAAGTATTAAGTGCACCAACGTTACAGAAAGCGCGCCAACGTCCGCGGCAACTGGGCCCCAACGATTGGACTGTGTAATATGCATAGCTGCAGCATAATAGTGTAATCCTGTGCAGGTAGAGAGAGTGTGTTGTCACCTGCAGAGTGTGTGATAGTGACACGTGTCATTTCTGTTGTGTTCTGATTTATCCCCTCTGTTGCTCACAGAGCCCATTAGTTAAAGGGACCCCTCTGCACCATTATCCCTCCCAGGCCTAGGGAGTGCAGTTACCCTTTATTGCCACTAGCAGTACATTTTAGTAGAAAATCTGCCTCTGTAAATATTTTATTCCTGTTTCTGTTTTTCCCTGTTTGCATTCATTGCACTTGGCTCATCCCTAATTCCTTCCCTCACAATAAACCTGCCAAGTTGTTTTACCCTTACCTATTGTGAGTGTGTGTTAAGCTTAGGCAGGGGTTTCCCGAGTCAACCCCTGGCAGAAGAGGAAAGCCCTCCTGCTTACCTACAGAGCTTCAAGCAAGATTCGGGTGGAGGCACTGCGCCATATTGAGTTTGAAGTCACCATACACCCTTCCTGCAGAGGTAGGCCTGAAGGGGTGTTACAGTGGAGGCACTGCTGAGATTGAACAAACAAAACAGTTGCCATGGAGACTTTAACAGAGAGAGAAGTGTCCACATGGTGTGAGGAGATGTGCATTGGTGATGAAAAAAGTTTTGCCTTGTGTGGTAAATTCTTTCATGCATCTGATGATGAGATACTGCAGATAGTGAATGAACTTCCTGGTGTCACCCATGCAAAGGTGGTTGATCGCAGGGGTGATGAAGATACACCATTCCCAGCAGCATTAATAGCAACTGGTAAGATTTTGGAAAGAGAATACTTTGCATCAGTTATAGCTGTGCCGCCAGGACATGGTAGGCAATGGAAAATCATATGGCCTATGAGGCCTGCAGTGATTGGGCAACAGGATCCAAACACACAGCATAGGAGGCTTAGTTTACCTCCTACCCCACTATCAGCCAGATCTGAAGAAACACCAGCTTCTGCTGACATGCTGGTAGCAGCTATGGAAAGGTTAGTGAGTCAGTTTGCAAAGATTCAGCCAGAGTCAAGCTATCGCCGTTTGAGGTCTTTCTCAGGTATCACTCCAACCCCAGCCGGTGAAGAGGGGTATGACACATGGAGAGATGTGTCCCTGCAGTACTTGCAAGAGTGGCAGTGCACGGATGCAGTAAAGAAGCAGAGAATAGTGGAGAGTTTGAAGGGTCCAGCTATGGAGGTAGTGCAGGCCGCTTGGCGAAGTGATCCTAATGCAACTTTTCAAGACTATATGGCTGCTCTTGAGGATGCTTTTGGGACTCCAGAAGATTCAACAGACCTTCTTTATAAGCTCCGCACCACTTACCAGGAACCGGGTGAGAAATTATCTGACTATCTTTACCGACTGGACAAACTAGTTCACAGAATTGTGTCCAAAGGCGGGCTCAGTTCTCAAGATGTGGACCGGTACCGTTTGGATCAAGTACTGCGAGGTGCTCTCACCAATGATCCCACTGCTCAAAGACTAAGGTGCTGCGACAAAGAGAAGGTTCCTCCTTCCTTCCATCTGTTGCTGAAAGAAGTAAGACAGGAAGAAGCTATTATGGCAGCCCGAGAGCAAACATCCAAAAGAGTCACTGCTGCTACTCTAAAGGCTGAGCCAAGCCGAGAGGAGGAGCTTCTCAAAATCGTTGAGAAGCAAGCAGAACAAATTTCTCAACTCCTAAAAAGCCATACAAAAGAAGTTGAGAGGTTGAAACAGGTTTCCACTACATCCCATGAGAGACAACCACGATCCACTAGAAGCACCAGTCAGGATCGACAAAGAGATGGAGACCGAAAGACAGAGGGATGTTATGTTTGTGGGGATCCAAGCCATGTTGCTCGGCGATGTCCAAACAGGTGGAGTCCTAAGAAGTCTCTTTCCCATTACAAAAACAAGCTGTCGGGAAACGGGGAAGGGGGTCAGTAGAGTCCCATACTGACCCCCATTCAAGGTCAAATGCTTG